>NC_068943.1:8201123-9407123 GCF_026419915.1 Harpia harpyja
AAATTATTCCTTATTTCTCTAACTAAACAGTCTTTTAACATTCTAATTGCTTGGATGAATGCTCCTTTGAAATGTTTCCTCTTTATTGAGACTCATACTCTGAGTCTTTCATGAAATTGCTGGTTAAAGACCATATATTGCCATTAATATTAAGTCACAAAGGTCCTGATTCTATCAGGAATCCCTCACAGAGTTTACATAGCCACAAATGTTCTGCATTATTTAATTGCCTTTTCTCAAAGTTATTCTGCAAGGTTTTTACAGGCACAGATATTATCTTTTCCAAGTATACACTTTGGGCTAAATCTTCCATTGAGGCCAAATCAACCAAAAGGTTATTACACAGTGTGAAGGAAACATTTCCAAGGCTCTAAATAATGGTACAGTTAATCTGAACATCAACAGAATTGAATGTTGTGTACACAAATGGTTCCAATAAAAACGTGAAGGCATTTTTTATTATCAGAAGCAGTTACATTAGCTGCATGAACTTCTCTAGGATGATGTAGTTGTACTGTTGGAACAGAGCCATATCTAATGTTACAAATGCACTCCAGGTGTTAGAGGGAAAATTCATCTCAGGAATTTACCCAGCACTACTAGAAACAAGAGGAGATGGATAATTTCCTGTGTTACTTGGACAGATGTTTAGGTCTGGCTGTTCTGGAAGCTTGCAATTTTCATTCTTGCCACCACAAAGGATATATCCTCAAGGGTACAGAAGGAATTACCGGCCAACAACGAGGCAAAATTAATTTATCAAGTCAGTGCTCCATACTGAGAATTAAGAGAAAAATGGGTGGATCTAATGTCTAGGACCCTTTACAGAAGAGATCAGCTACTACAAAGAGCCTCCTCACTGAAAAATTACTTGAAGAAAAAAATTGCAAACATGATCCAAAACCAAAAGGATTCCCATTTATTATTTTAATACACTTGTGAGTTGGGGAAATGGACTCTTTCCTCACTTTTGTAAGACTGTGGTGGGCATTTTGGAAAACAAGACGCAGTATTTGCAGAATAAAATGATGCAAGTGAAGACTTGCTTTAGCAATCTACAAGTGGGCGGGAGGTGGCAAAATACATAGCAGTAAATATTAATTGAGCATCAGCTGCTCCATATGGCACATTGTATTACAGAAATAGACAACCTGTGGCAATAACAGCCTCAAATCTACACTGTAGCTCCAGTTTACAATGGTTATTAAAATACAATAGGCAGAGAAATTATGTAGGGTTCAGATTATTGTACAAGTATATACATATAAGGCATACAATGATAGAAACAGACTGGCATGGCAACTGTATTTTATTGCCAGTCTTGTTATCCTTGCAAGAAACTGAGTCTTTCAAGGAACCATCCAAAATGACCTTATATATAAACAGTCACTGTTTTATCATCAAACTCATGAGTGACTGCCAGAGGAAGAAACTGACATCCTTATTCATATTTTCAGAGGACAGAACACCCTACATACTGTGATAATAAAAATTACAAAGCTGTACTTTGTATGAGCATCCTGTTTTCACTTGTATGTAAGTCTCATTTTTTTTTCCTCAGTGGTTGACACTTTTCATATCACTCTCTTCATATTGGAAATACAGCCAGTCAAGGACATCAACACCTAAAATCAACTTCTTATATTTTAGGCAGTCAGCCACTGGGATAGAATCTAGAATGCTGCATTAGGCGGTAAACTCCCTCTGTAGTGTATTGAGAGAGTAAAGCAATAGATAATAAAAGCCTTAGAGAGAATTAAGTCCTAAAGTCCAAAACCATATCTAAAACATTTCTTACATGAAAAACTCTATTTACGAAATACCTTCCCATTTCACTGAATTTCCTAAGAAACTTGTAGTTATGCTTCTAAAAGTGCCCTGAGCTGTCCCAATTTAAAAGTCTCAATATTTATTTCCCATCTAAGTGGGTTCCATTAAGATGCAGCAATGAGGAGTAGAATACTGCCTAAGTTGTGCCTTGATTTTAGGGTCCTAATGAAGACAATTATTACAGCAAGTTTTCACATTCCTTGCACAATCAGCCTAATGGCTTCCCTTTAAATCTTCCAGAGGGAGGTTTTATTTTCCTAACTCAGATTTCTAAAATTAGGTAGACTGGATGTCATTGTGGGGATGACTTATCTATCAGCATCTATTTATAAATATCTATTTAATTATGCCTTAGACCAACCTATTTCCTCTTGTTGACTGCAAAGAAAACTTCAGGTAGCTGACTTTGATGTGAATACCTACACTGTAAATTTGGTCAATGAATATCACCTTACATGTTAGTCTGCCTCTCTCTCTTAAGAATGCCTAATACACATCAGTAACACACAGTTTCCTGCAGCTATGGACATTTTCTTTCAAAAGAAAAGGTAGAAAGGGTGTTTTACCCATTCATTATTAGCAATATAAATTGTTATATCTGGAATAGGTGCCAGATGAGCTCCCTAACTGCAATATTAAAACTCTTTGGTCAAGTCAATGTTTCATTCTGTGTTATATCTTAAAGAGGATGGATGAGGAGTGCCCCACTATCAATTGGAGGTCAGGGCATACTGGTAGGAAGTAGGAGACACAGGTTTCTACATACTGAAGACAGTGCTGAAGCAGGAAGCTCTTCTTTTCTCTTTTCTATCACTCTGACCACTAGGGTACTATATAAAAGAGGAGCAACATCACATCACCTGGCCGCCTTTAGGGAAAAAAAGCAGGAACTGCAACATTTTGGGGAACCTGATCCTGCCAATCTTTATTAGGCATTCTTAGCATACGCAACATGCAAGGCATATGAGTGGAAAACCTGCTGATTCAGACCCTAAACTTAGTCGTCAATGGGTTGCCCAGATGTCATATTCCTGTTCTACATCAATGGCTGTTGCCTAAATATAGTGATATTTGAGATGTCTGTGGGTTCTCAAGACAGTCACATAAGGCTGCCAAGTTTGAGGAGGACCTATGGGGGAATCTGAGCTTTTCTGAGGTGAGGACCTGAGGTTACCTTAGGTCAACCTAAGGTCTAAGAGGTTACCTTAAGATATCTCAAACGGAACGAGATGCCTAAATTGAGGCTACTGCATCAAACTGTAGAACCCCATTGATTTAGGCATCTGGTTTACATGTAGACACCTAAATCTGAAGATCTTTTAATCTGACAAGTTAATCTTTCCCTAGATTCTGAAGCAAAGCAAAGAAGTAATGAGTTTGTTTTCAAATTTAGGTGACATCTGTACAGGTCTGCACTGAGTCTGAGCCTAGATTCTTGTAACCTAAATGGAAGCTTTGTGTATGGTTCAGATTCTGTATTGAAGTACTGTTTATGGTCCTTTCTAATAAGAACTATGCATTTTTAGGTGGTGATAATATTTTACTTGCCTGCAAAGGTGATGCAGTGTGGCAGTGTTTATGGATGGGGTACATATAGAACTTTAATGTACATATTTGTGATTGCAGATTTGATCCAAAATATCATCTAAGATCAGTCTTTAAAAAAGCTTCCACATGCTTTCCACTCACTATCAATAGGTGAGTTTAAACAAAAATATTGAGGGGAATATTATAGAAAGGGCGAGAGGAATTCATTTGCAGATATGAGTATCACCGGCAGAACTGTTAAAAAAGCTGGAAATGTTTATAGCTTTTGTTGGGGGAGCCATTAACAAGGCCAAAAAAATCATATCCCATGAATAGAATTGGAATTTACTGAGGCTTAACTATACTTGGTCTTCGTACCACACAGGTTGTGTGAATTCATTAAGAAAACAATGCAAAAGAAGCTGGACAGTCAGATTATAATTCTAGGTGGAGACGCATCCTCTAAAATATATGGCCCTGGCACATTCTTCCTACTCTTGGCAACAAACAGTATAATCATAGGGGCTTTCTATCATATTGGTTAGGACTTCAATTTACCATGCTTTCCCTAACTCAGCCTTTGTACTGCCCTTTGAGAGAAATGAATCCATCATGACCTATACAAACACATTTCCTGTCTTTCTCAAGGTCAACTCCACAAAAATTTGGTGAGAACTGGGCTGTGACAATGTATTGTCCAGTCCAGGTAAAGAAATATTTTCCTTATTTTCATGGGAATTGACAAATTTCCTTTCCGTTTTCACTTTCTTCATTTGTGGGGAAAGGACTTTAATGGTTTTCTGAGGAGAAATAAAATACCTTTCCTGCCATAGATTTTACCTCCTGTTCCCCTAAGCAGAAAGAGCAACATTAACACTGAAAACAGTGTTAAAGCACTTTAGTGCAATGTTTAATGTGTTAGGTATATTTCACTACCTCGCTTTCCACTAAAATTGATTAGAATTTGGCAATGTTCTTTAGATTAGGAGAATGAAGAACACTTTTCACATCTCACTTTTGAACTCTTATGTTATTCTTCCAGTTTATATTCTGCTTTAAATTATGTGGACCAAATCCTGGTTGTAGGCTCAAATACTCCTGTCAAAATCTCGCTTTGATAGTAATAAAACCTAACTGCATTTACCAGGGAGGGAGTTAAATATCAGGACTAGAGCCAAACCAGCAGAATTCATATGTGGAACTCCAGACGTGCACCTTCTCAGAGAGCTTACTCCTAATCTTCTTTTGCCCACAAGCACTTACAAGAGTTTATCATTAATAATTTCTAGAGTTGGAATATCATGGCGAAGAAGGTTCACATTTTATGTGATATCATTTAATTTGCCTATCTTTGAGAATTCTTGTCAAATAAATAAATAAATAAATGTCCTGTATTGACACAAGGAATACTCCTTCTAAGAAATTATGAACCAGCAGGGAGTTCTTGTCTCATTGGTAGGCCTCCATGACAAACATATGAGACTGCTATAGTTTCAACAATGTCAATATCTGCTTTTAAACACTCTGTCCATCTTGCATGGAATTGCATTACTCTAGCACTATTTGCCAGAAGCATTCACTCCTATTTATCTGAGCATTTGATTTAGAAATCACAGTTGTCCTTTTAAATCGAAAGATCTGCATCTAAGTAATAAACGGTGAAATCCAGTAAATATCCAGAATATGCACTCCGCCACTACAGTCAATATCATAAGCATCTGTAATTTAAACATAATCAAGTGTTTCTTTTGTAGTCTTTGTGTTACAAAGCCTAAAATCAATTTTATCCATCAATGAGACAGTGAAGAATTTAATCTGAACCATTTCACAGAAGATGATTTTTGAGTTTATTTTTTTAAATAAGTGTAATTAAAATCTGTCACTAGACTCAATACTTCCTGCAGGAACTTTCTCTGATGCAGATAACTATATACCCATACTTTGCTCATACAGTAAGTTCCTTGACTTTGCATGTTCCGTTGAACTACATTTCTTTGTATTGCTCAGTTGCATGACCAGTTTTCTGGATGGAGTTACATGGAGGTTTTTGGTTACAGAAGATTTTTAGACCTATATGTGGAGTTTTCCACCCCACAAATGTCGGGGTTAGTAGAAAAAGTAAGGTCAGTGATCACAGTGATACATATTCTGGTTTTTTTCATTCACCATCCAGCTTTGCAGGCTGGTGTCATACAGAAACTAGGTTCATGCAGTTATGTTGTACACGTGTGTGTACACGATGCTTTTAATTGTAAATTTTTAATCCTATCCTAGCTTCAACAAAAGAATGTTGAAAAAGTTTTTAAAAAGGCATTGTTTACGTGTTTTGTGAAAGTAGCAAATGGAGACAGGAGGAAGAGCCTACAGCTGCCCTGTCTGATAGAGAAGCTGAGGCATGCACAAATACCTTATTCACGAGTTCACACTTTAGGATATATCTCAGTTGACCTTTGATGCACCCTGGCACATACTCCTGGAATTCTGATTCCCTGGTCATTCATGATGGAAGCTCTTTGGGATGCAGAACAAGATTTCATCTGTGTGGATAACAGAGTGAAGAAAGGATAGTCCTGGTAGAGGCAGAGGAGGAACCCATGTCTGCAATCTTGGAAGCCCTCCTGGCTGCTGGACCAGATGTCATCTAGACACAGCCAGAGACACCTTATAAATACTTCAGCCAGCAATGAAAACTTCAGTCAGAAACTGCAATTAACCACAAGACACAGAATTGTAGGAAATAGGCTTCAGTGTTTCTGATGCTCATGGAAAAGAAAATTGCATGTATTTTCTTTGTGAGAAGTTTGGTATATTTGCTTTTACAGAAACATGGGGTAATTTCCCTCTGTGCTGTTCAGGCCTTTGTCATGGGAAAGGAACAACTTTACTTGAAATGTGTAGCAAGCATCATTATGTTAGGAGTATATCTTTGCCAAAAATGCATCTCAGTGCTACACCTTTTGCATAAAATATTTACCCCTCTCAAATGTTCAGTCCTTAAAAGAGTCTCTGTTCACTGCCTTTTGTAGCAATAAGCTTAAGCAAGTATCGCCCCCCCAAGTTTTATGTATAACATATGTATAAGGTGAAGAAACACTTTAATTCTCATTAGGATCCTTTGTTTTTACCCTTTTAAAGAAATACCAGGTTTCTATTCCTGTGCTCAAATAGCTAGGTCAGATAAGGAGCTTGATTGTTAACAAGTTGATAGTTATGCAAAACAAAGGCAGATGTTTTTCTCTGGAGTAGATATAACAAAAGATTGTTGTAGCTATAGACTCTGTGATAACAATATAAACCCAAATTAACTCCATCTATGTTGTCTATATTCTTTAGACCATACACAAAACATTTTAATTTTTTTACTTCCTGGGCTTCATGTAGATATTTATTTTGATTAGAGCTGAATCATTTTCTAACAAACTGACATTCTATTTAGTACTTTACGTGACCACCATCAATGCAGTATTTCCATGTTTCACAAACATTAGTCCATTTATTATTACAAAATCCCATGGAGACAGGAAAGTATCATCTCCATTTCTACAGATGTGGCCAAAGACCACACAGTTAAGGCTGCATCAGACCCTGGAACTGAACCAAAGGCTCTAAGTCCCAGCCCAATGCCTTCCTGGTAAGACTATCCTTATAAATTTCCTTGCAGACTCCCTTTTTAGTTGCCATTTCAAGCAACACTGTACGGCATGAAGTGATAATTATGTAACCTTATTTACAGCTCATCAAGAGTTTCCACAACTTGAAACACAGAACATTTTCTTTACTATAAAGGAAGTTAATGCAGATGTTTTCATCTTTCCTTAGAGGTTAGGTCCAAGTAAAAATACTTTCAGTATTGCTGTGTGATATTAATGCAACATATCTAATTATCTGGAGTGTGTGTAGCACAATATGACTTCTAATAGAAAGAGGAGAAAGCATTTTAATGGATCGGCCCTTTAGTAGAGTCATCAGTGCTCTTACTTCTCAAAATCTTTCATACCTATCTTCCTGTGGTTGCATTAGATCCAAGGATCTGTGTTGCTAGACTGTTAAGACAAGTTCTTTATTAAGGAGAAGAAATACAAGAAATCACACTTGCAATACAGTCTTCTGTTATTTTCTTCCGTGTTTAAAGTTTATGTGTTTTTTAATGGAAAAATTACAATTTTATTTACTAGGAATGTGCCAGCTATTAGATATCTAGTAATTAGATGTTGAAGTCTGAACAAGTTAATAATGTCCACTTTTACATTCAATGGAGAAGAATCTGCAGTAGATTGTTCATCTGACCCACCTTGGAATGAATTTATTCTGGAAATGGCTGTATCTTTCTATTGAGCAAGTAAAGACATTTTTGAGGACTCAGATTTTGACATCTAACTTTTGGATACCTAAATTAGGACAGATTAATTCTATCCCTATCTGTAAAAATAGATATGTCTGATCTGACAGCAACATCCTCATGTTTTTCCACTTCACTGCGATTTTGCAGAGTAATATGTATCTTGGTACTGAATAGAAATACAGCTTTTGGACTGTACTACTTGGTAGCAAAAAAGCACTTTATTTTAGAGAAAAAATTAAAGCTAGTTTTTAGCTATTTCAACTTTTTTATACATTATGTACAATGCTTTAAATATTTCTTCTGTTTATAAACTGAGAACTAACATTCTTTTTATTCTGTCCAAAAGATTATACCGCTTCACAAAATAGCTTTAAGAAAGATGGTCCTCCAAACTGCATCTATCATGTAATGTAGATAACTTCATAGTTCAAATCTATTTCAACAAAAATAAAAAAGAGACACCCTTTAAAGAATGCACTTTCAGAGCAACATTGGGTTTCTAGATTTCATTATCTTTCTGTGAGAATAAGAAATGCCTTGTATTTCATGACTTGGGTCCATCTGGCAGGCAATATTGAAAAAATCCTTTCCATGGTGAGCAGCTAGGACCATTGTATTGGGTTTGTGTGGCAAGATTTTGGGGGCGGAGGGGTATAGGGGTGGCTTCAGTGAGAAGCTGCTGGAAGCTTCCCCTATGTCTGATAGAACCAATACCAGCCGGCTCTAAGATGGACCTGCCGCCGGCCAAGGCTGAGCCCATCAGCGATGGTGGTAGCTCCTCTGTGATAACATATTTAAGAAGGAAAAAAAGTTGCGGGAGGCACAGAAACGGCAGCTGGAGAGAGGAGTGAGAACATGTGAGAGAAACAGCCCCGCAGACCCCCAGGTCAGTGCAGAAGGAGGGGCAGGAGGTGCTCCAGGCGCCGGAGCAGAGATTCCCCTGCAGCCCGTGGGGAAGACCATGGTGAGGCAGGCTGTCCCCCTGCAGCCCAGGGAGGTCCACGGTGGAGCAGATATCCACCTGCAGCCCGGGGAGGACCCCACGCCAGAGCAGGGGCATGCCCGAAGGAGGCTGTGACCCCGTGGGAAGCCCGCGCTGGAGCAGGCTCCTGGCAGGACCTGCAGATCTGTGGAGAGAGGAGCCCACGCTGGAGCAGGTTTTCTGGCAGGACTTGTGACCCCATGGGGGACCCACACTGGAGCAGTCTGTGCCTGAAGGACTGCAGCCCGTGGGAAGGACCCACGTTGGAGAAGTTCATGGAGGACTGTCTCCCATGGGAGGGACCCCACGCTGGAGTAGGGGAAGAGTGTGATGAGTCCTGCCCCTGAAGAGGATGAAGCGGCAGAAATAACATGATGAACTGACCGTAAACCCCATTCCCCGTCCTCCTGTGCCACTGAGGGGGTGTAGTTAGAGAATCTGGGAGTGAAGTTGTGCCCAGGAGGAAGGGAGGGGTGGAGGGAAGGTGTTTTGAGATTTGGTTTTATTTCTCATTACCCTACTTTGGTTGATTGGCAATAAATTGAATTAATTTTCCCCACGTCGAGTCTGTTTTGCCTGTGATGGTAATTGGTGACTGATCTCTGCTGTCCTTATCTTGACCCACGAGCCCTTTGTTAAATTTTCTCTCCCCTGTCCGGCTGTGGGGGAAGGAGTGATAGAACAGCTTTGGTGGGCATCTGGCATCCAGCCAGGGTCAATCCACCACAACCATGGGGACACTTCACTGTGTTATAATTCAAGATACACAGATGCAAGTCATCCAAGAAGATATGGCTTATAGCTCAAATTTGGTCTGGAAGCCCCATGAATTTGTCGGTAATTCTTGATAGAAAATTATTTTTAGAATATTATCAATGGGATGGGTGTTGTGTTTGTAGTTTAGAGTAAGTCTAAGGGATGATCAGAGCACTACTAAGGTAATTTAAATAATGCATTTTATTTGTAACTCAGTAGACCAGTAGGAAACCCACGTTTGGTAACTGTGCTTTCAGAAACAGTGGTAATCAGAAGATGTTATTAAAATGTATTAACAAAACAGTCAGCAGTAATCTGACCACAGCCTAAGCTGGGGGAGCATGTCCCTTAGGATGTAAACTGGAAATTCAGTCCCACCTGGCTTTTTCTGGGCATTGCCACAGGAATAACCAAATATCTATGACAATCTCCTGAGTAGTACATTTTCAGTGGCGTAGAGCAGTCAGTATGTTGGACTCCCAAGACTGAATAATATAAACAGAAAGCATCCATCAGTTGTCAAGTCTCACTTTTTTTGCCTCATTCTGGGCCTGTGCAGATACTGAAATACTCCAGTGGGAGGAACAAGAAGGAAAAATATAAAGAGGGTAGTTTTCCCTCTTTAAGGCAAATCTGAGTATAATTGCTCCCATTAAAAATATGTCCACTGTTCACAGGCATGATATGAAGATATGGCACTTATTTCACCTTGCCACTTCATACTGTAAAACTGATTTCTTTAGTCTACTACATGTGGATATAATGTTGCATTTCACCTACTAAAGGAAAAATATTTATTTTGGGACAAAAGCCTGACCAAAATATTGAATGGTCAGCTGGTTGATGGATATTTTCTTTACTAAGGTACTGCTGGGGCACCACATACCCTATCAGTAATACATCTAGTGTTACCTTACATCAGTATTTAGATATACTTCATTTACTGTTCAATCAGCTTTCAAGATACTGTTTTATAGAAAGTCCGAATTGTCTTTTCAGGCTTTCCATGTATGGAATATACAATTATGCCTGTCTTCAACACTTGGAATCTGGGTTAGTTTTGTACCTTATTTAATTACTACTTTGAGTTTTTTTCCTATGACTCACCAATTCTTAGAAACCAGTAAATAATTTAACTACTTAGATGTAATTAAAAATAATATTGCATCTGATAAAAGCCAGCTGCTTCCAGCTATCACCTTTCCTATATGAGCCATGAGCGCACACCTCTAAACTGATTTTATAAATGGTATTCTCACTTGTGTTATGCTTTCTGCATGTCACTACCAAGTAAATTATGAAATAAGTTCATTAAATTGTGATTGGGTAACAGATTCCTTGTCTCTTGGATAAAGATTTCTAAGTAGGTTTACGAAACATTGTGCCTTTTATTTTAAATTATATTCTAAAAAGTATATTAGGATGCATTCTCAAAAGCATATTGACTACAAAAAAGTTTAAAAAAAGCTTAATTGACTGTAAAAGTGGGCCATCAAAATGTTTTAAAATCTGTGCTTTCAGCTCTAAGGATTGCATCTTCAAAGACTTGGTATTTTTCAGGTGTCTAAATACTATCAAGAAATACACAGGATCTGCCCTGGTGTACCTGCAGCCTTCATTCTTTATGTAAAAGATGTTCATTCACCAACTCTCTTAACCCATCTATGTTAAGGAGCTTTATAGATCTGTTACATTCAGGAGCCCCATAATTTTAAGGCACTTCAGCCCTATGTTAAAATATTTTATCTTTTTGCAAGTTCTGTCATAAGGCAGAGCTCCATAAAGGAAGGTGACTGTGCAATTCCCAGGGATTTCAAGGGCATTTAGGGTTCCAAATAACTTCAGGCATCTGGGCTTTATTCGGTAAAGCATTTGGGGATGTACTTAAGCATTCTGTTGAATCAACGCTTAAAGTGAGTTTTTCCCATATATTTTTTTGCCACTTAATTGTCAAAGGAAAGAATGAGTAAGGTAATTCCAACTTTAAGCAAGCTTAATTATCCTTTTGTCAAATAAGAATAGCACAGAAGGAGACTGACCTCCTATAATAGGTGGCCACTTCAGTGTTGAAAGTTAGGTAGGATGAACAGGCTCTTATGAATGTCAAGTAATAGGGAACTATTGAGTATGGTATGTTTTTAAGTAACCCCTTCATCACCAGAAATAGGTAATTTTGTTTTGACAAAAGCAAATAACTGACCCTCTTTTTTTTTCATACAAAACAAATCTATCTGTTTAAGTAAGGAAACAAAGCAGCAGCAAAAGTCACTTAGAAATGTTCAGTTTCCATAACGAAAAAATTTAGTTAGAGCAATGTCTTTCCAGAATAGTTTGACTGTAAATGGGTTTAATATTAGTATAGATTTGCTTTGAATAGGTGAATATATCTTTTTCTGCTAAGTGATAACTTATTTAACAAATTCATTTATCCTCTCCAATATGCTCAGCCTACAGAGTAATGACTACCAGATTATTTTTCCACAGCATAGCATACATGTAATTATTTTTCATTTACAGTTTACTAACAATGTAGTTTTTTGATGTAGCCTCCGAAAAACAACCTTGGCAGTTTATCTAGGAAAATCAGTTTACATGGCTCATAACAATAATCTCAGTTATTTAAAAATTAACCTTTCACTCTGAAAACTTTAATTCCTGTAAACAGTATGTATTAAGAACATTTTAGCATAATCCATGTTAATTTAAATGATGACAAGGCAAGGGCTACAGACCTACTGGAATACTATAAAATAAGTATTAAGGTTTACTGTATTCTTAGAACAAGAAATCAAAGAAGCTTTTATAAAAGATTAAAATAGTCATTATTTGGTTCAAAACACAACATTACACTCAGCAAAGGTTTTATCTTCCAGTATCTGAATTGTGATGAAATCATTGTGGTGCTATTAACATCAATATTTATTATGCTACACTTCTAAGGAAATATAAAATTTAATAGAAAGGGGTAATTTTTCTACATGTTTATCAGGATTATAGGATTTTAAATGATCTCATGGACTGCTGAACCCAGTCCTGTTGTCTTACAGGTGCCCCCATCAAAAATTTGCCAGGTCATACATGACAATGAATTAGATTTCCAGTTGCTACTGTTTCTATTGCAAGGATATACTGGAATTTTGCTTACACATCACTGACAAACCTTCTCCTAAAATTGCGGACTAAATTTATTCATTACCAGTGATAAATGCTTGTTTTCATTCAACACCATCCTTTAGCTTAACATCTTCCTGTCTCCCCAGTGTTTACTCCCCCAATGTCTTTGTAATGTAACTATATCTCCTCCTAACCTTAATTTTGGTAGGTTAAGTAAATTAAATTCTTTTATTCTCCTTTTATAAAATAAAATGCTTTCCATTCTCCTGATTGTGATAAGAACCATTTTTGCATCTGTTCCTTCTTAAATTAACCTTTTTTGAATGTGAATGACCGGAAGTACACATAGGACTCTAGATGATGTCTTATGAGTACAATGCCTTGTACCACAGTGTTGGAAGTTTTTAATAGAGATGCTTCATCTAATAACTTTAAGATTGCACTTTGCTTTTCATCAAATGCATCACATTGGTCATATGTCTCAGATTAATCATCATAACAAATCTGTGTCTGATTTTTTCATTTCCACCTGACAAAGTCTCAGTTTATAGCAAACCATCTTCCTTATAGATATGTCTTAGTTCTGTGTTCAATATCATCAGGTTTCATGACATTGTCACTGTTCCAATCCTCAAGGATAGTGATATTCCTATTGTCTTATATATAAATGGTGCTTCCACCTTAGCCAACAGTGAATTTCTTCAGTTTTCCTCTACCTTGTGTTTAAATTCTTACTGAAAATATTAAGAAAGATTAATCCCAAGGGTAATCCTAAGAAACCCTACTGTTAACTTTCCAGCTCCTTATTTATCTTGATGGACCAGTTGCTATCACTCATTTTCTCAGCTCATTACCAATTTTATAATATTTGAATTAATCCTCATTTTTTCACCTTGAGATATGAAATCTCATGTGGCACCAATAAAATGTGTTGCTAAAATCCAGATGATAATGTTTGCTGTATTTTCTTGTTTTGGAGAGTCAGCTGATATAAAAAAGAAAAATATTAGATTATTCTGGCATTATTTATATTTGTAAACCAATGCAGTATTTTATTTTATTTTTATTTTCCAGGTCTTTGATTATTCTTTTCTTCCCAATGTAATCTAAATCTTATAGAGGACAGCCTAGTGAGATTGCCTGGATTGCTTTTCCTGACTTCTTAAGCATTTGCTATTCTTCAGACATATGATAATACTCCAGATTTTAAAATAATTATATTCAAACTGCTTTTGGTTTCAAATGTCAGTTATTTCAGAATAGTCAGTAAGATATAATTCAGTTTTCTAGAGAAAACTGAATTTTAGTGCATATCACTTTTTTAGTTTTATTTCTGTGTTAGCAGTGGTAATTTTAATTTCTATACATTTATTCTTCTTAACTTTCCTGCCTTCGTCTCCACATCTAACATCAATTCCTTGGTGAGAACTGGGACATATTTGAGGTAGGATTAAATGGGCACTGATTTCCAGGTTACACAGCATGTATCAGATGCAAGTCACCAAAATCATAAGAAAAAGGACACCGCTTAAGTGAAAAGTGGAGAATCCTGAAGCACTTAGGGCACTGACCTGAGGGAGACCATGAGGGAAGGAAGAAAAGAGCAGGAAGGAATGCATGAAGAAACACACATATAGGAAGGATGAAAATGGTTTGACTGGTATAAAGACGAACATAGAAATTTGTCTGGCTGATACAAAAAGGAGAGATTTTCAGACATTAAGAAAAATCTTGCAAAGACCTATTTCTAGATTTGACCTTGGATATAGCAAATAGCCTTATAGTGATGAGTACTCACTTTAGACGAGACACTTCAAAAGCAAATAGCGGAAATAGCATCAAACAAATGACTCTGAAAGAAAATATAATGTCTCCGTTGTTAGCACGTAGCAACAATAACACATGTAAATTACTTTCAGATTTTACTTTAATTCTTAACGTTTGACACATTGTATCCTCTGAACAACAGCTTGAAAAATTATTTGTGTTTTAAATATTTATCCTGAGGTGTTTTTATTTCAGAAATTGAATGGTTATCATACACCGCAGGTGTTTTGTTTGGTTGCTTGTTTTTTCTTTGTCTAGTAATAATATTGTGCTTCAAGCATTAGCAAGTATATTTTGTACAGTATGTGCTTCCTTATGTATCACCAGTTACATGACTTTTTGTCGAATCATAGAATTGTCTAGGTTGGAAAAGACCCTTAAGATGATGAAGTCCAACTGTTAACCTAACACTGCCAAGTCCACCACTAAACCATGTCCCTAAGTGCCACATCTGCACGTCTTTTAGATACCTCCAGGGATGGTGACTCAACCACTTCCCTGGGCAGCCTGTTCCAGTGCTTGACAACCCTTTCAAGGAAGAAATTTTTCCTAATATCCAGTCAAAACCTCAACTGCTGCAACTTGAGGCTGTTTCCTCTCATCCTATTGCTTGTTACTTGGGAGAAGAGACCAATACTCACCTCACTACAACCCCCTTTCAGGTAGTTGTAGAGAGCGATAAGGTCTCCCCTCAGCCTCCTTTTCTCCAGGCTGAACAGCCCCAGTTCCCTCAGCCGCCTCTCGTAAGACTTGTGCTCTAGACCCTTCACCAGCTTGGTTGCCCTTCTCTGGACACGCTCCAGCACCTCCATGTCTTTCCTGGAGTGAGGGGCCCAAAACTGAACACAGGACTCGAGGTGCGGCCTCACCAGTGCCCAGTACAGGGGAACAACCACCTCCCTGCTCCTGCTGGCCACACCATTTCTGATATAGGCCAGGATGCGATTGGCCTTCTTGGCCACCTGGGCACACTGCTGGCTCATATCCAGCCGGCTGTCGACCAGCACCCCCAGGTCCTTTTCCGATGGGCAGCTTTCCAGCCACTCTTCCCCAAGCCTGTAGCGCTGCGTGGGGTTGCTGTGACCCAAGTGCAGGACCCGGCACTCGGCCTTGTTGAACCTCATACAATTGGCCTCGGCCCATCGATCCAGCCTGTCCAGATCCCTCTGTACAGCCTTCCTACCCTCAAGCAGATCAACACTCCTGCCCAACTTGGTGTTGTCTGCAAACTTACTGAGGGTGCACTTGATCCTCTCATCCAGATCATCAATAAAGATATTAAACAGAACTGGCCCCAAAACTGAGCCCTGGGGGACACCACTTGTGACCGGCCACCAACGGGATTTAACTCCATTCACCACAACTCTTTGGGCTCGGCCATCCAGCCAGTTTTTTACCCAGCAAACAGTACACCCGTCCAAGCCATGAGCAGCCAGTTTCTCCAGGAGAATGCTGTGGGAAATGGTGTCAAAGGCTTTACTAAAGTCTAGGTAGACAACATCCACAGCCTTTCCCTCATCCACTAAGCGAGTCACCTTGTCACAGAAGGAGATCAGGTTAGTCAAGCAGGACCTGCCTTTCACAAACCCATGCTGACTGGGCCTGATCACCTGGTTGTCCTGTACATGTTGTGTGATGGCACACAAGATGATCTGCTCCATAATTTTCCCCAGCACTGAGGTCAGGCTGACAGGCCTGTAGTTCCCCAGATCCTCCTTCCGGCCCTTCTTGTAGATGGGCATCACATTGGCTAACCTCCAGTCAACTGGGACCTCCCTGGTTAACCAGGACTGCTGATAAATGACGGAAAGTGGCTTGATTAGCACTTCCATCAGCTCCCTCAGTACCCTTGGGTGGATCCCAGCTGGCCCCATAGACCTGTGTGTGTATAAGTGGTGTAGCAGGTCACTAACCATTTCCTCTTGGATTATGGGGCTTCTTTCTGCTCCTCGTGCCCGTCTTCCAGCTCAAGGGGCTGGGTACCCAGAGAACAACTGGTCTTACTATTAAAGACTGAAGCAAAGAAGGCATTAAGTACCTCAGCCTTTTCCTCAGCCCTTGTCACTATGTTTCCCCCCACATCCAATAAAGGATGGAGATTCTCCTTAGCCCTTCTTTTGTTGCTAATGTATTTATAGAAACATTTTTTGTTGTCTTTTATGGCAGTAGCTAGATTAAGTTCTAGCTGGGCTTTGGCCCTTCTGATTTTCTCTCTCCATAACCTCATGACATCCTTGTAGTCCTCCTGAGTTGCCTGCCCTTTCTTCCGAAGGACACAAACTCTATTCTTTTCCCTGAGTTCCAGCCAAAGCTCTCTGTTCAGCCAGGCTGGTCTTCTTCCCCGCTGGCTCATCTTTTGGCACATAGGGACAGTCTGCTCCTGCGCTTTTAATATTTCCTTCTTGAAGAATGTCCAGCCCTCCTGGACTCCTTTCCCCTTCAGGACTGCCTCCCAAGGGACTCTGTCAAACAGTCTCCTAAACAGGCCAAAATCTGCCCTCTGGAAGTCCAAGGTAGCAGTTCTGCTGACCCCCCTCCTTCTCCAAGAATTGAAAACTCTGTCATTTCATGATTGCTATGCCCAAGATGGCCTCCAACCATCACATCACCACAAGTCCTTCTCTGTTCACAAACAACAGGTCAAGCGGGGCACCTTCCCTAGTTGGCTCACTCACCAGCTGTGTCAGGAAGTTTTCTTCCACACACTCCAGGAACCTCCTAGATTGTTTCCTCTCTGCTTGTGCTGGTTTGGTCCCCTAAGGGACTGCAGTCTGTGAATAAGTCCAAGCTGGAGCAGGGGTAAGGGGAAGCGACTTCACAACATCCCTCCTGCCCAGAAAGACTGTTATAATAGATGGCCAAGTAACTGTTATGCATGATGGAGCACTGCTTTCCTGGAGATGGCTGAACACCTGCTTGCCAACAGGAAGTAATGAATGAATGCCTTGTTTTGCTTTACTTTTGCAGGCAGCTTTTACTTTACCTATTAAACTGTCTTCATCTCAAACCATGAGTTTTCTCACTTTTACTCTTCTGATTCTCTCCCCCATCCCAACCGGGGGGAGCGAGTGAGCCGCTGTGTGGTGCTTAGTTGCTGGCTGGGGTTAAACCATGACACTATTGTATTTCCAGCAGACATCTGGTAAGTTGGAGTCCCCCACGAGAACAAGGGCTAGCAATTGTGAGACTTCTCCCAGCTACTTATAGAATATTTCATCTGCCTCTTCATCCTGGTTGGGTGGTCTATAACAGACTCCCACCATGATATCTGCCTTGTTGGCCTTCCCACTGATTCTTACCCATAAACACTCAACCTTATCATCACTATCGTCAAGCTCTAGCCAGTCAAAACACTCACTAACAAACTGAGCTACTCCACTCCCTCTCCTTCCTTGCCTATCCCTTCTGAAGAGTTTATCGACATCCATTGCAGCACTCCAGTTGTGTGAGTCATCCCACCATGTTTCTGAGATGGCAACTATGTCATAATTTTCCTGCTGCACAACAGCTTCCAGCTCCTCCTGTTTGTTGCCCGTGCTGCGTGCACTGGGGTAGATGCACTTCAGTTGAACTATTGATCCCACCACCTTTTTTGGGGCAGAAACCCTAATTCCTATGTGACCCTTCTCAGGCGCTTCTGTGGTTTCTAACACATCAATAACCCTTGCATCTTTGCTGCTGCATGGAACTCCATCCCCTGTCTCCACTGGGATGGCAGACTGAAGGACCTCGCTAGCACACCGTCCCTCAAACGTTGGCAGGCTGCCCTCAGGCTTCTCTCTAGTGAGCCTGGTTTTATCCCTTTCCCCCTTCAAATCTACTTTAAAGCTCTTTCAATGAGCCCTGCTAACTCCTGTGCAAAGATCTTTTTCCCCCTTTGAGACAGGAGTACCCTGTCTGTTGCCAGCAGGCCTGGTGCCGTGTAAACCAGCGCATAATCAAAAACCCCAAAATTCTGTCGGTGACACCAGGCTCGGAGCCAGGTATTGATCTGCTGGCTCTTCCTGTTTTTTCCCTCATCATTCCCTGCAACTGGAAGTATACAGGAGAACACTACTTGTGCTCCTTAACCAGTTGTCCCAAGGCCCTGAAGTCTCTCTTGACTGCCCTCGGACTTCTTGTTGCAACTTCATCGCTGCCTACCTGAAAAATCAATAACGGATAATAATCTGAGGGCCGTACCAGGGTAGGAAGCTTTCTCTTCACATCTTTAACCTAGGGAGGTAGCAGACTTCCCTAAGAAATGGGTCTGGTCTGCATATTGGGCCTTCTGTTCCCTTAAGAAGGGAGTCTCCTATGACAATGACCCGTCTTTTTTTGTTCATGGAAGTGGTTTTGATGCAGGGTCTAGGCTGACTTAGCCTTGGCAACACCTCCAAGGCAAAAGAGAGAGGTAGTAGATACCTCATCCCTGGAAACATTTAAGGTCAGGTTGGACAGGGCTCTGAGCAACCTGATCTAGTTGAAGACGTCCCTGCTCATTGCAGGGGGTTGGACTAGATGACCTTAAAAGTCCCTTCCAACCCAAACCATTCTATGATTCTTTGATTTTAAGAAAGAATCTGCAGAAAATTCACAAACAAAAAAAAATTATGAAGTTCCAGAATTCCATAATATGGAAGGCATTAAAATGGGAAAGCATAGATTCTGCCATATATGTGCTTCTAGGGGACTCCAGAGCATTGGGAATGTTCATCTCCTTCAGCTTATCTGTCCTCAAAATCCCTTTCACCAGCTCACTGTAGGTATTGGAATGATTCCCTGTCTTGGTACTGGAGGACTACTTCATCCCATACTCACTTTAATAACCAATTTCCTTTTCCTTCTGTCTCCTGCCATGCTACACTTACGTAAGCTACTTGGACAAGAAAGAGGCAATTATCACCAGTGCACTTCATGGACAAATAATAGAAAAGAAAGAAGTTCTGTTAAGTTAAATAAACTTTAAAAAAAGTCCTGAAAAATGGGGCCTTCTGCTTGAAGGGTTACCTCTTGCAGTAATATTTGTCACCCTGTTTGCCCAACTTCTCCCTCAGCACTGAAGCAGAAGACCATGTTAGCAAGAGCTAAAAATCAGCTGTTAATTTTTGTGCTGGTAGGCAAATGTGCTCTGGCAGCAGAGACCAGGGAGAGTAGTGGGATTCTGGGTAGCACAGCTGATCTCCAACTCCTCAGTCATATAGAGCAGGCAATCGCAATTTTTATTTTCGTACTTTCCCCTCTCCACTGCTATGACCAGGCTCTGGGGACTGAAGCAAAATATAACACAAAAAAATCCAGGTTCAGATTGTGGAATTGCTTTCTATTGTTTTACATTTGTTCAGATAAAATCCAAATATGTTAAGATCTTTCAGAATTATTTTTAGACCATAATCTCCTCATGCATTTGCCTCCCAAGTTATCAATAATAAAAAGTAATTCAACAGCAGTGTGGGTTATTTTATATCTGATTATCAGAGGGATTTATTTACTCAAGATTTATTTATTTGGGATTGATTTATTCAAGAGCTGTCTTTCCCACCTAGCATTCTTCTACTCTCCACAGTACGGATTCCCCATATAAATCCCTATCTTAGCACACTTTAGCCTGATGAAATCCAGTAACACTCAATCTCTGATTTTGTCTGGGTTCCTGAATAAGGTATTTTCAAGCATTGGTTCTTTGAAAGAGGGCCAGGCTATCTTAGCTTAAAGTTATATGCATGGTTTAAAAAGACAAATGTAAGGTTAAGATTGGAAGTACAAGCAAATAATACTGAACTCTTCTAGAAACAGCAGCCAAAGCAACATTAGAAGAGTATAAATGAAGACCCCTGACTCCAAGATTATTTGTTTTTTGTTTTGGGGGGGGGGGGTTTACTGTGTTTTGTTTGGTTTTGTTTTCCAGTACAGGAAGAATTCCACTAGGAAAAAGTCATTTAATAATAGTCAAACCAAAATTCTCATCAAAGCCCATGGAATTTTAACCTATATAGGGATTAAATAAGGATTGCATTTGGCCCTGTTGGAGACAGGAACCTTGAGGTGTGAATTAATACAAAAATAGATAGATGTTACAGTATATAAGAGACAGTAAGAATGAAATGGTGTCTTGGAAGATAAGATTAATAAAAATAATATGTATTTAAGATGTAAAGTATATTGTATACTTCAAAAAATCAAATTATTTCATTTCTTTTCATTTGGGTCTAAGTACATTCATTCTTCCTTGAGAGAAGAGATAGTCTTTTTGAAATAAGTATGAAACAGAGCATGTTCACGCTGAAAATAATTTCATGGTTATAGAAAAATAAAATAACTGCAGAGCTCCTAGAACCGATACCTCAAGGATCATGACACACCATTTTATAAGTAAGTTCCTTGGGAATTGAGGAAAAAGAACAATACAATGAAATATACATTTTGATACTTTCTGGTATCAGAAGAGACACATTCTGAAAGATAGGTAATATACACTTTGGATAAGGGTAAGTGCTAACAAAACCTGCCCCAATACATCCCCAACATAAAGAGAACTCCTGTATGCTCCTGTTTGGTGCACTCTTGGGCCACAACATACTGCCAGAATAGATACGTTTTTTTCAGAAGGAGTAAGTTGTCAAAAGAACATTAATGAAGAATAGCTGAGTGTACACAGTACCTAAATGACAGGCAGACAACTCTCCAACCTTTCAGAGATTTACAGAACATTTTATCTGAAAAAACAATAACACTTTACCAGACTGTATAAAAATGTGAATAATAAACCAGGAAGATACACAGATGAGGAAGCTTATAACAGCTAAAGTTCTGCAAGACCCACATGGTTTATCAGGATCTTTCCCCACCAAGGAAAACTATTGCTCCCCTCTACTTTGTGTTTAGCTAATGGAAGTTTTTCCCTCATAGAAAAAGAAAATTGTCTTCAATTTACTTTAGTAAATACAATTCCCTTGACCTCTAGTGTTTCAGGAGGGAGCAATTGTATCGATTTCAGAAACTGAATTAATCACAACAATTTATATGCATAACTATCCTTTAGTGCATTTCAGAACAACATTGCCATTTTTGTTCGATGTGTTTGTAGTGTCCCCTGTCCTTCATGTTAGGCTTCACCACAGAAATATGTAGCAAGGAACTGACTCAAAAAATATTTCATGTTGCTTAGATAGCACTTGCTGTTCAGCAGTTGGTTTATTTGGTAGCTCACTTTCAGGATGTTGATTAGAAAATGCATATCCTGCTTGAAATATGTGTTGTTTCACCTAGAGATATATACCAAGTTAACCTCTTTCACTTCTACTGCATTTATAAGCAACTTTCAATGTGAAAAGATAATCAGATGATAGGGATTGATAATGTGTGTTTCTTGCCACAGTAAAATGTATCTAGTGTATTCTAGCTTTTTTCCCATTATGAAGAGATATGACTAAAAGATTATGAAGAAAAAAAATTCACATAGCCTGAGGATATTCTGGACAAAAACACAACCTTTCACACTCTTCCTGTCACCCCATGTTCAAAGCTGAATAAACAAATTATTTTATTTTAGCTGACATAAATAGTTGGTTTAATATTCAATAATTGACATTTTGCATTGTTTCTTTTTTACATTTTTATTCTTTCTCTGGCTGGAGTGATCATAAGCATTTTCTGTAATGATCAGTCAGAAGTCAACATGAATTACAATACACTTTAATGTAACTGTGTAATTTAAGCTTGCAATGGACCTGGAAAGTTCATTAACAGTCATGTATTTTGTGAAAGGGACAGGAGCCTCCTCCAACTTTCAGTCTTTCTCATTCTCTCCTTTTGTTGGTTCATTGTGTACAAACTCATGTTCTAATGCCTTTCACTTGGTTTTATAACCTTCTCTCCCTAGTGACCCTGATCATCTCATATGTTTGTAAATCCATGCCTATCAAAATCCCATCTGTATTCCTAGTCTTTCCAAAACTTCAGGCTTCTTTTCAGTGCTTGTCTATTTTCCAAACAGTTTGTAATTTAATAGAGGAGGATTTTTTTTTTTTTTTCCCTTAGAGATTTTCAGCATCCATTATTTTTGAGCTCCTTAATCTGTGCCTTTTGACTTAGAAGTGCTGCTCAGGTATTTAAATCCTGTAGAAGAGGCTGCTTTGCACCAGTGATTACTTTTCAAAAGAGATTCAATACTGGTCCCTAAAATCACTTTACAACTTTGCCCTTTTTGGTGTGAAAGGAATCAAAAAATCTCACAGCATTTGGCCATAGCCAAGATTAAATAATTAAAAATTCAGCACTGAGCTAAGATCAAACTCTATACAATGGTCATGAATAGATACCCTTTGATGGAACAGGCACCTTTGGAAGAATCATGAATACTTTGAAATGCTGTCAAAATATTTACGTATCTCAGTCTGGTGCTGAATCCCACAGAATAAGGATTATATGTCATTAGGCACTAGATCCAGATTAATTCTTCCTAGTTCTAGATATATGATTTAGGTGACTGTTTGAGGAGATAAGGTATCTGAATTATTGTTACTGAGAGACAGGTGTTACTGAGAGAGACTCTTTTTAAAATCAACACCCTTTCAAAGGGTTCAGAAGCACAAGGAATGTACAGATAGGCATAGGTTGCTTCCATATCGTGCCTCAAGTGAGATGACATGAGTTGGTACTCTAAGTATCATGATGCACAAACAGCCTTGTTTTAAAATTTAGATTAATTTTTAGTGTACCCTCCAAAAATGACTTTTGTACTAAAGACTGTCAATTTAAAGTAACGTGTAAATGTAAGCTATAATATTGTGAATTGAGCAAGTCAAACAGGTACTAGACTGGTATATAAAAATAAAAGATATTCCAGCTCTAAAATGAAGTATTTAAACAGATATTTAATCAGGGCAGTTAACCACTAATGACACCAATTAATCATGAAGTGAAAGCACATCCACCTTGTAACCCCTCCCCCACACCAAACCCATTACATTTTGAAAGAGATTGATCGTGTTTATAAAAAAGCCAACACTGTAATTTAATTATTATAAGACAATGTCAAACAGCTTGTAAATTCTGTGAGTACCAGAACTACAGTCCTCACTCGACTAAAGTCTTGTACAGTCAGTAGACATTTTGCTGTATAAGGAGTACAGGATCGGGCACTACTTGAATAAATAAATAGGAGCTACAAATTATCTTAGAAGGATAGAAGGAGAAAAAAAACCAACTTTTTTTTTTCCCAAAGAAAATAGAAAAATAACAGTCTTAAAATTTTCTTTTTTAAGTATTCTAAAAACAGACCACACAAAACTTAAACATGTGTAGCTGCCAAGATACAGATTTTGTCCTGAAACCCATTTTTATACAGATAAACAAAAGGGGTTTTACACCAAAGTAAGATTAACTTTTCTGAGCCAAAGATGTTATGAGATGGAAAAAGCTGGAATTTTATGAGACCAAAAGAACAGTTGACTTTTTACTAATGAGTCAGCTAAGAAAACAGACGTACCTATAGAAAACACAACAGCACCACGTGTCTCTGGCAGAAAGTTAGTTGGCAGCTATGTTAGTAAGAAAGATAATTTTTAAAATTCAGTTCATTACTACAGTTACTGATTGGCTGACACTATTTAATCCTTTTTCTCCTCTATATGAGTTAATTAAATCAGGATTATATATTTATTTGCACATATCTGTCTTGTTACAGAAACACTGTGATGACTGCTCGGCTCCTTCCTCAGTGTTTTAATTTTTGTTATAACCACTTATGATCACAGTCTAGTCCTGCAATGCCAGTGAGAACAAGCAGCATGCAGACACATGCAGGATTCTGACAGAAGTAACCAGGAAGGGTCAAGAAAGAGAAAACACTTACAGTCGGGTTACGTCAGACTGACATACTGGTATGAGAAAAAAGAAATCTGAGAACAAAAAAAGGACAGAATTATCCTCTCCTCTATTAAGAAACTTTCTGTAATGTTTTATAGTTTGCAGCATGATATTCACAGAGTGAGATATCTGATAGGCAGTGCTTTTAGAGAGAGGAAGCAGCTAAACAACTGATATGCGTAGTAAAGGTGAAGATCTGTGAGCTTCATGAGAAGATCAATTGGCTTGAATCTAAACTACATTCAGCACCTCAAAAAAATCCCAGTAATTTCATCATCAGTCATTGCACAATCCCATTCTTAAAATACCTTTTATATCTTGACTTCATTGTAGCAAAAGCCTACTTTCCAAAGGAGAATGGGGGCCCTATATGAGAAAAGACTGAAGAAGACCCTCTCCAACTCCACATTTTTTTTATACGGCATATGGTACAGGAGATCATCACTGACCAGTGCTAATGATCAGAAGGAATGCTAAAACCCTTTCCTTTTCCCACCAGAAAATTTCGACCAGTAAATTTTGAATTCTCAGCTCATATATGTAAATCAGACATAAATGACTATGTTCCCTTGATAGCCTCCCTGCTTTCACATATAATGCCTTCTTTGCCTCTGTCTTTAACACCGATGATGGGCCCTGGGAGCCCCAGGGTCCTGTGTTGGAAGACCCTGACTGGGGGACGATGAACTCCCAGCCAACCCTGAACTTGTTCAACAGTTGCTGCTCCAGCTGGGTGTGTGTGAGTCTATGGGGCCCAATGGGATTCATCCCAGTGTACTGAAAGAGCTGGCCAATGTCATCACGGGACCTCTCTCCATTATTTTTTAATGTTCTTGAGACTCTGGAGATGTTCCAGTTGACTGGAAGCTGGCAAATGTTGTCCCAGTTTTCAAGAAGGGTAAAAAGGAAGACCCTGATAATTACAGGCCTGTCAGTCTCATTTTAGTGCCTGGTAAAATTATGGAGAAGGTTATTCTGGGAGTTATTGAAAAACACTTGAGAGACAGTGCAGTCATTGGTCATAGCCAGCACGGGTTCACAAGGGGAAAGTCCTGCTTAACTAACTTAATTTCCCTTAATGACAAGGTCATCCATCTAGCTGACCAAGGGAAGCCAGTAGATGTGGTGTTCTTGGATTTTAGCAAAGCTTTTGATACTGTCTCTTACAGTATCCTCCTGGACAAAATGTCCAGCACACAGCTAGACATGTCCATAATAGTTTGGGTGAGCAATTGGCTGACGTGTTGGGCTCAAAGAGTTCTAGTAAATGGGGTTCCATCAGGCTGGCAGCCAGTCACCAGTGGGGTCCCCCAGAGCTCAACTTATAAGGCCAGTGCTCTTCAATGTTTTTATAAAGGATCTGGACACAGGAATAGAATGTACATTAAGTAAATTTGCTGATAATACTGAATTAGGAGGAGCTGTGGACTCCTTCAACGGTAGAGAGGCCTTACAGAGAGATCTGGATAGACTAGAGAGCTGGGCAATCAACCATATGAAATTTAACAAGACGATATGCCAGATTCTGCACCTGGGATGGGGTAATCCTGGTTATACATACAAACCGGGGGACGAGAGGCTGGAGAGCAGCCCCACAGAAAGAGATGTGGGGGTCTGGGTTGATGGCAAGTTGAATATGAGTCAACAGTGTGCCCTGGCAGCCAAAAGGGCCAACCGTGTGCTGGGGTGCACCAAGCACACACAGCCTAGCTAGCCGGTCGAGGGAGGTGATTGTCCCACTCCACATTGCACTGGTGCGGCCCCACCTCAAGTACTATGTGCAGTTTTGAGTGCCTCAATATAAGAAGGACATCAAACTATAGAGTGTGTCCAGAGGACGACAAAGACGGTGAAAGGCCTCAAGGGCAAGACTTAGGAGGAGCGGCTGAGGTCACTTGGTTTGTTCATCTTGGAGAAGAGAAGGCTGAGGGGCGACCTCATTGCAGTCTACAACTTCCTCAAGGGGGGCAGCGGAGGAGGAGGTGCTGATCTCTCTCTGGTGACCAGCGATAGGACATGAGGAAATGGAATGAAGCTGCATCAGGGGAAGTTCAGATTGGACGTTACGAAAAGGTTCTTCACTGAGAGGGTGGTCGGCCACTGGAACAGGCTCCCCAGGGAAGTGGTCACAGCACCAAGCCTGTCAGAGTTCAAGGAGCATCTGGATGATGCTCTTAGTCATATGGTTTAGTTTTAGGTAGTCCTGCGAGGAGCAGGGAGTTGGACTTGATCAACTTCATGGGTCCCTTCCAACTTGAGTTATTCTATGATTCTATGACCTGACTTTGAACAATTTTAGATTCTAATTTTTCTGGGGAACAAAATGTGTGTCTTAGTCCATCTAGCTGAACAGGTGCTATTGCACACCACAAAACTAAATGATGATTGCTAAGGATGCAGGATCAGCCCTTTGAATACAGGCTTACATAGAGTAAGCTCTAAAACTGCCTCAGAAAAAACTTAGGAAAGACACTGAGCAGGAGAATGGCTCTTTCAACCCTTAAAACAACTGGACTGCTGCTAAATTTAAGATCATTTCAAGTCTAATAGCTCTTGGCAAGAAGCTTGACATATTCTCCAGCAATTACAGTAATTTAATTGTAGTTATCTTACAGTATTAAAGTGTACTAGGCAATTTCCTGTAATAAGCTTGATTAAGATACCTCTCATACATCTACCGTCAGAGTTTTAAGTCTGCTTTAGAAGCAGATGAATCATGCCCCATTGAATCTGTTTCTTTTCATTGCCTGTAAAGAGTGTCCAGATGATTAGCTCATGGGTAAAAGACTACTTTGTAGACACATATGTTTGGCCAGTTGAAGATTATCCTTCATGTCTACTATACATGTTTGGACAGGAATGATTCTCAGACTTCGAACTCATATTTTGCCTTTTTTTCCATGTAAGAAAGATCAGTGTTACACTGCAATATAGTTTCCTGAAATAGGAACTTCCCTATTTACAAACATTTCACTTCAAGCCCCAGAAATCGTAGGGTATAAAAGCAGTCTCAACCAACAAAGAGAAACACAAAGCTGGAGTGTGAGTCACATGGCACACACAAGTAGTAGGAGTAAGCATAAAGTCATATCAGAAAAGTAAAAGAACTCTTCCAAGCATTAGGTACTTGAGCTCCTGGTTTATCCGTCATGTTTCCAAAGAATAAATTATGGTACCAGCTTACACAGAACTATTGGGTAAGTCCGAAGTAATTTATCTAGATATCCCAAGCCTTCAGAGGCCAGACCTTCTTAGTTGTAGTGAAGTACTAAGTCTTGTAATGTCTGACTGAAAGTCAGATCTTTCTAGTGACTTTAATTATTGGCTGAACCACAGCAAAATTCCAGTCTTGACAACACCAGAGGATAATATTTCTGTATATAAAAGCATATGTGCAGAAAGTTTAATGAATGAAAGTTTTTATGTTCTTCTTACAAATCCCTTCATCTACCTATCAGTCACAGTTATCAGTTAGGGGCTATATAGTAAGCAGAATCTCGTTGTTGAGATTATTCTTGACTTTTGTGTTGACGCTTTTTTTGGCTCTGAGCGTTGTAAATCATTAGACAGCCTTATTTAGAAATGTCCAGGCTCTTTGTTATTAAGGTCTTAAGATGAGTATCTTAAGGTGCTCTCTTTTCATCGATTTAGACTGAATGAAAAAGCTGTGTATTGAATTCTTGAAAAACATTTCCTGTATTAAACCAGCCATGAGTACAGGAAGTAGACTTTTGTTAAAATTCTCTCAGGTTTTAATATCCTTGAGCCTGAGCTGAAACATGACTTTGTCAAAGGTCAGTTTCCTGTCCATTAACTCATGAAGTTACCTGGAGATTCCTGAATTTCTATTTGTCTTGTTTCTCACATTGTTATCCACTTTATAAATTTTCTAACTATTATGATTTTGTTTCACATTTTCTTTCTGAAGGGATAATCATTTGACAAAAGTGTTGACATCCTTAATATATGGAATGAGGATATATGAATGAGGCAAAGGTTGGGTTTGGTGCCTATATCATTTGTACTTCACATTTGTGATGACAAAGTCTGAAACACTGAAAGGCTAGAAAAATGCACTGTGTCTATTAGAGAAATGTAGTACATGAGAAACAGTGAAGTAAAAGAACAAATAGGCACTTACAGGCAATAATTCAAGAACTAATATGGTTCATAGATAGCCATGGCAAATGGCATTACTCTAGTTAGTAATGCTAGTTGCTTTCTGTAGGTGTTTAACACACGTGGCACACTGTTTTCTCTCTGATGATGGTTCAGTCTTCTCTAGAAATAAAACAATCCGACAAAGCCCTGAAATCACTGTGGTAGAGCTACTTCAGAACTTTTCTGTTCCTGCATGAAACTGACAGAAAATCATCAAAGAAGAAAAAAAATCTAAATAAAAACATTAGTCACTGATCTCTCTTTCTTTCAGCAATTAAAGCTGGCCCATCAGCTCTTCTGTTATTAGTACAAGTTGGGTCTACCAAGGCTTTGACAGCCTAGGACTATGCATTATTTGTGCAAATGGTAATATCTAGGCTGGGACTTCTTTGGAGCTTGCTAAGAAGTCAAGGGAAGTGATCTTTTACAAATGAACTACTTTATCAGCTAAAATAAATTTATCACTTGGGTAGCTATGTCAGCAAGATTTGTATTTATCACTTGAGTCTTTAAAGCTGATTGTTTATAGCATGTTTGCATCACAGATGAAAGCATGAACTACAAAATAGCTGTCATAAGATACTTGAAAAAGAAGAGTAAAGGAATTAACTTTAAGGCAAACATAGCATGTTTTTCCTCTGAGAAATGCTTTCTTTTACTATAGGTCAGCCACACATTTCATCTCAGATATGCTTCTGCTAAAAGAAGAAAACTATGTTTCAATTTAGCGCTTACAAGCCTGCCTGCAGTATGGCAGAATATGTTATGTACAGTGTATGTTCAAATCAGTAGTGGTCTTGCTTTATATTCCTTTGTTGTACTACAAAGAAATACAATCACAATTTTGGAAATTCAAAGCAATTTCAGTCTCCAGGTTGCCTCTTGTCCCGGTTTCTGTCTGAGTCCAGAACTAAAAGAGGACTTTATTAAATGAAGTACCTAGGACTGAAATTTTATTAATTTTATGATCTGTGGTTGATTGGTAATAAAGATAAAAAAGGGAAAGGAAAGAATGTAGTACATATGAATCTTATAAGTATGAATACAACACATTTATAGCATATATACAAAGAAAATGTAATTTTTACAAGGAATCCACAGAGAATAAGCAAGAGAAATTAAAAGAAATAGAAACATGATGACAGAATCTTTGAAAGTTTAAGATTACTTTGTGTAACATTTAAATAAAAAGACATTTTTAATGAGGACTCATATACCAATTGTTAATTGAATACTTAAGTACATAACACCTCCAGCATTATGAGCTATCTTTCCATATTTGATGTCATGGTAATTTTTCCTGCCTGATTATAATGCATTTGTACTTTAATACCGGGAAAGTAACAGGTGGTAAAAGATCTTTTCATATAGGAGGCAGAAACATCATTTTTACAGTGTAGGCGTTTAGCTATTATTAATGTAACTAACTGGTAGATTCTCCACTCCTTGAAGTTTTCAGATTACAACCTCAAGCCTTCTTGGAATGTATGATTTAGTCAAACACAGTTAAGTGTTAATACGTTCATTACTGTTAGTAGTTAGTAGTTAATTTAAATTATATGTATGAGTGTAATAAACAGTTATGCCCTTCTCCTATTTTTAATGCCACTCATGATTTTAGAGAGAGACCTATTTCAGTCTTCTTTCATCTCTCTCTTTCCTTCCTCCCTATATTCTAGTGTATTTACTGATCGCCTGTGCAGAAGGCACACCATAGCTTTGATTGCCTAGCTACCTTCATGAACCTTATCTAGACCTTTTGCAATGGGAGGGTGGGGAGAAGTTCCCTAACTACACTCGTCAGTCATTCGATGGGTTTACACAACACCTTTAAGGGTATTTTCTGCTTTGTTCTCCATTCACTTCCAAATTATTCTTAGCATTTGGCTTACTTTCATGTTCATTCCTACTAAGCACTGCTAGTTTTACAGAACTACCTATCAAAATCTTAAGATCTAATTCCTGAGTAATATTACCAGTCACTTAGCGCTGTGTGGTCCTTCTGCCTCTCTCAACTGTGAGAATAATTTTGTATTATTAATAAAAGTGTTCACTTCAATACTCATGCTTTTCTCCATACCTTGTTTGAGTGCTCCCTCATACTTTAGTTGTATACTGATCTTAAAAAAATTCAGATGTAACTAGACTGGCCAGAAGTTATTTGCAAGTGAATTTTGTAACTCTTTGGTTTAGAAAAGATAAAAAATATATGAAAATGAGGGTCAGAATTATTATTTTAAAAAAGAAATGTAGGATACTGGCATACTGTGATAACACAATTGTTTCTATAAGGCATGTATTTGTTTCACCATCAAAGTTGAAAATGGGACATTTTCTACTGAACTATAAGTAATATCTCACATTGGCAGTTAACATTGCAGTCCAGTATGCACAAACTAGCATTTTGTGAATCAAACCCTTCTGGTGGAGAAGAACAAAATGTATATCTCAACATTTCACACCCATCCCTAAAGAACCTACCAACCCAAAATCAGTTGTCAAAAATGCATTAAAAGCACATTCCAGGAGATGAAAATTCACTGGAGTATTACAGAAAATAAAACATCAGAGCACACCCTGTGACTTTTTGACCCACATTCAGTCCTGTCTAGTGTAAATAAAACTTGATGTAGGTCAAAACATTGAAAATTCTATTCTGAGTAAGCTTCACTTGGGTAAACAGGATGCTTGCTTTGAATATTTTTGTTATTTTTCCCTCGTGTAATATACTCTCTAGACATGTAAATATATATATGTTTAATTTTTTTCCTAAACATAATATGGATATTTTTATTTCAGCTAAAAAATGTTTTGGTGTTACTTTAGTACTCAGGCTCTTCAAGGTGATAATAAGAACCTCCTCTCTTCTCTTTATTATTGTAAAAATGGCTTTTCTAGTCATTTTGCCCATTTCACATTGTGAGAAAAGCTAAGACTAGATTCCAGCAACAGATGTGTGTCAGCTCTTTTATCCTGCCAGGGTAACATAAAAATCTCAATGCACAAATGTCAATAGCAATGTCAAACATTGTTATTTTTAGTAGTGTAATGGAAAAAAAGAACAAGCAGTCTCCAGTGAACTTGTATGTGCATAAGCCAATTTTCAGAATCGCTACCCCTAAGAATGGCAGTTTGACAGGCCTACTTATCTGAATGAAATAAATATTTATTTATCAAAGATAAATTGTGAATGTGTGATTCCTGACAATAGATGTGTTACAGTTCAAAAACAATTTCCCACAGGATCTTTTTCACTGCATTCAGACTAATGAGCATTTTCACAGAAATACTTCTTTCTACCTGTGGCAGTAGAAAAGAAGATGGTAAAAATAGAGCTTGCATTGTGTTTTGAAAGTACTATTTGTGACTACAGTACAAGACCATCTTTAATTCACAGAGCTATGACACAGATACATGAGATTTTTTTAATTTAAAATGAGATTTTAAAGATGTTACTGGAAGTCAATTAATTTAAAACAATTCTAATTAAAATTTGATTGGTTATGGTATGCGAGTGGGAAGTCAATTTTTCATCTCCATGACTGGTCCTGAGAGACTACAGTAATTCTGCTATACATCATTATAACTTTGAACACTGCTGCAGTTTGATGAGATCAAACAGAATGATACAGAATAAAACAGAACACTGAGATGTGATGTGGCTCAATAAAACAGCAAAATATTTATCTAATTTTCAAACTATTTGAAAAGTAAATGAGAAAACTTGTTCAAAAAGGTCTCAACTGTCTCTTCAAGATTTCTTTTTAAAGCATTGATATATTTTTTAAAGCATTCAACTTTTTTTCCATATAGAAAAAAAAATTTAAAGAGTAAATATTTTTTGTGAGATTCCCTGGAACTGTAGAAGCAGGTTTTACCTTCACAGATGAGTGGTTTTTTAAGCAAGTAGATTAATTTACAGCACGAAAACTACTCCACTAGTACTTTAAACTGATAATTTGTAGTGAGCCAATGTTTGTGGTTAATCCCACCAAATATTGGACAATAAATTAATTGGCCTACCTTTCTTTAGTGACTGTAGAGAGCCTTAGACCTTTTGCCTTCATCTGAATGTCAAGGACAAAGCCCTGAGCATCCTTGTCTGACCGGGTGGCTGGCCCTGCTTTAAGCAGAAGGTTGGACTGGAGAGCTCCTAAGGTCCTTCTAAACTGAACCGTTCCATGATTCTGATAGAAGAGAAGAATGATAGTCCAAACCACATTATGTGAGGTTCTTTTTTCCACTTTGGTATTTATTATGCTTCTGTTTAGATTTTTCACCCTGAAGATGTTCCTGTTGCACCACAGCCACATGACTATCAGTATGAAAGAAGGCGCATTTAAATCTAGGGTTATTACACCGTACGTTGTCACAGCAATGAGTATAATGGAAAAAAACCACTGAGAACAGAACAAGAGGGGGTTGGGGTGGAACAGCTTTTAAACTATCACATACTTGGACCTTACTGGGAATTAGTACAAGCAGAAGTTTTGAGTGCATTTTTCTCATCTACATATTGTACAGTTGAAATTGCCCTTAATTTTGAAAAGTTTTGCTCCTTAAATACTGAAAACAAGGTAAATATCCTAGACATAATTTATGAAGTAATTAAAAATATCTAAAAAATGTTTAGTTCACTGCCTAGTAATATGATAATCAGTTTTTAACAAATGTACAGCTATTCTGCTTCTACCTACTAACACATATCCCTTTGGTTCTCAGAAGACACATTAAAATCTTATAATGTCTGTTTAAATGAATGCCTGTGTCCAAAACAGTGTGGTGCACTATATGACAATTTTTTTCCCTGCTAGGCAGTAATTCATTGTGTCTATTCATTTCAAACAACTACCTCTGAAGGAAATGAGTAATAAACAATTTATGTGAAGAGGACCTGATAACTATCATGGTCCTCTGGAAAATAGGTTTTAATCACAGATGTTTAATGGTTGTAGTTTGTAAGTTCATAAAATGAAAGTAAAATATGCTAAAACAGAATAAAATGCTGTTATATAAGAGAATATATATTGCAATTTACATTTTTAAGTAAAAAAATAAATGTGATATTGGTCCTGTCAGTTTTGGTCTTCGATAGGGGTGGGTGTGTGTACTTGCATGTGTGTGGCAGTGCCTGAAATAATAGCAGTAGCAAACTCATCGAAATCTTGAATCACAGATGTGCATGTAGGCCATGGTATCTTCATGCACAAAATCTGGGGGAATTATTCATGTATGTAAAGAACAGCATATATTTCTTTCTATATCAGGAGTATAATGTTTTCAGCCTGCACTCAGTTTTAAGGTGGCTGTTAACCTAAAAATTGCATGTCTGTTTAGTACTTTTTTGCCATCTATTCATTTAATAGCTCATCCACTTATAACTGTAAAATACCACAAGAAGCTGTGTGTACATGTGTATAGTAGAAGAACAAAGCCAGAACAATTAATTTGAATAAACTGTAAGAAATACATACAAATATTTAAAATAAATAATAAGAAGAACATCTTAACTTACTATTGAATTTTTACACAGACTGAATATTGAAAACAAAAGACAACCTTTTTATTTTGTTTTTCAGTTCTTCCCACTGTGCTTCATAAGGGACCTTGCAAAGCACAGGACAGAAAATAAGGTTTTGTATTCATTAAAATTTACTAAGTTTAGTGAATTTTGTATATCGCTGTTTGCTCTTTCCAGATATTTTTCTCCATATGTAAAAAAATGGGTGACTAGCATAAATAAATGTGGGAGTAAATGCCCATCCTACACATAGGTGGTAAGATCTTGTGTATTGTTATAAAGACAAAACAGAATGTCCAGATAAAAGTTGAAAAGCCTGCTGTTACTTGAGAAATTGCAGTTGCATAAAATTTGTTTGGTGATGATTCAGTGAGGATTTTCATAGAGGAGTTACCAACAGTGTCCACTGCATACACACACAGCATATCTAAATGATTTTTTTTTTTTTTTCCCAGCAGGTTCTGCTGTGGTTTAGTCTATATTACAAAGTTTGATATTTCTAATGCTGAGTACTGAAATCCAGTACAGTCAGGGTATTATCTGAAAATGCAACGTCGCAGTGCCCTTCGTCTTGCAGTGGCAAGCTCCGGCTGGGACCCAGTGCTGCTGGATGTCCTTTGGTGTGCCAATGCGGGTGCAAAGTGTGGGGCAGTGTGGGGCAGGAGTGAGCAACCAGGAAGACTAGGGGATGCCCGTCTTCTTTTCTTTTGATATAACTATTGGCTTATGCAAGTTTAAATGGATTGTGAGTTTAAAACTCTAAGATCCTGAACACTCCTGCTATTTTCAGGGGGAAGAAATAGCACTTCCAGATGTGTCAGGCCCCTTAAAGCCTAGAGGTATATAATTTCTTCATTGATTGGGAGGCAAATAGGTTCCCATCTTTGTACTTCAGTTAAGTACTGAAGTTAGCTGAGATGAAACTGAGCCTACATAACTGACACAATTTTACTTCTGAATGCCTAATTTTCTCTTTTTCTATGAAGAAAGGGTAGATAACTTGTTGATAGGCATACACAGTAGTCACTTGAATTACATTGTAGTATAAATATTATTCACATTTAGTTAGATTTCAAAGCTTATAATGTAAGACCAGATTTTAACTGGTTTAGATCCACACAAAAATATTTTAATTTATTTCTAAAAGTCTTTTAACATGGAAAATAACATTCATTTAAGTGATAGGGGGTTTTTTCAAATTAGCGCTCATTATTTGTAATCATTCAGCCATTGCCTTAGTTCCCAGTTACAGAGGTTGTGTTTATGTCAGCAACTTACATCATGCACTGTATATTATATTATTACAAATTATGAAGTTACCATATTAATAACATAACAATTTTTTAATACTCTGTAGTGCTGAATGAGCATTAACCTTAAGGGTGCTCTATCTGTCTATGGCCTCCTTTTTGCTTTAGCAAACGAGAGTCATCTGAAGAAAAATATACTATATCATACTATGTAATAGGCACTCTAAAGAAGTTTGAAGCACAGGATAGGAACATTCCCAAAGCTGCATGAAGCCCATATCTGAGGTTCCCTATGGTTAATGATAAAGGAAAATTCAGAGAATTCTAAAATTTATAGTTCTTGGCATCTGAAAATTCTCCAATTTCCCCCCCAAAATTACAGCATAAGGTTAGGAGGAAAAAACTTTCTTTCCCCATCTACCCAGAGAACTACCCACTTAAAACTGTGCCAAAGAGAAACATAACAAATCTCTTGTTTTTTCCAGAGTTCCATTTCCCCCAAAACCTATCATCTCACACACAGCTTCTTCCTCAGTCACCCCAGTGAGACTCTCAGATTCCTTCTCACTCTCCTTCCCTGACAGAACAGACACTAAAACTCAGTCTTCTTCCCCTAAGACAAAGGAGAAAAAAAACCATACTTCTTTCTTTGAATGGGCGATAGAAAGAGGAAAGGTTATTTAAAAAAAAAAAAATTAAAAATTTAAAAATAATTAAAATAATAACTTATGTCTAACCCCTTCAATATCAGTAGTGGCACAAATCATCAATGCCACAGACACACTTAACTGTATTGGTATTTGATTTTTATGGCTGACTGCATTGATAATTGGACTTGGGATTAGCTGAAATGCTCTATGCTGGTGAAAGCAGAGCTATTCACTAGAAGGCTATCAGTACATTAAGCAGATTATAGTTACTACTTTTAAATAACTTTTTTTTTTTAAGACTTTTTTTCCTGAAACTCCTGTACTTCCCTTCCCCCAGATTTTAAAATAAATAAACAAATAAATCCTGTCTCTGAATTTTATACTGTCACACACAGGACTATCAAGAGGATGAGACAGGGCAGGGGATGACTATAGTGGAAATTTTACAGGTGTTACAGAAATGAGAGTCTATCATGCCAGTTCATTTAAGCTCCATTTATGTTCAAAGTACTTACCAAGAACCTAAAAGTGAACAAGCCCTGCAGGGCCTATTCAAAAGCATTAGCAATAAACCAGCCCCCACTGCGTCACTTAAAAGTTACAAGTTCTAATTTCATGTGGGAGTTATGGGGAAAGTTTGTCTCTACTATGATTATATCAGACTGATTTTATCCCCCTCATCATACAAAGTCTCCATTTTTTTTCATGCATAATTGGCACACATCATGGGTATGTCTCTAATCTGCACAATTATCTACCTACACTGCTTTTCAATTAAAGGATCACAGTGCGCGTTGCAATAGCATATTCTTGAAAGGCCACAGTCTCTGTATGCGAGCTAAGAGTTTCGCTATCAGAAAAAGGGTATGTGCTGATTTTTACCTGACATTTCATCTCTGGTGTAGCTCGGCATGTACAAGAAATATGAAAGAAGCAATCCTCAGTCTCATTCGCTGACAAATATTTAATAGAACAGCAGTAGCTGTAAGTGTTGGTGGCCTTGGCTCTGTATTGAAATGTCAGTAGTAGCACTATAATGCAGCTTCTATCTGTTCACACACTTCAGAGAATGAAATCCGAGTGCTATCCTTATAACAAGACACTTTAACACTTATCAGTGCACACATGGACACAGCAAAGAAACGAATGGCTCAAAAATGTTTGAATTATTGCAAGAGGTTTTGTGAACATGTTATTAGCTACATTTTCAAAGGTCAAAAGTTATGCATACTGAACACAGAATTATAGACCATAAAATACTATATGTTGACCAAATTAAAGCATTTTTAATAATATATACTTTGTCCCTCCACAGATGAAGTCTATGTTCTAGAAAGTCAGTAATTACATTTTGGAGGGAAAAGATAATGAATTCTGCTTAATTTTTCTTCAGAAAAAAAATGCTTCTAAATTTTTGTAAGCCTAGCAAAAAGAAGGCATTCCAAATGAGCAGACATCGTTTCAGTGCCATCTTGTTTTTTGCTCTTGTCTTCATCTTGAAAATGAATCACATTTTTCTCTATGACATCCAGCTCATGAGTTAATTCCTGTTGATTTCTCTTGCCTAGAAAGCAGGGTCTTACCCACAATCCAGTACCTCAAAGTCCAGTCTGTGAACAGACTCCATATGAGTCCACAGGGAAGAGTGTCTGGGATCCCATCTACTTAGTCATTTGGATAGTAACAGAGACATAATTGCTGTCTCCCGTTCTCTTGCCTCTGTTTCCACAACTGATCTACATGGTAATTTGCTTGCCTAGTCCACTCTTGTGTATATGCAATTGTTAACTTCTTAGTTGCTGCTCTTCATTAAAAAAAAAAAAAAATCATTGTGTAATTTCATTGTTTCCCTGTACATTCACCACATGCTCATGTGCTTTACGGCTGACTTCAGTTTCTGTTATCTAATCTGTCATACTTTTTCACTTTTCATCTGAGCTTTAACATTTCTTCTGCTTCACATCACCAGTAAAAACCTCTTCCTCCTCCTTTCTGGGTAATCTGGGTTAAAATCCTGTGCCCTTTTTAATAAATTAATTTCATTTTTCATCTTGTCTTCTTCAGTGTATTTTTTAATAAATTACATATCCATGTCTTAACTAGGTCTGGATGCTTTTAGACCTCAAAGAGCTAAAGGGGGTCTGGGATGTTGATATCACACCACCCATGTACAGATTGGACTACTATGTGACAAAAATAGGCTCCTACTGTCTCACCCCTGCTTGGTTTATTTGTCTTGAAGATATGAGTTAACTCTGCCATGGCCACTTTTCTACCCACTTCTTTATTCAGCTTTGTTATTGTGATCATTTAATTACTGAGTTTATTTCCTCTGCCCACTTCCTCACGTCCTCTGATAAAATTTCCTGTTATTATATTCTCCTGCCTATACATTTAGTGTGGACTTTCTCTAGGAAAAGGTCATGAAGCAGTCCAGCAAATTTTACTTTTCCATTATAACCCCTTCACCTGTTACCAATGTGAATGCTTCTCATCTGTCTTTTTAAAGAGGTTTCATTTTGTTCAGCTGCATTAAAGTAAAAGATTTCAATGCATGGTTAAACAAAGGGCAGATGCTTTGGATATTCTTCCATTTTGAATCTTAGTAGTAAAATCTAATGTATTAATTTAATATCACTCTATGGCCCACAGAACAGACATAGATTATGTAGATAAAATATATGTAGCTATCATGTCATCCTCTGCAGGTTTTTTCTCCAATTTATTATGCTGTATATATTGTCATCTATCTGCATGCAATGAAGAAAGAGTGCTATCATGTTTCTCCTTGTAGAGGCCTTAGCAAAGTAGATTTCAAACCTTATAGGTAATTCTAGCTGTTAGCTCCTTAAAATTAAATAATAAAAAGCAATACAAAGCCTATTCTTTGGCCCAGATGAATGCTGATTATGTACAAGGTTAGATTCCATTCTGTGCTGGCAACATCTAAGTGACCTGAGGTTGACTATACTCTATCTATGCAGCTATCACAGTCAAAGGATATCTGGGGATCTATTCTGTTTCTTAAATATAGGCACATAGTGTAATTTTACATGCTTGACCATCACCATAGCTTCTTTTTCATGTCTAATATGTGGCACTGGACCACAGTATCCAGGCTTATTGGCTCAATGGATTCCAAAGACTCCAGATTCAGGCGACCTGTTTTAGGGGTGGAGCAGCTCTCCAAACTCCGCTGTGCCCATCTGGTAATATCTTCTTAGGCTCCACCAAAAAAACCCCTAGGAAGAGAGGGAATGGGTAAGGAGAGCAGGTTGTGGTAGATATGACAGCAGAGGGATGGCATGCCTGTATCCTTCTGGAGAGCCAGCATGGTCTAGGCAGAATACCTTAGGCATCTCAAATGCCACATTTAGGTAACTAAATCCCACCCCACACTGTTGATCTTTATTGACTATAGCAGGATGGGGTGGGTTGACCCCGGCCAACAGCTTGCTCAGTCCCCTTGTCCCCAGCAGAAAGTGGAAGAGAATCAGAAGAGCAAAATCAAGAAAAATTAATGGGTTGAGATGCAGACAGTTTAGTAAGTGAAAGAAAGAAAGAAAGAAAGAAGAAAACCAAACAAGTGATACAAAGGCAATTACTCACCACCTCCCACCAACACATCAACGCCCAGCTGATCTCTGAGCAACTGCTACCTTGGAAAGATTGCCCCCAGCTTTTATTGCTGAGCATGACGTCATATGGTGTGGGATGTCCCTTGGGTCAGTTGGGGTCAGCTGTCCCAGCTGTGTCCCCTCCCAATTCCTTGTGCCCCCCAGCCTGCTCGCTGAGGGCAGTGTGAGAAACAGAGAAGGCCTTGGAGCTGTGCAGGCACTGTGCAGCCACAGATAAAACATCGGTCTGTTATCAACACTGTTTTAGTCACAAATGTAAAACACGGTATCATACGGGCTGCTATGAAGAAAATTAACTCCATCCCAGCCAGATCTAGTACACAGAAGCTCAGACAAATTTTGACATCTAAATTCTGGAGTTAAATCCCACCCACATAATCTTTTTTTCTTTTTTTTTTTTCCTTTTTTTCCCCCAGCTTTTACCAAGTAAGAAATTTAACTAATTTTTGATACAGGCAAGTGAACTGTGGAACTTTTCAGAAAAAAACTTGGTAGTATGTACTCTGCCAGAAGGCAAGATGTATCTCTAATTCTTTTCCAGTCCATATCAAATGCAGTCTACATAAAATATGTGTTTTACTGGTGCTTTCACTAGAGAAATTTGAAAAAAAGGGGAAAAGGAGAGAGAGAAATGAACGCTAAGCTGTCCTAGCAGTGACATTTCCTGATTAGTTTAAGACATCCATATAAGCAGAGGTAAAATGATAAGATGATCATTTTTTAATGAGTAAATTAGCTAAGTGAGCTGGGGAAGAGAGAAAGAGAAGAAACCTGCACCTGCCATATATATCATCAGTTTTTGATGAGTACGCCAAAAGAATTGTGCTGGTTTTGGCTGGGATAGAGTTAATTTTCTTCAGAGTAGCTAGTATGGGTCTATGTTTTGGATTTGTGCTGAAAACAGTGTTGATAATTAATACAGGGATGTTTTTGTTACTGCTGAGCAGGGCTTACCCAGAGCCAAGGCCTTTTCTGCTTCTCAGCCCACCCCACCAGCGAGCAGGCTGGGGGGCACAAGGAGTTGGGAGGGGACACAGCTGGGACAGCTGACCCCAACTGACCCAAGGGATGTCCCACACCATATGACATCATGCTCAGCATATAAAGCTGGGGGAAGAAGAAGGAAGCGGGGGATGTTTGGAGTGATGGCGTTTGTCTTCCTAAGTTATGTGTGATGGAGCCCTGCTTTCCTGGAGATGGCTGAACACCTGCCTGCCCATGGGAAGTGGTGAGTGAATTCTTTGTTTTGCTTTGCTTGCATGTGTGGCTTTTGCTTTACCTATTAAACTGTCTTTATCTCAGCCCACGAGTTTTCTCACTTTTACCCTTCAGATTCTCTCCCCCATCCCACTGTGAGGGAGGTGAGTGAGCGGCTGTATGGTGCTTAGTTGCTGGCTGGGGTTAAGCCACAACAAGAATAATACTCAATATTACATTTTAAAAGATAAATTGGTTCTTTTAATTCCAGGTCATTGTCTGAGTGTGGCTATGGTGGTCAGAATTACATAATTGCTCCCATTGCAAACAGGAGTGAGATAACTGGAAAGAAAAAGAGTTAGATTCTCTGGAGAGAAACGTACTGTTATCAGAAAACTTCAGATCCTTCTGTTCAGACTTTAAGAACTCTGAATTTTATCCCAGAGCTAAGATTATGGTTAGATTGACAAATGGTACCACAATAATCTGTTCTCCTGACAAGAAATGATTGCAATAAGAAAAGAGAAAACCACAACCTTTATTTGCCCTTGTGAGTGTAATAGCTTGAGTACTATATTCAAAAAGAAGCCTTGTTAAAAAGACCTGTTATAAAGACCATAATGAGAATGAAAAATGTTAAGGAATCAATCAATTTATCTAGCAACCTTTATACCCTTGTCTCATGGTGCAAATTCCATGTCTCTGGACATAGGATTTTCATGACACTACTCCAAGTTATCTTGGTTTTTTGTCTGGTTAAAGATGAGAGACAAGAGTTTGTTGAGCAAATCTATGCTGCTCCATTTCAAGGGTGGATGTGAAGAAAAAAACAACACACACTTTGCAGAGCCATTAATCAACATTTAGTTTGAGACATTCTAGGAGATTTAAAAATTGAGCAAGGATAGTGAAGAGGAAGCTGAAGTGGGAAGGGAAAGTCATTATTTATATAACTGAGTGAAATATGAACACATTTATTGGTTTCTTTCATCTCCAGAAAACCTTGTATGTTACTTATCTTTGATGGTACTTATCTTGGATAACTTTAGCTGTCTAAAAGGTAAGTCATCATGTTAGCATTTGCCGTAGGTTCCTTGTAGATTCAGTGGGAAAAGTAGGTGTAGCTGAAGGAGGCTATTCCTAACTCAGTAGGATCTCAGTAAAATTCAGTCTGTCTGTAGTATATGTCTACCTATATAATTCACACAATTAGGGCTTTCAGAGTGTAGCTTACATTTCTGTCCCTTCCATGTGCCTTTCACATTTGTTTCCTTGGTAAGCACTCCGTCAACCTCCGTGAATTATTTTAAATTAAATAATTCTTTATTCCTTATTTATAAGTGTCATGGGTTTGTATCTTAATTTCCTGGTGAAGGTGGCGGTGTGATTCCAGCTCACCATCTATCTCACAGCTTAGTTTTGTGACAAAGCTCTCAGATGTGCATCTACGGCAAATGTGATTAATGATCACTTGGCAAAACTATCTGGATTAATGAACTTGAGTTTTTTGCAAAATGTCACTTTTAAATATGATAAATATATATTCAATATAACAACATAACTAGGTTTAATTGTGTATTTTAAAGGTGTATTTACATATTCCAATATTCTCACTGCTACATAGAGAACTGTCAAGATATAAATTTTCTTATTTCAAGTTAAAACTACATGATAAAAAATAAACATGCAATTTACAGGAGAAGTTGTCCTAAAAGCAATGTGCATAAAGTAAATACTCAAAGGTATATAAATGCAGCAATGAAGAGGCCTGGGTCATGAAACTACAGCTTTGCTATTTTTTGATATATGTCAAGAAATAACCGGTGACTATAAATTTTTAAGACTGATATAAAACTGTTGTGATAAATTGAGAAATTGGAAATCAAAAGGAATCAGACAGTATTGCTATAAGTATCTGTGACACAATATAATTTACAATTAAATATAGTAATTTTGAAAACAAAAGTTTCTGCTACTTAGCAAGGATTTTATAGTCAGATCCTAACAGAAAGATGCCACCTTCATCTTTACACCTGATGAAGCTGGCAAAAGTTATATGTTTTAATCATTACCAGAACTCTAAAGAAAGCATTTGTTGATAGGTATGATTTTTTTTTAACATTCACTTTTTTTTTCCAGGATATAGTCTGTGAGTCCATTTTGACTCCCAGCTGTCATGCGGTGGCCCAAGGAATCTTTCCATCTACAGGTAACACCAAGGTTGCATACAGATTTTAGATACTGACCCTTATCCAGGCCTATTTCACCTTGGTTGGAATGAATCACAAATATATTTAGCTGCTGAAGAATTAGTAACCTACTTAAACCTATTATTTGGCTCTTTTTTTTTAATAGAAAGACAGAGAAACACCTCCAGAGGGTGATTCATCCCATCTGAAGATAAACATCTAAAATAGTTGGGAGGAATCGTCCTCTGAAAGGGTCTATTTCTTCCCTATGACTACAGACCAAGCCTATATGACTGTGAAAGGAATGAAGCAGACAGTGAAAGGAATTTTACCCATTGACATCTGAGCGTAAGAGTGCAACAGAACTCAAGGAAGAACATGCTGAAATACCTGAGCAGCACATGATGGGATTTCTGTCCAAATTTAACCACCTGTTCTAAACTAGCTATCCAGGTTTGCCCTGCAGACAAAGCCTCTAATACTTCTGGTGCCTCGCTTCTGAGGTGGTGTTTCATGATGTGAAAATACTAAAACCAATGATGGTCTCCAAGTAATTTTGAAATATGGTTATACAAAATCATACTGGTATGTACTTAGCACCTAGGGGATTGCTTTATCTTCCAGAATGCACAGTTGACATCTAACAAGTACCAATAGTAAAATGTTCTTGGCATGGGTCAGTTTTCTTCTTCCCCAAGTCAATAACAATCTGTGCTTTCCTCCTTTGGCTTTGAGAAAAAGTAAGCAGTATCAGTGTTGCAGTATTCCAAGAAATTTGCATCAATTAATACCTACACTGATGTTACCTTTCAGTTACCTAAGAAACATTAAATCAGTTCCCCTTTATTATAATTTTTAAATAGAACAGTGAAAAAGGAACTTGTCATGTCATTTTCTAGGGTAAAATAGGCCTAGGTCTCTAGGTATAGGTGTAGGCATAGATGTAGGCATGTAAGGCGCTTCATTGTATGACTCATATTTAAGTACTTAATTTTACACATACACATGCTCAGTATTGAAGTCCCAGTTTAATATTATCTTGAATTGGAACTTGAATGTTAAAAGCTTGTCCATGTAAATAACTTCTGTACTAGATTTTTGAAGACAAAGACTGTCATTAAAACACCTCCCATCATCACTCAATCTCTAGGAAATTTGAACTAACTTTCTTTTGATTCTTCAGGGCATGGTTTCAAAAAAAAAAAAATCTGCCCAATAAGTTAACATAACCAAGACTGATTCCTTTTTTAACTCACATTAGCTAATCTAATTTCTTCAAATAGTCAGCTGAGTGTAACGCAAAAGGAAATATCAAAATTGTATACTTTTATATAATTGGGGTTCTTTATTAATGAAAAATTGTTCTAGTTAATGAAAGATTTACTATCTATTTAGAATTCCAGGCAGTAGAACAAAACATCAAGAGTAAAAAATTAGATTAAATGCTATATTTGTGTGGGGGCTATGGAGACTTATCATACTTAAGAAAATATCTAGGCAAGATGAGAGAATATGAAGTCAATATTTGTGTGGGGGCTATGGAGAACCACTGTGTACAAGAGAAACATAGCTAGGCAAAAAAAATCAGTTGAAGCTTATGTAGTGTGGCATCCATCTAGAAGCTAGACCACATGGCAATGTAAAGAGGGACAACATTCATAACATTAATGAAAGTTAAATCTTCGTACAAGATTCCCTGGTCTGATCCACTCTGCACATAGGAATCTGGGTAAAACATTTGCAGGTAAAGGTCAATTTCTATTGATTTTACCTAGCCTACAGAAGCCCCTGCATTACTTGCACAGTAAAAGAGATCCAGATTTGGCCCAGTGTTTCTAGTTCAGAACTGATTTGTAACTGCTATGCGCTGAGACAGAGCTATCAGTAAGCACTGGAGAAGTAACTGAATCAATTTCTTTAACACAGTAAAGCCTTTTTTTAACTCAGCGACAATGAAGTATTCAGATCATCTGACAATCTGATTATCTCTCTACAAAACCAGATAAAATTGGGCAGGCTGCTCTACAGTTTTCATTTTCAGAGCTGATTTTAAGGAAATCTCAGAAATGTCATTTAAAGTCTGCTGAAATATGATCTGAAATTAAGGAACAACAAGGCTTCTACTGGATTTTGGTATATGTTAATATTTCATTATAATTAATGCATTGCTTATTCAATCATATAATCTAATTTTCATGGCAATATTTCAGGTCACCAAATATCCCCAAATTTAATTTTAAAAAGTGAAGTTTATATTAAGTACAGTGCAATAATGAAATATTAGTCTACTTAGGGCTTATGTATGAAAACATTGTTAAAGGAAAATTTGAGGTCTAAGAGAAGGAAATATCTTCAATGAATTTGTGCAGCACTTGAGCACTTACAACATTAATTGTTTATAACTAAAGCAGCTATGTTGTGTCAATAACAAATAAACATCAACAGCACTTCTAAGAAAATGCCTGTAAATTAAGATCTATGGATTAATGTGTATCCATGGAGCTTCAGTGTCAGAAAAGTGCCCAGCTTATCAAACAGCAGAGCTACCAGAGAAACAAGCTTTTCCTTGTATCAAACAATAGAAAACAAGGACAATCACATGAAAAAAACTTCTATCTGCAAAAAGAAATAAACAAAAAAAAGCCTTTTGCAGTTTAGTTTGAGAAGGCAAATCTCAAGCAAATCTCACAGCAGTAGTGAAACACAAAGTGCTCATTTTCCTATGGTAGAGAATTTCATGTGATCTTCTGAACTGCATCACCAATTAGCAATTTCCTACCTTCTATGGCTCCTGGGATGAAGAGGCAGACATATTGATCAAAATGTTAGTAAAGCATCAATTGGCAAGAGATGTCTGAGTGGTATTTCAACACTCTGCCCTTTTCATCAGATGGAGGGGGAGGTGGGAAGGGAATGGAGTTGCCTACCAGACCATCATTTTACTGAAATAAACAAATATATTTTCCTTCATAGATAAGCCAAAAAGCAGAGTTTACAAAAAAAAAAAAAAATCTATTCATTACTTTTCATATGTAAAATCTTACAGGAGATAACATAACAGAGGAGAAATTTTAAACAGTATTTTGTATGATTTTGTGCTTCAAAAAGTTAAGAACTGTAAAATTACAAGTGATTAAACAGTTGGAAAAATGTAATGTGACTTTTTCCATTGCTCTGACTTCAGAGCCAGAAGCCAAGTACAAAACATAACCCAGCCTTCTGATAATGTCAGACTCTGCAGCCCGATGGGCTCAAAATGCAGCCTTCTCATTGCCAGCAGCCCTCAAGACTTCCTGGGCTTTGGGTGGGATATTTTTGGTCTGCTTGGAGAACAACTGGAGATGACTATTGCCCAATTTGTTTTAGCTTTAGCTTAGCTTTGTACAATCATGTGGTGCAAGACTTCTTGTTACAATAATTTGGGTATTTTTCTGTAACTAACCAATTGTAAAAATAGTATTTATTCTGCATAGTTATAAGACCATGAAATGCAAGAGTAGTAAGTCAACAACCCCCAGTAACAGCTGGGCCCATCTGAGTTACATGATCCTAACCTATTATGACACCGTTCTCACTTCTTGCATAGCATCTTGTTGTATTGAGGACAGATAATGAGGTAAATTTCCTGGCCTGTTTTGAATGGACTACTGTTGAGATACTTCTGATAGGGAACTTCTGAACATACAGACTGGGGCTACTTTAAGTATCCCCTGAGAACAAAGCAGTATTTACTCCCAGTTGTTTGTTAAGACAACACAAATGCAACAAGCACTAAATAGAAAAAAACCCCTGATAATACAGGCATCAGAGAAATCATTCCCTGTAAGTACTTTAATTTTCAACGTGTTAAGTACCTGCTATTTGTTAGGTACTTTAACAAAACTAATGAATTCAGCTCTATTTGTATAAACTTTTGGTGATAATCTCCCCAATAACAAGAGAGAGGCAATTGAGAGATCAATTCATCCTGTCCCAAGATTTGTCCATTCTTCTCATTGTTTATACAGGGAGGCTACACAAGTAGTTGAGACTGGCTGCCTGTCCCTGAGATTATTAGTTAAGTATTAGATCCATAACAAAGAGCATTCAGCTTCCCCCTTTATTCATGACAGGTGATTCAGTGTGCTTTTGAGTACCACTGTGTGCATTTTATTTGAGCATTTAGAAAAGAAAAAAAAAAAGGAAAAAAAAGCTTTTGCAAAGCTGGCCAACTGTTAATTTTATTATTTGTATCACAGTATCAGTAGCAGCTATGTCCTTCTCTCTGTAGACAGAGGGCAGAGTATAGCCTCTAGCCCAGAGATCTTTTAGTACTTTAATTGGTATTTTGCTAGATTCGGACACTGAGTTTGCAGAAATGCTTCTTTTTTAGAAGATCTTTTTTTCACAGAACTTCTTCTAATGCTCTGGAACAAAAAGTTTTGCAGTTCTGATTTTGTGCTGTAAACACTTGAATTTATAGGAGGCAATGTGACATGAAACACATTTTTGTATATATTATATCAACAAATTCACACTTGAATAAAAATATGCCCAAGTTACAAAGTTTAAATCAGAATCTTGATCTTCCCTATGTTGAAAAGATTCTGACATAATCTTTCAGGGCAGTATCATCTCCATCCTTAATAACAGTATGATTAATCTGGAAGCATTAAGAAAGCTGAAGTTGCTTTACATGAAAGAGTGAAAAAAACAAAAGTAGCAGAGCTAGTCAGAATCTATTCATCTGTCAATCATCTGCTAGGAAATATGAAGTCAAATTCATAGTATTACTAGAGTGAAATCATACAGAAATAAATTTGGCACAAAGTTCTGTATATAAACTTTAGATATAGAAGAAAGATCACTTAATGTTAAAAAAATTGCTTTCTGATAAATGTTCATAAAATCATCAACCATCAAATTTAGGAATTTTCCATCTCTGATTTATAATTTTTAAGTACCAAACATCATTTCTGCATACGGAGCTTTTTTATTCTTTCTGCAAAACTTCATGCAGCTGTAATATGAATATTTAATTTGTTCAACAAAAGCATAATATGAGTTTTTAACAGAAAAAATCAGACAGCATAAGATGGAAGCTTATTAAGAGAAAATAGTTATAAATACGAGAAACACACTAGCAAAAGAAATAGGGAAGATTAAGTCTGCAGAAGAAAAAAATGTGCATGCTCTATTTCATTTTTTATTATTGAGTAGTCTATCCAAAGAGACTTCAAAACCAGGAAAATACTATAAAGCAATTTTCCTCTCATTACTTTCACCCACTAAGCTCAAATTGTGCTTTTTTTTCTTTTAATATTTCTTTTTTCTAGATACGCATAAGCAAATTTTTCATTTTATATAGCTAGATAGACAACAGTTTTAAAAAGTCAATATATTCTTGTATTTAATTTCATATGCTGATGGATTCATATCAGAACTTTTCACCAGTGGAAAAAAGGAATGATTGACTGACTTACACATATTTGCTACCTTATTAAGAAAATACTAAAAACACTAAAAAGTTAGAGATTATGCACACTTTATTCTATTAAATTTAATTCTCTTTTTCCCTCGCTAATGTTTTTATTTTTTTAAAGTTGCTTGCTTACTTGCTTTAGAAAAACTACTTTTAACAGTAATAAGTTGCAGCAAATATATAACTTTCAGGTAATAAAATACGTCCTTGGTAAGCCTTTCCTCATTTATCAACATATTCAAATAAGTATTAAAAATTACAAATTACCAAAGGAGAGCATTTTGAAGTAGATTCTGTTTTTGAAAATGTATATATAAAATACACGTGGAATCAAAATGCATTGTTGTTACACAATAATACTGCTATTCTTTGGGATTCCAGTGCTTTCACCAGTGATAAGAAAATAATTTTGCGTGTCTTCATTTTACTACCTCACCTGTTTCTTCCTCATTTCATTCTATTTCTTTTCTCTTTTTTATTAGGCTGTAGAAAAAAGTAATCCCCTCTGTATTATGTGTCCAGAACATTTACAGATGCATTCAGAAGTCTTTTTACAGCACCTTAAGGATTAGACAGTGTTTTATTTCTGCTATTTTAAAAACAATTCTTTCAATATCTGGCAGATATTCTGCTGATCAGATTCAAACAAGATGAATAAAAATATTCCCTCTGTTGCAATGAGTTACAAGTTTTATCGCCTAACTCAATAAACTCAGAATATATCCTCTATGTTATTGGACATCGGTGAGCTGTATGATATGAAGTGTTTTCTCCTAGCTACTTTTATATTATCCAGTTTAGAGACAAGAAAAGTTCAATTTTACCATCCTGGTGATTTTTACTTTATTTAAACTAAACAATGTACTTGAAAAGTATAATGCTGGAAAATTTGGAGACCTACTGTTAAAGACTAACAGTTACCTACAAGAGTAATAAGTAAAATGGGAAAGAGGGCTGACATACCAATAATGCTTTTTTTTTTATTTCCATATATGACTCTACAGTGGGTCCTAAACTTAATCACAGAATACCATTTTAATTCCAAATTTAGCCCCCCTTAAAAACCTGTTTAGAAAGTAATATTTAATGCTAATTCAATATGCTAAGTCAGTTCACAAAATGATGGATTCTTCACCTTGGCACATTTTTTTTAATGGAATTCTGTTCACTAGGCATATGTATTAAGGCAATTAACTTATTCAGCATTACCTATGAAATACTTGCCACTATTCCTGAGAAGTGCACCTGAACAAAAAAAATCTGGCAGTTATATAAGTGCCTGGAAATCTGGATGCCTGTGCTTCAGTTTCTGATTATATCAAGTCTCAAAAGTTGATTACTGGGTTCTTGTCCATTGTGCAATGGTTAAAAAAAAAAAGTAAGGTGAATAAACTCACTGTTTTCCTATTTCAAACAGAGAATGAAGTCAGTAAGAAGGCTGCTAAGCCCCACCTTCATCCTTGGGAAGGTGATGGAGCAATTCATCCTGGAAGCCATTTCCAGGCATACGAAGGACAAGAAAATCATTAGGAGTAGTCAGCATGGATTCACCAACAGAAAATCATGTTTGACCAAACTGATAACCTTCTATGATGAAGTTACTTGCTTCATAGACAAGGGGACAGCAGTGGATATTGTCTGCTTTGACTTCAGTAAGGTTTTTGATAGTCTCCCATAAAATCCTCATAGACAAGCTGATGTAGCATGGGCTGGATGAGCAGACAGTGAGGTGGACCGAAAATGGCCGACAGATGGGTCCAGAGGGTGGTGATCATGGTAGGCCAGTAACTAGTTGTATACCCAAGGAGTCAATACTGGGTCCAATCCTGTTCAACATCTCTGTTAATGATCTAGATGATAGGGCAGAGTGTACTGTCAGCAAGTTTGCTGATGATGCAAAACTGGGAGGAGTGACTGATACACCAGAGGGTTGTGTTGCCATCCAGAAGGAACTCAACAGCCTGGAGTAATAGGTTGACAGAAAATCATGAAGTTCAACAAGGGGGAGTCCAAAATCCTGCACCTAGGGAGGAACAACACCAGTATATTGTTAGGGCTGACCAGCTGCAATGTAGCTTTGCAAAAAAGGACCCAGGGGTTCTGGTGGTCACCAAGTTGAACATGAGCCAGGAATGTGCCCTTGTCACAAAGGCGGCTGACAGTATCTAGGGCTGCGTTAGGAGGAGTGTTGCCAGCAGGTTGAGGGAGGTCATCCTTCCCCTCTGCTCAGCACTGGTGAGGCCACACCTGGAGTGCTGGAACCAGTTCTGGGTTCCCCAGTACAACAAGAGAGACATGGATATATTGGAGAGACTGCGGTGAAGGGCCCTGGAGATGATGGACTGGAGCATCTCTCCCACAAGAAAAGGCTGAGAGATATGGGACTGTTCAGCCCAGAGAAGAGGAGGCTCAGGGGAATCTCATCAATACGTACATATTTCTGAAGGGAGGGTGTAAAGAAGAGGGAGCCAGCCTCTTTTCAGTGGTGCCCAGTGACAGGTAAAGAGGCAATGGGCACAAACTGAAACACAGGAGGTTCCCTCTAAACGTCAGGAAACACTTTTTCACTGTGAAGGTGATCAAGCACTGGCACAGGTTGCCCAGGGAGGTTGTGGAGTCTCCATCCTTGGAGATACTCAAAAGCTGTCTGGACATGGTCCTGGGCAACTGGCTCTAGGTGACCCTGCTTGAGCAGGCAGGCTGGACATCCAGAGGTCCCTTCCAACCTTGACCATTCTATGATTCTGTGATAAAACTGACCAGTCTAAGAAGTGGAAAAAATTCTGTTTGTATTCAGTTATTTCTCTCTACTCAGCTGATCTCCTTGTTATACCCAGCCCTATCTCAGTCCATCAAGATTCCTATAAAGGTAGGTGTGTCGAGAAAACATGGTGCTTATATCAGAAAATGCATTTGGAATTCTTCCTCATTCAGGTCTGTCCATTTTTACAATTAGATTTTGTCAGAAATTGGATAGTCTTCCTACCCCTTTGAGTCAAGGGTTAGCAGAAAAGTTCTGACTTCCAGCGTATCTCCATTAGACTGCAGTTTTTCCTTCTCTTTTCACTGTGAGATAAAAGGTGAGATGATACCATAGATACCTGAAGGATAGATTACAATTAGCTTTTTTTTTTTTCAAACCCAGAATGACTTTTGAAGGGAATTTTCCAGTCATCCCCTTTTTCTTGGCTTTGGTTCAGTTGGATGAAATTGAACTGGAAGAGTCATTCCAGGAGTGCACCTACTGCACTCCAACAGGTAACCATCATTCAGTCCACAGAACCACACTGGAGCTAGACTGCCCTAAACCCCCTCAAATATGTACACTGCTGGTCCTGCAAAACAAATGTTTTTCTCTACAAATCACCTTTTAACAGGCCACATTACTTGCTCCACAGTAAAGTAGTACTCCACAAAGGTCAAAAGAGTGGTTGCTGCTGGGCTCGGAGGAAAGGTTGGGTGGGTCATAACTCTCAAGCATCTGTGCATAAAAGGGCTGACTATTCACTCATTTTGTAAGAGCTCCTAAAGAAACGTGTTTTATATTACAGTTCAAGAAATGAAGGTTAAAGTTCATTTTCCTTTCACATAAATTTACATTCCTATCCACTGCTGACCTGGACTGGATTTCACGGAGATCCCTACAGATAGTGGCAGCATGTTCTCCAATTACTGGCCTCTTGGATCACCCAAGGATTCTAATTCTCCTAAACCACAATAATCCAAAAGATCTTCTAATCTAATTTTAGATATTTTGTAAATAAATAATATTTTTCTCTTGGAAACAGATGACCAGATTATCATACACCTGCTTATTATCATATGTGTTATTCCTAACTGTACCTACTACTTGACTGTACACTTGAACTCTTCTGTGAAAATATGGTGATCTAATTTACCCAAGAGAACAATTAATTTTAGTCTCCTTAAAATAAACATTACAGGAAGACGCCTGGTGTTTTCCCACTGAGAGACTTATTTCATTTATGACATATGCTGTTTCTATATGATAAGGTACTGTATACAAGATGGATCAAAGCTGAAATAGTAATCAATTACGGTCTGAGTCAAATTTAAAATGCGTAGCTTTATTATGCAAGAATTCTACATGTAATTGTACATACTCTAGCTTGCTCCACTCTCTACTGTTTCCACCTCCCAGATTTAGACCTTCTTACCTTCTCCTGCTAATTGTCTCTCATATTTGTTAACCAACACATTACTTTTTCAAAGTTCACATATCTTCCAAATGCTCACTTACAGTGTATGGTACAAAAAAAAAAAAAGTGGGAAGATCTTATTTTTAAAATTAATTACAAAGTATCCCTTTCTCACTATCTATTGCTCCTTTTGATACTGTCATTTCTAAAATTTCATGTAAAATCTTCTGGTGAGATCATAGCTTCTTGTCCTATAAAGCATGCAAAACTCCTGTGAAACTTGTACTGAGATGTAAGTGTCTAAAGGACAAATAACAAACAGGACCGTCCACATTTCTCTGTGCTTTTGGGGGGTTTCCTTTTGGTAAGGTCTGATAGGAAAACATGGATAATTTAACAAAGAACTGAAATCATATTTTATGTAAACTCTTTTGTCTTAATTTTTAAAATAATTTTAAAATGTATTTTAAAAAATGGCTTAAAAAATATTTCGCTTCTGTTTCTTAATCTTTCAGAATGTTTCCATAACTACAGGCTATTGCAGATTAATTTGATTTTGACTTTAACATTTATAGTTTATAATAAATTGAATGATAGTACATTATTATATGTCCAGCATTCTTAAAGTCTTATAGTACACATATATACATATATGTATATACATGCATATGTATATAAAAATATATATAAAAATAACTCCATGATTTGTAACAAAAGTGTTTACTTGTATGTTTTATGATTATTTTTGTATACTTTCTGGATGTCTGCTATTTAGGTATATATTCAAATTTACTATTTGACCTTAATGTCATCTGTCAATCCACTCTATAACAATCAATGTAGAAATACACTGTTAATTTTCAGGTTTGTTCTAGAAAGATGAGTTCCCTTTGTACTTGCAGTCTAGTGTTACTATGAATTCTACTTTACTTTCACTTTAGAACTAAAAATACCTTGACCATTTTTTCAAGTGTTTTGCCTCCTCTTATTTAATCCCTTTGATTTAAATATTATGTCAGAGCACACACATACCGTAAATTAAATAAAATAGCATACTGAAGTTCTTGTACCCCAGTATTGCCCTGTTTCTGAAATTAGGTTTACAGATTTCAAAATAAAGACTATGTAGTTCCTTTTATTAAAAAAAAAAAAAAAGTATATCATTATTCTTTCTAGTGGATAATTAAATTGCACACAATATACTTTTCATTCATAAGAAGATAACTTTCTAGGAACAACTAGGAAGTAACTGTAAGAAATACTTGATATGTATTCAACCTCCTAGGCATTCCTGTTGTTATCTCATTCCCATTTTCCTCTTTATTCATAAAAATCAGAGGAGAGATACATCCTATTATTTGGCAAAAGACACATGGTCTCAGCACTCTATTAAATCCTCATCATTGTCACAAGTTTGTTCATTCTGCTGAAAGACAATACACAACTTTGCAATTTTCCCTCTGTGTGCAATAAGGGGGAATGTGTCGCACAGCAAATGCTTTTGCTAAATCTCAACAGAAACTCCCAGAACCAACTCTGACAAATTTGCAAAAGAATAGTACATAAAAAAATCACTTTCTGAATCTGCTTTTTGTCTTGTCATTGTTCTACTCCCTTAAGCAATGACTAGTAGCATCACATCTCAGTATGAAACTCTAGCGGAAAAGATTCACCCACATTCACCTGTGCATTGTTGATCATCTCCGTGATCCTTTTCCCAGTCCTTTGGGTGGCCTTGCAGACCTGAGAAAAATGTACTTTTTGAAGAGGCAGGTTACAAAGTATCCTTCTTCTCCTTCCACAGGCAGTGAACAACAATACATGTGTGCCAACATTTTTTACTTTAGTGAAAAGTAGTGCCCACAATGGCCAACTGTAGAGAATGGTATGGTTTGGTAAATTTCTGTTACCAAAAAAACCCAAAGCCCAAAAGACTTGAAAAAAGCCTTTGGACTGGGTCTGGCCATGGCAATGTACTTCATGCTGCCAGGAAGGAAGCCCAGCTGGGGGGGGTTCGTTAGGGATTCCTCGGGGACTGGCAGAGGTCCTGTTTCCAGTTCCAGAAAGAAGAAAATGGAAGTAGTGAGCTGTGCTCTCCCAAAGACTGAGTCGCACTTAGTCTCATGCTTAGTCTTAAGAATGTAGTTGAGCGATTTCATGGCCTATGTAAAAGAGCTTAGCAGGACACTTACAAGTGGAACACTAAGTGCATTAAGCACTGTCAGCCAAGAAAATCGGTGTTGTAAGATATTGGCTGACAAATGCAGTGTGCATGATCATTGCCTAGGCTTGAGGAAAGTTTTCAGGACTGCTTCTATTGGTGGTGCCTATAAGAGAGGGAGACTAAAGAACCAGGGGATCTGCTGCAGGACTGAAGATGAGGAAGGAAGGTGGCAAAAAGACCAGCAGTCTTGCACTCTTCTTTTTCTTGCCATGCTTAGGATTATAAGCAGGGGATTGCTGCAAAGCTTTCCATCATCTTTGTGGCTACATCCAGCCTGTGATGTTCATCAGGTACTTCAACAGTAAAAAAGGATAAATTATTTTCAAAAAAAGCAATGTTCCTTTTACCTCTACAATTTCACAGTATCAAAAAAAGTATTTTCAATTCAATTCAAAATTACCATTTTAAAAACCAAAATGTGCAGGTGATGGGTTCTTTTTAACCTTAAAGATTTGAAATATTTATTGATGCATAAGTCAAAAGACCCTGAGGTTACCACAATAAAAAGGAATGAAATAGCAAAGAGAATTCTTCAGAGCAATACTTTCTTCATGAAATAGTTTACATGTTTCCTTAGGCATTTTATTTTGGCTGGTAGGACAAACTGTACAAGTGAAGTAAGAAGTGTGATTTTGCAAACTATCTCTAATTGTAAAGCTTAGAAAATGACTCATTGCCTGTCTTTTTGCATAGACGCAATTACTATTTTTACCTTGCTAACTTTCTCTTGCTGTGCTTGATAATGTATCACATGTATTTATCCCTTCTGGAGTTCAGCTTAAGATGTACTGCATTCTTTAGCCTAGTATTATGCTGAAGTGTACTGGATGTTAATGAGATATGCTATCATAATTCATCCAGAGCGAGCTGATAATTATTGCAATGTCTAAATTGTTCTATCTTTGCACTACGCTTTTATCTTTTTATTTTTCATTAACATTATCCAAAAGTGTCAAACAGGGATCGTGGTTCTAAATTTATGACTCTGAATTATTTTAGGGGTTTATAGACTGATCTTTTCTTTACCATTAAACTTACTTAAAATGCACAAACAAAGGAGTAGTGGTGAAAGCATAAGGTCTTGTCAGGCACAGCTAAGAGTCCTAATTACCAGCTGCAGAAACATGTTGCCTCATGAAGCTTTCCCCAGGATTTTGTGAATCTGAAATTCCTGGATGCAGAGGTTTGGCTTCCACAGGAAACAGAGAGGCAGCTCCCACCCACTCCACCCTAACCTATAGCAGGAGTTGCTGGCTCAGTCAGAATTTAGGCTAAGGAGAGCCAAAACTCAGGTCTCCACTCTTGAAAATCTGCCCTAGCCACAAAGTTACTACACAACATTTTGGCAGTGTCAGGACCATAAGGTTGCCTTTTCAACAAAAAAGAGTGGAGTCAGAAATGGTAACAGAGAGCATAGCTGTCTGAATACAGTAGTGAGTTTCACATACCTGCAGTTGCAAGTTCAGAGGCTAAATCCAACTGAGCCACCATTTCAGAAATATCCCTCTTTTCTCTCCCTTGTGCATCTACCTCTGTACCATGAGGGTTGCGATGCCACTCCTTGGTTCTCCATTTTCCCGGTTACGTTCAGTATGTTGAACTTAATATAAGGTTGCAACTTCATTTTGCATTTTTCACAGCTAGAGCCAGACACCAGCATCTTACATGGACTTCGATAGTATAAAGGAAGGGAATCAGAAGAAGCAGAAAAGGAACTGATGTTCTTGTGAAACAGTTCTAGACATGAGAGGTCTGATTCTCTTACGGATATTAAAATGGGGTAAATGGGACTTCAGTGTAGTAAAGAATTAAGGCATACATACAAAGTCATCTTGATCGCTGCCCAAGTTAGAAACAATTTTAAGACTCTTCCTTCCAAGAGATAATTATCATAATTATTTTGAAGAGATAATGATATCTCACTCAAGAAGCATACTGTGTGCTTCACTGCTCATTTGCTAAAACCATGATAACAGCACAGACCTCTTAGCCTACTTAACAGCTACTCTGGCTTGAAGTTTGCTAGTATCATGCCTAGGAAAAAAGTTAGGAATAGAATTTAATAAGAAGGCAGACTGTGGTGATCAGGCCTAGGGCTTGGCCAGAAAACAGTACAATCAGCAGGTTTTTTACATGCACCTGGCCACCTTTATCCTCTCTCCTCCCACTTTTGTTGTCCTCAATCTGCCTTGACCTCTCCTTTACCTTGCCTTTGGGCTTTCCCTTAAGCATCCCACAATAAGTTTTGTTCAGTCCAGCAAGCCCCTTCAAATGTCCTAGGATAAATTTGCCTTTTCCCATGAGACCCATTGTATTCATTCTTCCCCCTTTTTACCAGTGACAAAGTTGTGGTTAAACCTCCTCGAGGCTTTGGGTGACTCCTTCAAAGGCCCATCAGGCAGTGATCTCAGAGCTCTGGTCTTTTGTAGTGTCTCTGTTATCTCCTGCTTCTTGGAGTTTATGTATGTGGCTGCTTAATTCATTCATTCTCATGCCTCCTGCCCTGGTTGTTTGTACTGAAAAACCATTCACAAGCTAGCCTTGCAAACCAGATATCCTTACATTGCACAATACCCTTACACTCTGAGGTTGCGGATCTCTCTGTCCACCTGTTGAGACTGGATCATTACTCAAATCACATACCACAGGGCAGTCTTCAAACAGAAACACAACTTAAATAAAACCAAGCCAAAAGAGTTAGTGAAATAAGCAACACTGTCCACAGGTCCAAAACCCATATGACATGGGAAACAAACCACAGAAGGGTACCCAGAAGTGAGTCCCAATTAATTTTTTAATATCTAAACAGTTTACAATTTTGAAAAGGAAAGAATTTTGACTGCTTTGTAAATGACTGTTTGGCTAACAAACCTATATAAAAGGTCACAAATAAACTTCTCCATCTCATTAATAAAGACAACTATTACTTCACTTATATTTGTTTTTTTAATTGAATATTTCTTTTTAGTGTGTGAGTATCATTTTTGTGTAGAATTCTAGCAGTAGTGGAAATCAAATACTATTCTTCCATTCAGACTTTTGGAGGATTCTAAGGTTTGTGTGTCTTCTAAAAGGAAGAAGCTAGAGTCAAAGACCTGGGAAATCTCCCTGTTGTTATATTTATATAAAAATACTCACATGCACATATATATCTAAACATTCTTGTGTAAGAGCACCTAGCTCAACACAGAAGTGCAGAATTGACTCTTGGGAGTCCTCTGTTACTATAAAGCTGAAAAAGGCAAATATTGTGTTTTCTCCCATGAGAGAGTCATTTATGAGATACCAAAAGCATAACACACAACAGGAATATTTCTACAGCAGGGCATGTGTAGGAGCAGAGAAAGAGAGAGCACCACTTAACGGTACTTTATTAAGTTAATTCTTCCACAAAGTAAGGTTCTAAGAAAAAATATATAGGACTGAACAGAAAAAAACAAAGTGAAGATGTACAAAAGATTGCATGTTGTAGACTAGTGAAAACAAATCCTAAAGGTTGTAAGAATTAACCATATAAAGGGCAACAGTAAAAAACCAGAAAAGGGAGGCATGGTCTATTGTAGCTATGTCTGTAAGTGTCTGTGGCCCTTAGACAAAGGGGCATGGGCTGGCTTGTGTCCAAAGGTCTCAGAGCTAGCCCTTGCAACTAGCCTCACCTACAGAGAGCCAACTGCAGATGTCCAAAATAACATCATAAACCTAAGAATTAAGCAATGAAAATGATCAGGCATTCACCTCATAATACTGCCTCATGAGTTTGGGGGGGGGGGTGTTAGTTCGGATGAGTCTAAAGTTCTAATCTAAAAAGATTCAGAGAAAAAAAAGATGATGTAGGAACAGAAAAGGCCTTTCAAAGTAACACCACTTCTCATGAAACTTACCCCTTCTATAAGAGTCTGAAATTTAAATATCCTATTTCTAAATGAATAAGAGAAATAACAAAAAGGGACCACGAAAGACCCAAATATAATATTATAAGCTCCAGATATATTTTTTTACAATATGGGGTGCAATTTCCAAAATATAACCTGTCTTTAAGTATGCTGACCCTGTGGAAAGTGCTGTTTGTTCTTTGCAAAGGTGCAGTAACACTGCCTAGGTTTTTTTCACTGAAGTTGCACATGCAGAGATATGCTTCGCCACAATGAGAATTCTTTATTAAAGCTGGTTAAAAATGGAACATTTCAGTTTCTTTTAATAAAACAGGAAGTTTTCCAAACAAAAATGTCAAGAAGCAATTCTATTTTTTCAAGCAGTAACCCATATTTTAAGCCATTAGGAATTACTGGTTCTTACTACCATTTTTTCAAGTAACTCGGTTCCTTCAAGTAGCACATATATAATAAAATGTGGATCTGTTGATTATAGTAACTTTGACAATCAGTCTATGACTTCTACCTGCAATATCAATTTTTATGTCTAATAAATAATTTCTAAGGCTATGCAAGCTGCTAAATATTACTAAAAAGTAGTACAGAAATTATATTTACTTCTCCAAAATAAAAACAAGAGTGCTGCCAACCATTGAAAACTCCCCAATATTGAGTATGTTTATATATGTATTTGTGTAGCTAGTTCAAATTTATTAGTTGCAGTTTCACTGAAATCACTGTTTCATTTTCCTTTTTAAAATGTGCATGATTATGTGGGAGGAAGCTAATGTGGAAAGACAGAGCAGCATCTCCCTGCTGCACATTAACCTTGACTTGCATGCCATCTTAAAAGTTGTATGAAGAGAATCTGAATAATACTAGATTAAGTTACGATTTTGTAAAATGGGCAGAAAGTACAAATGCTATAGCTGTACTGCAATTAATAATACTTATCAAATATATGGGCCTCTTATGTAGTTCAAATACACAATCATGGAATTTTAAAATGTCACCTGGGTTTCCCAGTAAATAAATGTAACTCAATAAATGTTGTTCTTTTGAAATAAGAGGCATTGTCTTTCCAGTGGATTGCAGATTTCTGTTCCAACTTTTGAAATTAATCTATGCAGAATACCTGGTCAGTAAATTATGCTTCATTGTTTCACTTCCCACTAAATATAGAAGTGAAATGTGAAGAGTAATACTTAGTTTTAAAATGTTTTATAAACAAGTGTAAAAATAACAATTAGTGTCCTAAAAAAAATATTGAACTCAACAGAATTTTCATGAAAATATATAAGGCACAGGAAATAGTATTATGGGAAACATGAGGATTTGAAAGAGTACAGTGAAACTAACATAAAATGTGGTTTCAAGAAATAACTGTTGCACTAGAGAATTAGCTAGGGAATTACAGTGAGCATTGAGCAATTTATTACTATAAAAGAAAAATAGGCACTTGAGTACTTTAATAGCTATTTTGCACAATTTTTTTCTTTACATAATGCTTCTATCTTTGTTTTTAAAAACTGTGAAAATAAGAAATCTGCTTGCTTATCTCAGAAGCTCCTAAAGGTAACTACAAATACTTTAAGCAGACATAATTCACTGATTTCAGCCCTTCGTGCTAAATTATCTTAAGTTATATTACTTATGAGTAATTATCATTTAGTTGGGTGTGGATTGTAAGCTATGTGGTGATAAAACAAACACCCACAAACCATATTTGCTCTCCATCTCCAGTCACTAGTAATCTACTAGTGGGATTTAAGTGTCGTTTACTGCACAGTTGCTCATATGGTGTTATACTAATAAAAGAAAAACAGAAAGTGGTCACCTGAAATCACCATGTATTACCACGGATTTTCTCTGAGTGTACGAGATACATTGCAATAGTAGAGGGGATAGCTGTGTCTTAGTGTTAACTCACATAATAATAAAACAGCTTGGGTACTGATAGCAAGAAAACAAGAAAGGCGTGGAGCCCTTTGTTAGCTAAACTATTGTGATTGCCAGGTGGCTTTTAAGACCACATATCCTGACTTAAGGTGTTCCCATATATAAGGTCATAGAATCATACAGTCATAGAATCATGGAATGGTTTGGGTTGGAATGGACCTTAAAGGTCACCTAGTTCCAACCCCCCTGCCACGGGCAGGGACACTTTCCACTAGACCAGGTTGCTCAAAGCCCCATCCAGCCTGGCCTTGAACACTGCCAGGGATGGGGCAGCCACAACCTCTCTGGGCAACCTCTTCCACGGTCTCACCATCCTCATCATAAAAAATTTCTTCCGTATATCTAAATCTACCCTCTTTCGGTTTAAAACTGTTACCACTTGTCCCGTAACTACAGGCCGTAGGAAAAAGTTTTTCTGTCTTTCTTATAAGCCTCCTTTATATATTGAAATGCCACAATCAGGTCTCCCCAGAGCCTTCTCCAGCCTGAACAACCCCAACTCTCTCAGCCTTTCCTCACAGGAGAGTTCCAGCCCCCTGATTATCTTTATAGCCCTCCTCTGGACCAGCTCCAACAAGTCCATGTCTTTCTTCCACTGGGGACCCCAGAGCTGGAGGCAGTACTGCAGGTGGGGACTCACCAGAGCAGAGTAGAGGGGCAGAATCACCTCCATTGACCTGCTGGCCACACTTCTTTTGATGCAGCCCAGGATACGGTTGGCTTTCTGGGCTGCGAGCGCACATTGCTGGCTCATATCTGGCTTTTCATCTACCAATGTCCTCCGCAGGGCTGCTCTCAATCCATTCATCCCCCAGTCTGTAGTGATACAGGTGATTGCCCTGGGTCATATTTACATTGTCAGTTTAGCAGACTTTCAAACCCAGGAAAATATTTTAAGGCAGTATCTTCATTAGCAAAGACCTTAGCCCATTAGAAGTGGGATGTCTAGAGTGTAGATTTGTGGAATTGGTAGTATGTATCCAAAGTTCACATTATACACATTTCAGAGTGTTTTATTTTGGATTAGGTATGGTTTGCCCTGTTTTCCTTCTAGCTGCTGGAGTGTATTAGGTGTGCTCTTGGAGAGTATCATCCAATTTGATTTCTTCTGAAAGGAATCCAGTTTTTGTATTGGAAGACAGCTCAACCATGAGAAAAAAAAGAGCAGTGGCTGGGGCAATCAGGAGATACGTTTTAAAAGTGCATTCCTGACCCAAACTAAAATGTTAAATAACACCTTGCACCTAAAAGTACATTGCTTTAGTACAGAAGGCTAAAACTTCAGCAAAGTCAGAGAAAACCAAAGCTCTAGTCCTATGAGTGATTAGTAAAGTCCAATTTGCAGCTGCATTTATTCTACCCCAGCAGAAATTTGAAAACTGTATATTTGAATGCTGCAGCCCATGTCAGGGCAAAACAAACTACAGCAAATGAGCATTTAGGTTAGCCCTGCTTGACCTCCCTGGGAAACATAAAAAGCACTCCTACAGTCATGACAGCTGAGAGGCTGAGAACCTGGTCCCTCTGCGCTGAGAGTCTCTCAACCTAGAGGAGGTAAATAACTGCCTAAGTATTTCTATATTCTGTATCAGGATGAAAACAAGTGCATTAATTTAAACCAGTAAGTCAGCCTTGCCTTCACATGAACTAGGAGAGCTCATACACTTGAAGAGGAGAGACATTTTCAGAAAAAGTTCCCCACTGCCTCTCAGCAACCATCTCCTAGCTGAGGTACAGTATATGAATATAACAGTGCAAATGGTTTTAGCAAACACTAACATATTAAATAGGGATATAAATTAGTGCACCAGCAATAAGCTATCACAAAAAAAGAAAAAGAGCAAAGAGCATGGTCTCACACATGCCTGGATTTATTCTCAACAAGTCAAGAACGTAACGTAACTAAAAATGTGTCTAAATTACAGATGTTGTTCCCTTCAGAGCATAAGAAATCTTGCTACCTAAATTTTCTGTACAATCAATAAAGAGAAATAGCCTTTTCCAAAGATCTCTAGATGACAACGCAGTCAATTTAAGCTAGGAATCTCCCTCTATCTATTAACCATAGTATTGACCAAGTAACAGTAAAAATGTCCTACTTTACTCAAGATTTAAACCTTTAACTGAGGGTCAGTAACCAATAATCAGGGCTGGTTCCTTTAGAAAGAGGAGAGGGCAGCAATGTTCCCTCTCTACAACATTTGCACAGCTGTTGACACATTCACTCTAAGTGGGCCACCAGGTCCTCCTTAGCCTCATGAAGCTAAAACTGACCTCTGAAGAGACTCCTCGTATGGGGCACTTGCCACTCCTTTTGTTGATATGGCCAGCCAAGGGACCAGAAGGAGACCAAGCAAAAAGGATCTGTGGTTTTTTACCACAGGGAATGCACAGAACTAGGACTCCAGTCTTTGCTCCTTGGAATGTGGAGGTGACACTATCCTAGGAGAAGGAAATTGCTGATTTCAATTGGTCTTTGTGCTTATTCATACTCCAGCAACTCAAGACTTGGGCTCTTGTCAGGGTGTCTCTGCTGTAAGTACTGCAGCAGACATTTTGGTGGCCCACTGGGGACCTTTACCTGAACCTGGACTGAAGAGGATTAGATTACATCTGCGCTCCCAGGTAGTGTTTGAAAGTTGGTTTCTGGGACACTTTCAGGGCAATGAGGTAAGTCCCTTCTGATCTGGGTGCTTAAAGGGTTGGGTGCTGCTGGAAAGTAAAAAGACTGAAGTGGTGGCTGGGACCGAATGGAAATTTAGCTACCCAGTGTACAAGGTAGGCAGGTTTAAGGGAACCAGATTTAGTCCGTCCTTCCTGTAAACAAGCAGAACAAGCATCCCACAAGTTAGATTTCTCATTTCAGTTTCAACACTTAAAATTGTTTTTTGGCCGGTTTGGGGCTTGTGCGTGTGTGTATGTGTGTGCATGTGTGAGTGGCAGTCTCTAGAGCAACTAGTTCTTTGATGAGGGCCAAACATTTAAGAGCATCTGTCTAATACACTGGCTTCAGGCTAATTTGGCTGCTGATCACATACAATTATTTGGCGAATGACTGGATGAGGAGGCCTCTCCTCTGATTAAAGAGAGATTCAAGACAATGTGGTTTTGTGTGTGTCAAGGGTCAATATATAAGAAAAAGCTTCTTACAGCACTCAAGCTGGAACTCATTAAGACCCTAATAAAATACTTATGAGGGAAAAAGAATGTATTCAAGTAAAGAGTACATTTCCACAGTCTTTTCAATAACTAAACTAACACATGCAATACAATTTAAAGGTAATATGGAGGAAATACTAAAGAAAGAAAATTAGCTAGGAAAACCACATCTACAAAATTTACCTGTATTCCAGAAAGCATATCTACAAAGATTTAGGGCAACCAAAATGTGCTAAATTACAAGTAACATACTTAGTGAATCCTCAGAGGTAAGCCTATTTATATATTTGTGGGTTTTGTATATCAATAGTATTTCCTCTTCTATAGAAAAAGAAATTGCTAAATTGTTCACTGTATTAGAAAAGATGGTCTTTAAAAGTTTGGAGAAGGAAAATAACATCATGACATATCAGCATTCCCTCCTACCTGGAAGGAATTGCTTTGAGTCTCAGCAAAGGAAAGTCTAAATGATTCTGACTCTAATCCAGGTGTAATCAAGTTCATTCACTCTATGCAGTCTTGTCTTGGAGGAACGCTTTTCTGCTGAAGAGCAGAATACAGCTAATTAGGTTGGAATGAAAGCTGTGTGTTTTCATCTACTAGAGAAGAACTGTAACTCAAATTAATGTGAGAGAATCTGGGAGGGTAAGTAAAACGATGCCGGTGTGTTTCTCTGGGCTGGGCAGCAGAACATCAAGGGGCAGATAGGATGACTTTTTAACACATGGATATTCATCTTAGAAAGGGTGATGCCTAATAACTCATTTTGTAGCTAGATATATTCGGAACATGAGAAAGTCATTATTTTAAGGCCAGACAAGCACTATAGATTTATATGTGTTCCTGGGGTTTGAAAAAGTAGAAAAACAAGGAGAATCTTTATTAGCTATATGCAGGGCACTGATAATTGCTATGATGTCTATAAAGATGTGGAAAGATTGGTAAATGAGAAGAGAAACTAATTTATTTACGATGACAATTTAAGAGTACCATTAATGGCTATCTTGCAATTTTAACTGAGGAAATAAGGTCTTTGATTTATTTACTCTGTATTTGGTCTTAACTCACAGGGGAACTGCACCTCATGCAAAAGAAATTGTGATTTAAGAAGTTCTGCCATTCTTTTCCCCACATTTAATGTGCTATTTCATTATTTGGAACATAAAATAAAAGTCAATTAGACACTAAAAAAGCAGTAAGGGCATTGAGAAGAAACATTTATCAGCCATTTAGTTGGCAAGCTGAAAATGCTTAGAGTTCAGACTGAATGAAGTTTATGTTAAAAAATATTTTAATGTTATATATTTAGGAAACCCTGTACTTCAACTTCTACATGGTGGGTTTGGTTTGTTGTTTTTTTTTTTTTACAGGCACTATTTAAAGAAAACAAAACTGTTTATAAATGTATCACTACCCCAGATTTTATTATAATGATTTACTCTGAATTTGCATCTAAACTGGTTTATTTGTTCAAGCATTATTTAACTCTGTATGTTCTGTTTCTCTCGCATAAACACACCTTTTTTTCTCTGTGTTTGATATTTTCTGTCTCCAAACTAACAAACGAGAAATGTTCTTCTCCCTTGTTCTTCCACAGATGTTCAGTATGAAGCCCAATTCCATGAAGTTCAACAATGTCCAAAGTCTGAGGATTTTGGTTGAATTTCTGAGACTTCATTACAGGACTTGCTTTTGCTCTTTCTGGCAAGGTGAAGTTAGCTGCAAGTAAACAGATTATGAAAGTCATGCCTTGCTACATTAAGAGTTCTAATGAGGAAAGCAAGCTATAATAAGGTTTAACAAGTTCAAATATTGGTTATAAAAATCCTCTCGATATGAGAAGAGAATAAAAGCAGAAGACATTAAGCTCTTAAATTTTTCAAAGTTAGAATAAGTACTGAAGGAAAAAACCTGAAGCTATAGTAAGGCTATATATGCTAAGATACAATATACATGAATGAAAAATAATACATGAATTTGCAATGCAGTATGACAACAAATGGTTGCATTGTGTGAAGTATTACAAAGTAGACTGATGGAATACTGGGGGGAAATTGAATCGATACCAATTTTTACTGGTAAATGAAGGATTAATTGTAATGTCTTTTCCCTCTCTTACTTCTACAGTCTAACTGCACATAGAGAAAGTCAGAAACTAGGTTTAAACCAATCAAAATAAGACATTATAGCCAAATCTTTTTCAATCATTTTTTTCCTGTGCTGATAAACTATGAGGTTCAGTGAGCAATGATTACAGGAAAAAGTCTGCCTAACTAAATTACTGTGGACCATTTATTTTTACTGTAGTAACTAAGGAAAAAAAACCCTAAAAATATTAAGAAGTTATTAAATCATGTCTCTTGGCATTTAATAAGCTCTAAGTATGACATGAAAATCAAGGTTTTATGAAACATTTGCAACTTGAGCTCTGTTGTAAATAGTGCATTCCTATTTCTTACAGAAGGAAAACCAGACAGTGGTCAGTATAAGAAGCATTGTAATAATGAACTGGCTGGGAATACCTGGCAAACTTACATCTAGTTGGAAAATGCTGAGTTTCCTGGGCCTGAGAGGAAAGTCTAGTTAAAACTAATGAAGGCAGAATAGGAAGGGCAAAAGAGTGAGGCTAGCACGTTCTCCTGAGAGTTGGAGGAGGCAGCACTTGGGACTTTGGTCTCTCATGTCTCTAGTGCCTGCTGTGCAAACATGGGTGCTTCCAGCACCGTTTGCCTCACCTACTCTTTTGAGAGTCTGTTTTAAAATAAAATATTGCTCTCCTCCTCTGAAAGGGCTCAAATACTTACACTAAGGCAAGGAATAAGGGTTGTATATGATTTGCTGACTCAAGTCCCTGGAGAGGAGCTGCAAACACTTCTGTCACCCTCCTCACAATTTCTAATAAACTAGTTTCAGCAGCTCACTGTTCTGTGTTGGATATTGTTAATAGCATTCTAACAACTTCCAAAGGCACAGGCTACTCTGCAGCTGCTGCACCCTTCTAGTTTGCACGTGTGGGTGGAAGCAATCTTCTATCTGTTTGGCTTGGGTCCAGAGTAGGCACATACCATTCAAAGACAGAGATGTGAGGCCCAGATATAGCGTAAATTATTCTTTCTAAGGCAACTGCTTATGGCTATTTCCAGGAAGTTCCTGCAGTGGTGATAATGCATCTCTAAACTGTGGGAAGGTCCTGTTTGGTTACAAAATGGGACTTCAAGGAACACTACTTTTTAAGGAAAAGTCTTAAATACTAACTACTCTATAGTAGAAGAATTTTTAAAAAATTCTTAAAACTACTAAACCAAAGTATAGCGAGAAAACAAGTTTTAGTTGAAAACTCTGCTTTCTCTTGCAACACACTTTTCAGTAAGCTTCTTGTCTGCTAGGCAATATCAGTTGCCCATTAACAAGCATTTTATGATAAACTGAGCTGCACTTGAAAACTGAGCTGGATTTGAAACCAAAGAAGCAAGATTACTGCATTCAGTGTGCAGAAAATAGAGAGGAATATCGCCGTGTTTTCTGTGAAAAGATGTTAAGACAACTTATAATTCTTTGCCCAAAAGTAGTAAATGAATGCAAATAGCTTGACTCATCTCAGCATGGACAAATCAGGTTCTTCATCCTTCTCAAACCATTTTACATATGTTTGCATTTATCCTGGAATACTGATACTCTATGATTAATTCAAAACAAGAAATTTAAACCATAATGGTCATTTTTAATAGAAGCTTGCAGGAAATTTTATTTAAAGGCTGCCAGCCAAAAGCAACACTGCTGTTATATTCCAATTTGAAGTTTGTTTCTGGCTTTCTGGATTAATTTGATTTTGATTAATTCTGATATGGATTAATGAAGACACTTGAAAAATTAAATTACAAAACATATCACAAACGCCTTCTGTCATAGTCCTTTTCCTTCTATCACTTAGACTTTATCAGATCTAGAGAGAGTGCAAAGGGGGATGAACCTTGCCTTTTAGAACCTGGAATACGTTTGGCTTGCATTCAGTTTGAAGGCCTAACAAAGATTTTGTTTCTGAAACTGTTCCAAAATTTGTGAATTTATAACTGCATCAGACTTGAAAGTATTATTATATTGACAACTGAATAATGTTGATCCAAGTTAGATTTCAGACCACTTTTACATTGGGGCAAATCTACAGATACTAAACATAATTGTTAAAGAATATACTTAAATAAGCACATCATTAGATGTCTCCATAGACTCATTTAATGAAATTGAATCATTCCATGTTAAAAAAATATTAAAAAGTATCAGTCACTACAGAAAATGGATCGATGGGCTGAGGCCAATTGTATGAAGTTCAACAAGGCCAAGTGCCGGGTCCTGCACTTCGGTCACGGCAACCCCACGCAGCGCTACAGGCTTGGGGAAGAGTGGCTGGAAAGCTGCCTGGCAGAGAAAGACCTGGGCGTGCTGGTTGACAGCCGGCTGGATATGAGCCAGCAGTGTGCCCAGGTGGCCAAGAAGGCCAATCGCATCCTGGCCTGTATCAGGAACAGTGTGGCCAGCAGGAGCAGGGAGGTGGTTGTTCCCCTGTACTCGGCACTGGTGAGGCCGCACCTCGAGTCCTGTGTTCAGTTTTGGGCCCCTCACTACAGGAGAGACATGGAGGTGCTGGAGCGTGTCCAGAGAAGGGCAACCAAGTTGGTGAGGGGCCTGGAGCACAAGTCTGATGAGGAGCGGCTGAGGGATCTGGGGTTGTTCAGTCTAGAAAAGAGGAGGCTGAGGGGAGACCTTATCGCTCTCTACAACTACCTGAAAGGGGGTTGTAGTGAGGTGGGTGTTGGTCTCTTCTGTCAGGTGGCTGGAGATAGGACAAGAGGAAATGGCCTCAAGTTGAGGCAAGGGAGATTTAGGTTAGATATTAGGAAAAATTTTTTTACTGAGAGGGTTGTCAAACATTGGAATGGGCTGCCCAGGGAAGTGGTTGAGTCACCATCCCTGGAGGTATTCAAAAAGCGAGTGGACAGGGTACTCCAGGGCATGGTTTAGGGGGCGTGGTTAATGGTTGGACTTGATGATCTTGAAGGTCTTTTCCAACCGAAATGATTCTATGATTCTATGATTCTAAAATGAAAAAAAATTGCCTCACTATATTGCTGGCAGCTTTATGGATTTTACCAGTTTAAACTTGTAAGCAGAGAACCTACAACATTTTTTTATCAATTCATGGATGTGCTCAATATTTACATAATGACTCCTCTCCAAAGATGAAAGAATGCATGAACAATAAATAAATTGTGACCTTCGTGAAAAATGACTTTACCTTTAAAGTCGGATCATGTAGGGTGATGCTTGGCTGCATGCAATACATGAATATTTATTAAGCTGACAGAAAGTCAATTTCACCATAACTTGTTCTGTACCAGAAAGCAACAGCAAAAGAAAGAAAAAAAAAAATAAAAAGAGGACATTCAGTTCATGCTTTCTGTAAATGTCATTGTACATTTTAATAGAAAAAAAGTCTTCATAGACTTTAATGAATAAGCTGTACATAAAATGAAAAAAACCTATATATATTCTTATCATGCACTGGTTTAGGAGTTCACTGATTTCCAAGTTCAATGATCGTTTGAAGTCAAGCAGGTCAAGTGTCTTCAATAGCCAACAATGCCTGACAGGAGTATGATTTCTGCAACTCCTAAAGCAGTACTGGGAGAATACAAAATCATATAGTCATTACTACTTAATAGGCATTTAGAAATAACTGATAATAAAGGGCAGCTAATATAATTTGTCATGCCATTAAGTTACTGGATACTTACAAGGGTATATGAAATAAATAACATTTGACAGAAAACAAAACCATCGAGGAAGCATTCTTAAAGACAGCAAAAATATACAAATTAATGTGCTAAGAAAGATACCCCAGAAATGCTGAAAACAGGACATTTTGGACTCTGGAATTGAAAAATACCATACAGATTTACACAAAGATTGCTTTATCATATTTTTATTGTACTGAGATTAATGTGACTATATAATGAATATATTTCCAGCAGCTCAGTTAAAATAACTGAATGAACATATGCAGTGCAAAAAGAAACTGTTATATGACATGGTCATCTAATTATCTAGTGTATTATATTAATGGGTTCCAAATGATAGAAAATACAAAACTGAAAGCTACTCCTTAGGCTACAGTCACATATTATGAAGGCATTAAAATTAAACAAGTGATAGCAAGAATCAGGCACTGAAATTCAGATCCCACTTTAACTCTCCCTAAAACTATAATCTGAAACTAATCCTCTGTGCCTCATCTTCAAATACCACTGTTTTCACAACTCAGCCATCTTGGAGTTGTTTGCTTCTAATGAGATGAGTAACACAAGCCATTCACAGAGATCACGAGAGCTGAGTTTTCCATATGGTAACTTTAATGCGTAATCTAAATGCACCTTGGTGAACACTGGCATTCCAGGGGGTCCAGAAATGCCTTACAGAGAAGGAGGAGAGAAGTATTTCTCAATTCAGTATGATTAAGGACTCCATAAATCTTTTCTGTTCACAGAGCAATGGCATTTTTAGAGTTTGAGTTAAAGTGATAAACATTGTCCCAAGTATGTTGTTTCATAACTGCTACTTAAAGCTTTACTCTTTCAAGACTGCCTTTTTTGGTGCTGACTTTGAAACAGCTTATGTATTAGAGATATATCCTTATATGGTGACAATTACGTTAAACAGGGATTAATAAATTCGTAGGCAAACACACACTGCAATTGAGTGATATCTGACTTGCAAACAGAACAATACAGGATGTATTAAAAAAGATAAATAGCAGGAAGCCCACTGAGCCAAATGACACACCAAAATCCTGCAAAAACTCCTGTGGGAAGTGACAAATGCTCTGGCCTTTATATCGCTGACAAAAAAGGGCCAAACTGAAATATTTTAAACAATTAAACAAACAGCTCTTAATCACTGATACAATATTATAAAGTTGTATTAGGAATGAGATCTGCTAGAAGAGGAACGCCTATAGGGGAACTAGAAAAAACTGTTCTAATAGAGTTTTCATGAAAGTACCTCAAAAGAGAGATTAATCTAGAAGTACCATAATAGGTGTAATTCACCTTATTTTAGGAAACACTTTGGTACAGTGTCCAATATGATTTAAAAAGTTCAAAGGTTTATGAAGCATTACCAGTGTGTAGATTCAAATACAAACCTGTTTGATGAGACCCCTGGAAAAATACAATAAATTCTTTTCACACTGAAATGAGTATAGCTAATACTAACCCTTTGTAAACTTCATAAAAGCAGAACATATTTGTGATAGCAATTAAGTGCTGTGCATCTGATCTGGTTCTCTGTTACACTTGAACAGAGGTAGAAATGCGCACATGCGGCACCCCAGCATTTCTCTGTGTTTTCACCTTCTCTCTGATACAGTGAGGTTGTGATACTGAAAAATATTCTTTAAAGTACATCTTTACTATCACCTCAAATTTTTATTCTACAGCTGGAGTTAATTAAAAATCCATTATCAGTGGCTTATTGGAAATATGAGTGCATACCAGTTTTCTTCTTCTTTTCATCTGATCTGTCTAAACAAGTAGACAACACACCAAGAAGACAACTGGGTACCGTATGTATGCAAAGCTTTGCCCATAGGGAAGTGTTTGCTTAAGTTTCTCAGCAATCGTTCTTAGGATTGAAGACATTAAACATTTTTTATTAAATGACCTTGGCACAAAGACCAGGACTGTACTCGTGAGATCTGCTGATGACATTCTCATCAGTATGGAGAAGGATTGGAATATCTCACAGGAATAACTGGATGTTTCTCGTAACTGAATAATAGTAATTGGATGAAAATCATCAATAGTATAGACTGACTGAAATACTTAGGGACTGAAAAGAAACAATAAAGAAATATTGTATGTATTAGCTAATTGCAAGATGACTATGAACCATCAAGATAAGGCAAAGGTGGAGAATAGCAAGTATTATTCCGGATGCATCACAGGAAGTATTTTTAGTATAGTTCTACAGGGCTTCTGTAAAATCACATTTTGAAGTATAAAAGTTATTACTTCAGATTGGACTTAGTACAGAAAAGGTACTTCTCTGAGGAGGGAATTAAAGAATTATTTTAAGTAAAGAGATAAAAAGAGTTTGACTCCTTTAGTCAGGTAAAAGACAGGCTTATATAAAATATTGTTTTCTATAAACACAGGTAGTGGATAAAAAAAATTAAAGGCAAAAATCTAGTTAAGCTAAAAATCAGTTTTCTTATTAGTAACTGATTAGTAACTGACAATAATTTGGGAATCAAATGCTTCTAGCAAAGCAAAAAAATTCTGGTACAATCTTCCACTATAGGTGGTGGATGCAAACTTGCGTTACAAAACCAATGCATTGTGAGGAGAATATAAGGTAGTCTTTGACTGCCCCCAGTGTCTCTAACTGATTCCCTACTTATACATTTCAGAGTAAATACACAGAGACTGGTTCTGATTAGAGCAGGCATGGCACAGCTCACCTACACACAGTGAAATTCTTCTCCCTTCTCCCAAAAATACTTACCTGCAGATGGCCTTTTCAGACTTACCCTGCATTTGTGCTAACATACAAAGCATGCCCAGAGTATTAGTTGTTTCAGGCCAAAATTGTGCCATCCCCGTGCCAGCAATTCAAATCATGGAGTGTCACGTAACAGTGCCCTGTCCTGAGCTTTAACTTCATTTAGTGTAGTAACATAGAAATAATGAGTAGAGACTGTGAAGCTTCATAGATATCATTGCAACACAAAAAGGAGCTCCTACCCCATCTGTGACCTTCTCAATGGAGCAGTTGTAAGACAACACTGTCTGTCTGTTGGGAAACTTATTAAACCTTTTCAGTTCAGCAAGAAACTTCCAGGCTCTAAAACTAAAGCAAACCAAGCAAAAAACAAATTAGCATTTGCATATGTAAACCACCAAAATTATAGATCCATACCTTCAAAATATCTTTACTAGACGCATGGTTCAATAACACTGAATCCAAACCATGGTGAGCTAACGTTATATCACTTCATGTTTCCTGAATGCATTACACAGACATTTGACCTATGCTCTTCAGTACTCACTACTTGAAGTTTATCATGTCTGGAGTTTCTTTTGTTAGTTAAAATAATGTGAAGTACACACTTCCAGATTTAGTTATGGAAATTTACTGTGACTATCCCTACTTCTAGTGTCTCTTTGGCATAGGAAGTAGCTCTTTGAAATTGTTTCCCTAACTTTTTAGGGGCGGTGTTGGGGAAAAAATGTGTTCTGTATATACAGTTAATTTAGATCAGCAAAGGCTTTTGGACTGATAGAAAAGCTTGGCTTTTTAAATAAGTGATAATTAAGTACAGGAAATGCTATTCTGCACAATAATAGTATTTTCTTTATTTTTGCTCATGAAATAAAAACATTATTAACAATAAGAATATTACCTGTGGTAGGGAAAGTAATAGTATTAAGCTGACTTTCATAAACGTGAATGCTAATTATAGCTGTTAATCCAATGAGACATATTTCAGAAGTGTGGATAATCACCACAAATTTCACCTTTCTGTGAATACATAATGAAGCATCAGAGACTTATTTCTAAGCATATCAACTTCTGTCAAGAGATTTTCATTACATCAAACATTGATTAAGTTAAACTTAAGTCTACCATGCAATAGATGGCTTTGAAGTGCTGATAGGCATCATTTAAAATGTATTTTTGCAGAGACCTCTATTAGAGTGTGTGAAAAGAAGGGAATATTGCCAACTTGCGTAATGTACTTGGAGAAATTTTTTGTGCTTTTTGTTAATTTAAATCTGGAGACTGGGAAGGAGTAAAGCATAAGCAATGGAGATAATTATAATTAACACTTTCGATGCTTGTTGTCCTTACTAATGAAGAACTGCTATTAACTAACTGGGAAAAACTTGCCATGCTATTGGGATCTCTGTGGGGTCTTGTGTGTGGGGACAAGACCTGATACATATACATGCACTGTATATACAGAGGAATGTACATACACTGTACATATATATACACTGATACAGGGGAATGCTTCTGTTTGAAGAGAAAGTCTTCATTAGTTTATGCAAGTTTTATATACTGCAGACATAGACAAATGCTATCCTAGTAATCTAGTCTCAAAGCACATATATATAGCACATATGTATATTTATATATTTGTGTGTGTATTTCTGTTTTCAAAAGAATTTTTTTTACATTTATTTCAGTAAATCTTCAGGAATATGAAAATCAATCATTATTCTGCTCCATGAGCAGCCTAGCAACTTTTTCCTTCAACCATCAGTTATATAAAGTGAATGCATATGTTTTAACCTCTGTGCCATAGCATGTACATTTCTGTCACAGCAATTTCAGCTTATTCAATTACTGAATAAAATATATAAATACATATATTCCAACATGCTGTGTTATATCTTTACCCGGTTCTTCATGAAATCGATGAGAATGGAAGCACATTCTCAGTACTCTGCCATGCTATACAGGTAATCCAATCTTTCTATTTTTACATGTACTGGTTTGGGCTGGGATAGAGTTAATTTTCTTCAGAGTAGCTAGCATGGGTCTATGTTTTGGATTTGTGCTGAAAACAGTGTTGATAATTAATACAGGGATGTTTTTGTTACTGCTGAGCAGGGCTTACCCAGAGCCAAGGCCTTTTCTGCTTCTCAGCCCACCCCACCAGCGAGCAGGCTGGGGGGCACAAGGAGTTGGGAGGGGACACAGCTGGGACAGCTGACCCCAACTGACCCAAGGGATATCCCACACCATATGACATCATGCTCAGCATATAAAGCTGGGGGAAGAAGAAGGAAGAGGGGGGGATGTTGGGAGTGATGGCGTTTGTCTTCCCAAGTCACCGTTAGGTGTGATGGAGCCCTGCTTTCCTGGAGATGGCTGAACACCTGCCTGCCCATGGGAAGTGGTGAATGAATTACTCAGTTTACTATAGATTTCACTATTATATTCAGAATAAATGAAAAACCCAAGGTACCCAAAAATCCTATTCAATATTTCATTAATGCCTAGAGAACCTCCTGTCTTCAAATGCAATAAATCTTTTGGAAGAAAACAGAAGAATGATCCTTCAGTTTGTAGGAGGATCCTGTGGTAAGTTAAGCTCATTTCTCACAGCACCGAGAAACCCTTTCTTTCACTAATTCCAGTAGCAGTTCAGAGCACTACGTCTTGCAGAAGCCATTGCTGCAATGTTTATTAAAAGCCTTTTCAACACAATACTGTGCTCTGAGGAGTCTTACAGCTCTCAGTACAGTCAAGGAAAAAGTGAGGTGCTCAAAATAAAGTCTTTAATGCAGTTATTATCACGTTGGGGCCTCAAACTTTTTTTTTTTTTTTTACATTGAATAAGATTAATAAGATTAAGATTAATAAGATCCTGTCACTATCCTGCTGAACATCCACATCACAACTTAATAACTACAGAAGTTTTCTAGTACTTGGTTTTTGTCAGGTTCCCATGTAGTCCAGCCACCTGTACTCTTACAGTCCAGCTCAACTGTCAGGGACAAATGCAAAGGTAACTGAGGAATACAAGGCCTATAACTGGGGATTTACAAACTCCAGGTTAACATGAAGTCCAGCAGTGTTAAGGAAAGCCATTTTGCAGCTTCTAGGGAGGATTCATTAGATCAAATATACATCCAAGCTAACTCCAAAGGCTGCTTCCACAGACAATGGAGAGAAATGGGCTCATCTAGGAAACGACTCACCTCAATTCCAGGGACTCAATTAAAGTGCCTAAACGTGTCTAGTGACATCTGGGCTAGGGTATAGCACATGGCCTTCTGCTGATGTGCCAGAAGTGAAAAAATCTGTTGAAGAACCTAAAATATCTGGTTTTTTTTTCAAACGTCAGGAAAGCAGTTTCAAACATCTGCCAATCCCCAGGTTTTGGATGTCTTAGAGCACCTCAAATGGCTTTCAGTCCTTGAATTTAGGCAACTGAGTTCAGCCCTAGATGTCTATATCAGAACAAGATGTGCCCTAGGAATGCCTATTTCTTTCCTTAGCAAAGATATTAAAGGGTAATTAGATCAGATACAGATGACTGCAGATAAATGAGATGAATACTACTCTCAGTGGTAGTTAGATACTGCTTTGAAAATTACTGACCATAAAAGGTAGAGGAGCACTTCTATTATTACTCTCTTACTCTGCCAGCAGCTACACTGTAGAGACTGAAACTGCAGAACTTCCAGGTCTTTGTACTGGGGAAATCATGGGGTGCCTGAATAAACTGGCTTGGGGGCAATTTGCCTCTGATATGGTATATTTCATGATAATTGTACCATAAGGTGTGTAGTTACTACGCACTGTTGTTTCTTAAGGAAAGGTTTTATTAAGCAAACTGTATTTGCAGATATGCGAGAATAGAGTAGACAATTTACTAGCAATAACAAAACTATAAAAATTTCAGTCAGAACATCCCTTTTTTTTTTTTCACCCTTTCCTTATCTTTTTTAACTGTAAATCAGCAAGCAGTAAAGACAATGCTCCTCACTGTTGCTTTGAATCAGTGTTGTATTTTAATGCAATTCTGTTGATCTAATAAGATTGTCTGGCCAGCCATCAACAAACAATATAGACAGGAGAAAAAAAAGGAAATTAATTCAGGCACAGTTTAATGGGGCTAATTATGATACTTATAGATAATAGTGGAATTTTTTGTTTTCTATTATTTTTAAGACTATATAAAAACATGTGAAGGGCCTTTGGTGTCTAGGAAAACATTAAAGGGTGACCCGGAGTGGTACATTTATCAGATCTGTTTGTGCAACTCTGCAATACAAGAATCCGTAACATATGCCCTTCAGAAACTGAAGCGTGCTAATTGAGCACTGTAATGGAGTTTCACAATATGTATTATGTTTTGGGGATGTAATTTCAGGTTATGAAGTTTGAATGGCAGAACAGGTTACTGGAGAGGTCATGTCTGCTCCACGAAATGTTGCTACAGCTGCAAGAGAGAGGGTTGTTCAAACCGAACACTAGCTTTACTGTAGCAAGGCTCCTGTTTGACAGGACAGTTTCTGGAGCTCCAGAACTGTTGCACATAATTCACAAAGGCAAAATCAAGAGACTTACAAAGGAAATTTCCAAAGAATATTTATTTCCTTGGACTTTTGCAGGCTGGGGCACCCATGAATAAAGACTATAAATATCTTGTTTATTTTATTTTTTTATTTTTTTTTAATTATGTCCCTAATTTGGGGAGGTTGCAACCACATCCTTGCATGCTAACCTTGGCTCAAGTTTTGCTGATGAATTGCTTGCTTGTTTCTATCTTCAGTCCTACCAATCATGATCTGAAATAAGGAAGTTTATATTTTTATGTAAATCTAAAAAAACAATGTACAACTAAAATTAATCAAATAATTTCCTCTAGTCAACCAATAATACACTATTTTACTACGATTCACACAACAATTAAACTGCTGAAAAGCCTCCTGAACGGTAAAATGGATTTCTTTTTTTCACTGAGAGCCAGTACCTTAGGGGATAATATCTCTGTTAACAAAAAAAGGGAGATAATTAAAATCTTTACAAAGCATCTGTCATCCAACTATAATGATTAGGGATTATAAAAGACCACAGATTATAAGAATATTAAAAAAAAAAAAAAATCAGAAGTTCCTCCACAAAAATAAAACAGAAACTTTAGAGGAAAAAATAGACAATGTTCTAACCTTCACATAAATGCACAGATGTACTAAACAAAAAAAAAATCAACCCCTAACTTTGAGTACAATTCTGATGTGTAAACAAAACAATCACCATGTAACATTTGCCTAGAAAAATCAGAATGATGAGATACAGTGTGGATCACAGATTATTGCACTTTAATTTCTAAATGAGCTTAGACATCTGTGAAATTAAAACCCCAGGGCGGACAATTTATGTGACACTATGTTGAGAAAGGAACAAAGCTTTGAGATGCAAATTCCAGCTTTCCATTGCGTCAGAGCAGGTAACCTTGCAAACAACCTTCACACAGACCAGTCTTCTCCACTCTGACGGATGTCTCCCATATGTATCTATTTCTCCTCTCCATTTTCCAATCAAGTTGACAGCAATTCCCAGTTCATTTTCTAAAGAGACTGATAAAAGCCAGGCTGGACCTGTACCTGTTATTAACCTCTCTTGTACCATTATTACTTATTTTTCTCCTTTGAGATAGGCAGTTACATTGCACTTGCTGATCTTTGCATGTGATGTGTTATTACATAAAAATGGTACTGCAAATGTCAGCCTATTACTGGGTCATTAAAGTCAGGTCATGATATTTGAAAATTTGATGTTCTTAACCTTTTCAGGAGTTAACCAACATATATTATGGGTTTATTTGTCTTTGTTTGTTATTTTTGTCATTGTTGTTGTTGTTGTTGCTTACATTAATTATTCATGAATACAAGGGCGTATATTGTGCTATAAAAAGCCATGAAATTTATTTGATTTATTCATGTTATTGAATAAACTATGATTTAATCATTAACAGTATTTACATAATTATTTTCACTGGCCAGTTTGAGACTCCTTCATTATTTTGAAGGAATAATTTTGAACTCTATATACACAAATAATTATTCAAATATCTTCCATATATACTACAGGACAAGATAGGATGAGATAGGAAATGGCCTCAAGTTGCACCAGGGGAGGTTTAGATTAGATATTAGGAAAAATTTCTTCACCAAAAGGGTTGTCAAGCATTGGAACAGGCTGCCCAGGGAAGTGGTTGAGTCACCATCTCTGGAGGTATTTAAAAGATGTGTAGATGTGGCACTCAGGGACATGGTTTAGTGGTGGACTTGGCAGTGTTAGGTTAACAGTTGGAGTCGATGACCTTAAGGGTCTTTTCAAACCTAAATGATTCTATGATACACAAACAGAAATGCCACTGGTTTTTTCGGTATGGAAATAGGGCTTTCCTGCCTACTGGTAGCATTACTGAATCTTCTTTTCAGTTATGTACACCTTTATATTTGTTAAAAAACAAGGCTAAAGAATGTTAAGCTAAGCAGAAGATGGATATTTCTCATTTTCAATTACAGATGAAGATATTTGATAAAATGTATATATGAAAATGGGCCACCATGATATTTTGCAGATATGAATTAACTGCAAATCTCGGCTAGTGGCTGAAACATATCACGTGTCAGAGAAGCATTCTAAGATGCCAAAAATCGTGATACTTTCTTATATAATTGCAGCCCCCAAAGACAAATATCTCAAAAGTTCATTAGTTTTTGTAAGACTAGCATCACTTTGTGCCAACAGCTGGGAAAAAAAAAATTAAAAAAGATGGTGTTCAAATACTTGCCATGTTTGATTTGAAATGGAACCAAAATTCTTCTGGGAAGCCATTCAGAACAGAGTTTATGAACCCAGACTCCATCTTCCACTCACATACTCAAAGTCAGATTCTCTAAATAAATCAATCCAAGAATATATTTTTTTTAATATCTTGACTTCTCTACATACCACAAGAGTCTACGGTTTCTGCAGACAACATATTAATATGAGTTATCAGGTGCCTTCTTTTAGGTATCACATTGAAATTATTCTTATGTAAACAACATACAGAGAATATGTTTTCTAAATGTATACCTAAAAATATGTTAATTTATATGTATATATTAATTTGTTCAATATACTTGATGAAAAGAGGTCATTTAGAAAGTCTTCTATGAAAACCTTCTTTGGTTGCTAATATAATAATTTTGGAGACGTTACTGAAGAACCCTGTGTATTTAATTTTTACAAGATTTTTCTAGATGCTTTTATAGAGGACTAATACCAATGACATGTTGGCCATCTGCTGTCCAGCTTTAAGAAGTGAATTGTCATTCCTCAACACTAAGAAGATTTTCCTGATATATCTTTCATGGACAAATGCTCTTGAAAACTTAAAACAACTCCCAAATGTACAAGTCATTTTTTACAGTGACAATACTCACACTCACTTAAAACATACAGTTGCCAATACCATGCTAGAGAAAATGGTTTGTGTATCTTTTACACACTGCTGAGAACCACTACTTAAACAAAATCTCCATAGATGGAACAATATAAGAGGATGGTTTTACCAACTAATGGTTAAAACAATCAGCTGTTATTAAACTCAAAATATGAACTGCACAAAATTGTCATATTACTATAGCAATAGCTCTCATTTATGAGAAAAATGGCAGGAAGTTCTAAGCTCCAGAACTGATTTATTACCTTCTTGGGAAAGTGAATGGACACCATGTGATAAACTGAGTATAAATATTTTTATGGAAATGTTTTGCTTCATGTTAGCACAACAAGCTGTTGCCTCAGTTCCTGGATGTGACACAATCAACCAGGAACAGTGAGCTTTGCATCAGAACGTCATTCACACAGTGAAATAAATTGTTCTACCTGGTAGTACTGGGGTGGAGAAGTTGTCTCCAAAATACAAGCAGTTTGGCTTTTCATAGAAGGCAGATTATGCCTTCACTCATTTTTCCAGGGCATTTTCTATAGTAAGCTTCTTTTGCATTTTGTTATTGTGTTATTTTTACCAAAGAATCCAATGTCAGTGGAGTGCTAATTAGAGAGAATCTGATATTTGAACTGTCTGGGTTTTTTTTTCTTTAAGAATTCCTCATCTTTTTTGTGTTGTTCTTAGACCTATGGACCAAGGCTATATAGTTCACTGGTAGCTTGATCCCATCCATCCATGAAATCTTTTAGACCTTTGAATTTTTTTTAAAGACAGTGTGTGTCTTCAGTTTACCTTTGCTAGGACAAGGCTGCATAATCTACCTTTATTTTTGAAATAAACATTTCTCCGAAGTTTGGACCATTCCGTCCCCTGCCACACTTGAGACATAAATTGTCTAAATGAACTTTTTAATAACTTTTACACAGTATCTAATTGTGGACTAGCCTAGCAGGCAGCCTCAGCAGGTGCATTTCTATCAAAAATAATTTCACTGCATCTTCTATATAATTGAATTGACTAAGTTCTGCTGCATCATGATGTTTTCTCTCATTATAATGACAGCTGTGATATACTGCAAGTTAGTTGCTTGAGTAGAAGCAAAAAGTGAGAAGAAAAAATATACATTTCAACCATAATTCTTCAAACCAAACATCTAAGGGGAAAAAAAAAAAACCCAAACAACAAATCATTAACCCCAAGGTAAGTGGCAAATAATCTGGAATATTAAATATTTTTGTTCAAGAAGTACATAGACTGGTTTTGGAACATTCACCATATTAGGAGTCAAAAGATTCCTTTAACGTTACTACCAGCCATCAAAATATTATTCCTTGTGGGAAAAGAAAAAAATACTAATACCTTAAAAAAACTCATGGTGTTCTTCAGTTTCTTAGCAGTGAAAGGAGCTCTGAAGTTCTGCCTAGTAGTGTAAATGGGTTTTTCTTTCACCTTTCTCACCAGGAACACCCATTTCAAAACATTCAGTTAATATAAGCAGAAAATATAACATATGAATCATCTGAGTGTCATACTGTAAATGCAATTTGCAGCCATTTAAAAAGTGCCCTAAGAATAACTTACTTTTTAAAAAAGGGAGCTTATTCACTAAAAAAAAAAAAGTACTGTCATTGAGAACAGTGACTATTGAATTAAAGCAGTTCCATATAGTACCAAAATTATAAGTAGCTTTTATACCCAGCTGTATTGCAGTGTGTTCAATTTTCTAATAATCAGAAACAACCTTCCTCAAAGAGGACTTCTTATACCACCATAATTGTGATTTCTTAGTCTGAATACTACTTTCTCTTTCTATTTGTAAGCATATGTGGCACAAGTTATGTACAACTAATAAAACTACTGGGCTATTAACTAGTTCATCATTACCAGTTCTCAAAGATTTCACCTGAATTGAGAAATTGCTATTGTTCCAAACATCTTTTTAATGCTAATCAGACGAAGTATTTATATGATTATATTATACCCTCCCAAAATATGTTGCTTTTGGCAAAACCTTTTAGATACACAGAAATACTGTTTTTTGCTACTCAGTGCAGTACTTTTCAGAAACAGAAAGAATGATGAGGTCAGATACTTAAGGAAATAATTTAGTCTTTGCAGAAAGGCAGGCTCAAAGAAGAAAACCGTAAATTAGCAGCGTGCATCTTATGTGGGGTCCTGTGCATACACATGGTGGGGGGTAGGGGGGGCTTCTTTTATAGTCCTTCATATGAATGACATATAGACCATATGAACCACTCAGTGGTCAACAGCCTGCTCCCAGCTGCTTAGTGCTCCTCTTTGCCTCTAATGTCAGCTAAAGGTTCAGGCATATGATGGTGGAAGGCTAGAGAAACCTCTCAGGAAATAAAATGCATGCTTGTAGGGAGGTTGCTGCCCCAAGGATAATTAATCAGATTTACTGCTTGTTCATGGCACAGACTGAATTTTTTTAGAAAAGATGATAAGCAGGAGTAGGCTTCAACATGTAGGCTATAACACTGGCTTTAATGGTGAAGCCCACTCCAAGCTGGAGAGTGGACCGAGCCCTTGAACTCCACTGACTTTGATAAAAGTTTATAAACCTAACTTATACATCGACAAAAGCACCAAGTGTCGTTTGAGAAGCCAGGAGTATCCAAAACCTCCATTGGGGTTGGCATAGATTGCAGAAGTCTTACAAGAGGTCTGCGTACTTCTGGACCAGCAGAAGGAGATACTCCAAGAAAATCAATTGAATTTCAAAATGCATTAAACACCAAAATTACAGCAACTGAACCACGTCATAACTGTCTGTAGGTGAGTTAGGTATAATAACTGGTATGGTGAGTGAAACCCCAGAGCTCAGTTCAGTTGCCCACACGGAGACACTTATGTGTGGGCACTACCTGATTTTCTTGGGACAACTGAATCAAGGCCCTACATTTAGTTATTTCATTGTAGATGTCTACAATCTGGAGTTTTACTTGTGGCACAACTTATTCAATTACTTGACTGATAACTGATCTTACTTTCAGAAAACATGAATTCTGGCTAATCTTTCTTAGAAAACATTGAAAAGAAAATTGGAATACTATAGAAAAGAGGAAGACAGGCATAATGAAGGAAAAGTATTAAGAACAGCATTTTCAAAGGTTTTAGGAATTATTTATTCAGGTAGGTAGCCATTCTTTTCAATCATATATGAAATGTTTTCACAGATTTATGGAAGGACATTGCATAGGAATCAGTACAAACTTCAGTTTGTTCTTCACAGGCATCATTGTTCATCTTTTACAGACAGAAGAATTTCTAAAAGTTACGCATCAACACTTACTGTAGCAGAACTTTAATGCACTCAGGAAGCAGAAAAATACATGTAAGTCATAACACAAATCTGATTTAATAAAGTTTTGGCACAAACCTTAACATTATACATAAAATTTACTATAATCAGATAAAATATAGACTAATCCTAAAACTCCATTTTCTAATGTTGGACAGAGTATTAATGTAGTAGCAAATTAGCTACCAGATTCTGAAGCTTTTCTGGTATGTGCTATTATTACTGAATCTTGTAAAGGAAACTATTGTTCTTTCATTTTTTTCTTTGCCACTGACACTCTTGCTGTCTCTATTTCCAGCTATTACCACAACGAAAATGGTATAATCTCCATAAATGTTCAGAATAATTCGTATTAATTTGTATTAATTCCTTAGCATTGCATATAAAATAATCTCAATTAAAAAGAAATGTTTATTTAAAGGCAGTATTTTATTTCTAGTATCTTGGCACCTAATTTTGATTCTTAGATAATAAAGGCATTATCTGAAATATATCGGCTAGTGTCATATCATCTTGGAAGATATTACCTCAAAAACTGCATGATCATTTACTACTTTTCTCAAAAGAATTTATGTAGTAGCAGTCCTATTTCAGATATGCCTTTACCTATGTTTCATGCAATTTCTAGTTTTATATCTTATGAGGATTTCCAGAGTTGAAAAATCCCTGCAAAACAGCAATTCCACTTTACATGAAAATCTGAGTTCACTTAAAAGTTTTACTTGTCCTGAAACTTACTCAAGACCTAAGGAAGTGAATGGATTATGGGAATTTGTTTGGCTCTGAGGGACCTAAACATCATGATCTTAAACTGGAAATGGGTTTATGTAAAATTCAGTAGTCTAGAGTCCAAGAGTTCACCTTCAGCTAACCTCTCAGACAATAAGTATGTGGTTCATCTGATCTACAACAAAGGTGTATACATCTGCTTTTATGTGCTGCGTTGGGGAGCTTTTGGATGGACAAGACGAAGAAGTCATCATGGGAAAAGAAACAAACCCCTAGCTCTTCCTTCTCCCATGGAACACTTACTTTATCCAGCTGAACTGTCAGGACTTCTGTTTCTTGATGTCAGTTTTGCCCCTTCTGCCTAACATTGCTGGCTGTGCAATGGCGTGACTTTAACAGAAAGCCACCATGTGCCTGTGGAGTCCCTAGCTTGAGAACTGTCAGACTCTCATGAGGATGCAAGCTTAAACCCCCTGGGGACAAGAAGAAAAAAGTTTCAGATACTCCAGTCCTGAAGCTCTATTGCACCACTCAGATAACAACTGTTTGTTAAGAAAATTTTGGCATGTCAGCATACGTTATAATGCCTCCTAAAATGCAAATTATGTCAAAAAAAGCGAGATGGTGATGAAACTCCCTGAGTGGAGATAGGAACAAGCTGATCTATGTGACCCTATCAACCTATCTTAAAAGGTGATGTGCCATTTCTTTTCACATTTTGCCACAGACCAGATGTGCTTTGATATACAACATGTTTGAACAGCTAATTAATATTTAAAAGTGTCATTCTGGCATAATCTGTATAAACATACATTTGGAATACACAACATCCTGTCAAATACAATTTAAAAAAAAAAAAATCCAGCTAACTGACTCTTGTTCAGTAAAATGGCTATGAAGGTCTATATGGTTGCATATGATGCAAATACTTCTGGCTTTATTGAAGAAAAAAAAAATTTTCTGTCATTTTTGCTATTTCCTCCTTCAGAAAATTAGACTCAAGTATTTAAATACAGTGAAAACATATTTCCGATTAAAAGCTTTTGGAAAAATATCAGTTACATCTTTTTTCTTTAAAATAGTAAGTTTACTCTTCAAAGTCAGAAGTCATGCATAAAAACTTAGAATGGTTTCAATGTTTTAATTTATATATAATTTTAAACATTAAACAAGCTGTCTCCCACTGAAGATAAGGAATGTAGTAATAATTTAGCTCTGTAGAAAAGAAAAACAAAATTATATCTTCAATTCTGAAACAGTATTTTGGATAAATATTTAAAATTTATATAATTATATTTTGAGTAAACTATAGTTAAATGAGGAATTTATAAATTTATAACCTCAATGTTACTGTTTTCTTAAAAGGTGTTTGTCAGAAGTGTTCCATCTACCAATTTTATTAATACTTATTCAGAAACAAATTTAAATTTCAGTTTATTTTGGTGTTGACAAAAAAATTGGGCCATCTGCAATGAAGTCTTTCAAATAGTTCAGTTACAGACAAAATTTACAAAACAGAACCATTCAGCTGCCATACAATTCCAGAACAACAGCCTTTAATCATAGCTGCAGCCATGATAACAGAACCACAGACCATCAAGGAAGCAGGCGTGATTTTCTCTGAAGCTGATACCACTTTTATCTGAAATTGCAAAAGGGTAGGCAATGCCACAATGCTCAGCGGTTGGTTGCCGTTCTATCTTTACCAGTTCTTTGAGTTTTAACAGTTCACTGAGTGGAAGAATGTGGAAGTTCAATAACATCTTAACTTTTATAGCCCACATCTTCAGGAGCTTTTCCGCAACACTGGATACAGTGCAGCTACAATCAAAGAAGATCAACCATAACAATTCCTTTTAAATTAATTAGCTAACCTTGAATATGATAAGCCATTTATTCCTTTGTAACTTTTCTCAGACAGCTATATTCAAAATTTCAGAATACATAACAAATATTTATGTACCTATATGTAAAAGTGCAATCACAAATAACTTTGTGAGCAGTAACTAAGCTGAGAAAACATTTTTTTAATCCAAAAGTACCAATTAGTAATAATAGTAAATTACAAAATCTGAAAGATAAGGCATCTAGTAGCTTTTAATTAAATTACAGTAGTTTGTGGAGCTGCACATGTGAAAAACATACTTTGTAATGAACAGATCAATGGCATGGGAAATAGGGGGTGGTCTGACTATTTTAATCATAAATTGGTCTTCCTTATTCAGGTCATGGACACTGGCATTATAGCTGAATGGAGGCATAGCTGAACAGTGTTGTAAGCTAAATGTTTTCTACAAAAGACCATACAAAAAGCATTGACAAAGTAGGGTGAACAGACAATAAATATAAATCCAACATAATAGTAAACAGTTGTCTTTTAACTACTTATCCTAATAACAAACCCATACTTTGCTAGAGTATTTAATGGTACAGTAGTAATACATAGCACATTTTACAAAAAGGCTAAGTGGCAAGTAGTGATGTATGTTATATTTTGTAGAAGAAAAACTAAGGGTCCAAGTAATTTGCCCCATATCACACAATATGTAAGAATTTTAGATCTTTGTTTCCGAGTAATTTGCTAAAACTTTGTCTTTCTCTTAAGATATTAAATAGGTCAGATGGATCATTCTCTAAATTGCATATTTATGTCTATAGATTACAAAATAATCTAGTTTATTTAAAGTATAGACATTCGTATTGCAGTGAGTAGCTTAGAGAACTAAACTACAGTCAGTTTTCTCAGGTAGTGAGTCTTATTTAGTCAAAGCTTCCCATTTTATTTTGGTTGGAGTTAGCTGTGCAATCAGATATTCCCTAAAAAGACCTTGAAATCAAACATGTATCCTCCTTGGCATAATTTTAGTACTTTCCAAAGCCCTGCTTGAAGTTGGTCATCTGGTTTATAGTTCTGTAAAGGTACTGAAAGCTATGCTGTTGAGTCTTTTTCCAAGTGTATTTCAAAACCAGGTTTTTCCTACCCAAAATATACTGTATCTAAGCAACTTTGGGTGACTTCTATATTTAATAAAGAATCAGTTATATATTGCACACAATGATCAGCAGCAACATGTTGATTCATTAAGAATCACACAGTATTGCTGACTTTCAAAGATGCATTCAGTTATATTACCATTCATTAAATATTTGATAAAGTCTCTACCATAGACTTTTCATTATTTATCTAGTCACAGTTTAAAATAATTTTTTAGGCTGCAGTAGAGATCTTGCCAATCATGGGGGATTTTTTTACTAATTTTTTTTATTGTCTTTTAAAACTCACAGACTAATTCTGTAAAAATAAGCTTCATATCCCAGATTACCAATTGCTTGTTCATATAAGCTTCATATTCTGCTATTTGTATCTTTCTTATTTTTTTCAGTGAGGAAGGAAAGGAACAGGGGAAACTGCTGACATACATCAGCCTATGGGTTTGGGGTTTTTTTCCCCAATGCATCAGTTGGAAAACTTCCAACAAAAAAATGAGGACAACATTTTCCCCCATCTAAATAGAAAAAAATATATATATCTTGGTACATACACACATGAGGATACATCCAGTCTGAAGGAGATATATACATATATATATATATATATATAGGTGAAGCAAACACCACCAGTAAACAAAATTCTCTTAAGTGACACAACTCTATTGTCTTACTGGCTCCAGGAACTCCAGGTACAAAATGGCTCTGAACTATAAATAAAGCAAAAAAGTTGAATCACATCTTTTGCAGAAAATACATGATAAAGGAAGATATGTTGACATTCAGTCGACTCTTTTCTCTCTGAATCTGCTGTTACAGCAATGTGAATTATAGCATTAGATCATGAACTATTTCAAGACCAGTCTTTCAAAGGAGATCACTTGTGTTTATTAAGGACATTGACACTGTTCTCAAAATAGTTTTGGTTTGCCCCACCAAATTATGATTCAAGTAGTTTGGTCATTGAAATAACTGTGTGTTTTCTGTAGTAAACAGTTATGCATTGTTGGATTGCTATGTTGAAAACTTTATACCTTTCATCTTTGATGCACTTGCATTTCAGAGAAACATGAACTGTTTATCATATGAAGTTTCTAAAGCCCTTCCCTGTGGAAGAAGATTGTACATAAAAATAAGATGCTGTATCACAAACCAGGAGATTTTTTCCTTTATTCATATTCAGCTCTTATTTCTGGGGAAAATCCTGACTCCCAGTGAAGTAGATGGGAATGTTGCCATTGACTTTGTTAGAGCTGGAATTTGACTCCTCAAATTTGTCTCCTCTTATCTTCAAGAACCTCAATAGACTCTTGTGCCTTTTTCCTCAGACTCCTACTTTATTTATTGTCCTTCCTTTACAAATTGCCCTTCAGGTAGAAAGAATGCAGTATATCTGCAAACTCATTTTGCATTTCCATTAAGGCCTAGACCACAAAGGCACCTGGTAATGTCACTGCTTGTCTGCATCACATGTAACTTTCAAGCTCCTGCCCTCAGTAACTTACAGCCCTTAGCTAGCTTTTGAGTGAAAAACTTTTCTAAATTGCTCCTTTGGGGAAAGAACTGGCTCACTCTATTGTGATTAAAAATAGGTGGAAGAGCATTCTCATTTTTTTATGTCATCATTTTGAAAATGCTTCATCTAAGCAACTATGGCCATATTACAATGTAGACATTTCTGTGATAGTCCCCTGTACAGTCCATGGGCAGAAACAGGTATTGCTAGGGTCCAATTCATTCTTCAATAGACGTCTCAACTGGGTCACAAGAGTTAAGGAGTGTGTATCAGACTGAATGAGGTAAAGGTGAGGAATGGTGCTATACACCAAATATAGTAAAGCAGGGATGTGGTTTACTCAATCCTGTTACTTTAGAGCTTCTGTAGCAGTCACCTGCAGATCTGTAGCTTACACTTTTTTTTAAGTATGCTTGCTTAAGTATGAAGAGCATCCTCAGAATATCTGGACAGTGTCACATATAGTAACATGACAAGATTACCTATCATTTTATCAAAAGATGTGCAATAGGTAGGCACATAGCAGAGCTCAATCCTCTTTTGTATCCTCAGTTTTCCAACATTGCTGTGGCTAAACATAATATGAAGTCAAGTTTCATATTAAATTTTAGTTAAGCTGTTGGGCTCTAATTTCATGTTACAAAAAATCCTGGGATACTTCGGATAAGATCCTGGAGAGGTCAGACCTGACAATTTACCATATGTATCCGGTAACTTGGGAAAGTCTTTGAGTGATGGAGGCCGATAGGCCCTTAACACTGAAAAGGAAAAGGAAATAATTTGTGTTCCTCCAACACTGAACACACGCTGGATACCTGGCTGTGGTAGTCAGACATTGTGAAACCTAATTGACAATGAATTCCAATGTGAGATATTATTTAAGGAACACATGTTGAATGGTATAGGTAATGAACTTCCAACTCCAAAGAACATGAACCACTTCAACGTCTTCCATTACAGATGAGATTAAAAGGAGTTTGTTCTTTGCTTTACAACAGAAGTAATTTCTTGCAGCCCTTGAATTCTACCTGCATTATTAACATTTGCCCTTTTTCTATTAAAGCAAGTACTCCCAATAAACATTCGAGCTGCTATAATAAAATCCCTATTAAAAGGAGTATGAAGTAATGAACAAACTGACTTAGATAAAATGCATGCTGAAAGAAGATGCTGGATATAATATATGCTTGATATTCTTCCTCCCATTATGCGCTCTACTACATTTTGCAATATCAATAACATAAGAATGAGTAAATCCCTTATTCTATCATAGTGTACTATTCCACTAGATAAATACGAAAACTTGAATTTGTTTTCAAAACATATAAAGCAGACCTGTGATGGTTATAAAGAAAATAATGAGAATAATTTTTTTTTTTTAATAGATGTGTATTAAAAACAAAGCCAAATCTTGCAGGATGAATTGTTTCTAAATTCTACCTGTTTCTCATTTATTTTCACCCTTATTTTCACTGCCACATTTCCCTCCTAATACTTCCATGATGTTCAATATTTTCATACCAAATGTTTTCCCCCCCAAGAAACAATAGTCTTCCAGTTCTAAATTCTGTAACATACTTCTTGATTCAGTTTATCTGCTCAGACTCACCTCAGGGCACCTGAGGTCACTACTGCTCACCTGCCCAGCTGGCCTACCCCGACGGTGAGGTACCGCAAAAGCCTTACCCACCTTACTGGCTGTGCTTCTATTGCTAGATGAAACACAGACATACACGGTCCATTTTCTAACTCTGAGGCCAAATAAATGGCCTAACTGGGCCATGTCCAGTTATACTCGATCCTGCCTGTCCTATGTGTCCCCCTCAGATTTATCATATAATTAGAACTTTCTCTATGCTTTTTTTGTTTGTTTGTTAAAATGGACAAGAAATAATTTGAGGGCTCTGCTGAAGCCTATGGGCACAGCTTTCTCATAGCATGAAACTGAGGATGGGGGTGAATGCTTGTAGGGACATTTCAAGGTGCAAAGCCCACAGGCATAGCACTGAGCAACTGGGTAGGCTGCACTGCAGCCAGGAGCTAAACTTGCCTCCGCTCTCCTCTGCTCACACTGCCTAAGGGAGGCTCAGCACAGCCCCTGCCCAAACTGGGCCTGGATGGGGTACTGGAGAGTACAGCAATTGCTTGCTTCCCAGGCCTCTTTTAGAAACGTAGATATACTCCCTGAATCCATATAATTTCAGAGCTTATGTTTGTGTTTAGGGAGAATAACCTGGGGTTCTCTCTTTTAAGATGTTCCAGGATTTTTCCCAACAGATGTGTCATTTGCAAGATAAAAATGTCTGTCCTGCAGGAGAAGAGGAAAGGACAACTCTTGAAAACAGATAGGAAGACTGTCGGGAACTGTCAGCTTTCCTGATGCTTTGCACCTTCTCTGAAAAATAGACGGCTCTAAAATGCAAACCCTGCTTATAAGATAAGAGCTTAACTCTTGTTCCTTTCAAGCAAAATACAATTTGTTCAACTTTATAAATCACAAGACAACACATTCTCTTTAGGTCTCCCCACTCAAAAAAAATCATTAAATTGCTTTCAGATACAAATTAAAAAAAAGCAATGCAATATATAAATAGCCACAATCTACAAAATATCATATTACAAAACAGAGGTCTACCCCAATTTCATATTTAGATCACATAAATTGTTGAACATCTAAACTCCAAATTATTAGAATATTCCAAGGTTCCTCTGGCATTGCTAACATACCAAAAATATTGAGCTGTCACTTCCATACATGAAGTCAAGTCACTTCTACTAAATAAAAAAATATTAATACACAATTGTTTATGCTGGCCTCTATATGGCTTAATCACAACAAATCTCACAGCTATACTTTTTTTTTCAAGTAAGGAGAGATAAACCAGGTTGATGTTAAGTACCTCTGTAAATCTCCTGGAAGCATCATCGTTAATGCTTTTCATGCTTTTTCAAGAACAGACATTAATGGTGGTGCAGTTTTATTAAGGTCTATAAAGCACATATACAAACCTTTAAATACAGATCGTAATCCTGAAATTTCACTGGCCTACCTTATTCCTCTAGCACACTCCTCTGTGCCTAAATAGCCATTGACATCTGGCAAACAAGTCAGGCTGCAGAACTGGAGCTGAAAATGCTATGGAATCATAGTAGTGAAGACATTTAATGCTGGCATAGGTACTATCCAATATGAAGGTTTTGCTTGTTCTTTAAACAAAATCATCATCATATCACAGGTGGACAGAAATATGTACCAAGAATTTTGTTGCATTTAATCTTAGCAGCCTCTTTTTATTTTCTAGCTTTTGCTTATCTATCTTCCGTTTTCCAGTATTCAAGTGCTAATATACCTCACTAATTTAACTGAAATGTGCAAGAATATTTAGTGTGATGGAAAATAAATTATCCTGATTTCAACTTGCACAGCATGTCTGTTTTATTAATAGGTAAGCAGTTATTAGAAGTTATATACTCATCATTTATCCAGGAACTTATAAATGTATATGAATCATGGAGGGAAGAAGGGATATAGTTCTCATTTCCACATTTTCAATATAGATAATACTTTATCAGATTTTATAAATCTAAGCTGTTCCGTGTTTTATTTCTGCTCAACTGTTCATATTTTCCTGGAATTAAGTTTTTATTTATATATGAACCTCACCGCAAGTTTTGTTAAATTAAAAAAATAAGGGTTGCCATATGCCTTCATAAACAGAACTAGTCACACTTTTATTTGCTTTTATTAGTTTGCTGCATCAACACAGAGCAGATTATTTTTGAAAGGTACAGTTTCATGCTGCCAAAGAAGCTCCAGAGAATATATAATTTCAAAACTTCAGTCCATTTCATGAGAAGTTATCCTTTGAAAGAAGTTTGCTTATACAGGGCCAACTGCAACGTCAAGACTACAATCTAGAAAAAGCTGGGGCTCTTTTATTACCTTTTTTAATATTTTTCAAAAATTAGTATAACCAGAAAAAAATGCATGTATTCTAGTAATAAGCATATTGAAAATTACAGTAACAAGCATACTGAACTCTTTTCCTTTTACTTGTTTCCTTCTCTGTTGCCGTACATTTTTATTTGCAATATATGAAACATTGAGCTCAAGTTCTCTACATTCTGGAAGTTACAGAAAGTTGCTCAATACAGTATCAAGATAGATAAAAGTATATGCATTTGAAATGGACATTTCTAAGAACTAGATTAGGTTTTCTATGGTCTCACATATAACTATCTATTCCAAATGCAACAATTCATAAAACAAAACACAGCTTCAGTGGTGTTTGGATTGATAAATATTCTAATCTCTCTCTCACAGGTAAATAGTGATAAACTGTTAATGCCATTTAGCATTCTGAGTTGCTAATTTCAATTTCTTTTCCAGTACGTACAGTATTATTTTCTTTATTATTTTTGCTTCTTTGCACAACATAATTTTGGTTAATAACAGCAAAGTAATTCAAACTTGAATGAGCAAGATATGATATGCCGTATTATCATTCCTCATAATACCTTATTGTTTCTAAGTTACTTGAAACAATCATTGAAGAGTTATGCTTTTTTATTTTTAAGTAATCATAAAATTAGAGTACAGAAATGAGAATGTTTAAAGCTCAGGGATAATTATATTTGTTATGCTGGCTGCATTGATATAGAAGTACCATGAAAAATCACAAGTAATACAGTTTTAAACATTCTCAATACATTTGAATTAGACAGAAGCAAGACAATTTAACAGACTATTCAGTAAAACATCCTTACAGAAAAGGAATATTCACATCATACCATTATCACAGAGAATAAACTATATACCAGACGCTGAAAATTTTAGTGTTGCCAGTTAATGAAAAGATAAGAATTAGTGTACCCGATCTTCTACAATTAAGATGAATTAATTTAAAAATCAGTGATGAAAACTAATGTAATAAACTTGAAATGTAGTGGAAAATAGCTTTTTGTAACCAGAGATTTTATAAATTAACATTTTCTGAACATTTAACAAAAGAGTGTTTAAGGAGTTTAAAGATGTATATGTAACACTAAACAAAATGTTGATCTTGGTTTAAGACAAATTACCAATTTTTCCATTTCTGAAATGAAGTTTTAGGCATTCTACCATATTGGGAGTTAGTAAAAATACAAATAATTCAGAATTTCTGTGTCTAAAACAACAGTATTTTTTAACCAAGCCTCTAGAAGTGATATCAATCAAGAACAATGAAGTACACAATAAAAGTGAGTGCTAATAATGAACACTTATGATATTGGCACATTTTAACTTTACAAATCTAGGAATTCAGAATTCTCTAGATATATTCTGGGTGCTCCAAAAACATAGGTTTACATTCAGTGCTAGTTTAAATAGTCAGCCCTTACTCCAATTTACTTGGGTGAAGTGTGTTCACCTGGAAAAGCTGTTCATGTGACTGCATAGAAAAAACATGGGTTTGCACAGTTTTCATTTCAGATGAGTCAGTTTCCCAATCTCGATCTCCGCACAGCTGCAGAAATGCCCATGCTAGCACAGAAGTGGTGCAGGGGCAGGGAGAGGTAGCTGGGGTGGGACAGAGATTCACAGGATGAAAGAGACACCAAAAAAAGATAATGAAGAGGCACAGCTGGAATCACCTGAAAGCCCCATCAACATTACAAGAAATTAGGGTTGGTAATTAAGGTATCCAAGTTAGACACATACAGACATGTAGCGTCAGCTTTCCTACCCCTTTCTTCCCAAAGTATACACTTAATGTAGGTAAATAGGGTAAAAGTCAAGAAATAAATAATCTAAAATTCTTGCTGTTTGTACGAACTAAGAATTTTACTTCTAAGAAGCACTCCAGAGAAATCAAACAAATGTTTTCAGGTATATCTACGCGCAGGAATAAGAACAAAAGATGTTTCTTTTCTTCTCATTTAATACCATAATAGAGGCTGTGCCTTTTTCCCCCCGTCTCTTTTTCAGTCTAATGATGGAGCTCATTTTGCAGTTTCTTTCTAGAAAGTAGCAAAAAAGAACACAGTAACATTTTCCTCAGTTTTCTGCAATGTTGCTTGGGGAACTAACCATGAGCCTTCTATTTAGACCCACATCTCACATCGCTACTATGAAAGTCTTCTGTTTTGCATAAAGATCCCCTGTTACAGAGATGCCTTTTCCTCCATGATGTTATGAGCTTCTACTAAGATGTAAGCAGTTAAATTGCCATCTTTTTTTCCTGGTCCCTGTACTAATAGAAAAAGCTACCTGTATGCCAAGCAATACAAAATACATCATGGTTTAGGGATTCAACTTGCATTTCCAATAAAACAACATATTACTGTTATATATGTGAAAAGTAATGGCGGGGGGGGGTGGGGAATGGGGTAAGGGGACTTTTAAATTACACATAGGAAATGTTTACTTTTTTCCTGAAAGAATAAATGTTAAGAAATTGCTCTAAAAATCTACATTATAAAAGCTATGCAGCACAGGGTAGTAAGTTGCCACCTTATGAGTTTCCACAGGATCCCAGCACATTCAAGCTCATTCAAGCAAATAGGACCAGAATTAAGGCTCACCTCCAATTTCCTAACTTCCAGGTGCTTGACTTTGCAAATCTCAATTCAATTATTTTAATTTCTTTTTTATATACAATATATTATAAAGGAAGTAACTGGATCAGAAAGGAGTTAATAAGTACATCATTGCAACTTGTTTGCTCCTGGGCACTCTTCACATGTAAAAGTGGAAATAGATTAACTTAATTTTTTTTTCATTACAGCAGCAGGGACAGGTCATCCTATTACTGAATGAAGCCCACTATCAATGAACAATTTAATTGATCAAATTATCATGCAAGTATTTAAAAATCTTTAAATTTGAATGATATAATGTTTCTTTTTTTAGTTATCTTCTACTACTTACAGATTTAATTATTTATTTTAGCTTCTCCTGATAACAGTTAGAAGCTTTATTTCCTCTCCCCCTCACTTCAAATGAAACTGATTTTCTCATGTACCCTCAGCAGAGAGAGAGACTAAGAAAATTCCCAAAGTCTGCGAGATCTGAAATAAAATCAACAGCAGCAATGACTGGCCTTTTTCAGTGGTAGACTAGCAAGCTATATAGACACATTTGAGGCAATTAGCTGGTTCTGTGACAGAAAATGCAATAACCACATGACTTCTGGATGGGCGCTGATCCATCACGAGTGAACCATTAAGCGAAATAAAGTCTTCACTAGGCTCACAGGTTCAGCATGTTGACCTCAGTTTGCTCCCTCAATTATCTGAATGCAAGACAGGCACTCAAACTCCAGAGGAAAAAAAAAAAAACCAAACCACACACAACTAGTAGTAAGATGGGACCCTGTGTTACCATGGATATGTGAAGAAGGAAACCTTCTGTCCTCATCAGGTAAGACAGTATCAAGGTCTGGCTACATATTAGCGTCAACAAATCTGAAACTACTACTCCTTGGAAACACAGTAGGTCACAAGCCAAGTCCTTGCTTTTATGTTATCATCCACATGCAAACTAATTCATAACTTCCAAAATAGATCTAATTAAAGACATTATATCTACCCACAAATCTGTCTTTCTTATACCCTTAGATCATTATGGTTGCAATAAAACTATGCCTACAGAGGTAAGCTTTCATTAAGTCTGGATGACAGCACTTAAGCAGGTTATCATCTGGGCCCAAGATATTTTGGGGAAAAAAAAATAACTTGGAATAGTTATTCAGAAACACTGGGGTTTTTCTTCCCCCCATCCACCCAATCTGTTCAAGTAACAACTGGGTTACTTTTTTTTCCTCCCTACATTTGAAGGAAGGCTGCAAGATCTGCCTGAAGTCTGGATGCCCTGGAAGAAAAAGTAATATGCAATGACCAAGGTATGGTCAATGCCACCTACTTCTTTAAAAAGATGGGGTACAAGTAATCTATATAAAGAACACGTGTAATTAAATCATAGATATTCAAAAGAACATATGTGATTAGATTTAAATTGTTTTAATTTAATTAAAACCTATTTTGACAGCCCTCTGACTGAAAATGACAAAATGAGAAAATATAGTTCATAGGAAGGGAAAAACAGACACATAAAGCCAGCATTGCACTGCTTTAGCACTCTGGAAATGCAGGCGCAGGACTGCCTTAAACTTACCTCTTTCAGTTTTACAGCCAAAAATTCTTACCAAGCTCCTTTAATTTGGGGCAACGAGAAGGCCAGAATCTGAGCTCCATTCTAATAATTTGTCACAGGCAGTTATGCTGGTTTTTGATGGTTATTTTTAACCGTCTAACTTGCTGGCCTTCTGGTCTTTCTTTTCAGTCTGGTGGTCTCTCTTCCACTAATGACTTCAGCTGTTATTTGTGTGAGGAAATAGTGTAGGATTTGATTCATGGATATTAAGGCTTCAACAAGAAAGCCTCTGAAATGAAACATTAAATTATGATGGTCTAGCAATTCAAGTAGTGAAAATGAGAATAGCCATTGTTTTTGATCAAGTTTCATACTTAAGAAAAGCTCACAATCTCTGCTATGTGTTTAAAACAGACATAGACGTTAAATTCTATGGGGGTATCTGGGGAAACTTCTCACATTAGAGTAGTGCAATACAGGAATGAATATATAGGTAAAGTGTAATGCTGCACACATTTCGATAGAAACAGATAAATATGAGGTACAGTCCACAATGCTCTCGAGGGAAATCATTGTAGTCATTTAAAAGTAATTAGACACCATACTGAGGAAAACCTGAAGCAAAGACTCAAGCCTGAAAAAAGAAAGTAGGTTGTGTGGCTTTTAGAATCAAAATGTCAGCTGAATTAAATAAACATTTAACATGTTTGTTTCCTTCAGGAAGCCCACAGAACTTCACAACATCAGAAAAAGAAAGAAATAACTTCAGAAAAATAATGACTCTTGCTTTTTTTATATCTCCTCTTCATTGTGTCCAACATCGATGAAGTAGAAGTGAAAATGTGTTCTGTAATTTAATTGGTGAAACAGGGTCATTACCTAAGGATATCTTCCTTTCTGTACCTCATATGTAAATTTATTGATGTTCTAAAACTAGAAACTTTGCTAGAAATCAGAATTAGTCAATGAGGTTTATTTGGCTCTAAAAAGGAATATAATCAATTCATACTCTAGAAAATCCTGAACAAGCATTTTCATTTCAAAGGTACTGTGGCTAAAAAAAAAAAATGAGAAATGCCTCTCCTACATTAGAAATAGGGCTCTAGTCCTATACTGCCAAAAATGGCTTTCTGCTAGCACCAAAAATTTATAAAATGGGACACTGCTACTTGCCTACCCCCTTAAATGAAAGAAGATGAGCTCTTGATGAATAGTAAAAGGGAGAAATTAAAATATAATTTTCTTACCTTGTATCCTGTTCCAGTCTCCTGCTTCTAGTCCAACAAGTATTTGCCTAGATCAAAATTTATAAGTATTTCTACTCAAGTTGCACCATGTTCCATGTGGAAAATTAGCTTTGCACCTACATATATCTTAACAGTAGACCACCAGGAAACTCCCACTACTGTGTTGAAATTTACTTGTTAGGGACTCAACAGGTGTTAAGGGTTTAAGGTTTTAAATAGGTCTGATCTGGATGGGTTGACAAACAGAATCTGCTGATAATCAACACATGAGCTGTTCCAAATTGTGGAGAATCTTTAAAGACATCTTTAAGGAATAAATGAGGGAAACAAAAATTCTTATTTTTTCACTGTCTTGGAAATGACTGAGATGTTTCTTTTTCTTTCAAATTTCCACACACAGAAAAAATAAACCTTAATCAGAGAAGTAAAATGTTTGGCAAAGCTATAAGCAGGTGAGAACAATGATTTATAACAGGAATTACTACATAACCTTGATTACCTACAATTTGCCAAAGTGAAAACTGTGGAGATTTGTAAATAATTGAGGTTAATAAACTGTCTTCCTCCTCTTCCCCCAACATGTTCTGAATTAAGAGTATACATTAAAAGCAACAAATTGTTTAGAAAGTTAAAAACAGCAGTTGTAACTTGTTTGTATAGGACAGATTTTTCATTTTGAGTAACACCTTCCTCTGCAAATCCTTAAAATGATTTCCATGGGATTATGGTGGATTAAATGTCTTTTCAGGGTAAGACTGGCAGAATTAGGTCCTAAGAGATTTCCTGTGCTACGCTGTGATCCCTGAAGAGAAGGAGTAGGAATTATACTACTAAAATTATTAAAGCTAAACAGGATTTATCATTTAATATATACTTTAAGAAACATTCCCACATCGGCATGGAGACAGGCAAGACAATTTAGAACTATGTATTTTTGTCATGTCTAATTCATTTGATACTTTCAACTCAATCCTTGTCAAAGGTATTGCTGTTTAAATTTATTTTTAAATCCAAGAAAGTATAATTATGTCCATTACTGGCATATATTAAAATTATCAGCTCATACAATAAACCCATTTACAGATGGGTTGGGTTTTTTTGATTGCTTGTTTTCATTTGAGTTTTTGTGGGGGGAGTTGTTGGGGGCAGGGAGACAGGATAGTATAAAACCATGGACCATGTGATGGGAAAAATTAGAAACTGGAAAATTATACTGGGATTTATTTCATGAAAAGAAAATATAACTCCTCATCGTACACTGAAAATGAGACATTTGAGACACTGAACAAAGTGAATTTGCTTAATACATCACATCAATAGAGAAATAGCAAATGAAATAACTTGATACCCCATCCACTGTAAATATTTTCAGTGTTCAGTAACTTTCATTTCCTTTTATCTTATCTGCTTCTGCAGTACACAGTTTCTTACTGAAATATTACAGTATTAAAAAATTATTCAAAATGCTTTCTGTAAGATTTTTTAGGAGAACAAGTAAAGCATTGTAAGTGTGCATCAAGAGCACTGTGGGGACCTTTGAAACTATAAATACTCTACCAAATTGTCTGTGGTCCTGATTTCATTCATATTTCTTCATGATTATAGTTAAAAGGCAGAACAAAATATACCTTGCAACCCGAGATATCTGCAAACAGCAAGTCTGTGAACCTAGGTGACCTAAAATTCCCTTATTCTTGCCTTCTCTTACTTACTTTTCCTTTATGTTACTGCTTTTGTTTTGCTTTGTTTTGGGGGTTTTGTTGTCTCTGTTTAAATTAGCCTATTAGTGTTTGGGACTCTATTATGGTTTTTGTCTCCAGTTACATCTGATATAAAAACATGCATAATGTATAACAACATACTAAACCACATTTAAATGCGAGATGGTGTTGAAGGGCAGCATTTCTGGAACCACTGTAAACTGGAGGGTGTACTTACTGAGTTCAGTGGTGTGACTGAAGAAGTGGAATCTGTGCCTGTGAGGAGCAAGACGACTGGCATGTTTAAGGGCAAATGCTTCTTCAATGAATAAAATGACAATGAAGAAGCACAAAGAAGCCTAACTAAGAAAAGCTAACCTCAAATCACTTTTTCTTTTACTTCAATTTCCTTTACTCACCTTGGTCCAGCTCTGTTTTCCAAACAATCACAATAATTATATCTAACTGAGGGAGATTTGTATAATACAGTTCAAAAACATGATGTATGAAATAATTTCCTCTTGCACAAGAAGAAAGTGTTCAGAAAACCCCAAGAGTTAGTGCATCATCCAGCTAGTAATATAGGTAAAATATTGCCTATAATCACAACTGTAGGCCACCTGGTATATGTTCAGAATCACTGTTACTGCATGCAAATCAGTCGTTATCATATAAACACACTCTTGAGTATGCGATTTCCTCATCTGCATGGACAAACTGGGGTCTCAAACATACAAAGCAATTTTTTTTCAAAATGCAAATTGGATTCTCACACCTGCTTGAATCTCTGACCTTCTTTAGAGACCTATTTCTTTCTTTTTATAGCCTCTGCATTTGTTCATTTTATTCTCACTGCTCATTATTTATATTCTTTCTCTAGGTGTCTGTTTCTGGTTTTTATTTTTCTATGCTTGTTTCTCTTGCTTGTTTATTTTTGCATCTCCTTTCTAAGAGCTCTGCCATCCCATGTAGCTTCTACTGATTGTGCTTCCTCCTTTCTGTTAAGCATTGCTCGAGGCAAGTGGAATATCATGTGGCTGCGAGATGTTTTAGAGGTACTAGCCAGCGCCCAGGCTATGGGAGGTCTTGTCCCAGGCTGCCCTGTTCCCAGGACCTGTTCCGCCTCCTCCTGCACCTCCAAGGCATGTGATTCTCTTACCCTCTCCTGACATCCACTTCCTCCCAAAAGCCTATTATTCTTCTCCAAAACTTGCCCTTCTCTGAAACCTGCCCAACAGATGATAGTGACATTTTTCAGTTCAGTTTCCCAGTACAGAGCTGCTCAAATGGCGTAGGCACAGAGGCAGGGTCTTGGTTCAAGCTGTTCTACTCAAGGAAATGAGAAGGAAGAATTAGCTGGATCAAAGACCTGGTGGAAAGATTTATGAAAGCCATACAGGGCTGAGAAACTGTGATCATAGTAACATCAACCAGTCACCAATCCTCCCATGTGTTTAGCTGCTTATGCAGAAAGTGTATGTCTCTTTTTTGAACCGCAAACACTTTGTCCTCCTTCCCTTGGACAAAGTCATCAAAATAGGCACAGGGTTATTGCTACCTTAATCTAGATCCATCTTGTCCCTTTAAGCATGAGCACGTTATGCCTATATATATGGTGTCCCTGACTTCACCAGTAAAGGTTTGCCGCAGCAGTAAGAGAGCTGGGTTTTTTTAAGATTAATTAATCTATTTCTGAGGAAGTAATACAAAGAAGAAGAGCTGATAGTTATTCCAATGACATATATGTGTTTCCCCAGAAAAAAAGCTGTTATTCTTTCTGCAATCTATTACTATACTTTTTCTTTTGAAATTAAGTTAAACAAACTATACCTAAAATACTTTTGCATAGGTTAATGAACTACAAACAAGTGCGAAGTGGCCTAAGTTGTACTGTAACATAGTACTATTTCAGTAATAAAATTAAAATCCTGGCAAGGGGAAGGATGAGTAAAGGCAAAAATTATCTTTGGAGAAACTATGCAGAAATTGGGGAGAAAAGTAAATTTTAAAACCTGTGAGGAGAGTCACTAAGCAGATGTGAATTGCCTCTGTCTTATATGTACCTTTTTCTACATACCTATGTCTTTGTGTTGCTCTGATCATCAGTGTCCTTTGGTCCTTTGGACTGTACTTTGAAATATGTGGACAGAAACAGTAATGAAGTATTACTGAGAGGAATGCTTTGTACCAGTCCTGTGACTGATCATATATATCACAACAAGCTCAAATCATCTGCCAGCAATGAGGTTTCCCAAACCTCATGCTTTCAGGAATAGAAACATGGAAAAATTAAAGGAAATTAATTCTGTTTCTACTTCCAAGACTGATTAATAGTATATCCAAAATCTCCCACCCAGCATCAAACAGATTTTCAACTTTATGGCTCATTTCCCCTCACCTTTCTTTACTTCTCCCACTCAGACACCTTACTGACCACACAGTTCCCTCCAGAACTCCCTCCTGGCACTGTTCTCATTTTTCTTTTCTTTCTAATTTTAGTTTTATTTGCCTTTAGAGTACCTATTTGGAATGAGTACATATTGATTAATACAACAGCGTGCCTTCCAGAAACCAGAAGAAAACCAGCAAAACATGTGGGAGAGAAAAGCAGAGTAGTTAGGACAAAACTAGGGTTGTAAACAACTGGCAATGTATAACTAGCATGTACCACGCTCTAGAATCCAAACAGGTTATTAACTCTGTAACTTAATAAAGTAATTAACATAATTCTGAAATACTGAGCATGCATGGTGATGGGATAGTATAGCCTCTTTTATTTAGGCATTGAGAATACAAATCACCGCCTCTCTGTTAGGTAGCTTCACCCTTGTCCAAATTAAAAGATCAGTCAAGTTTTGATAATATGTCATCCAGGATGATATAAATGCATGTCTCATGTTAAAATAGCCTTTCCTACCATGACAACATGCCTTAAGTTAGCCAAGGTACCATCTATAAAAAGTATTTTTCTTATGTCCCATAAAGGCAAGAACTACAGACAGACATCTTGTGGTATTCTGACCAAGCAAGCAGATGTAAAGACTTCTAAGAAATCTCATTATATAGGATAACAATTTATTTATGGTCAAAACATACAAGAAGGTTAATGATTAGGAAAAATAATTATAAGGAAACAATATAAGGAAAATAATCATTTAAGCAAAGGTGTTGCTGCAGTTTGCAAGAGAATTAAGTTCATAGCCTTGGCCCACAGTCCTTGGTCTGCTACCTTTACAAATGTCTTAGGAATTCCTTTAAAGGATTTTCATCATGAATAAAATTATAATGAAATTGTTCACACTGCTGTAGTTTGGTTAACGTTGCATCAGCAGTTTTACTGCAACCCTTGGTTTCACGGGTTCATAACTCTATGGTAAACATGTGCTTCAGACTGAAGCTCGGCATACCAAAGAGCAATCATGAAAACAGTAATTCAAGTATCAAGACAAATGTGTTCATTCAGTTTCAAGTTTTGAAAGGAAAGGAGTTCAGATAAGTATGGTAGTCTAAAAATTATTTTACTCTTTGAAAACTAAGAAATACGTTAAGCTTTAGTGTGCCTTTTTATGGTTGTCCTGGTTTTTAATGAAAACAGGTTCATCATGACAGACTGATGGTATTTCAAAATTTTCAGAAGTATTTTAAGTTGTCCATAGTCCTCTACACATGTCCCCAGCTTCATGTCAGCAACATTCTGCAGTGATTTTTAGCCTATTAATAAATGCCCATGTGTTCAAAGGGTATTTTTTCAAGGCTGACCATAACAGCTTTAAGTGTCAATTGTATATTTTGGTCAATTATCCATAAAATATGATTAATAACACTAAGTAAAGGCAGAGATAAAGATGTAATGCTTTATAGAAGGAATAATGTCTTTTCAAAATTAATACTATTGTTTTGCCATACTGCTCCTCACAGAGCTGCTAAAGCTTCATCATATCATAACTGTACCATACACCAAAACACAGATGAGAACTCAGCATAAATAAAGTCAATAATTACCTTAAAAGGAGTTAGATATGGCCTTGAACACTCACTGAGTCTGAGAAGTGGATGCCTTGGCTGCACTAGAAGGCTTCCACTGGGCAGGAGGTGAAGAGAAAGGGTCTGGTCCTATTCCATACTCTCTGACAACTATTAAAGGACCTTTTCTGTGGCAAAGAACACAATTCGCCAGAGCAAAATGCATAGTAACTTCTCTGTTGCGGTCAGTAGCTCTGGGGAGCTTCTTTCAGAGTGATGCACCTCTGTCCTCCTGTTAATGTGAAAGCCCAGTGAGTCTGTAGCTCTTATTTAAGCACTTGCTACCACAGACCTGTGCCTGCTGCTGGACTTCAGATGAGCTCCAAGCTTTTTTTTGCCCACAGTTCAAAGTCCCATATCCTGTGTGTAGGACACTCACTTCTGTTGAGATGCCATATCACAACACACTAGTCATTGCATCCTCAACTAGTTTTACATTGCACTGTCCCCAAAGAAATAAGGGGCTTCACAATTACAAACTGGCTCCTTTTAGTTTATTTATGCATTGTATAAGAGCAAAGAATATTTTAAGCACCTCACAAATGTTGAAGAAGGGACATTGCTTAGAGTAATTCTTAATTTCAGGCTACTTTATAAGTTTCCATTTGAACTATTGCATTAAACTAACTGTTCAAAAATCACCCAAAAGAAAGGCCACAAGACTTTCTTTCTGCTAGAAATACAGACAAAAAAAAGTCATAAAATACAAAGTTAAAAGGACACTACCAGGATAAATGTCATATTTTTAAAGTGGATGTCATTTCCTTTGCTACTAATAACATTAGATTTATAAGACTGAGAAAGGAAAAGGTAATTTAATTTTCACCCTTTGTGTTGTCCATTGCCAAAGGTCAGTCTCTTCACAGTGCAGTTGCTACCTGCATCTGATAGTATGTGAATCAGCTCACAACCAACTCCACCAAAAGAAACAAAGAAAAATAGCATTAAAAAAAATCTAATGACAGAATTTATAAGTGACAGCAAAGATGCCGTTTTGTGAAGCATTGAGCTTTGGAGTGATACTAAGCAAGCATACTGAGTACAGGGCACACATCCACAAGGAACGAGCAGAGTTATGTATTTAGTAATAACAAAATAAGGCAAATTGCCAAGTTTTCCATCTCAGCAGAGCTACTACAGTAGAAGAGCTACTAGAGCAAAAGAAATCTTCCTTTTTCCCACAGCAGCTGGATGTCTCCAGACAGTTTAGAAATCCTGGATTAATGATTACTAATTCACCTTAGACTATCTTCTCTGGTTACAACAAATGCATTTGGGGCTGAAAGAAATCTTGTTACTATCTAGCTACTTATAATTATTAGTGTTACAGTATGTAGATGATACTAACTTAATACAAAGAAAATAGTTCACTTTGTTGTTCAGTGCTTAAGTAGTAACCCTGAAGAGAGCAACTAAAATCTATTATAGCAACCAGTAAATGTGTATTGTGCCTCAGATCATTGTGTCCAGAAGTGTTAAGCTACCATAATATTAAATATTCCTTTTTCCACTGAAGAGTTAAGGCAGTCACTACAAGTAGCAGGAAAGATGACAGCACGACAAGACAGTTGTGAGAGCTCTTGGCAGCAGGTGCACTTGGCTACAAAATGGAAAGAATGAATATAGAGAGACCAATGCCGCTGGAGTGCAGCGAGAGTACATATGCAAGGCACAGACACATCAAAGTTGTTTACAAATTTGTTGCAAAGCATAGCTGGATCCAGCCAAAACCAGAGGCATCAGAACAGAGCAAATCCTAATATAAGAATACAGAAGATAAAGCACTGCACTAAGCAGGTGACAAGCTAGAAGTCCTGTGCTCCATATAGTTTCTTGACTTTTCTACAGAGCATTAAAGTTTCTAGTAATAAATACATCTACAATAGGACACTATTGGAGAGCATGGGCATTTCAGTTCAGTTGAACAGACCCTTAGATTAATATACTTAAAATGTGATCAGATTTTTAGAACTTTATTAAATGTTATCAAACTTCTCCTTACAATAATATACAGAAAATTGGTGAGCTATAAAAAGTTTTGAGAATAGCAATACAGGTGGAATCATATCAACAAATCCAAACAAAGTTTCATGAAGAAACACTGAAGTTCCAAAGGAAAAAAATACATATATATATTTAAGTTGATAAGTTTTTTTCTTACAGGTGACTAGAAAATATTCAGGACAAAGGAACAAGATTCCCAGGTTAATTTTTGGCTAGTTAAAAATGAGAGTTCTTCACTCCACAATAAACCGAGCAAAGCCATAATCTCCACTCTCCTCACATTCCTCACACAAAAACTAGTCAGATTCCTGTGGGTTACAGGTCACTGAAGTTGTTCTGACCCCTAACAATGCTATAGACTTCCTCAGAAGGGATGAGGGGCTTCATGCCTTTATTCATTTGATAGGATCATCGAGAAATTCTGTGACCAGCCCCAAGGAGGTGGGGCTGGAGGACTTCTGTTAAGTGCTTGGGTGTTAAAGAGCACCTAAGTGAATACCTCACTTTAAAACAGAACACTCGAGGAAGGTGCCAAGACTTAGACTTAGAACAATATCCTCAGAGCAATGGTTTATGAAAGAGTAAGTTGCATCCATCCAGAAAAAGACACTGTAGCAAACATTTGAAACTACAATAAAAATTAAGCTTCTATCCAAAAAACCCGCTCTGATTCTAAACACAGAGTCCAATTGCTGGTTACAGAGCAACAGCTAAAGAAATCTGACTACAGTGTAAATGACACCTATAAATGTTCTTTGTCTCCTAATGTCATAGTATGAAATTATGGTCTGAGATTTTGCATTTAGATAGATATTTCAATAGGAAAGAAATTTCTAAATAGAAAAATAATATATTGCTGCTTTGCAAAACTTAATACAAAAATTTTTCGAGACAGTAGAAGTTAATCATGTCTATGTAACTGGAGAAACAATTTCACTACAGGCTAAGTTTTGCATTCAACAAAAACTAAGTTAAAAAATACATGAAAGTAAATTAAATCCTATGGAAAAATAAACACATTTTAAAAGATTATTTCTTTCACAGTTCAATCAATTCATGTTACTAAAGAAGGCATGTTTCTTTTTACTGTTTCCATTGGGCATCCTAACTCTTACGTATGAGACAGATGTTTTCTTTGAGGAACTGTTTTAGATAGTAAATAGTCTGCAGGCAATTGACAGGTCAAGTCTGTAGGAGCCCCTCAGTGGTTGAAAACATTTTTCTCCATTTGTAATATTAATGCCTAGTTTATCCTTGCAAAGAAGTAAAGACTATGTTTCTTGTTAAGTTAGAAATCTCTTTTTCAATCAATTATGTGATCATTTCTTATTCTGAGCATGGACTGGCATTGTCCAGAATAAGAAATAGAACAGAATGGATTTGATTGATTAGGTTCTTGTAACAGTTGTACTTACTGGAACAGACAGAATATATGCATCTTTAGACTGTGAAACTAGTCATGAAAAATTATACTAAAAGTATGAAGAAAATGACATGCAGTAATTATTATATTACATGATACAATCTTGAGATATTAATAATCTTCCATCTGTTTACTTATGTTCTTAGAAATTTCCTCATGAATGTACTAGAGATTCAGCTCTCCAGTGTTGCTAAGAAAATTTACATAAACAGTGAGTTCTCAAAGGACTTCTCAGATGTTGGTAATGAAAACTTGGCAAGCATGCCCACTATCATAGTTCAGTAAAATAAATATACAAACATTTTCTAAAAAAAAAAGTCATGTGCATAGTTATGTAATGCATTGCATGCAAGGTATTAGAGTCATTATTTTTAAAAACCAAGAATTGTCTTTGGCCAAAACACATAGGTTGTTATTAGCTGTACTGTCTCCACTGACACAGTAGACAGTGCATTTAAAGCAGGTAGTTTTCACCAACATCAACCCCTTTGACAAAAAAAAACCCAAAACAGTCATATGTACTGCTAACTTCATCATACATTTGGAAGTCCAAATCTCCCAAGTCTTTTCTAAAAATGAATTTCTATGTTACATATCTATAATCTGTGTTTATCAGTCAAACTCAACCTTTTCACAGGTTAAACTTTTATTAGATTCCTTTGGTTCATCAGAAATTAAAATATATTATTTCCTGTGCTTTCTATTATTTTGCTGTACAGTACCTGTTAATTCACAAAAAAGCTTTCAGAAATAAATTAGATTCCTTTCCTGAAAAGTAAATAACGATTAGGCACATAATTATCTCTGAAGATGTAGTCTGTAAGAATCCTAATTTCCATGAAGAAAACCAAAAACTTGAGCATTTAAGAATCAAGAGAAATTTGCTTAAAGTGCCTAAGTTATTTTTTGTAAATCAGGTTTATTCTTGAGGATGGATTTTCATGTGAATATATTTAGATATCTTCTAGTTTTCTGAGTGATCTAGAATCTCTGTCTTGTCATCATAGAAAAATAGCTACATATGGAGAGAAATTCATCCTGGTTTTCTTAACTACATAAGTTTTGATCAAGAAAACTTTACTTGGAGTTATCCAATTTTCTTGATAGACTATAAAGTGAATATAGATTACTCTAGATTTAAGAAATAACTTTTAGAGTGAGACAAATCCCACTTTATATCACTTATATTCATTGTTTGAACATGAAAAGAATAAAAAAGAGGTTTGTACATCTTTCACACTTGAACTGAAGGTTAATTATACATAAACTGGCTAATAATAAAATTTGGAGCATGTATTTCAGTTATATATTTGGAAAAAGGATTAATAAAAAGGTTGGTAAATGAAAAAAATCAAATTTATCTCTGAGTATAAATACTTTGGACTGTTTATAGTGTGATGCATTGCAACTTTGGACGTTATTTCTACAACACAGGGAAAAGGTCTTTCTCCATATTGTAGGCATTCATAAAGGCATAGTACCTTAAAGTGTTATCTCCTGCAGCTCCACAGGTGTCAAGAGTGACATAACACATGGCCTTATTTCCTTTGTAAGCCAAATAAAAACTGCAAGAAAATTATCTTTTCCCTGTAGCCAAAGACATAGCATAACATTAGGTAGGATCTTAAGTCACTCTTTAATAACCTGTGCTTCATTATTAATACAAAAATATCATGCAATAAGAATGTGTTGAGCTCATGCAAAGTAGGTCAGAATTCTTCTTGTGAGAGAAAGGGCCTTACAAGCTAAGTAGTAGGCAAGAAGAATTGATTAGAAATGTCATTGGATTGGATTTTAGAGATTAAATGTGTAGTATTTATAACTAGTGTGTATAGGTATAAATATCTGTCAATGTATATGTGGTGGGTTGACCTCAGCCAACAGCCAAACACCCTCCAAGACTCTTACTCACTCCCCCTTCCCATGGGATGGAGAGAAAATAGAAGGAAGGCAAGAAGGCTCAGGGTTCAAGGCAATGACAGTATGTAACACTGGTTTCTTTGAACACACTGTCTGGACAAGTCTACATGAGTCTCTAATCAGTAAACCCATTTTTTTCTTATTTCAAATTTTAGGCAACCCACTCATTATTGACAGGAATGACAGCAGCTAAAAAATGGAAGCGCCATCAGTAAGAACAATGCAATACAGTGGCAAATACTAAGCTATTCGACAGCCAGAAAATTCTGTTCTAGGAAGGATTTATTTTTATTTTATTCAGAAATATTTCTTTTACATGAAAAGTAGATTTTGAAATATATTTACATTATTTTGGTTTCTTTGCAAGTTAATGGTGCTTTAAGAGCTTGGTAAAAATTTAAAAAAATGTAGCCAGTTTGTTCAAAGACAAGGATTTTAGAAAAGAATCTTGACAGATATTAAGCAGCAAATAGAAAACTCTCTATAACAGAATCTGAGACAATTATTATACCAGTGATTGGATAACCTATCCATTTACACTTTTAAAGGATAAAAAGAAAAGAATTTTACAAGCTGAACACTCTTAGATATTAAATGTAGCAGATTAGGTCAAGATCTCCCCTTTCAGACACCAAAACACTCTATGGCAAATGCTCCATCTTATTCATATTTAAATTATATGGGTTCATAGCAACCTCAGAAAAATCAGAATTAAGGGGGTTTTTTTTAATGTTTGCAAAATGCAGGTTACATCAGGGTCCTTAAGTCTACTAAGTCTACAGATCAGCATGACTCCAAATGACAAGCAATCTATTTATACCAAACTTTGCAAATGAAAATATATACTTCTGTCACTGACTTCAGTTTGTCGTATTTTTCTGTCTGCTGTTATATAATCTTTCCTTTTGCACTAGCACCTGTAGCTAAAACCCATTATGCTATACTCCAGGCAAAATAGAAACAAATACAAACAAAATATGACCCTTTCTTCAAAAAGCCTACTAAAAATTTTTCTTGAGCTGTGTCTTTAGGTTTAAGAATAAAACATAGAATTTATAAAGTCTTGCACAAAAACAAGGGTACTGTTTGTCACATCACATTTCTATAATGTAATCCATAGCACCTAAAAACAGAAGAAGGTAAAAACCTAAAATAAAAATATGAAAATTTCCCCATTTATGGTTTTGTGTTTCTGATATCCAAATATAAAATACTTACATAACTAAATTTATGTTTATTTATAGATTTGTATGTACTAGTTTATATATTTTATAATTTAAAAGAATTTATTTAATCATTATTTAATTTCCAGTTTTCTTCTGATGGAATTCTTATGCTCAATTAAAAAAAAAGAAAGAGAAAGAAAGATTGAGTATATAATGCTCTTCAAGTCATAAGGTATAATAGGACTATTATGTCTGATTACAATTTTGAAAAGTAATGATGTTTCTTTTCAAATAATGTGAGTTGTTTCATATCCATATGGCTTTCATAAATCCTTTCAGATTATCCAGGCTCAAGTAATTGTTTCATTCTAAAAATAAGTTTTCATACTTCTTGATATGATCATCAACATACGTTTTTTTTTCTCTGGAGTTTGATCACTTTAGAAAAATATGTTAGTGGCACTGTATAGTCTGGGATATAATTCAGGACTTCAATAACATCATTTATTTGAAGACCTTTGTCATATGGATAGATAATAGAATTTCTGTAGGGATAAAGCTATATAAGAATGTATAAAAATAAGATAAACTTAATTAATTTTCACCTATGCAATTATATTTAGGAGATCACTGCCTCTCAAACTGATCTATCTGTCTAATACTCTTTGGGCTTGGTGATGGGCAAGAGGATTTTACTATCATACAAACATGTATTCAATCCCACATCTACTAAATATTCAAGATATTAATCTTGAAAGTTCTGGTATAGAGGAAAAAAAATCTTTTAAACCCGCTTTGTTACCAAATACACTTTCTGGATGCTCTTGTGAAAGCATCATCTGCATGTTTTTTAACTGTTTAGCACCATGAGCAGGTACAAAAATGCTATATCTTCACTTTCCAAAAATTACAGAAATAAAATCCTGCTACTGAAGTTCACTATATGTTTTTTCTAGAGTGTTATAATTTAGTTTATCTAATCAAGGATATTTGAAAGATAGGGTTTTTAGCAGTGGTTCCATTCCTTTATCTCTTACTTCTGATTAATCTGTAAAGGCTTCTTTCCTTCCTAGGATTCTCTAACTAGCCATGCTTTAGCAAAACAAAAATGGCAGAATGCCAGAAGCATGCCAGTCACCATGAAACAAAGATATGGGGACTTAGATTCAGGAGAAGTCTTTCAATTGGATTTAAGAATAAGCGCTATTTTGTTAAGAGTAAGCTGGGACATAGAAAAGGAGGTTATCGACAAGGAAGGTAGATAAGGAAAAGTCTGGAAAATAGAGTAATTTATTAAGGATAAGGCAGAGTAAGATAATATAAAGGATGAAAGATTTTGAAGCATTAGGTGATTCATAGAAGTTTAAAGTAGAAAATATGATTCAATACCGTGGGAGTACAAGATTTGTACTGATTTACTGTACTTGAAAGAAAACAAAGGGGTAACAGAGAAGGCAGTACATTTTATTTCATTTTTATTTTGAATGTGTTCCTGTATGCATGCACAACAGTCTCTGAAGGACCAACATGACTACATTCACAGATACTGGAATTAAAGATGAGATGGTGAGCTCCATAGAGTCCATAGCAATAGCCTATGTTCTGACTAGAATGTTGTTCACAACATTGAAGTACATTGCCTCACTTGCACCAGAGCTGTGTTGCACATCCTGTGTTAAATAAATGGACTGAAAATGCCCAAACAAATAAAATAAATAAAAAAGGAAAGGCTAAGAGACCTGATAATGCTGGTTGATTAACTTCTGAAGACACTGTCTTATGGGGTGGGGCAGAGAAAAGTTATTGCATTCTCTAGAAAAAGCAAAGATTCCTCCTGAAAAGCCAGAATCTCTGGTCTTTGGAACCATTCCTTATTGGTAGCATATCCACATGGAAGATTTCTTCTTGATTTATAAAAGATGATGAGTCAGAGGAATAATGTTTCTGAAACTAGTCTAGGTTCAAAACAAGTTGTAGTATCTTGTAATTGGGAAGGGCTTAGAGACTACACTGACAAATACCTGCTGAGACTCAGCTGGGAAGTGATAATGTGTCAAGCTCCTAAAACCCAATTGTGGCTTATAAATTTCACTAAAGGAAAATATGTACACTGATTTGGTTAAAAAAATCCACCACTTACTTAATTTAACTTCTTCTGTTTCTGCATTTTCCTTCATAGGCATTTTATTTCAATTATTCACCAAGGAAATATCAGCTCTTAATTTTATAGGCAATGAATGATAACACTTGTGCAAGTGAAGATTTGGAAATCTCTCCAGATCTGCTCAAAAAAGATAAAAATAAATCTAAAATGTATTATTCAAGACTGTATTTCTTTAATTATGTACGTTAGTCAAGTACATACCACACTGCATTTGAGGGATTTGGTTGGGTTTGGATTTGAGTAGGAAATTCACTGGCAGGAACAGTCATTTCACTGAAATAAAATATTGTGTGGCCTTAGTATTTCCTCATATCCATTTTTACCCATTCTCATTTCTAATGATGTCATCTGAATGCGATTTTTCTCTGATCATCTTTCTGCTATGGGAGAGTTTAAAAACATATGGGTATCTTCTGTTTGGAAGCTAAACTATTCACTGGGCTTTTTTTGGTCCTGTGAAGAGGTGATGGAGAACATGCCTTAGTATACTTCAAATATTTTTATTTTAAGCACTGCATACATACACTGGGATAAGTATACTTTTATCTTCAACTGAGAGAATTGCACTAAGCACATACTTCCATTGAAAAGTTCTCTTTAATTGCAACCCAGAGCAAAATTACAAACCATGCATTCATTCCTATCAATCTTTGAGCTTTCAAATTATCCATATAAACATTGTAGCTAACTGTGGAAGATAAGTGAAGATCATTATATTCACTAAGGGAGTAAATAGCTAAAATTTTATACAGGTGTTGTGGTCTAACCCTGGCCAGCAGACACAGCCCCACACAGCCACTTGCTCACTCCCCCCCGGTGGGACCGGGGAGAGAATGGAAAGAGCAGAACTGCCAAAACTCATGGCTTGAGATAAAGACAGTTTAACAGGGAAAGCAAAAGCTGTGTGCTCAAGCAAAGCAAACCAAGGAATTCATTCACTGCTTCCCGTAGGCAGGCAGGTGTTCAGCCATCTCCAGGAAAGCAGGGCTCCATCACACATGACAGTTACTTGGGAAGACAAATGCCATAACTACGAATATCCCCGCTTCCTCCTTCTTCACCTCCCCCCCAGATTTTATCACTGAGCACAACTTCATATGGTATGGGATATCCCTCTGGTCAGTTGGGGTCAGCTGTCCAAGCTGTACTGCCTCCCAGCCTATTGTGTATCCCCAGCCTACTTGCTGGTGGGGCAGGGTGAGAAACAGAAAATGCCTTGACGCTGTGCAAGTGCTGCTCAGCAATAGCTAAAACATGGGTGTGCTATCAATATTGATTTGGTCACAAATCCAAAACAGCCCCGTAAAAGCTACTATGAAGAAAATTAACTGTATCCCAGCCAAAACCAGTATAAAAGGTAACTTTTTTTATTCTGGTCAGGGGAGAGAATTGTTAGAGGGAAATACGCAGTTCTAGTTTGATCCCTCAGTAGCATAGGTCTTACTGGCATCATAGAATTGTAGAATCATAGAATGGTTTTGGTTGGAAGGGACCTTAAAGACCATCTAGTTCCAACCCCCCTGCCATGGGCAGGGACACCTTCCACTAGACCAGGTTGCTCAAAGCCCCATCCAACCTGGCCTTGAACACTTCCAGGGATGGGGCATCCACAGCTTCTCTAGGCAGCCCTTTCCAGTGTCTCACCACCCTCACAGTAAGGAAGTTTTTCCTAATATCCAGTCTAAATCTACCCTCTTTCAGTTTAAAACCATTATTCCTTCTCCTATTACTACACTCACTCATAAAGAGTCACTCCTCATCTTTCTTGTAGGCCCCCTTTAAGTACTGGAAGGCTGCTATAAGGTCTCCCCAGAGCCTCCTCTTCTCCAGGCTGAACAACTCAACTCTCTCACCCTGTTCTCACAGGGGAAGTGTACCAGATCCTTGATCATCTTCATGGCCCTCCTCTGGACCCAGTCCAACAGGTCCATTTCTTTCTTATGTTGGGGGCCCCAGAGCTGAACACAGTACCCAAGGTGGGGTTTCATGAGAGCAGAGTAGAGGGGCAGAATCACCTCCCTCGACCTGCTGGCCACACTTCTTTTGATGCAGCCCAGAATGTGATTGGCCTTCTGGGCTGCGAGTGCATATTGCTGGCTCATATTCAGTTTTTCATCCACTAATATCCCCAAGTCCTTCTCTGCAGGGTTGCTTTCAATCCACTCATCACCCAGCCTGTATTTCTGCTTGGGATTGCCCCAAACCATGTGCAGGACCTTGCATTTGGCCTTGTTGAACATCATGAGGTTCACACAGGCCCACCTCTCAAGCTTGTCAAGGTGCCTCAGGATGGCATCCCTTCCCTCCAGCATGTTGACTGCACCACACAGCTTGGTGGCGTTGGCAAACTTGCTGAGGGTGCAATCAATCCCACTGTCCATGTCGCTGACAAAGATGTTAAACAGCGCTGGTCCCAATACCGACCCCTGAGGAATATCACTGGTTTCCACTTGGACATCGAGCCATTGACTGCAACTCTTTGAGTGTGATCATCCAGCCAATTCCTTATCCACTAAGCCATCAGATCCATGCGTCTCCAATTTAGAGACAAGGATGTCATGCAGAACAGTGTCAAATCCTTTGCACAAGTGCAGGCAGATGATGTCAGTTGCTCTTCCCTTATCCACCAACGCTGTAACCCCATTGCAAAAGACCACCAAATTTGTCTGGCATGATTTGCACTTAGTGAAGCCATGTTGGCTGTCATCAATCATGTCCTTATTTCCCATGTGCTTTAGCATAGTTCCCAGGAGGATCTGCTCCATGATCTTGCTGGGCGCAGAGGTGAGATTGACTGGCCTGTAGTTCCCCGGGTCTTCCTTTTTTCCCTTTTTAAAAATGGGGGTTATGTTTCCCCTTTTCCAGTCAGTGGGAATGTCCCAACTGCCATGACTTCACAAATACGATCGATAGTGGCTCAGCCACTTCATCCGCCAGTTCCCTCAGGACCCATGAATGCATGTCATCAGGTCCCATGGACTTGTGCACCTTCAGGTTCCTTAGATTGTCTCAAACCTGATCTTCTCCTACAGTTGGCGGTTCTTCATTCTCCCAGTCCCTGCCTTTGCCTTTTGCAACTTGGGCGGTGTGGCTGGAGCACTTGCTGGTGAAGACTGAGGAAAAAAAGTCATTGAGTACCTCAGCCTTCTCCATGTCCCGGGTAACCATGTCTTCTGTTTCCTTCCAGAGAGGGCCCACATTTTCCCTAGTCTTCCTTTTATCACCAACATACCTATACAAGCTTTTCTTATTGCCCTTGACATCCCTGGCCAGATTCAATTCTATCAAGGCTTTAGCTTTCCTAACCCGACCCCTGGCTGCTTGGACAATTTCTCTATATTCCTTCCAGGTTATCTGTCCTTGCTTCCACCCTCTGTAGGCTTCCTTTTTGAGTTTGAGTTTGTCCAAGAGCTCCTTGTTCATCCATGCAGGCCTCCTGATGTTTTTGCCTGACTTCCTCTTTGTTGGGATGCATCCCTCCTGAGCTTGGAGGAGGTGATCCTTGAATATTAACCACCTTTCTTGGGCCCCTCTTCCCTCCAGGACTCTACCCCATGGTACTCCACCAAGCAGACCCCTGAAGAGGCCAAAGTCTGCTCTCTTGAAGTCCAGGGTAACGAGCTTGCTGTGTGCCCTCCTTACTGCTCTAAGGAACTTGAACTCCACCATTTCATGGTCACTGCAGTGAAGGCTGCCCTTGAACTTTACATTCTGCACCAGCCCCTCCTTGTTGGTGAGAACAAGGTCCAGCATAGCACCTCTTCTCATTGGCTCCTCTATCAGTTGGAAGAGGAAGTTATCATCAGTGCATTCCAGGAACCTCCTGGATTGCTTATGCCCTGCTGTGTTATCCCTTCAACAGATATCAGGGTGGTTGAAGTCCCCCATGAGGACCAGGGCTCGTGAATGTGAGGCTGCTCCTATCTGTCTATAGCGGGCCTCAACCTCTTGGTCTTCCCGGTCAGGTGGCCTGTAGCAGACCCCCACTACAATGTCACCTGTCCTTGCCCTCCCTTTAATCCTGACTCATAGGCTCTCGGCCGGCTCCTCACCCATCCCCAGGCGCTCCATGCGCTCCAGCTGGTCATTGACATAGAGGGTGACACCCACTCATCATCTCCCCTGCCTATCTTTCCTGAAGAGCCTGTATTCTTCCATTCCAACACTCCAGTCATAGAAGCCATCCCACCACGTCTCCATGATGCCAGTAAGATCATAGCCCTGCAAGCGTGCGCACGCCTCTAACTCCTCTTGTTTATTCCACGTTACATGCATTTGCATAGAGGCATGTCCTTAGCCAAGCCAGATAAAGGGCATCAGAAGCACAGCTTCTTGCACTTCAGATGTAATATGTAATTCTCTGACCTTGGTTTGTAGCGAATTAAGAATTCCAGTGCACACATACTTCTTCAATGAGAAGAGAAGGGGAAAACAAATATGATGTAACAATTAGTCATGTTGCTTAAGATGACTAGTGACCCTGTGGTGATAACCATGATACAGAAACCTTTGTAGAAGATAAAATCATAGCAAGTTTTCCTTTCAATAATCAGCTAGTAGAACAGAATTATCTTTTATCTATTTTTAGTCAGTTTCCTCTCATATAGCTTCTTCAGACACCATGCATTCTTAGATGATCAAAACTAATCTACATAATTTTTACAGTACAAAAAAGGCAACTCTTGTTTTCAGTCTTTGACTGCCTTCCCTTACAAAATACACTCCTGTTCAGTGTAGGTCTATTTCATTTGAAAAAACCAAGGCGTTGTCTGTGTGTTTAACTAAGCTATATAAAGCAAAAAGAAGGGTGTGTGTAGTTAGTCAGTGTATGCTATTGTATATATGCTGCAAAAACACTACCATAAATAGGACATAAATTTCAATGTAAACAATAAAATAATTCCAATAAATACAGTTTATTCAATTAAATATTTGGTAGTTTATTTATTTATATTTTTATTGGGCCTTATAGTTAAAGAATCAAAACCTGGTAGTTGGAATGGATCTAGCAGAGAAATCAATATTTGATATTAAATGTGCTAAAAAATTAATTTAATTGCTTTTTATACAAATAAGTGTACTCAGGCCAAGCAAGCTAACTATGTTCATTCTCCATACTGTATTTCTCACAGCCGAATACTAACAAAAGAAAAATACAAGAACTGGTCATTTTTACAAAAACATAGTCAGGCCTCTGACTGCTTTTTCGCTCTTCATTGCCTCAGAAAAGTATGAAAAAAAGGAGCAGCAATCCATTTGCTATTTCTTCGGTTCTTGAACTCTTGGCAGAAACGTGGTATTTTGTTTACACAGGTTACATGAAGGAAGACAGCAGATGTGTGTGTTCTATAGTCATTGAATTCATCAATAGGATCAATATAACTTAACTTTTAAAACCAATAATTACTGAAGCTGGAGATGGTCTCTTTGGCTTAGGAATGGGCCTTGTTGCCCACAAATGAATGCATGGTAAGTACCACAGTATGTAATATCCCCTTCCTCCTTTCTTGGCCTTACTCTCACCCATTGTAGGAGAAAGCTTGGGAATGGGAATAAATACAGTAAGGGTTATGACAAGGACTATACTTCTCTATGATCCCGAAGTCTGAAATCTGTTGAAAGGATTAGCGTAGCTAAAGTTGTGTCAGCTATCTTAATTTATCACAGTTTCTGGATATTTGCTGCCCTTGTAAAAGCAGAGCTCCATGAGTCATGGGTTTACATGAAAACGTCCTTTAATACATTTTTGGTATTGCTTATAGTTGTGGAGAAAATTTGGAAAATTTAACAGCTTAAAACAATAAAAGTGGAATAAAAAGAAACAAAATGCATTAAAATACTCAGGAGGAAATTCAAACCTATTAGAAATTTGATTTTGAACTGTTAATTTTTGCAATGTATATTCAGTGAAACCTTGTTAAAGAAGCATGAGGGACTCCTTATTCCAAACGTAACAGCAGTGAGATTATGTCCAAAGGAGAGCTAGTAGCTGGCTTCAGATAGATGAGTGAAACTGAAATGTTCTGTGCTAAGAACAGTCAAAGAAGGCAGTAGGAAAACAAAGGATATGGTGAGAAAAAATACTGCTAATACGCTCCAGAAAAAGAACCAAGGGATAGAGTACTTTTTAGCAGATGTTCTGAATTACAAACAAAACAAACAAACAAATCTGCTATTTACTTCTTACTATACTCAGGAAAACAATGAGACACATAATTCCATTAATAAAAAAAACCAGTTGATTTCAGTATCAGTTTATCTTCCTTGTGAAAATGAACTAACACAAACCTGAAGTCTCACTAAATACTTAGGTCCCAGTGAGGAATGAAGCACAGATAATATAATGAAAATTGACATGTCAAAGATTGCAAGACAGATTTTCCAGTTTTACATCATAAGAAAAAAAAAAAAAGATTCACATTACGAGCAAGAATAGATAACAGGAGAAAACTTTTTTTTTCATATTTTAATATCAGAATAATCATTCTCAATACTGAGGATCACATGACCTACTAATTGCTAAATCTGCTAGTATACTAAATATACTAATCAATCACTTTGTTGATATTTACAATTTTTAATCTTGCTTTAGTTAATTCCTGGATTACAAAGACTGGATACAGTCTAAATACGTGTTAATAGGATATCTTTCAACGAAAAGAAAAGTTCCAAGGAAAAATACATTCTTGGTGAAAATTAAACCTTTTGTAAACCAAAAGTGAAAAAAAATGAGAAGGACCACAGCCTGAAAAAACAGTATGCTTCCCTACATAATGCCATGATATATTGACCACACACAACCTTAATAAAATATGCTATATGCCCCTTTCTCTTTGTAGGATTCTTGTATTGATGTGTTGAAAAACTCTTCTTCAGAGAGTATAATATGTTAATACTTCAGTAGGCGTCCTGAACATAAATTACTGGTTTAGTTGTAAAATGTCTCACCATTGTGGCTATTGAGAATTAAAAGGTTGAAAAAAAGAACGTGCAGAAAAACTATTCATTTTTATTACTCTTTGCCTTTGGTAACTGTGATTAGATTGAGGTAATCATTTGTTCAAAAACAGACCTCTTGGCAGTTAAAAGGGTTGCAATGATAATCTGCTTCCTGTTTCCCACATCTATATTACCTTTCATGAGGCAATAGGTATACACTGGAATAAGAAACAAAAAAGGCTTGATAAAATAAGGCAATTTTTTTTTCTTCTTTTAATTTTAACCACCTTAGCCTCACTACTTGGGTCTTCAGATGTTCTGCTTTCAATCTCAGTTTTGACTTCTTTTTTTTCCCAGTGACCTTTAAAAATTATCAAAATATGTGAGAGAAAACACTCCCACTCAAATTGCAAAATGAACTAAAAGTACATGTATGTTCTCTTGCTTTCTGCTTTGTATCTCTGTTATAATTTAATAAAATATTAGTGTGTATTGGGTTTGTGTGACAATGTTTTGGTAGTGGGTGGGCTACAGGGGTGGTTTCTGTAAGAAGCTGCTAGAAGCTTCCCCCATGTCCGATAAAGCCAATGCCAGCCGGCTCCAAGATGGACCCGCCACTGGCCAAGGCCGAGCCCATCAGAGATAGTGGTAGCGCCTCTGGGAGAACAGATTTAAGAAGGAAAAAAAGTTGCAGGGCACACAGAAACAGCAGCTGGAGAGAGGAGTGAGAACATGTAGGAGAAAGCCCTGCAGACCCCCAGGTCAGTGCAGAAGGAGGGGCAGGAGGTGCTCCAGGTGCCGGAGCAGAGATTCCCCTGCAGCCCGTGGGGAAGACCATGGTGAGGCAGGCTGTCCCCCTGCAGCCCAGGGAGGTCCACGGGGGAGCAGATATCCACCTGTGGCCCGTGGAGGACCCCACACCAGAGCAGCTGGGTGCCCGAAGGAGGCTGTGACCCCGTGGGAAGCCCGCGCTGGAGCAGGCTCCTGGCAGGACCTGTGGCCCCGCGGGGGACCCACGCTGGAGCAGTCTGTGCCTGAAGGACTGCAGCCCATGGAAGGCACCCATGCTGGAGCAGTTCGTGGAGAACTGCAGCCCGTGGGAAGGACCCCACACCGGAGCAGGGCAAGAGTGTGAGGAGGAAGGAGGGGCACAGATGGCATATGATGACCTGACTGCAAACCCCATTCCCCATCCCCCTGCGCCACTCATGGGGAGGAGGTAGGGAAATCAGGAGTGAAGTTGAGCCCAGGAAGAAGGAAGGGGTGGGGGGAAGGTTTTTCAAGATTTGGTTTTATTTCTCATTATCCTACTTTGATTTGATTGGTAATAAATTAAACTAATTTCTTCAAGCTGAGTCTGTTTTGCCCATGATGGTAATTAGTGAGTGATCTCTCCCTGTCCTTATCTCGACCCACGAGCCTTTTGTTATATTTTCTCTTCCCTGTCCAGCTGAGGAGGGGGAGCGATAGGGTGGCTTTGGTGGGCACCTGGCATTCAGCCAAGGCCAACCCACTTCATAGTGAAATGTAGATAATTTCATTAAAAGGAATATTCAGGGGTGGTCCATCAAAGTGTTTAATTACTTTCAACATTTTCACACATTATTTACTAGTGTCGTTTTCCAAAATGAGAAAAGACTGAGAAATGGGCACAGCTGTGACTACACGCTTCATCACAAATGATTTTGGGTCCATTATACGTTTTTTATAGATAAGCATAAAGATGAAACCAATGCAGTAAACACAGAAATAAGCAGTTTATCATTGCAAAATTGATGTGCACAGTGACATAATATTCACTAGCCATATCACTTGCCCTACCTATGAGTCATCAAAAATTCTCTATTGCATACTAAATGCCTCAGCCACACAGTACTCTGACTCATACAAACCTAATATTTGACACTTCTGAATAATACATGGGTCACTGAACACCAGTAAACATGGAACCCATGGGCTATGATAGAAATTGTGTTAGGTGTTTGCTAGTATCAAAATTAGGTTTTGGGGGATTCTATTTCCAAATATATCTTTATTCACAGACATTTTTAGCGGTATATAAGGTAGAATAAATCCTAATTTTCAGATTATTATTTTTTTTTTAGTTACTGGTAAGAAGACCCTGTGTTTGAAACAGATGGGCTACACGATTTATTTACTTTACATTCTTTGCCAAAATGCAAAGAAGTTTTGTGCATCAAAAAATTTCTGCTGGTGCATTTAAGCCATAAATTTGCCTTTTAATTATATAAATATAACTTAAAAATATAAGTGTATTTTATAGCCTTAGCTTTAGGGGGTATGTTTAGTATTCACAAAACCAAAAGATGCAAACATGAGATGCTATGGAGAAGTAATGAAAAAAGAGTTACAATGATAGTAAGCAAAACAAAAAGACTCAATGTGTAATTACTATATAACATTTTTATGGTGAGTCTGGTAAGAAGGCTAACTTTCAGTCTATAGAACTGCCATAATATAAGACCGTTTGCTATTAGACCGATTTCATAAGTGTATTTAAGTCATTTGACTGTTCCAGCAAAAGCATTTTATATAAGAATATTTAATCAAAATTATAATAGGCAGATAATATGTGAATTGTAGTTGTGTCTCATAGTAATCTATTGTTCAATATCCTGTCACTTGATTGAATATCCTTTCTGGTTCCTCCCTACATAGTCCTTCACTAATTTGAAAGAAAGGACAGAGTGATCAGCTAGTGTTTCATGAAGATAGCTAAAAAGGCGTAAATTTCAGTGGTGTAAAAGGCATCCCCAATTTCCCCACCACCTGGCTGTGCTCAATGTGCCTTTCAAGACCATGGCACAGAGACCAGGCTTTTATTCCACATGGTAAGTTCTGAATTCTGATGACAAATTCTGTTATTGCAGTTAAGGAGTTGAAAGGCATTTCTAACAGTGGACCTACTAAGCACACTGAACAGGCTGAATAGATGTGCAGCATGTGGAAACACTTATCATCACTTTTGACTAGTGGACAAAGGGAAGGCAGTGGACATGCTCTTTTGGGGATTTTAGTAAAGCTTTTGATACTGTCTCTTACAATGTCCTTGTGGATAAAATGTCCAGCATACAGCTAGACATGCACACAACATGATGGGTGAACAACCGGCTGAAGGGTTGGGCTCAAAGAGTTGTAGTAAATGGGATAACACCTGGCTGACGGCCACTCACTAGTGGTGTTCCCTAGGGCTCAATTTTAGGGCCAGTTCTTTCAATGTTTTTATCAATTACCTGGACACGGGAGTTGAGTGCACACAAAGTAAGTTTGCTGCTGCTGATAAATTAGGAGGAGCCATTGATTCCCTCGAGGGTAGAAAGGCCTTACAGAGAGGTCTTGGTAGAATAAAGTGCTGGGCAATCACCAATTATATGAAATTTAACAAGGATAAATGCCAGATTCTGCACCTGGGATGGTGTATTCCTGGATGGACCTATTGACTCAGGAACAAGAGGCGGGAGTGCAGCCCTGAAGAAAGGGATCTGGGAATTTTTGTTGCTAGTAAGCTCAAATGAGTCCACAATGTGCCCTGGCAACCAAAAAGGCCAACTGTATCCTGGGGTGCATTAACTGCGGTATAGCTAACTGGTCTAAAGAAGTGATTGTCCCACTGTACTCCTCATTGAGGCAGCCTCACTTCAAGTACTGTGTGCAGTTTTGGGCTCCAGAATATAAGAAGGATATAAAAATATTAGAATGTGTCCAAAGGAGGACAACGAAGATGGTGAAAGGACTAGAGGACATGACTTATGAGGAGCAGCTGAGGATATGAGGATACTAGGTTTGTTCAGCTTAGAGAAGAAGAGACTGAGGGGTGACTTCATTGCTGTCCACAACTTCCTCACGAGGTGGAACAGAGAGGGAGGTGCTGAGCTCTCCTTTCTGGTGTCCAGCGACAGGATGCAAGGGAATACCTTAAAACTGCATCAGGGGAAGTTCAGATTGGATATTAGGAAAAAGCTCTTCACTGACAGAAGTGAAGAGGGTGTTCAAGCACTGGAACAAGCTCCCCATGGAAGTGGTCATGGCCTCAAGACTGTCGGTGTTCAAGAAGCATTTGGACCAGGCTCTTAGATACGTGTTTTAACTTTTAGGTTGCCCTGTGTGGAGTCAGGAGTTGGACTTGACCATCCTCATGGGTCTCTTCCAACTAAGGATATTCTATAATTCTATGACTGACTGAAAAATCCTTCCTCTTTCCCCCATCCCCACACAGAGTTAAGCTGGGCCTGCTTCTCATCAGGCAGAAGTAGCATAAGCTCTAAATGTTAGCTGATAAACCTGTTTGACCTCAAGACATGAAGTCTGTATGTAACAACTGAAAAAAAATTTTTTTTCACTGATAATACATATGGCATAGAATTTGCATTGTTCATTGCTTGTGATTAATAATTTTTTTTCCCACATTTTGTAGCAGAAAACCCTGCACAGCTTAAATTTCAAAAACTCATTCTGGTCGTCCATTTGGTGACACTCACATTTGACAGTGGATTGCAGTGTCCCATTGGAAAACATACATGCACACACACTTTGAATTATTTGCTTGCTTTCTTATGTAGGCAGCAACCTATCTCTGATGATAAACAATTAATTGAGAGCCTGTTCAAAGGAATTGCTTTTAAAGTGCTTCCACCTATTGTATTTCTTTATAGATTACCAATTTGAGCTTTTTTGACCATCAATGGGGCTCCACAGTAACCTTCCTCCCTCTTCTCCCCTGTTACCAGCAAGTAGCATAGCTGTCAAGAGGTAAAATGTTCAAATCGTTCCTAAAATAAAAATACAAACCATTTTTTTAGACAGACCTTTTGAGGGAGTATTTTTTGGCTGCCCTGTTTCTTTATTGCCTGGGGAAAAGCCTAGTTTCTAAAGCTAGTGACGGACTGCTCACTACCAGCATTTTTTTAACGAAAAAGAAAGAAAGAAAAAAAAAGAACCATGACACTGCAGTAGATGATATCAAACCTCTCTGCGATTAACTGGATGTAGAAGAAAATGAAATAGTAACCTAAGGAGACTATTTTTTTAAGTGATTTATACAGTATACTAAACAGTGGGGAAGTCCTTTCTAGAAAAACCCTTCGGAGAAAGAAGATGTACTCATATTGATGTTTGTTACAGTGTTGTAGCACATAAATATCCAAGCTGGCAAATACTGTACTAGGATTTCAGTTAATGAAATTATGCCATAAAGTAACTATTTCCTTTAATTCTCAATATCTAGATGCTTTAACTTCTTCTTTGTAAAAATAAAAAATATTGCAGAATCTCATTCTCTTACCAAATTAAGACCCTGTACTTTTAGGATACTCACAGTAATACCTGCTCGGGAGCAATCAGTCAGATGCTGTACCTGATAATATTCATACCCTTCTCCCCTGCCCTCAGTTTTGGCTGTTTGTCAGCGAGTGCTACAGTGGCATCTTCTGGCATACGGAAGAATTAATTGCTTCTCACTGTGAAAGAACATTGCTATTAAAAGGGTAAGTTAAGAAACAAGCTTAAAGAACTGAAATAAAAAGCACCTGCTGTTCTTCAATTATTCTGTTTAGATCAATTGAAACTTGTAATGAATGATGAGAAATTAAAATCTAGTTCTTTGGTAAGTGGCCATTTGGGCATGAGAGTTTATGTGTGAAGCAACTGCTTCTAGGGATATTAGTATCCTAAATAATGACACATAATCGTATCAGTTGACATAAGATGACAAATGGTAGTTAATTATAAAAAGGAGGAGCAATAAAAAAGGAGGGAAAAAGGCAATAGATAGGACTGACTAGAAGAGAAGAAAAATCTGATTATTCTCTTTTTGAATCCATCTCTTTAAACACTTTTACGTTTTATGACTTACATTTTGTAGAGATTGCTGCACAGTAAAATGAATTAATGTTTATGGATTTGGAGATAATGAGAGTTGTTAATGAACTGAATATTATATTTGATATTTTACTAGAAAACTACTTTATAACTTCATAAAAATGTTACTGAGTTCACAGATTTTATCACAATCTCTTTAATTATATATTACATTTTCCTTTTTTATGATATATGCTATGACATTATACATCACACATCTTGCTTGGTGCTTTCAAAGAAGAAGTGAATCTTGAGAAGCAGAAGCAGCAACTTCCTCAGTCCACTGACAAGACCCTTGAAGTGCGATCACTGGCAGCTCAGTCCTGGGCCATGACTGGTCCAGGTCATGAGAAGTTGCCATTTATTTCTATCATGTATTGAATTTTTCCTTTTTCTGCAGAAGTTGTTAACAAATGTGTCAATCCTGGGACCATTTTTCACAATGTGAAGCTGCGGGGATTTTGGTAGTTGGTAACTGTCTCAAAAGAACTAGTCCCGAATCTATCAAAAATACTTTGCATAGGATCTAGAACTGCTGAAGTCCTGACTGTACCTAAGCAGATCTACAGGCAAGACATTATCTCTGATTTTTACTTTGAAAAATCTGATAAAATTAAATTAAAACAAGAATTCATGGAGCAGCACACTTGTTAACTTACTGCAAACAGAGCTGTAAAAAAACTAACAGTTTTTTCCATCTGACAGGCTAAACCTTCCAAATTTTGCCCTTTCTGCAGTGTGAGTACAGCAGTAGACTCACAGTTGAGCCCACCGGGCTGTCCAGAGTGCTGGCTCATGACCAGGGCTGGATTAAGCAGCAAGTAATTAAGCTGAGCTGAGAACTTCCTCAACCTGTCTGCTTGGCCCCACTTCCAAAAGTTATTCCCCCTTGGTAAGGACAGAGGAGTCCCCTGTGATACCTGACACACCAGTGCCCAGTGTGCTATTGCACTGTGTTTATGTGGCCAGGTGCCAGCAGCGGGGGGCCGCCGGGGAGATCTCTGTGAGGAGAGACTGGGGCTGCTTTGTGCCAGACACAGTTCCAGTTGGATCCAGTGGACCCACCTCAGGACACAGCTAAGCCCCATCAGTCAAGGTGGTGGTGCCTCGGGGAAAATGTATTTAAGAAAGGGCAAAATGCTGGCTGGCAGTGTGAGGAGTGAGGGGAAAAAAAAAAAAAAAGTGAGAGAAACAACCCTGTGAACACCAAGATGAGAGAAGAAGGAGAGGGAGGAGGTGCTCCAGGTGCCAGAGCAAAAACTCCCCTGCAGCCCATGGAGAGGACTACAACGGAGCAGGTTGTCTCATTGCAGCCCATGCAGAGCACCACACTGGAGCTGATGATAACCACACCGCGGCCTGTGGAGGACTCCACGCTGGAGCAGGTGGATGTGCCCTGAAGGAAGCTGCAGCTTGTGGAGAGGAGCCTGTGCTGGAGCAGGGAAGAAAATGTGAGGAGGAAGGAGCAGCAGAGAGGAGCTGTTATGAATTGACTGCAACCCCCATTCCCTGTCACCCCTGCACCACTCGGTGGTGGGAGGAGGTAAAGGAGCTGGGAATGAAGAGTGAAGTTGAGTGAAAAAAGGTGGGTGACGGGTGGAAGGTGTTTGTTTCTAACCATCTTACTCTAGTTGGCAAGAAATTAAATTAATTTTCCCCAGGCTTAGTCTTTTTTCACTCGTAATGATAATTGGTAAGTGATCTCCCTGTTTTTATCTCAACACATGAAATTTTTCATCTTATCATATTTTCTTTATCATTTGTTGAGGAGGGGGAAAGAGAGATCAGCTGGGTGGGTATCTGGTAACTAGCCAAATCAACCCACCACATCTATATTAACATATAACAGAAGCACATTCAGTTTGCCTTAAAGTGTTGGTCTCCAAACAGTTACAGTGGAGGTCAAGCATCATATGTCATTCAACTATACTGGCTAGAGAAGATAGAGCTCCAGAGGATGGGCAAGGCGGGCAGCAGAGGCTACCTTCTCAACTAAATCAATTTGCATACAATAGTTGGTGCTCTTAGTTTGCCTATATTTAAGGTGTGTTTAAGTCTTGGAGCTACCAGAGACTAGCACATTGTAAACTGGAAACCTATTCAAGTTCCTTATTATCTTCATTTAAATATATGAGCACCCACATTTAATTATTGAATATAAAATCCACGATGTGCACTTTTAACTAGCCAACATTTAGCAAACAATAATTGGTTTAATAAATTTTGAGTACTTCTGCAATTCACAGTTTATGATCAATATTTTTGTCTATAACTACCTTTTGCTGAACAATTTGATTAGGAAACCTTCACCTTAATTAATAGTTCCTTCTTTTTTTTTACTAATGACTGAATTTATCTATGTAAGGTATTGAAACAATATGTACTAAGTGGTTATTTTGCAGATACTTAGCTCATACGTAGCTTCTTCCTTTAAGAAAAACTGTCATATTCTGATTTTGCTTCTTGGTATGTCAGAAATAGTATTTTTTAACAGCCAGCTGTCTCCACTCTGTCTAACAACTGACATATTTTCCAAATGTCACTGTTGCAATCCGTAACACCCTCTTAAGGGTGTTATACTTTCTACATCACTATCACCTGTGTAAGTGTCCTGAACTGTGTTTCTCACATCCTAAAGCTGGTCACGGGATCCACCCTTTGGCCTTGGAGATGGAGTCTCACCCAAATCAGCATTTCTATTTAAGTCTATAAACATTGAAAAAAAATGAAAAATGGTGGAACGGATACAATAAAGTTAGTGAACAAGGACATTTCTGCCTATTTCTCATACATCCTGATCTGTCCATGATCACAATGTTCATAACAAGCCCAGATCATATGTCTGAATAAGAGATGTACCAGCTACTCAGGGGGCCTTTAGTTTAACCTTGTGCTATAAAAGCAGTTACCTGGGATGACTGCATACAACATATACTTAAGAAAGGAAGCCAAATGGGAGAAAAGATCCATGTTTCAGAGACATAATGGATTTGACATGAAAAATACTAGTGACTATATGGTGCTACAAAAGATGCCTTTGATGAAGTCTGTGTCTCTTGAGCTGTGGCATAACCCTCTGTTTCTGCAACTGGGTAAATCACAATGAAGCAGGAGATTTTCCCTTCCTTAAGCACATCTGGCCTTGAGCACAATCTGCTTAATGGGGCTCCAAGTAACAAAATTACTCATGTTATGCATGAGTTAATCTCACTGTTAATCTCACTGCTGCTGGCCAACATCTGGCAGACAGTTGTTCTAGTCAGCCAACCTCTGAAAACACAAAGAGTGGAATTTATCTCCAGATTCACTTACCTAAATATAGGTATCTACAAGGTTTAATGTGAGCTAGCTCCTGCTATAGTCACTGGAAACACAGTTCATACAGTCAAAAGATACTAGTGACCATGTACTGAAACAGACTCCTGAAATGATCTGCTAAAATGATAGCATGTCCAGGCAACTGAGTCCCGCCCCTACAATTAGGTGTCTGATCTAGAGGGGAATCCTTCCAAGAGGATCAGGGTACAAAGAATACTTTTTCCCTTGCACTATCTTGGAACCATAGAATCACAGAATCATAGAATCATTTAGGTTGGAAAAGACCTTTAAGATCATCGAGTCCAGCCATCAACCCAACACCACCATGCCTACTAAACCATGTCCTGAAATCTTTTCCATACATTTCTTCCTAGAAAGTAAAAAACAGTACTTGTGCCTATTAGCAGACTAATTGTAGAAAAGAGGCATCACATTCATAGGCCAGATTGGAATTATAGATGTCTAACCACTTCCCTTTAGAACAACAAAAGAAAAGGAAACTCAGTTGCTGCCTTGCAGATACATTGCTTCAGAGAACATAGGTCATAATTGAGCATTTTAGAATAGATTCACCCTTCTTGGGAAACTTTTTCTGATTTATTTTTTTTTATATTCACACATGTTTTGCAGATTTTAAGAACTAGGTCTTGCATAGTCACACCTCCCATATACATTATTTCTAGGAAAAAACCATAGTGCTAAGTTTCTGTAACAAACAGAAATTAATTGATTCTCTTTTAAATAAAAGTTAAAAAATGGTCTGAACATGAATTACCAAGCAGCAGATTATTCAAGGCATTGGAGTTATAATCATTAATAGTGGAAGACGCAAATATGAAATTAATCTAATTTAAGTCTTAGCACAAGTTGCAAACGGAACTCTCAGGAGATCACACACTGATTTTTTTAAAGAATATAATGAAGACTGGAGACACATGACAGGCAGAGGAACTACCTTTGATTATAAACTACCTTTGAGTATACAGAAGTGTGACATTTGTTATCGTTACAATCTGTTTAAAAAAATAGATTGAAAGATAAAAGTCTGATGTGATTCACAACTTTGAAAAAGAAGCAGATTCTTTCATAACCTGATTAAAAAAGTGTTTTACAGTTCCTTTTCAATTCAGTGAAATAATTCCTTTTTAACATAATAGTCATGAAAGTTTTGGTTTGTTGTAGTTTTAACATCTGTTTTTCTGTGTTCCCAATCTAAAAAAAGAAACAGATAAACCAGGTACTAAGACAGTTTGATAACCAAACACACCATGGGATTCATAGCCACTCCCACAACCTTTTGCACCAGTAACTATTTTCTCCATCATAGATGATGGAAAAAAGGAAAGATTTATTCTCCTAGCAAACGAGACTTTTCAGACAACATGAATTCCATTTTACAAGCCTTATTAGCTGTACTTGCAAGTAGCCCCTCTATTTTATGTTTTAACAAATCATTAGTGATCTTGACAATAAGACTGTAAAGTACATTGAATAATAGTTAACCCTTACCTAAAAATAAGGTTTCAATGAAATGAAAAAAATGAAATCAAACCCACAGTGAAAGCAAAAGAAGCTAACTTAGGTAAGGTCTTGTCTAACTATAGATATCTGTACTTAAGCTACTGAAGCTTGAGTCCTTTTACAACTGGTTGAGAGAAATAAGGGTTGTAGGGCACAATTCTCATCTTAACAGAGATGCTTGATATAGGCCTAAGGAATTGTGCCCTCATGTTTATTCATTTCCAGTGATACATGTTTATTTGTTTACAGTGACTATAAAGAAGTCTAAATTTCTTAGTGCAAGCACAGATGTTTTCATTATAAATAGCTAACATGAAGAAAAATTCTGTCCCTGTATCAATTGTTATTAAAGTAAGATTACATTCTGAGGAAAATAAAGAAATGAACAGTAGTGTATAGCTATTTTCCAACATTCATGTTTAGATTTTGGGTGGTAAAAAGGTAGAGTTTTTACCATAACATTGAAGTAGCTAATCTGATCATTTTAGGGAATTGTTACTAGAATATGATAATCCTTTCAAACTGCATAAAGGTTGCCTTTTTATTTTCTTTCCCTCAAAGTAATAAGTAGAGTCAATTTCTACCAAAAAAACCCCCCTCTTTCTTACATTTTCTTTGAGGGTTTATGTCAGTACAGTGGAAATACACTGGAAGAGTAAAAGAATCACCAAAAGTGGATAATAAAAGCTATCACAGACAGTATGAGAAATGTGATATCAACTGTGGGATGCCACTCCCCACTTCCCCCAATAAAATTATATTAAAATATGGAATAAAAATACAGAGCAGGCCAAAATTCCAAAGCAAATATTCAGATCTTTGCTAATTTTGTCTCCAAACCCAGCCTTTCCAAAACATGAACAAGAGTTTAAAAATCAATTCACTTGTGACAGACTTAGAAAATTCAAAATTATGAGTTAAAGAAAGATCTCTTAGAGATAATAAAATCACATAAGAGGCCAACTGGAGATGAAAGTGACTCTTCAGAAGGTCTGTTTTTCAAAAATATCTTAACTTTTGGATGATTATTTGAAGCAAAAACTCATAGCTTTTTGAGGATTAGACATCACCACTTAGAGAAAGGGATTGTTTTAAACACGTTTGCTTGAAAGAAACATATTTTTGTGGTAAAACTCATGCTCATTTTTATTTTGTATACAGGAAAACAATGTAAATTCTCTTCCACTGAATTCATGGAAGGATTTGATAGAACAGTAAATGTGGTTCGAACACACTGATCATGAGTTATAAAAAAATCTTATCTTCAGATTGTCAATACATTATTATAAAGCACATTTCAAACAACACATTAAAATAATTAAAATATTGATTGAATTATAATTGATTAATAATAAGAAATTATTAGAAATGTAATTATAATATTAGACATTGGTTCAATGAAATAATACATGCAGTAAAAGGCTCCAATTTTCTAGTAACTTCGGAATTAGTGGTATTATTATAAGGTAATTCCTTTTAAAATATAATTAGAACTCTGTAACTCCTACTAAAGTCATTACGTGGTCCCTCTGGAAAACACAAGCTCCTATGAAGTCAGTGAAATGATGCCTACTGACTTCAGAAAGAACTTGATCAGAACTCATTTAAAAGGTAACATATATTAGCCTTATTATTTTCCAGTTAGCCAGACTTTGCATAAACAAGCAGTGTATTTTGACTTGGTTTTGCATATCTCAGATGCACATGCAAAAGTAAATAGTACATAACTTAATCTAGAGTAGATAAGGAATTTTAATGTTTTGTATGAAAAAAATACATAAAAGTGCACTTCTTTTTTTAAGAGTTGGACACAATATTTGCTTTTCCTTTGATGAAATTTTGAAAGTTCTTATCTGTTAATGGGATGAAACATAAACCTTTTAAAAGTTGTTTTAAGAAAACAAAGACCTAAATTCAGGTCAGACACTAGTAAGGTGGTTATTCTGTTTTCCCCCCAAAGCTGGATGGCTTTAACCACAGCTCTAGAGACTTAGCCTGATTATTATCCCTCTAGTTTTTCCTACTCTATCCAAATAACTGAAGAGTCTTTGGACCAGAGAGAGACAGACTTATAATAGATAAAGATAGGAGACAACGTATTTGGGCATAATCTGCTGCTTTTTGAAGGACTAACCTTAACCCATTTTCCACTGGCTCATTTGAGGGGATTGGATTAGCAAATCACACAACTTTGATGATACCACATAAAACATCAATAGTGTTCTCATAGGATAATATTAATTGGGAGGCTAGGGGTATCTCACTCTTCCTTCTCACAGGAAGGCGGTCATAATCTGAGCTCTTGTCTCTCTTTCCCTCCTCTTTTGGGGAACTGAAAATCTTTCGAAGAGAAAGATTTATTGTAATCAGTACTTTCCTGTGGAAAATTTGCATTTCAATAAATCAGTATTTTCTTTCAGCAAGACGATACATATTGTCAACACATATGAAGTTCAAAGATTTTTCTGTATGCATGATGAAGTGTTGGCACAGAAATACATAATGATCTAAATTACTGAAGCATAAACAAAGCCACAGTGATACACAAGTTCCAATGATTTCCACAAAAAAAACCCCAAATCACTTGTGCACTCCTATGCATAGACCTTTACCAGCCTATGAAGTTTGCACAGGTAAAGTTGCTGGATGTATAATGACCTGAAGCAGTGAGAGAAAAAACAAAGCAATTCTCTTTGAAATGCCATGTAAAAACTGAGAAAAGTTACAAGACAACTTCCTTGTATCTTATTTTGCAAAAAGGTGTGACCTGTATATTCATATTATGCATTGGAAAAAACAAATAATGACTTTTCAAGTTTTAGTTGTTTCCTATTTAAAGAGTATCAACTCTCTCTCTTGAATACAATCATTTGTCAGGAGTCAACATTTGTACTTCTTGAGTGATGAATTTAACCTGAGTAATGGATTGAAGCTGTACTGTCAGGTTGGACTGTTAATTCAGAAACAAATAAGGGAAAGGGTTACATAAAATTTGCTGAGGGAATTCACACAAAGGCAGAAATAAAGTCAGCTAATATAAAATTTTGTACTTTTCGACAGTGCATTGCCTGGTATTAACATGTTACTCTCCACATGAAGATTGTTATGACAGAGCTTACCACAAACACAAACAAAGAAGCACAATTATTCTTCAAAGGTTTTAAGTTATCAAAATGCATTTAAAAAGCATACTCACTGGTCTAAAACACAGCACATCAGAGCAGTGTAATTATTACAAATGACCTGCATTAATAACATGAGGTTATATTTTGATGGGAATTAACTTATAATAATACCACTAATTTTGAAGTTACCAGAAAATTGGAGCCTTTTACTGCATGTATTCTTTCATTAAACCAATGTATAAATATTAGCACTCATGGTTACCAGTAAAGAAACAAACTTTCCAGCAAAGTACCAATGTATATTGCTTTCTTATTCATTCTTTTATATTTCCTGAGGAAAAGGAATGATAATAGATGTTATAGCTTGTCGTGGTTTAACCCCAGCCAGCAACTAAGCACCATGCAGCCGCTTACTCACTACCTCCCCGCCCAGCGGGATGGGGGAGAGAATCAGAAAAAAAAAGTAAAACTTGTGGGTTGAGATAAGAACAGTTTAATAGAACAGAAGGGAAGAGACTAATAATGGTAATAATAACAATATTAAAATGACAATAATAATAATAATAATAATAATAATAGGATTGGAATATACAAGTGATGTACAATGAAACTGCTCACCACCCACCAACCAATGCCCAGTTAGTTCCCGAGCAGCGATCCCCCCACCCCCACTCCCCCCAGTTTATATACTGGGCATGACGTCCCACGGTATGGAATACCCCGTTGGCCAGTTTGGGTCAGCTGCCCTGGCTGTGTCCTGTGCCAACTTCTTGTGCCCCTCCAGCTTTCTCGCTGGCTGGGCATGAGAAGCTGAAAAATCCTTGACTTAGTCTAAACACTACTGAGCAACAACTGAAAACATCAGTGTGTTATCAACATTCTTCTCATATTGAATCCAAGACATAGCACTGTACCAGCTACTAGGAAGACAACTAACTCTATCCCAGCCGAAACCAGGACATAGCTATTTATCTGGATAGAGAATGGCCTAAATGCTTTCTTACTGCCACAGCAGCAGAAGGGAAGTAGCCAGTGCCACTCTTGCAAAAGTGTTAGAGTCCACCAGCTGCCTGTTGAACAAATTCCAACTTATTATTTCTCAGTTTTTAGCAACTTTCAAAAAAACCTGGTGCCTACTGCTTTATGCCTCCCAAACTTAAGCACAGAGGATATACTCCGGTACGTCCTTTTCTGATCTGGGTTCTCCTGTGAAGATTACAGCTCTTCAGGAGCTCCTTTTTGGAATAATCAGAGAAATGCAGAATATGGTATTGTGTGGTCAAGGTATGATGGAGCTTGTGTATCATCTAAACTACCTCTAGACTAATTGGCTATACATAGGAATAAAGTTGGCATCCTGGAGGAGATAGTCATTTTATGTGGTAATGGAGTAATAAAAGGGTAATTTATCAGCCTGGAGAATACTGGGGCTCCAATTAACATGGGAGGAAGGAAAGCTTACTCCTCTCCGTGGATGCATTCACTTCCTTCTAACTTTTCCTTTTCACCAGCAGAAGCATCCTTCAGGATGTTTCCTTGGATAGAGAGGGTAAAAAAACCCCAAATTCTTCTGATTGATCTTCCAGATATGTAGGCACTTTTGTGCTGTTTGAACCAACAAGTTACATACTGAACAAATGTATGTATATGTATGAAGTAATACACCATCTACTTGTTTCACCTAATTTTAGGCCAAAAAGCGTGGAAGTAATTACAGAGGACCAGAAAGCCAATTACAGATACAGTCCTTGCTCAAACAGTCCTGACAGTGAATAATACATCAAGTCTCCTGCTGTGGACTATAAAATTAATTCTGAATGGTACTCCTATGAAACACGGAGGGTAAAAACACCTGTGTGAAAACATGTTTTTGCCTGGAATTAGTGCAGAAGTCATAGCAGGTGCTAGAGTGGGGCAAGGCACTCTTCTTGCATTTCAAAATGGGGTGGCTTGTTCTGTAAGATGCCTTATTTTCTGCTCCTTCTCCACAAGCATCTTTCAGACATGTTTGCTCAAAGACAAACCACCAACTATAGACAGAATTATGAGATGGGGAATACACACAGTCTGTTTCTGGAGAATTTTGTAAGGTTAAAAAAGTCTGCATTCGATTCCATTAAAATATATCAAGCACCATCATTAAATGTCAGTTCTTCTAGCTAAACAAGAAATTATTGATCATACCTATTCCACAAAACACAATATAAAATCTGAGTATAAAAGCAAGTATTAAAAGTTAGTGCAATTTTTAGACCAAGTTTGGGGTTCACAGCAAGAACTATTTTTTTAATTCATTTTTAATGTTCTGAACTGAGTGAACTTATAAACAGTGAAGACATGTAGCCCTTCCAAAGACACCTGAATAAGAACACTTTACATTAACAATGGGGGATTAGGAAGAATAGTGTTGCATGTAAACAAAATAAAGCCTGAAATCCTACTCCGACATAAGGGATCTCTTCCTTTACTGTGGTAACACAGAATGCAGATAAGAGTTTAAAACAATATAACAGATGGCGAACATCATAACAGAGATTTTATTGCCAGCTTGAAGTAGTTTTGGTCACAGAAGATGCCATCAGAATCAGATTTGAAAAAAAGAAAAAAGCAACTCTACTGAAGTGGGTGAAGGAGCAGAAAGAGGAGAAAGGATGTTTGAGACCTGAGAATGCAGTATAACATCAGATAAGAGACACAGACTGGTTTATTTGAATCATAGTACCCTCTTTTAATAGAGAGATCACAACATAAAGCCTCTTCCAAGTTATATTACCTCTATTGCAGAGGCTGAACAAGAAAATAATAATCTACAGATTAAGTAGTCCTACCAATAAAACATTTTGGAGACTTTTTTCCTCAGACAGGATGAATATCAGGTGAGAGAAAAATCTAGCAAGTGAGAGACAAGGCTTGCCTGTATATACCTTAAGCACAAAGACATCCCTGATATTTCTCCATATATGAGCCCTGAACTAGGAGATCTCTGGCTGTAGTAAAGAAACACCTGCATTGCATGTTAAAATGAGAAAAGAAAGACAAAGCAGTGGTAGACCACTTTTCAGAAAATTGTTGGTCTTGTTAAAAGTCTTATGAGAATTTTGATAGATGGTATTGAGTGGCTCAGAGGAGTGATATCAGGATTAGCCCTTCCTCACAGAGCTATTTGAAAACAGATTCAAATCAATATATAGGTGATAAGTATTTGTTGTTATTACCTCTGCCATTCTGCAGGGTTTTTTGAGGAGGTAATTCATTGTGACGCATGAAATAGTCCTGTGGGAGCTCCTGGGTTAGAGTAGAATAAAACTAGCAAATGAAGTGTCAAGACTTTATACTACTGTTTATTTTATACATTTAAAGTACACTACCCTTTCTAGTACCATTCCTTCAAATAACTGCACCAATTTGCTATATTTTAAAAGTACTTACGAAGACCAAAGCAGTCAGCGCAATTGTAGGGCTTTGAAACACTGAATGTAACGTAAGGATTGACTGTTTGATATGAAAACCAGAATTTTTCAAAATACAACATATTTTAAGCACTAGTGTAATGCTAGGGCTATCACTTTTCTGTCATAAATACCAAATCTTTTCATTGGCCTTCCAAAGCCTAAACCCTGTCACCACACATTTGTCAGTCTCCAACACTAAATGAAGACAATTCTCACATCTGTAGCTCTGAGTTCAGAAATAAGTCATCTTTGACTTCAGAGGCTATGTGTTCACATAAAATTGCTAGAGGTTTGTCTAGGCAGAAACATATCTCCTCCCTTCCCCTCTGTTTCTTCCAGGTCTGGGGATCATACACATGTTCAGAAGGCAATGACATGGTGTCAAAAAAAAGGTGGATGTGTCTTTATACTTTATTTTTATACAAAGCAATGTACTTAAAAGGGCTACTTCTGTATCATACTTTATTAGCTTATTAAGATTATGAATTTGTTGCAGACAGGATCATTTCCTTGGTGAAAATGTCTGGAATAGCTAACAAAAAGGAGCCTGGGCTTTGGCTAGGACTTCCAGACTCTATTATAGTACAAAATAGGTAGTAATCCCCCTTTCTTTCCTGGCTGATTATGAGAGAACGCAAAGTTGCCCAGAAGAAAAAGACTGTAAAAAACTTCTTTGGTGAGGGAAAAATAATACCGTCTGTATGTCTCCATGTATCAAAAAAGTATAAAGTAAAATGAATTAATCGTGTGCATAATGGATACAGTTAAAATGTGTGTGTTACTAAACCCCACAAATAATCTTTTTTCACCCATTTTAATGTGACACATTAAAAGGAAATCATTATTAAATAACTTACCCATTGTATAAATCATAATTCTTTTTTGAGCTTCAAAAATCATAAATGCATTGTAAAGTCCTATAACAATGCTTACCTAAGACAAGAAAGTAAGTATCTGGTTTCTAGAGCTTAGTAAAACTTCTTGAAAGTGCTTTTTACTTAAAAGTTCTTCTTAGACAAAATGACTGTAGCAAGTATGTGTTTAAAACTGCAACAGTAAAGGTTGAGTTCATACTCACATTCAAACTATTTGGTGCTTCAGTTCAATCCTGGTGTCATTTGTGTTTTTTATATGTTTGTCACCCATTTATCAATATAGATGGAAGACTATTTCTCTGTACTATAAAGAGGATTATGACCCACATTTACATTTTCTTTGCCTCACCTTATTTCTACCTTCTGTCTTTATGGTTCTCTTACTGTTTTTCACAAACTGAAAGTCAACAGCAATGAAACACTGTGCTACTGATATTTTTAACGTATGTCATTTTAATTCTGCCATGATTCCTAAGTTGCTATGTGGACATTGGCCAACTCAACCCATTGTGTCTCTACCCCTCCAGTTCTACTGCAGCTGAGGTTTGGTTTTCAGTTTAAAAATGTGGTCATGTTACACTTACAAACTAGTGTTTTATAATGCACAGAAGCAGCATGTAAGTGTGGAAAACCTGAAGAATAGTCTGTTATACAGCAGAAGAAACAAAGTAATATTGTACAGATGTACAGCAATTCTTGAGCTTGACTTCTGAGTAAGATCACAAGCATTTGCAGATCAGAAGCTTGTGAAGGGTTGGATTTGAACAAATCTAACTTGTTGATCTTGCTTACACTGCAAGTGTGGGGTTTTTTCTTTTTCGTATCAGTTTATTTAGGACTACAAATATAAATTTCTATATAACAAATCAAGTTTGGTTGGTCTCCCATGACATATATAACAAAATGCAAACCATATCTAAATACAGAAGAGTACTCAGACATTTCTAGCTATTTTGATGTGACTAAAAAAAAATTAGGACACACAAAAAAGCACTAGTACTAACAAGTTAACACCGAGGATCAAACATTCTGTAGTCAACCTCTAGGCTTAGCTGAAGTTCAGCTGTGCTTTTCAAAAAGCAGTAAGCAGTATCACCAGAGTAAATCTAGCTTTTCAGTTTAAAACCAAGGAGTTTAGGATCTGACTTAGCTTGAAATTGATACCAGTCATCTGAAGGTAAGAAAATTCTACCAGCTTAAATCATGATGTTGTTTATCTTTTCATTTTTTTATTCTAGTTGCTCATGTAAAATCATAAATCTTGAGAAGATAGTTTGTTTGCTTACTAAAATATATTTACTTTTTTCACTTTCAATTTCACTTTTAATTCCCAAAGTCCTACTCATATATCACAATGATGCAAAAGAAGAATTGTTCAAGCTCCTGTTCCATTTATCTTAAATATACGCTTAAGTGATTTATGAAGAAAAATATTTTCTTGACCTATATTATAACAAAATTAATACTAAATGGAACATTTTAACAGTTCTACTGGACAGAAAGTCCACGTCAGTAAGCATGTATGATACCCCAGAACAAAGTAGTGTTGTCTAGGACTTCTTCTGGTATACATTCAAGACACATTTTAAGGTGCATTCCAAATAATAAATGCATGCCAGTATAAATCCGTAAAATCACAATGGCTCATTGAAGGTACTAATAACTCAATATATATGCACAACTCTTAATATTGAACAGTATGGACTCATATTTTTGTTCTATAATATCTTAGAAAAAGTTCAAATGAAACAGCACTACATGCAAACTTCAGTATGCCTAATACATAGTTTATAATTCTAGAGATTTATATTACATGTAGTATAAAGAGAATATGAAGGCTAATTATATTTTTAACGTTTTGAAAAGATTACACTAAATATATCAATATGAAGAAAATTCTAATGCACTAGACGAGGGCGAAAGAAAATGTACTATTCTTGCAATTCTTTTGTCATTTAATACTTTCTTAATAGCCCTAGTCATATTTTAAGACTATTTTACAGTCTTCTGATACCATAGAATGTCATTATCAAATAGATATAATATATCCAGTATTCCAAAGTACATCTGTTTTTAAATATTTGATCTCTAACTTCTTTTTTCAAAGTTAAATCTTGAAAGGCACTCTCAGGAAGTAAGTTTCCAAACCTTTTTGCAGATTTTTTAAAATCCCATCTAGAGAAGCTATAGCAGGACTTGAAAATGTATAGACTAGGTAGCAGTGCAACAGCATCTTAGGCTGATTCCAAACTGACCTGCTAAGGCATGCCCCAGAATGCTCAGTGTCATTTCTCCAGTTGTTCAAATCAGAACTGTGCAAGCATATACTACAGTTTCTGTATGGCCACATTTCTAAATTGCCTTTTCACTGTCAAGTCAAGAAGGACCTGGGGTTCTCACTTAAGCTTGGAAACATGGAGCACACTCAAATTCAGTAAATATAGGTAAACTCAGCGACTGACACCAACCTTGACTTCCTACCTATTAGTACTGAATTTTGCAATGCAAAATGCATAATAATGCAAAAAGCAGAAAAAGAAAAATGCAAAATGCAGAAATGTAATTTTGATCATACCAGGCATCTATTCCCATCATTTCTGCCTATATTTCTACACTGCAAAGAGAAATAAGAGATGCAGAATAATGTCCTGATTCAGAGAAGTAGTTACCTTACTTGTGCTTCAATACTATTGCTCATGCTTCCGGTTCCATGCTACTGAAGTGCACAAATGATTTTTTGAAGAAAATTGATACAAATGTGTTTCAGAAAAGAAAAACAAAACCCCAAACAAATAAAACCCCCAAAACCCAAAACTGTAACAAAAGCAGAAAGATGTGCAAGAAGTAATAATGGCATCGATGCTGAGTGCTACAGTACATTGGTTCCAACAGTTCTCTATGAAATTCAGCTACCACAACTAAACCTTTTATGTCGCCACAGTTCCATGAAAAATTAAAACAATTTCTCTGCTTAACTGCCAAATCTTTTATGTTAAAGTACTAACTCACAGGGACATGTCATTGTAACACCTTTCATTTAACTAAAATATTGTGTTGAGGTCAGTCTACATTATGCCAAATATGTGTTAATGTGTTATGATGAAACTGATACTCATATTCAACCATGCTCATAGAAATCCTGTAATTGTAGTCCTATTCCTGTAAATCTTGGAAACGTTGCACAGACAACTTTTCCATACCTTTTCCAAGATAATTCAGTGGTATGTATTAGTGAAAAATATGCCAATTCACTATTTACATGCATGAAGGAAACAGAATCATGGACTTACAGTCTAATTTTCAGGACTCTTTTGACTTCTCCACTTCCTGATCCTTCGCAACCAACTTCGTCATCACAATCTCCACTGGTATGTTCATCTACAACTCCACCACTGCCTGTTTGTTGCAGATCCCATTTATCATATTTAGGAAATTATTTGCCCTGCAACAGCTGAATACAAGGTATGGTATGCAAGTTAGCAGTACAGATGGAGAACTTCGGTGAGTACCAAAAATTTCATATATGTTTCTCTAGTAATTATCTTTAAAAGAGTGGTATCTGGAGATGTATACTTCATTTTTAATTTAAAAAAAATATAAAATGTCTGTGTCTTTATTCCTACATAAAGAAAGATCAGGCACCAATTCCTGGCCCAGAGGCCAGGTGGAATGGATAGGGACATAGAATCATAGAATAGTTTGGGTTGGAAGGGACATTTAAAGGTCATCTAGTCCAACCCCCCCCGCCATGGGCAGGGACATCTTCAACTAGATCAGGTTGCTCAGAGCCTCGTCCAACCTGACCTTCAATGTTTCCAAGGATGGAGCATCTACAGCCTCTCTGGGAAACTTTTTCCAGCGTTTCACCACCCTCATTGTAAAAGAATTTCTTCCTTATATCTAGTCTGAATCTACCCTCCTTTAGTTTAAAACCTTTACCCCTTGTCCTTTTGCAATAGGCCCTACTATAGTCTGTCCTCATCTTTCTTATAAGCCCCTTTTAAGTACTGAAAGGCTGCATGAGGTCTCCCCAGAGCCTTCTCTTCTCCAGGCTGAACAACCCCAACTCTCTCAGCCTGTCCTCATAGGAGAGGTGTTCCAGCCCTCTGATCGTTTTGGTGGCCCTCCTCTAGACCCTCTCCAACAGGTCCATGTCTTTCCCATTCGGAGGACCCCAGAGCTGAACGCAGTACTGCAGGTGGGCTCTCACAAGAGGGGAGCAGAATCACCTCCCTCAACCTGCTGGTCACAATTCTTTTGTGCAGCCCGGGATACAGTTGGCTTTCTGGGCTGCAAGCGCGCATTGCTGGCTCGTGTCCTTACTCCCTCAGGCTAATCCCCTTTAGAGCAGACAGACAGCATCCATGCTACATAGCAACTGGCCCTGGATCTTTTCCAGACCCCTGTGGTGTCCACATGGCCTTAAGATACAATTATTTTCTTGTGTGAATTTTTCAGTTTAAAATATCTTGAATAGTATGAGAGCTGTGCTGCAGCTCTATATTGGTGAATCCAAAACATACTTGTCATGTGCTCTGGATGTGTCGTATGGGCATCTGGTAGAAGCTGAAGGAAAAAAATGTGTTGGGACCATATCAAATTCCTGACCAGGGAGCAGCAGACCAAGCTACTACAGTTGGAGCCAGTGCTAGCCTGGAGACAACTATTTCCCAAATCACATCCAGGCATTGTTTTGGGAGAACTAATAAGGGTGACCTAAAACAAAGCAAAGGGATAGCTGATACCGGCCTATGCAGTGTAGGTGATTTTGGTCCAGTACAGAAGCTTGTTCTCTGGCTCCTTTTTATTTATCACTATAGACATGGCCAATGATGCCAGCATGGTCTACAAGACAACAGGTAGAGTTCTTAAAGTTTAACTCATTTCTCTGTTCTGTTGAGCAGAGCTGAGCAATCACCTGAATAATGTTAATCTCTCTCATTTATCAAATGTACAAATGTTGTCATCCAGCTTTTTAAATACTGTGGTAGGACATACATACACAATGTGCCCTCTGCCCCATCCAGATTCAGTTCAGTTTACATGTCAGATACATATAAACTTCATAATCTCTAATGAAACAGGTTCTTAGAAATGTTAAGAATTCTTATAACTTTATCTAGTCCAAAATATCAGCTGGTACAGGCGCATGCATTGCACTTCCTTCATTCTAGCAAGACTTCTTTACACTGGCCAAAACTCTGCTGGCTCAGATTCTATAATTTAATAATCAGATGTTTTTTCTCCTGAAAGTAGCTACTAATTAGTCTGAAACAGACTCAATTGTTTTATACCTTCAGAAATGTGTTGTTCAAGCAAGATACTGGGTTCATATTTTTTGGACAATATACTCAGTTCATTTACAGAGTATGGAGTCACTTCCTGGACTACTTGATCTGTTAAGTGCTGTACAGTGCCCAGAAAAAAATATTTTAATCACCACTACAAAGCCATCACTCAGATAAATCTCTGTAGCTTTATAAATGCCACAAGCAACACTGTATAAGAACAGGAGAATGCCATTCACCACTGAATCAGTAGAACCAATTTACGCAGCACTTTTGATTCAAAAGTTTTATTAGACAGTTATATGTTACCTGAAAGACAAACTACCTAGCTAAGAGAAAAAAAGTTCTTTTGTATAGCTGCCCTGCTCCCTTCTCATTGTGTGGTCCATGCCATACTGCTGCCAACATAGTATTTATGGAAACAAAACACAGACAGTCTAATGAACTACATTTAGTTGAACAGGACACTTTTTTATTTTTTTGGTGCAATTCAAATCATGACACAACTCCAAAGCCAGCTGTATGATAGGGTACTATCATATGGTATGATAGGATAAAGTATCCCTGAGCTCTGTGGCATAAATGTGGGAATGAACCTCCAGCATGACATTTTTTCAAACACAAGTTGCTGCTAAAGTTTCCATAGTATAGTGTGTGTATATATATATATACACACACACATTTTTTCAGCCTGAGAACATGCATAGCCCTTCACATTCTGTATCTGTGTCTCAGTCTTAAAAATATATTGCCTTAATAAGGTCTTTATATTTTTCTCCTTCTCTAAATTTTAGTCCAAAGTTCTCTTTCCTCTTTTTTTTTCCCTTTCTACTTATTGTGCATTATTGACTTATGACTAGAAATCTGAAATCTGATGATCCCAATAAATTGCTTTAAATGTAGGTTCAACATTGAAAAATTGTTCTTCAACTTTTTCCAAACTTTTTGCTGTACTTGAAAGAGTAGAGGTTGAGGAATGAACAAGCTCCTTTGTAATTTGGGTTTTGTTATTCTCTTCAGTCTCCTTAATTGTACAAGAAGAAATGTTGTCTCCATATAAGTTCACAAATCCCAGTGCTGGTACGCTACTAAGCATGGCTTAGATTGAATATAAATTCTTTATTAAATTTATATAATCCACGTACTTCTTCAAAGCTAGCTTGATTCACTTTAGAAATAAAGATAAAAGGTATTTAAAATTATTATTCTGTTGTGCCATGATTTTTATAAAGCTATTATTTAAGAGGAAAAGAAACATAGGTTATAACTGGGGAATTTTGTTGTATACACTTGCTGGGTCTTCCAGCTCAATAAGCAAGATTACTAGCTGTATACTGTGTCCTCCAAAAAACTACTACAATAAATGTTCTTCCCTTTATATTGCAGGCTAAAATAATCTCTTTTTCTTTTAGGTGTCCCAAAAGGTTTTCCATTCTATCAAATTTCTGTCTTTAAAAAAGAAAAATACTGTGAGTTTAATCATGCATCATTGTCTTTCTATTTCAATGAAAATAGCAGCAAATATTATTGGCAACCATGTTAGTTTGACTGAGTTATGGCAACGGTTAGGTCACCAGTGTTGTGAGTCTGCAGTACACACGCCAATATTCCAGGCTAGATTTGCTGGATCTTTCTCTTAATTTTGGTGAAAGTTCATTAAACTAAGATTTTGATATCAAAAACATGTCCTCTGCTGGTGGCATTTTATTTTCACAGAAAATTTGTGTTTTCTTACCACTACTGTGGTACATATGCACAGGTGAATGATTTGTGTGCAAGTCAACTGAAAGGTCCTTGGGAACCTTCAACTTCACACCTTGCCTATGTATCTTTTGGAAGCTGGGCCTCCAGCTTAGATCTTTCACTGCCCAATTGCCTAAAAGCCCCTTGGGATTTTCACTGATGGCTTAGTGGAACACTTTCTTTGACACAAACAGCAATTCTGAAAAAAGTTATAATAGCAAAAAGTACCATTAATAAATTTTGTGAAATTTCATCTTTTAGAATGAAAATGCAGGTTTGTATGACAGAAGTTATATTGTTGTAATAAAGTACTTACAGGGTTATGTAAATATATGACTTGGTACTATATAACATTTCAGTAAGAAAACAAACTGCTTACAGCAGCTACAGAGGCATCTATAAGGGTATTTGAAGCTTCCTGACAAATCTGAGAGTGTAAGCATAATTAGGAAAATTATCACTAAGAATGTATGGTTGTTATACAGTCCTATAGGGTCTGGTAATTTTTTGAGATTATTTAAGATTTTTATCAATGACCTGGGAAGCAGTATAAAACACAAAATGGTAATGATAAACCTTTCACTGCTACAAGAAATGGAGAACTACTAAATAACAAAGAGAAGCGACAAACTGTCTAAGAAAATACCTCATCTGGTAAGCCAGGCAATTGAATGAATTTTTAAACACATACTATAATAAAATACAGACAAATGTAAATTTGCAAGTCTAAATATTATATTACATGCATATTTGAAGACAAAATATTCTGTTCTGTAAAATAATTGTGGGTGTCCTGGATAGCCAGCAGACTATGAATTATCAAGAGTAGTGTTCTAGCCAAAGATTTTAATGGGATATCTTTGGGGACAGAAATAGGAATACTAAGTCAGATTAGGGATGTTATATTACTCATAAATCCAGTTCTTGTTTCTTTTGTTCAGAAAGGATGGCACAGAAGTGAGTTCTATTACAGTGGTTAAAATGGAACAAAAAAATACTTCTGTTTTTAACCAAGGAGCTCACCCTTTAGTGCACCAAAAAAACCCCCACCTCTGGAATTTATTTAACCAGCCTTGTAAGTGGCTACATGGCAAACACAGATTTGATGGATTTGTGTATCAGGCCAAAGCATATGAAAATAATAAGTTAATAAAAAACTTTTATTTACACATTCAAAGTGAATCAAACAAATAAATATGATATTATCTATACCATACATTTAAAAAAACCACAAAGGTTGTTCTATATCAAAATAATTTATTAACAGGTCTGGTCAGGTTCTTAAGAAATATGTGTGTGTGTGTATATATATATGTTCTGGATCAAAGTTTTTGGTCTTAAAGCATGAATTAATTCAGAGGTTCAAGGACAGGGTATGCACGAGGTTAGACTAAATAACAAAAATGATCCCTTCTGGCTCTCAAAAATCTATGAATTCATGTAAGTAAATCTGGTTTAAATGAGAAGACTGGATTCTTTTTTACTTTCCTGTGTTTGCAGGAAGTTACAAGTGATTTCATCTCTCATGAGTGATGAACACTGACAGGTAAGGGAACTTATGTTTACACCATTGAAACTGATGTGATATTGGTTCTCTTTCAAAAAAAATCTAGTATTCTATTTACTTATCTTACACATCATATACCTTCAGGGGTAACATTGATTTTCTATGAATTTTTTTTTTTAATAAAAATATCTTGATGATACTCTGTTGCAGTCAATGCACTAACTAAGCTTAGTCATAATATTTCCTCTCTTTCATTTATTTGCATATCTTAAGTACTTGTGGAGGGAATCCCAAAGGAGCCCAGCAGTGAATCCAATTTACCTAATCAAATCAAACTTAGAAGAATTATTTCCAGAAGTATGACTATTTTGAACTCTTTCAAATGAGAGAAATAAAGGATACTAAAGTTTATTCCTCTGCTTAGCATTACATACCTGAAGACTTAAAAATACAGCATTTCTCTTTAGTGATCTCATTAAAAAACTACTCATACCTCTGTAGGCCAGAATCTACTGCAGGGTTTCATTTCCAATAACGCAAAAGATCCTTAACAAAAATGTGCATTCTGAATTAGAAGTCCAGCTTATATTGGAGACTGGTATTTAGATAAGTAGTATTACAACTCTCTCAGTCCCTCATGATAGTGACCTGTGGGTTTTTTTAAATAAAAAGCTGTAGCTTTGGGTGAAGTACATCAGCTCCTTTCTTATTTTTTGCTTTTTCAATGAAATTTTCAAAGAAAGAATGAAATTTCTAATCAGCTATAGCATTTACATCCCTGAGATGATGCAGAAAGTACAAGCAATGCATACACTGCTATGTCAAACCCACTGTTTTCTGCCCAAAATCCTGGGCTAAAACTCTACGTTTCAAGCCTGCAGACTCATTCAACTCCATAAAATCACCAACCAAACAGCAGCCTGAAATTCTGGTGGAAGTAACACAACATTTCTCTCCAGTCTAAGCCAACTCATCAGAACACAGAAAGAAACAGACATTCATTCTGCTTACTGAACACGAGCAAGAATCAGTAAGGTGGCTGTGAGCCAGCACTGCACCACACAGCTCTAACTTACCCTTTGTGCTTTCTTGATATACCTTTACTACCTCATGATCAAAACAGTTGCTGCTTGAATAATAGAAATAGGAATTACTCCAGCTTATTATACTACTACTACAAAATCCAGGCATTTCTTCTCAGTAGTTATTTATGTAGCATTCAAAACCATTCAGTAAGCAAACAAAACTTTCACAGAAAGCTAACTACTGAATTAGGTAGAAATGACTAATAATTCTCACTAAAGGTACAGTTCAACAAAGCCAGGCTGTAAGCCCAAGCACAAGGATACACTGTCCATTTTGTTCCATCATTAACATGCTTCCTGGTCATCACAGATTTGAACTGATCCTACCAGCACTCTCCACAAATATGCTTGACTGCAATTTGAGCCTTAGCATAGTCTAGGGACTGTTCCCAACAGGCACCTTGGATATAGTTATTCTGCTCTGGGAAGTAGGACACTTGCAGTCCCTGACTAATTTTATTTAATACAATAGATACAACTTTTGGGGATGTCTACAATGCTGAATAAAAGAGAACCGGGGAATGAGCTAGAGCAATAGATACCAAATGTCAACATTTCTCAATCTTTGTAATTTACTTCTGGTTTGGATTATTCCAACCAGTGAGACAAGGGGAGTCAAAAGAATCTCAGTAGACATAATAAGGGGGGATGAAGGATGATGTTTAGCGCTTACATTGTTGAAATTAGCTGAGGCAAAGACAGTCTTTGATAAGAAGAGCTAGTCCCAAGGACCAGCCAATGAGGTAAAGACAGTTCCTGATAAGAAGCAGGAGCAGGCCCCAAGAGCCAGCTAAGACTGGTCCTGCAGCTTGGGTGAATACCAAGCAATCACTGAGCCTGCGCAAGAAAAAAGGTTACTAGCGGTGACAAAGAGGAGTCATCTATCTTCATCTCTGCGACCACCAGACGACCACCATAAAGAGGCACTGTGCAAGCGCAGTTGAGAGGAGACTATGGAAATGACCTCTCGGAGCTAATTTTAATATGGAGCGGGGATAGGTCATGCATATGTATAGGTGTATTGTGAATATGTAACACTTGACTGTATAAACTTGAGACAAACTGCCGAGTGCGGCACGCACGACTTTGGTGGGACTACCCCCCGTGCGGCCCAGCGCTGAATAAACATACCTACTTTACAATCTCATTGATTGTGGAGTCTGTTTTCCGCACGTCACCAGTTCTCCTAAAGGTAAATCACTTATTAAAGAGGCTAATTGTAAGAACTGGGACATGAAGCAGTGTGTGCTCTCCTTGATCCTCTTCTTATTTAGCAATACAGATACAGCTCCTAAATGTAATTGTCCCTCAACAAATATCCTTTTCCGAATTTGTTACATCATTAAAGACAAAGTCTTCTCTGCTATAAAAAAAATCTTTCTTTATATCTGGGGGTGTATTTTACAGCTAAAACCCCTCAATTCAGGTTCTCACATAAGTTCTGTGATGAGCGATTATTCTTCTTTCCAGTTATTACTGGTTCCAAGTGAATACAGGAACAAAAGCTTGGATCTTGTCCCTTGGTGCAAGCCCTGCTAGCACAGTTATGCACGCTATCAACTTGATTTTAAAAATATTTATGTATTTTTTGCTTTAAAAAAATGCATGTCTTGCTAACATCTCACTGTAGATTTAAATCATCCTCAGAAAATTAAGTAAACGAGTCAGGCATTTCTAAGATAATAAATGAGAGCAAAATTAAACCCCAGAATAATAGCTTGTGCTCTTCTTTCTCTCTAGGTAGTTGAAATAACAGAACAAAGTCACATTATCTATGATTAATGTTTAGAGACTAATGTTCTTTGCCTGTTTCACCCATCCATGAAGACAGCATAGCTGCAAGCAGAAATAGATGATAATAATAATGAAAGAGAAACATATAAATTTCAGGAAAAAAAACCCATCACCAGCAAAATTTCATTTAAAATATTTCTAAAGCTATAGTATGAGCATCTTCAATATCTGTTCTTTAGAGCCGTGGATCTCCCTGGATTTTTCATTTCACTGTTCTTTTCTAGTCATCTGTTTCATCGTATTCCTTTGAAGGTTATTGGTATAACCCTGTCTACTAGACATTACAAATAATTTTTCAGATAATTTGCAAATAATTTTATCCTTTACCTTACCCTCATGTGCATTTCTAGACCCTTCTCCCTTGGCAAGGGTGCATACTAATAGTTATGACATATTAGGCCATTTTCTTCAGTCATAACAGTAGACTGAAATAACATTCTTCTTCAGAAGCTGAAATTCTGTCTTTCCAGAACAGACTATGTGAAACACTAGATAGCTTACTATCAAGTGGTTTAACGAACAATTGAGAATAAATAAAAGGATTGATTTAAGTAACATGGCATACTGTGATCAGATAAAGCTCATTTGAACAAGCTTACCCAGGTTTTGGGGTGGCTTTTGGCTCCAGATTCATACACCTCAGTGTAGATGTCAAAAAATTTAGGTGTTTTTCTGTAAGTAAGGTGTCTAAGGTCCTTAGTAGTAATTTGCATGTTAGAGGTTTGATTCAATTTTCTGGACATGGTTATCTAGTGCCATTTGAGATGGCCTAGAGTACCTGGGCACTACATGGGTGGAGAGGTGTGACAGAGAATTTGCAGAAGACCTTCTGGAGCAGCAGCTGGAGGCCAAGGGACACTGAGCAGCTGGAATGGCTGAAGGCATCTGTGTACATGCAATCGAAACATAATCCTAGTCAACAGAGCCAATAGAAAGCAGGGAGTTATTCAAATGAGCAAAGGCAGGTGTCTAAGTTGAGATTTATAGAAAAGAAATAATTACAAAAAAAAGTTTTCCAAGTGAATTCTTAATTCTTTTAGCTAGACATTACATTTTTTGTTTGTTTCTTTGGTGACAACACAGCTCCTAGTACAACTAGGCCAAGTGGACAAAAGCACAATGGGATCCCAACCATTAACTAGATGTTAGAGCTATAAAATGGAAAATTTAATTATTTCTTTGTATGTATGTTCTCTCTCTATATAAAGGTACTACTGGCAAGAACAAAGATCAAATTATTTGTGAGAAAAAATGCTGATTAAAACTTAAGAATTAAATTTTCTGAAAAAAGTTTCAAACCAAACATTTGCAGTGCTAACACCTAGAACTTATGAAACCACATGGAGAATTAATCACAATCACATATATTGAACTCAGCCAGTTTTAATTAGTCTGATGACCATCATCACACAGGACAGTTTTTCAAATAAGAGAAGAAACCAAAGCATACCAAGGAAGCTGAGGAATGGAAAAGAATTCACCAGCCTGCAAGAATTCATGTATATGGACATGAGTACATGAACATTAGCTCATTATCATGCACGGGTTTGTACCAATAACAGTATCAACCAGTTATTAGTCTGGCTGTTTCTTAGAAATAAAAATCATGAGAGTTGCAAAACAATAAATGTTTATTTTATTCTTAAAAGTATAAAATATGTATTTAATGCTTCAACAAGCATGTTTATATAAAATTGCTACTGAAAAATAAGCTAGGATTGAGTTCTACTGCAAATTAGCTATACTAGAACACTTGTCCATCTGTGCATTTCCAATCTGTGGCAATTCTGAGCTTATATCTACAGAAGTAGAAGTTCCCTTGCTTTTATGACATGGATTGTTAGTTAAGAAGAGTTAACGATCTGTAAACCCTAGTTTCCTCTCAGTATCAGTGAAAACATTAAGACTAAAGTTACAGCTGAAGTGAATTAAACATCATGACAGATAATGAAAATTTCAGACAATTTCAGGGTTTGATTTCTCCTTATACTTCACAGACCTGCAGTTGAAAGGGCATGATATTAAGCCAGTTAAAGGAAGAATTTTAAAAATATCAACACCTTCTGGAATGTTTTTCAGTTTATAAGAATAACATGTTACTTGACATTTCATCTGGAGGGCCATTCAGAAGACGTTACAGAAAAAGCTGCATTACAATAATCAGTGGTGCCATCATGAGCAAAATTATTACCAGATTGTTAGAGGTACATTACATTTCCTATTGCTACCCTACTGTGAGTGGATAAATCGGTGATTTATCCAAAGAACTGATTTCAGTGAATGGAATTCAGTGGATGGTCGGTGGAGGTGACTCACCAGTGATGACCCACACACTGCTTTCTCTTATCCACCAGCAGCATGATAAAGCTACTTTCTTCTTTCACTTGATAACATTTCCAGCCTTCATGTGAGCAGACTCTGGAGTGAGTGAGGAAAAGCAATAGCTGCTGTGTAAAATCCATGAAGACCAAGCTGACAGCAGGGCTAATATTGCATTTAAGGAGATGTTTGAATGTTAGTAACTGTGCCTCTAACTGTTTCTGCTATATCATTCAAATACAAGTTTAGGAATCAAAAGAGCTTCCTGACAGTTGGATAAGATTCACATCGATGAATTATAGATATTTACATCTGAACTACTCATCCTGATATCTTCTGGACAGCAGAAAGAAACAGGAATCTTTAAAGCCCTTCCTCTGACTTGCTTTAGGCTTATCTATAGGACAAGGTGGATTGCATCCCAGAACCACCTATTTCTCTCTATTGGTAAGAAAGACCAGTTCAGATCTGAGTAGATATATGGCTACATGAATCCTAAAATTTAACACTGTTGAGAAGGGGTGCACAGCAATTAAGGCATCTCAAAAGGAATGCAGTTTTGCTGTACAATTATGTCAAAAGCTAGCCACAGCTGATTCAGCTGGAAATCAGTTCTAGTCATTTGACCTGGGGAGTCAAAGACATCCAAACCTACTGCTAAGATGCAATTCTTTTGCTCCTGGCTTTAAAAATTCCATGAAAGCCCTGTAAGCTGACTAAGCTTTCAATTAGACTTTCCTCATTGTGGCACACAGCACAGAATGTTGCCTTAAAGCAAAAAAACCTCAAGCCTCTGTTTTATCTGTACCATTATTTGGTTGTATGAAAAATGAACAAACAAATTCAGGGCAATAGAATTATTCAATTCCCCTCAGACAAAGAACTGACTGAATTTTGGTCAGCTTGAGGTCTTTACACCTTAATTTAGGTTACTGACTAACTTTTTAAAATCCTTTTTAATTATTGTATACAGCTCAAGAAAGAAATTCTTTTCTATCTATTTTGACATGATAATTGAGCCTCACATACACCATTTTATAAATTGAATAAGCTCTTGTGACAGATCAAAAGTATGTTCCATTCAGCTGAGGCACTGTGTGTGTTTAACACACAGTAGTGATGAAGCTACTTAGAGCTTGGAAAATAAAAATATAGCCCGGAAGACAGTACAGATATATTAAGGAAGCAGTTACAGAATTAATTTTTGCCACTGAAGTACAAGTTCTTTCTACATTTTTATGACATTTTCAGAGATACCACATCCAGATTTTTGTGAAGAAATAGGAAATCAAGAAGCAAGGGAAATAATACTTTTGTTTAAATGAAATGGAAGCTGATTGTCCAATAACAAAAAAAAAAGATCACTCATCTGAAAGTTTGATGTTAGAATTTGGACAAACTCATTGGGACAATGACTGTTAACAAAACATAATATGAGGAGTGCTAGCTCCTCCTGCGACATACTATAGGGAAGGACTCCATTGTCCTGTCTCAAATATAAGGATCTCACAAGGCAGTCATGTCCACTTTGTATCTCTTCAATTATTTTTTCTGAAAAGGACTAAAATAATATTGCAGCAGGAAATAAAAGAGTCAGAAGGAAGTAAATAAGTCTGTTTCTGTTCACATATCATGCCAATCTAGTATTATACTAATTTGCAGGCTGTATGCAGATGAGTTATTCTGACAGGTATTCTGTGTGATGTAGTTCAGTTATGAAGTTAATGAATGGTTATAAAGCCTGTTCTCTGAGAACTGATGATGACATTGTGAAATAATTCACCCATGGTTTATCAGTACAATCAGTAAGAGATGATAGGAACGATTATCATTGGTGCCTAGCACTTAACAGGGAATAATCAACAAATTATTGACAAACAGGACATAGTAAATCTTTTCATTCCTCAAGGAGACAAAAACATCTTGCTTTTAGCCCCGGGTAATGCATACTGGAAATAAGTTACAACAGCAAGTAGCATATGAAAAGTAGACTTGATATGCATATACAGCACTGACCTCCACAGCAGAAGAGTGGAAGTGAGCAGCTCAGACCAACAGTCAGCTGGGCCAGCAGCCGTGTTCGTGGCATTCTCAGCATTTCAGAAATCTCATGCAAATGACAGCATATGCTTCCAAGAGACTCTAGGTCTACCAACTAATAACTGCTCTAGGATGGTAGGTCCACAAAAGACTTGTGGCCTGCACTTAATCAGGAATACGGATTTTTTTTCTAATCTACCTGTATGTAAATCATCAACGTTTATAGTCTCTAGGTCTAGAAGAGGGATTACAGAATAATTCTTTATGTAGACTTCAGCTATCTCCAATAAAACTGAGGCATATACAGATAACAAAAGGTGTTACCATGAGTGATTCATGCACTCAGAGAACCAAGAGACTCTTATGTACAGTTATCATTAAATTATTTACAACAAACTATGATATTGCATCCTATTATGACAAAATTTTACAGGTTTCTAAACAAAAGGTAAAAGTCTTTCAGCAAGAAAAAAAATATACTTCAAACTTAGTATATCTTTATAAAACTAGTACACTCCCAGAAACATTTGAAACCAAGTTAAATACAAGAAGAAAGTAGAAGGAAGCCTTTACTTTTGCATTAGCCATTATTCTGTAGATAATACAAATTAAAAATTGTCCCTCATACTTAACAAAATGTAAATGTTAAAAATACATTTCCCTCTTCAGCAGCTGCACATGTACTTTTTCCTTAGATCAGAGCATTTAAAATTGATCTAGAAGATGACGTGGGAGTAGACACCTAAAAAATTTAATACAGAAATCAATTACTATGAAACTAAACCCTTAACTAGTCATTTATCTCACAATGGACCATAACAATGTTGTTTATAGCACAGTTTTGGTGAGGAGGGATTCTCTAAGCAAAAATAGTTCCCCCTCCCCCAATACAGAGGACCTTAAAATAATTAAAAAGCAGGAATCTCCTTACATTAGTGAGATCAAGTATCAATTACAAAAGCATCCTTATCTGTGACTTTGTGTGGACCAATCTAACAACAAGTGTTTGCCACAAAACACCACAGCAAAAACATACATCCAGAGTCTTCTGCATTGTTTACCAAGTTTTTCTTAAGGTCCAGTATATCTTTTCATTTCCAGCATATATCCTTCAGACAGAAAGCTAGTACAAACTCTAGTACATCATTTATGCCCCACTTAAGCCTTACACTGAAAGTTTTCCAGTAGCTGAGATTGTGTGCTGGCACTCTTCAGAAGGCAAGCAAATTCTCAGTGAGGTTAAAAAAAGGCCTTTCTGCCACACAATTTACCCCCTGTCCCTGTCCTTGAGTTGCAATTTATTTTCATGACTTCTATATAACTATATTCCTCTGGTTATATTCTCTGTGTAGTAAGGCTGCTTTGCATAAATTGAGACTTATCATGTATGAAGGGCTGTATTTTTAAATCCTCTTTGCCTCCAAGCTATTCTTAAAATAGTTGCTATTGCCTAGTCTTGTCAAAATGCATCATGCCTGTTTTTCAAAATCTTCAAGAGAATTAAGGTATCCTTGAAGTATGGAAGTGGTGGAAGAGGGGACACATATTAGTTGAGAACAGCTTTCTTGGTGCATAAAGAAGTGGACCATTTACAATCAGAACCTTCTCAGAATGGTTTGATAGAACTATTCTTTAGATCCCATTGGGTCTTTGTATGTGTGATAAGATTGTAACTTTCCTCAGAAAAGCTAGCTTCAAGTTCAAGTAGCTGCCTATGCTATTTCTCTGCAACATTACTTATTCAGATGCAATCAAATACCACGCAGAATATTATCAAATAGAAGAAGCTTTTTTTTGAAATTCCTGAGAAAGCCTGGCTCATCCATTTTGCAGCTGTAGTATGTGCGCAATAGTCTAATTATAGTAATCCTAATCTATGCAGACTATGTTATTAAATGTGACATATACTTTAGTTGTTGACAGATGGCTTTGAAACCTGCATAAATATTTATAAGGTCACATGTACTCCTATAGCTAGCACACACAAAAATTCCAGGTATATTAGTCTGTCTTTTCTGAATCCTTTTATATGCACATGCAAACTTAGCATTTCCATTATAATAACTTTATAGGCAGTTTTGATTACTTTGGAAATCAGAGTCCTTTTTAGCAGTACATTGTACTGTGTTAGCCCATGTGCTCACAGTTCTTAAATATTGCCATTGTGCTGTTTATTCATAATCACCCATCTTCACTGATCACCTACATAGGATGTATCAATAGAAACCTTCAAATTTCCAAGAACAGTGCAGAAAACCAGGATCAATCCAGCAACACCATTCATTGACATGTGAATCTAGTGCACATGCTCCTCTTTTATAGAACAACAGAAATCCTGGTTTAAATCACATATAATGAAAAACTTGGTTATTAAAAGCCCCCACAAAACAACTAGAAAATAGGCAGCATTTACAAAAAATACCATATAGAAAATTGATTCAATTACCTGAGCTTTTCAAAGATGTCCTAGGGTAGGCTTAAACTAATGAATAAGATGAAGGCTGAGGGGTCACACAAACCACAAAAACTGCTTATGTTTCTTTTCAAGTGTTAGGGTGGGAGTCACTTCATGTAGCTTTAGCAATCTAAACTTAGGCATCTGTCTCTGCAGAAAGACAAGCATATCCAGTGAGTAATTCATCTCAGCCTAAAGTTAACTGAAAGATGTTTATTGAAGTCAAAAGTCAGACTCCCCGCTCATATTCTCAGTTTTGAAAAAAACAAGCATTTGTGCATGAATTAAGTTTTTTTTCTTTTTCACTGTAGGATTTGTCTACTCAATTTAGACATCTGCAGGCTAGCTAAGTGGTACTAGTGACCTTTCAGAGTCACTAGAAACTCTACAGTCAATGGAAAGAAACAAGCATCTTCAGAAGACTGACCTCATCCTAAAATAAATCATTTAAGAATGCATGGACATATGCATTACTGATTTTGGAAGGGTATTAGCTGGCACTACATATTCCAAAGAGGGTTGATTTTTTTCCCCAAAATTCTTGCACTAAAAGCTCATTCTGGCAAAAATTACTCTCCTTCAGAAAATGAAGGGAGGGAGTGACCATTTGAAAGAACAAAGTGAAAATGAGAAACCTTAGCATTTAACTGGAAAAACTATAACCACGAATACTAAGCCCTTTCAAGGGTGTGTGATAATTTCTTCCTTGAAAGTCTGGTGAAGGGATCAATCAGAAAGGAAGGGAAGAAAGTAAATGTCAGCCATTTGATGGTAGTCTCCCTACTCTCTCAAAGGTAGAGAAAAAATATTTTAAAAGTTCTAACCGAGAGTAAATTACGAAAGAATTTGTTTTATTCTTTTTCCTTACAATTAATATAGATTTTTATGGTGAGTTTTATGCATTTCTTTAGCACAACAGTAAGCTTTGAATTCTTTTCCTTGTATCAGAAATATGTCATACAAAGTATGCCAACAACTAAACCTGAGAAATAGATGAGTCAGCATGCTAAAGCTTTTATGAAACATAAAACCCCTTGAATTCCTTTGAGATGAGCCATGTTTATTGTATTATATTTTCTCTCACATAGAGCATCTAATTGGGAAAATACTAGAAACTCCTATTCAATGCATTTCTATAGTTTTCATTTTATTGGAAGTATGACTTTCTAGCATTAAAGACTTTAATACAAAATTAAGCAATCATTGTTAAAGCCTCAAAGAAGTATCATAAGACTTTTTGTAAAGCACTTTCTGCGTTTTTCAATTTATCATAATCCAATTATATATGTGCATGTCCTAGCTGCTCTGGGGATAATATATGACAGATGGAGTTTGAATTTTGTTTCAAATGTTAGCAGAATTTATATATTGCACTTAACCTGACAAGGTTTTCGTTATTGCAATGCATTCATTTCTGCATGGTTCTGTAACGTTAATTTATGTGGAAATGAGACTCATTAAGAGATCAAGTAATAATGCAGAAGAATACAGAATGTCTTTGATAAAATACAAATCAAAATATATAAAAATGTTAAGTCTGAGGTTTAGTTTCTAGAGTTCAGTGTTCCCATTTCTCTTTATATTTTTTAAAAATTGAATGTTTAATAAATTATAATCCTAGATGATGTTCAAGTCAGGAATTTTGCATACAATCATTTCAATAATACACTATTTGGATACACGTAGTATATATGTTAGTAAAATACAGTTGCGTTTATAAACTAATACTAACAGATCTCCAATCTATCAGATAAAGAAAAATTTGATTTTTTGTTTTATATTAGTGTTCTTTTGCATCCAGGGCTGGGCTATACTACTCTATAAATTGCAAAGAAAACAAAGCAGTTCTAATGTGGGTTGGTACCGTATAGTGCAGTACTGGGCACTACTAGTAGTTGTGCTCCAGCTTGGGAGAAAAATAATCCCCATAATGTCCCCAAGAGGCAAAGACTATTGGTACAATTACAGCATTAGGGAAGAAGATGTGGCTCAGAAATTAAGAATTTATATGTCTCACCCTTCCTTAAAATTCTGTCAACAGAAGTACAGATATCGCTCATTTTCTTTTATACAATACCTTAATTATTAGGGTTTCATGCAAAAAATTAGAAATTCAGACTGAAGCCCTTTCCTTGTCCACAGTGATTCATACCCACATTTTCTTCTATTGTCCTAATTCTTATGCTGTAGTCTAGTTTCATCAAGAAAAAGGAAGGTGTGTTCTCAAGCTATTCTTACAAAAATGCATCAGTGAAAAATGAATTCTTAATATTTTATGGGCCTAAAGTGCTGAAGAGAAATCACAGATTTGTAACCTCATAGTTAAAGATCTGAAAGTTACAATCACTGAAGGATAAATAAAAAGTTCTTCCTCCTCAAAGATCCTGTAGCTTTGACGTAGAGGCACTCTCACTGGGAGAAACTGAACTAGGATCTCTCACCTTGCAGGATAGTACTTTAATCATCAAACTGTTATTTAAGGGGAAAGAAGGGAAAAAGTAGCAGCTTCTCTCAGCTTCTCTCAGATTGATTTTAAAGGCTATAGTGTTCAGAATATGTGATTAAATGCTCGTGTCCACCAATACGAAGGAGCACACACACGAAATGGCTGGAGGGGAACCCAAATAAGCCAGTTAGAGGCAAGCCCCTGTCCCAGCCCTCCCATAAAAGCCTCAGCCCCATGGACTGGGGGGACAGCTGTCACCCTGACTCAGTGGGGGAGATCTCCGTGGATCAGTTCACAGACTGAAGGGGTTACTTCCTAGGGGATGTGGGACGTTATGGGATGCAGAGGAAGAGCATTTGGGGATTGTACAAGACTTAATATGGGATGGTTAGGGGAAGAACCAAAGATGGGGAAAGGGAGAGATCAAGGAGGTCCGGGGAGGAAAAAGCGTGGGAAAATAAAGGATAAAGGGATGAAAAGGACCCGTCATTTGCAAACAGGTCTCATCTGTACACTTGTCTGGCCACGTCCTACATGTGACCTGCACAGCCTGCCCTGCCTTCTCATTCAACTCCACCTCTAACTACTATTTAGGGTGAAAGACTCTATAGTCTGTGCGTATGTGCGTGTATGACGGTCTGAGTGCCAGCTGCTGATGTGGGGACCATTGGTCACACAGGTCCATGTGCCCACGGTGCTAGCAACTGGAGGGACTGGAGTGCATTGGTATTGTGTGGGTCCCTATGTCAGTGTGTGATCACTGCACTGGCCTAGTTCAAGAGTCAGATAAAAGGCCTGGGAGCCAGATATTGAAGCAGACCTAAGTTTGGGCTGGATACTGGAGAGAGCAGAGGGTCTGTGGGATGGCTGGCGGAGGGACCAGGAAGCTATTTCCATGTTCCTGTTGGTGTGTGAGGCCACTAGAGACCAGAGGATCTGAGGCTGGTGGGTAGATGATGAGTGTCTAAGGGTAGTTACTGAACGGATCCCTAGTCCGTGTGTCTGGTGATGTGTGTGGGCGCAGGGCACGTGTAACATCAGCAGGAGTGGGGCTGTGAGCCTGGGGGTGGGGTAGCATGCCCAAGTGCCAGCAACTGGGGAGACCAAAGATCCAGGGTCGGTTAGTGGACAGGCTAGGTGTCCAAAGGCCAGTTATCGGAGGGACATTGTACATATATATATATACACACACACATATATATGTATTTTCCATTAATAGGCTTTCATCCTGACCAGAGAAGTGAACAGATCAGGCAATTGGTGCTGTTTGTGTTTACGTGAGCACTGTGCTTTCTATCTGTGTTGATAGGTTGCATATATCCCTGTTGTGTGTATACGCTCGTATTTGCGTATTGGGAATACATGCTCAGCCTTGGTACTGGCTGGACCTGGGGACATGATGTTGCAGCAGATTTGACAACCCCTAACATAAGGCAGTCGCATTCACATTTTTTAGGACACCTCACTCTCAGTCCATGTGTGTTCAGCAGTCTTTGAGAATGCTTGCTAAAATGAGCTTTCCAGGACAATTATGCAAAGAGATGTCTTATTTCTGTCTTTGCATTAGCAAAGCTTTGTGGTAGCCACAAAGTTCTTCAGGGTAGGGCAACTTCACAAAAGCACAAAACTTCATTTTGGAAACTTGAGAAAGTTTGAAGTGTCAATGTGGCCTGGATGCTTCTGAGGCAAACAGAAAGTGAATAACGGAAAGAAAATTTTATTTAGATTCTCACCTTCTATTTCATTTTTTTCAGGGTGAGGGGAAGATGAACAGAACCCTGAAGAATGGCTACGATCACAGCAGGTACATGTATCTGGTCAGCAGGCTGTGCAAGTTCTACCATTCTGTTAAAGCCCTGTGTACATCAGCGAATATAAGATGACAGTACAAAGTCAACATCAGAAAAATGGCCATTCTTTGTGAGTGTGAGAGACTGAATTGTTATCTCGAGCTATTTGTCTCCAACATTGTTTGTTGTGAGAGACTGGACTATCATCTCAAGCCATTTGTCTCAAGGATTGTTTGCTGTGATGAGCCACTTATCCCAGAGATGGCTTGTTTAAGCAGGGCACCCCTCTGTCCAAAAGGACGATTACCAGGCCACTGAGGCATCCAGGGGAGGGGACAGGCTGGAGCCAGCAAAGACTGTGGAGACTACCATTCTCATGGAAACTGTAGTCTTTGAGATAAGATACTGGTTTCTGGTATTGATCACGCAAAGGTCATGTGATAGACAAACCTGCAGCGTGTGAACAGTGCATGAACAGTACGTATGTTTATGCATCATCAGACTATGCCCTATAAAAAACCATGGAGACAAGCCGTGGTGTGCACCCATCACCAAAGAATTGAAGACTGAGGACCAACGGGACGCCGCTGGATCCATGGTGGTGACTATCCTTGCAACTCTATCCCAACTGCTTGCTTGATTTCTGCCTTTTCTTCCATTCTATCCTATTGCTACTATTTTCTACTTTTGAAAATAAAAGCTCTTTTGGGTATACGGCATTTGACCTCATTTGTGTCTTAACCTCGCTCTTGGGATCATATCAAAACCTTCCCCAACATTGGATTGGGACAGTGAGGCACATTACCTTCCCCCTGGCTTGACCTCTAGAGATTTTTTCAGACTTCATTCAACAGAGCAATTACTTTCCATACTTGATGTTGAGATTCAAATTCAAAAGTATTTTTTTCCCTTTTTTTCCCCAACTAATATACACAAATAAGCAAGGACTCAAGGCCTGAACCTCAAAATGAAATGTATATACAAAACTGTATTTCTGAAGAGTTCATACAAACTGCTAGCAAGTCTGTCATATGTCAATGGCTATATGTTGACTAGCCACCCATGTGCTTCAATATACTTCTATTGTTTTAAACCAGCTTTGATATAAACCGTCGCTTTTGTTGTATTATCACTGAGTGTGAGAGGAATCATTATCCCCTCTTTGTATAAAGAACAGTGAAACATATAGCATAAATTAGTGCTAGAGTTCTAAAAGCTTCTCTTTTCCTCTAGAACATACGCTTACCATTTTCTTCCTACTTCCCAAGCAAAATCTAGATTATCCACTATCTGGTACAGATCACTAAGTCAACATAAATTAGGGTTACTATCTGGCCAATTAAGACTTAGAATTAATAATTGATTTGGTATACCATTTTGAGAAGACCCATTACCTTACTAATTAAAATGTAAATATTGGCAAAGTAGATTATATTTACTACACCGTCCCAAGGACATGTTTGTGTTTCAGCCTACATTTCAGCCTTACTTATGTGAAATTAAACTTTTCATAGCTCTTTTTAACCTGAAACAATCATATATTGCGTAGTTTGTTAATGAGAATTTCCTGATTTTTGTCTATATTCCATACTATATAACATCCATATAATCGATTCTTCACTAAAAACGAGCTGCTAATGATGGGAAAAAAAACACCTCTGTATGACTGAATTGAAATTAAACCTTGACCTATGACTTTTCAACAGGACGATGCCAAGTAAGAGTTCTAGCACTTATTTCTAGCAAAGATATTATATTATTGCCCAAAGATATAGCGTTGTTGTCAGTTATTATCTACGCATAGATTTGGACCAACTTCACAAGTCATTTCACTATAAATTTTAAAGTAAAATCTCTGCTTAAAACTCAGCTAATCATAAGATCAGATAGTTGGTACATGCATAACGATATTAAATTCAGATCTTTCCTTTAGTGCCAAATAAGTAAGTTTACAGTGTTGCTAATGATTCAGGGCTATAAAATAAGTAAACTCCAAGCTCATTTTCCTTAGTTGGATAGCTTGAGAGACTCTTTGATGAATGGACCAAATCAGCTGTGTGACTCAACATAATACAATGGAAAAGAAAGGAAGATATGGCATGTAAAAATCATTTTCTTTCCAATAAGTTTTCCAGACAGAGTCTTACCAAACAAATATAAGAAGGATATACCTGCAGGTATTCAGCATGAATTTGTTCAAACATTTCAAAGATTCACATAACATCTTGAAATATTAGTCTAGATATACTTTCCAGAAATAAAGAAAAAAAGTTGCTTATTATTGTAATAATATCATAACTGTGTTTCTGGGTCTGTAGGCCAAGTTATAGCTGTCCAAGTTAGGTGTTTAATGGGCTGCTTCTTCCAACCCTCCTTTCTCTTGTTGTTTGCAAAATATTCTTGACATATGCAGCCAGGCAGATTTCTCCCTTACCTAAGAAAAATTAGTTCTCTAAACTTAGCTTTATTTGTACAAATTTTCTGTGAGGGTGTGACTTCATTAAAAGGCCAACTGTTTGCAGTTTGTATAAAAGAAAAAAATTACAGATTTCTTTGTGTGGTAGGATTTCATTATCAACTTGCCCTCCTCTGCCCCCATTAATGAAACTGAGCTCTCATTATTGCAAGTAGAGGATGATAGGATTCAAATGAAAGAGACAGGTCTAATCCATACCTAGATCTTCACATTCCTTGAGGAAATACAGGCAGAGTTCCAGAATTAGCACATCATTGGAACAAAAGCAAAAGATCTCAAGTTTTACTTGCTTCTAAAAGTTTAGGTTTTGCCCTTCCTGACTTTTACTTTTATGATCCTCTACTTCCCTTCTCAGAGCTTCATGATCCTGCCCTATCATCTTTTGGAAGAAGCATTCTGTAAGTTTTACTTTTTACTTTTCTTTGTATTAATTACAGCTGGAGGGCATCCTTTAGGTGGAACATTTATGGCAGATGTTCCAAAGTAAGGCAGACTTAAGTCTTTGTTTTAAGGACAGACCGCTTTCCCTTTGTTGCTCTAGGAATGCAATCTTCTCCCCAAGTGTATTACACTGGTTTCGAGATAACGTATGTGAGAGGATACACTCACAGGTTCTGCTACATGATTCCTAAACAGTCCAAGCAATTTCTTTAAGCATCAAAATGCATTGTGACATTTTGAAGATGTAATAATATACAAGAAAGTCTACTCTGCATTCTACTTCTGTGCACAGTGGCTATATACTTATTCTTCTATCTACAAATTGGACAATTTGCCTCACAGTTGGGTTCCTAACATTTACTATAGATTCCTTCCCTTTCCTCCTACACAGGGATTTAACAGATGCAGCTTAAGGTAAATGTTTCCTAAACTTCTGGTGTGCTCACATCAGTTCCTAAAAGCTTTGACTGTCAATTAACTGTAAGTAGTTCTCTAAATATATTTTATATGTTTGATGGTTAAATCATAAGTTAACAACAGAGAAAAATAAAATGCAGTTATCAATGTATTAAGTAGTTAGTTCTTTTATACTTAATGGCATATGTACAATAAAAATGTCATTAAATAATAGTTACTGGTGTGATCAAACAAAGCCCTGGTTGGATAAAATTTAGAGATTTAGAGATCACACAGTCAAATGTACAAATTCACTCCACTATCCCTGACTGAAATACATATTCAGTTTCTAATTCAAGAAAATGATGAACAAAATAATTACCAAGGGCTCCAGAGGCTTTTCATTTGCTTTTGCTGTCTAGTTAATTATGAAATAATATATTGAGATGTAAAGCCGTGTTGTTCAGCACAGTCTTTCTAGTCCTATAGTTTTGTCAGTGTCCACAGTTCAGTTCAGGCACTGATCTATATTACTGCACATAAAAATTAATTTAATATACTGTAACTTGGCATTGTTTCTGCTTTGGGGAGTCCTTTGGTTACGCAAACATGAAGAACGGATCGCTTTGGATCCTGACATAGAAAAAATGGTTCCTCCATATAAAGATCAAGTCTGCAATGAGAAGAAGCCTAAACTTTTCATCAGCCATTCAACTAAGATGCTTCTTAATCATATCTCTACTTCATCCACCACTTACATAAATAACCAGACTATGTTTCTTGAACAAATAAATGAGAAATAAATAACACCAACATCATAATAATGGTTACGTTAACATATGATTTAGGAATTGTTTTTTATAAAACAATAGAAGGCCTAAAATATAGTACTTTCCCTTACTCATAGTAAGGTATTGAGAAAAATTACTCTCTAGATGCCTATAAATGTACAAATGGCATGGCATGTTTTCAAACTTAGGGACATATGTAGAAAATATATTTCACAGAGCAGACCTGACAAAATACGATATTTTTTTTTTCCCCTCTGCACATTTATTCCATTTCAAATGACATAACATCTTTCATATTGCTATTTATGAATGCTTCATTTATTGGAAAAATATCACCTAATAAATAATAAATATAAAGCACATATGTAAAAATGGTCACAGTAACTTTAAAAAAAAATAATTCAAAGCACATTATCACCACACAATGAATTCTAATAAATGTTGACTTTATAAACTGTCACAAGCTCTGAAAGATACTGCTCGTAAACCAGGACTCTAATCCCAGTAGCTTCTTCTAAGATGCAGGGAAGATGTACTGTATGTTGCACCCCACAGCCCTCCTGGCCTGACTCCCGTGCCTAGTAGAAGCAAACAATGGAACACTAAGGTTACATCTCTGCTCATACTCATCCATAGCATGCATCTTTAGCAACCCAGGAGACAATCATCTTGAGCATTAGAATGCAATCGTCTGTATATTGTAACTGCTAATATGGTTTTGGCTCATGACAATCACTGAGTACCCTCTTTGGTAAGAGGTTGAATCAACCCTGGGGTTCATTCAGAAGTTAGGACACTCAGAAACCGAATCCCAGTTGTCAGTTTGGGTGTAGTCTCCCTGTTTTGGGGAGAGCAAAAGTATCTGGATGAAATCAAGCTGTTCCATGGCAGTTAGCCTCAGCACTAGAGAACAAACTCAAGCATGTTAATTTTGTTAGAGTACATATAGCCAGAGTGTCTCTCCTGTCAACTTTGTCCCTTCAGAACTCTTTCTAAGCATTTTTTAGATTTGAAAACTACAATCTACCTCTCCAGCTTTCAATATTAACACAAGACCTCTTTAATATGCCCATGAGCTTCCTTCAGTTCAAGTTCATCAATACGGTAAAAATAGGCACTATTAAGTCCCATTTTCCTTAGGTAGAGTTAATGTCAGCTCACTTCCTGCTAAATAAGAACATAAACAAAAAACAGTTTCTTGAAGTTTACCCTTATTATCACAGACACAATAATAGAGAAAAAAAAACCAAACAAAACAAAACAACATACTGTGAGCAGTTATCATATTCAGATCAGCAAAGTGATAATACCTGAATGTTTTAGATTTGTATCCCCATTACAAACATTATAGCAGTAGCAAGACCATGAGCTGCAGCAAATGAAGAGATTGCATCTGTTTCTCTTAAATGGTAACTGCTGCTGTAATTAAGGCCTCCATCTCACAACAATTGAAATATGCTGAATTGAGATGAATCCCACCCTAAGCATCAGCAAATCCATGGTAAGTGTCTATGTGAATTATTTTAGCTGATACAATATTTCTTGAATTAGGTTAGCTTTCTATCACTAAAGGCTATACTAACACATTATCTCACTCTTGTCAAGGATTAAGAATGTGTATGCTGATAATCACCGTGTACAGTAAGTGGTTCAGTTGGCATATAGCAATCGATCCTGTATTTGAGCCTGCCTTAAGTCCGCAGCTTTGATTATAGTTGCTGCTGTAAGGCTGCATCTACATTAGCAAGTTCTGTGGATCAACAGAAACAGACCTAAACAGCAAAGCAGTTGGTGCTGATGACCTGCTCCTCACTCTTCAAACATTTAATTTCCTACTTTTGAGAAACTCCGGTGTAGTCCCTTGGACTGAATTCCCATTTGTGGCTGCATTACATTCGATTTGCTCCAGGAGTGCATCTTCCAGTTAGATTTCATGTAAGAGGAATGAAGTTTGTACGTTCCGAGACTGCTCTACACATTCAGTGGTGACAACTAAATGGACTCCTGATACAAATTTAAACACTAACACAGACGCGCTTTTAAAAGCCTTAAGATAGCACCGAGTGTACACCCATTTGTAATAACAACAAAAGTAGCCATGAAATAGGTATTTGTATATTTTTACAGAAGCCATCCCTGTTGGTAGAGGGTGGTTTTGTAATACTGGCTGGGGGAGGAGGAAAGAAAGAGAGGGAGGAGAATGATATGATAGTGCAGTTATTCAAATCTTTCCTGTCTTCCAGAAACAGGTACAATTTGGAAGGAACAAATATTTGTTTTGCCATCTTTTACTGTGTTTAAACAAAAAGCCTTTACTCTCCCATTGTAGTCACAGAAGATGATGATGAGGATACACATGGTAAAATATGCAGAAAAATTGTTCATTTGGGGCAGTTTCAAATACTCAGCTCCAACAGGGTAATCAGAAATGTGGCAAAGAATGCAGCTTGCAGTAGCGCACCAGATTTTGAGATACAATTTATTCTGGCACAACACAAATCATCTGCTTTCACACTTTTACTACTTCTATTATTTAACTGAGTCACTATCTTATTTTCTTTTACCAGATGATTTTTCTTGGATTCACAACTTGCAAGTAGCGTAAGTCAGGAATATCAAAATAAAAGCCAGATATTACAGCAGACATATTTTCTATCAAGAGACCTCAGAGCAATAGATGGTCTAGGAGTACAAAATTTCACCTATGTAGTTTAGCCACTGGGGCCTCATTTTATGATTTTAATTATTCTGTTTAGCTATTACAGTTTTAAATGTTTTGTGGTAAATGGCAGAAACTAATTAGACATAAAACTATAAGATATTCATTTTCAAACACTTTATCTTAATTACATTGTAAATGCTGATATTAACAGATTACACAGCAGTTTGTTTGGCTGCTTCATTAAATGATTGCTAGAGAGTGCTCTAGAAGCAGTAATAAATGCACACTAATAGCCTCAGAGTCAGCAGTAGATGTGGACAACTGAGGAAAAGACACAAAAATTATGTACCTTTACTTTCAAGCACAAGAGATAGAGAAAGGACCTTTACTTACATCCCCAAAGTTGCAGAGTGACATCAGAGCCACCTTTCATCAGTAAGGACAACAAAATGTTCCCAGACATGAATGGATTAACAGAAATGTGTCTAGCATATTAGCTCTGAATTGTTAATCCCATAATTCAAAACAAAACTGAAGAAAACATTAAGCAAACAGAAAGAAAAAACCTAAATAGCAGCCAAATACATCAGCGGAATAATTCTTTCAATGGTGATAGTACTACTTCAAGGGCAAATGCAGCCCAAAACCTGAGAGAACATATATTTTAATTTTATTCAGTTATTTCTAGGTAATTATCTAGCTTTAAAATACCATCAGTTTGCTTTGGTAATATCTCCATGGCAAATTACTATCATGCTATTCAGATTTTTCTTCCTGCAACATGAGGATTATAAAAACTAAGCCAAACATATCAGTGTGACATGCTACTAGAACAAAACATACAGAGAACCTTGGCCTGACCCTTGCAAATACCCCTTTGGGATACTGTGTTTATTCCAGGAGTCTGATTTAACAACAGAATAAACTCTTGGCAAACAAAACAGAAGACAAAACAGCTGGCTGCATTCCTGCCAGGCAGTTTCATAGTTCATAAACCCCCCAAAATCAAATGAAATACATTAACATCAAACAATTCTTAGATGTTACCAAAAAAATCTTTAACTTCACATTTAAACTTTATACCATAATTTCATTTTTCCTGAAAGAGACCCATGCTCACTTCAAAGTCTTTCTGAAAAACAATCAGCATGCTGAGAGATTCAACAAAAACAGTAAATACAGGACTAATTTTACTCTTTCAGGAAATCATGGGAAACCGTTAAAGACTGCAGCCAAATTCAGAGCCACTTTATTTTCCCTGCTTTGAATGTAGGGCATGAAAGTGAATTATCATATTTTTGTATGAGACAAAAGTAGAAAATATAGACAGTGACAGCCTGTATAGAATTCTATGAAAAGTTAGTGGTTGATCACTGATACTAAGCAATTATACTATTTATTACTGTAAAAACAAAAAAAAACTTCACCACATATTGACAAAGCTGAATTGTAGCTGTATCAATGGTATATTAAATACTCTACACACTGAGGATTCATTTTAACGCTGGTACAGATAATAAGCATAACACTTTCAAAGACTGCCATGGAATCTATGAAATGGATTTTTGCTGAAACCAATAAAATGTGAATAACTTTTGTGATGTAGCAAAAAATTTTTGGAAGACTGGGAAATAGGTGTTGTCTTGATACTTATTTCACTTCTGGTTTTAGGAACTTTCACCCAAGTCAGCATCTTGCGAGGATTTACTTGTGTAATTTACTTGTATTCTGAAGACTGCACACAAGGATGTCCACACCATTTAATAAATGACCTGTGGCCATTGCTCAGTTCTCAGCCGTAATCACCCTCTCTTCCCCCCGAATGCTGCTCTTTTGGACATTATCCTCCAGACTGTATCAGTTGGCAAGGGCCATAACTTCCAAAGAGCGTTTTAACATTTAAACAGTGCAGTTGATCTCATGCGAGTGCTTAGGATGTCCCTGTGCAATTTCCTAGCATGGATACAGCCATCCGATCTAGCGGGGTGATATTTCATGTATCACCATGAATCCCATATTACAAAAATAATACTGACAAACAGATGACTAAGATAGTAATTGTCACATAAGTGTTGATACCCAGGATTAGACTGCCCAAAGTTTCAAACCTCAAATTCATAGAAAAGGGGATGTGGTAAAATTGAGTAGCAACTGTACTGTAAATTTTGACACTTTATTGCAATACTTAGTCTCATTGAGGATCTATTGCTAAAAAATTAAAAGCAAAACGCTTGATACAAAGCCTGTTAAAATCAATCAAAAGACTTTATCTGATTACAGAGGCTTGTGAATCAAACCCCAAAAGTGTGAAATAGGGGTAGTCTGACAGAGTGAAAGTTTTAAGTAGAAGAGCATAATTGTTTTAAATCCATCCTCTGTAAAAGCAATTGAATGATTTAGTATGCAGAACTCAGACTAGAAGTAATTGTCAGAAATAAAATTCAATAAATAGGAGAGGAATCAGAGAGAGACATACATTATATTAAAAATGTGCAACAGCCTCCTTGGAGAAGAGTTGAAAATTGAGTTATGTGAAACTTGTTTATGCAAAACATGAGGAAATAACGGTGAAAGCTGGTATTTTCTTTTTCACTTTCAAATAAGATTTTTCACTTTCAAATTCATTGTTTGAGCTCTAAGTAAGCCACAGCACAACTCAGTTTAGAATTCATGATTCATATTGTTCTCAGTGAAATACTTCCTAATCAGCCATTATTGCCTATAGGCATGAAGCCAAAGAAATCAGCAGAGTAGAATGTATTTATTTATTAATTTTAATCAGTGCAGCTAATGCCAGGACCTTTAAACCATCTGTTTCAGTTAAGGAAAAAGTATGGACCACTGGTGATGTTACTACTGAAAAAAACATTTAGAGGAGAAACATATGTTCCAATGGCAATTTGCCTCCTGAGTGCAGAGGCAAACAGGCAAACACTTAAAATATAAGAGCAGGCTCTATGGTTACTGTTCCAGAGTTCTGGATATTCTGAATTGCCTTCCAAGATATTAAGGTTTTTTTTCTACATGTCTGCTAGTGCTCAAGAGGGCAAGGGTGACAGAAAAAAAACCACTGTAAGCAACCAAAAACTCTCATGATGTACATGTATGCGCATTTCAAAGTGAACACACAAGTATTCATATGTTGACGACAGAAACAACTACCTAATCACTCAGACACATTCTGAATAAACACCCTGGCAAACTGACCTGGCAATTAACATTATGGTTTAGTGCAGATACAAATTTTTAACTTAACCTCCACCACTGCTACTTTTACTATTTCCTGGTTTATCCACACTTTAGGAATCTCCAGTTAAAGTGATTGTGTAAGGCCAGAGGCATGAGAAGAGGGCACAGGCTGTTTGTCAAGGCAGTCAGAATTAATTTCTCACCCCATTCTGAACTGACCTGGTTCTGGGAAGCACGTGGCACAGACAGTGCAGTATAATGTGGGCAACTCGCATGAGATAACTTGCCTTGCCAGCATCTCAGCTGCAACTCTTTCCCTTCCTACCCTACTTTAATGTGACTGAAAAGACTGAGAGCACTTCTTTACTTGAGTTTACTCTGAGGCGTGGCTTCCCACAGGACACGTGAAAAAGCAGAGAAGGAATCTTCCATGGAAAGGGAACTGACTGAAAAATTATCTGAAAAAGAGCTATGTCTATGACCTTGGCACTGCTAGTTAAATGAGGACAAAGAACCAATCACTCCTCTGAGCTTCATATTGCTTTAAGCAAGCCCTGACCCTAAGATATAACAATTCTTTCATGGGAGTTTTTTTACGTCAGTGTCCAGAATAACATGAGGGAGCTGTGCCAGCCCATCAGATTTGTGGGTTTTACACATTAAAGAGCAAACATGTGTGGCAACTTCCTGGCTGTGGCATGTGATTGTGGTGGTGCCTGATGGTGCAAAGCCTGCTGAGGCACTGCTGAAGGTCTGCAGAGAGCCAAGGAGCCAGAGAGGTGAATAGCAGAACTACCTAAACAAAGCACTCCCTAGAGTGAAGTAATCTTGGACTATGTATTGGTGAAAGATCGGGTTTTACGCATATAAAAAGTACATTCATGCAAATGGCATTTACACATATATTTGTTATGTTTAACAGTCCTCACAGACAGCCTTCATAATAAATCAGTACGGTGTAGTAGACAGCTGAGTACAAGAACAGTCATTGAGAGGCCATCCATGTGAGATGAACAGAGTTTGGTCTTCATTAGGCAGCACACTCTTAGATGGTAGATGGTATACATGACATATTGTGGTATATTTTTTTTTAGTAAGAAAAAATATCTTTGGACTTCTCAGTTTCTACAGATCATGAACGGTTTATGTGAAGAACACAGCTGCTATCCAGTCTTTAAGAAAACTGACCTGAGATGACTGTACACCCTGTTAGGATTTACAATCAGCATTGCCTTATCTTTTACTGTACCCAGCAGGCATAATATGAAGTGCCTAAGGAAAAAATTTCTTTAGAAAGGATTTCTGAAGGAAAACGTAATCAAAACCTAGCTACAACAATTCTTGTGAAAACCACTAAAGAATATGGTCCTTTCAAAATTAAAACTCTAAGAAGTGCAATGAAAATTCATTGGGAGCATATACTCATGCCCGAAATATAAAGCTAGAAACATGTATCTGAGATCTGCCAGCATGTAAAACTCAACAGTATTCAGCATTTATGTACTTCAGAATCATATTGCTTTATCAAAGCATAAGACTTTGCAGGTATCATCTTACTGCAGAAAAATTGTAAATTTTTTGTTTTCTTTTTTTTCATTCAGTCAATTCCTAGAAAAACAAATAATGGAACAGCTACTTAATTTCCAGTTCTGTAGATAATAATAAGCTCTTTCTGGCATTCAAATGCAGTGTCAATGGCAAGGCATTCCAGAAAGACTTTACAAGACTGAGTGAATGCCAGATGATTCAATATAGGTAAAAGAAAGTAACATCACTAGAGAAAAATCATCTAAATCATGCCTACATGATGCTCAGAACTTGCAGTTGCAATTCAAGAAGATTTTGAAGTTAATTTTGACAGTGCTTGAAAATTTGCTCTCTCAAAAAAGTCAGCAAAATTCTGATATTTCAAGTACCATCAGAAAGGGTCTTGAGACCAAGGTGCCATTTTGTTGCCATATCTAATTTTGGCACTCTGGCATCTTGCATGTGTGCAGTTCTAGTCTCCATATCTCTAGGAAAAAAATTAGAGGCAGGGGAAGGTACAGATAAGGGCAAATAAGGGATAAAAAGGATGGAGTGACTGCCCCATCAAGACACAGCTTGAATAAGCCAGCACTGTACAATTTGCAAGCAGAGCAGGTGAGCAGCGGTGTGACTGAGATGCGTTAAGGTGACAGACAGAGATGTGGCTGAGGCGACAGAAACATAAGAATGGTGGATATGCTGAATGCAAAGATGTTATCCACCAAATTCTGCAACATTAAAGTTGCACAAGAATGCAGTTGAAGGAACGAATAATAGATAATTTAAGACAGATTAGAGAAAGTACTTTGCGCAGAGCAAGAAGTTAATTTGTAGAACTTTTTGCCATAGGAGATGATGAAGGTGAACAATATAATAAGTTTCATAGAGGAATTCAACAAATTCATGGGTGACCTGAAATGGACAACATGCCCATATCAAAAGGCACAGGCAGGAACGTATCTTCTAACAGCTCTAATACAACTATTGTGGATGCTGGCAGAGTATAGCAGAAATGGAGCACAGACGATGACCAAAACCACATTCTCCCTAAATAGCATCTCCTATTGCTACTGTAAGAGGTAGAGTACTGGACTCAGTGAACCACTGGTCTAAATGGAAAGGACATTTCTGGTGTTCTTAATCATTTGGCACTAAAGGAATAGCCATCTGGGGGGAAACAACAGAATAGATAATCCTACACAGAAGATTAATTAATATTATATTAGTTTGTGGTGAATAAAAAAAAAAAGTAGAAGAGAGAAACTTTGAAAGGCAGAGGAACTGCTCTGATTTAGGGCTAGAATAAAGATGATGCTATATTTCCATATATTTTAATATTTTAAGGTTGTCAGTGTAACTAGCTTATTTCTGAGTAACATCACATTCTGGTTCCCATCCTGGGGATATAAACAGGCTTGCTATGCTGTGTTTCTGCAAATGCATACAGCATCTGATGACATAGATATCATTGTGTATAAGCACCTTACTGAGCCTTAGACATTTGAATTATAAGCACATGGGGGGACAAATACAAGGCAAACATTTGCATAGAAGTGACTCAGTAAGAACATTTGTATTTGAAATAGCTTTTGAGCATTTGGATTAAGAACCAAAGCTGAGTGGGAGGGATGAAGACAGATTAGACCAGAGGCAGTTGTCTTTCAGCAATATACCTTGAGATGCATAACCGTAACATTTGTGAATTCTAGGAATAATTTACACTAGAGACATTATGTCTTGAGAAAACTGAAATAAAAGATCAGATCTTAGGAATTCCATTATTTGAATCCTTTACATATTTCATCATATTAATTTGTCCATCTCCAGTTTAAACTCAAGTTTAAAAAAAAACATTCAATCTCATTACTGTACAACAGTCACAACTGCATTAATTAGCAGAAATGTTTTTAAGAAAGCATTGTTCATTTATCTCTTAGGACACCTACATTACACAAAAAGTCTGAATTAAAGGCCAGAAGAAGTTAACAGGGTAAAGGTTAAGTTGCTTGCAATTTTTAAACAGAGTTAGATTCAGTGGTATTATTCTAACAAATTTCTGACTAGTCATACTAAAAAATAATCATATTTTATTTTCCCACATACATGTCATGATTTAACATAATACAACAAAGAAGAAAAAAAAAATCCCTACAAGAATTCTTTCTCTCATCTAGAAATAATTGTCATGGTACAATAACCAGGAATTAACAACTTCTGCCTTCCCCTGCATTGGGAATAATGAAGGTTCACGCACTCCTTTCTGTAGGCTCCTTCTTCTGGATGATTCAGGCATTTGGCTGCAAGGCAAAGCACACTACAGCTGATCCACTAGCTGAAATCCTAAGCTTTACTCTTCCTAAGTACAATGTGAATGTGCTTCAACCAGATTAAAAGCTAGCAATATGGATGGAAATATTCAAAACCTGATTTTGGCATCCTTTGGTTTGCTGTTACTCACTATCTTCACAGATACATATCACATACAGCAACTAACAGAACGAAAAACATTTCAGTATAAAAACAAAACCTTTGCAGTCTAAGCTTTTATATCCACTGTGGTTGTACCTGTAAGGGCTGGCCAAAGATCTTTTAAAGGTAGAGGATAACCTCTGATATTGATAGTAATATTAAAAATGCAGACAGAACATGCTGCTACCATTCATGATAAACTACTGTTTTAAGTTCAAGCAGACCTTTCAAACAGGTCTACTGCTGGGTGGCAGTACCTGACATGCAAGACAGGAAATATGGTCATGCTTCTACTAAAGCGTGTATGGCATGTACAAATGAAAATATTTTCCCAAATATCTTGTCTGTAACATTAGAGTAGTAGTTATCAGTGGGACTAGTAGTATTACTAATGAAAAGAGAAAAAAAAAGTAGAAACAAACTCCTGCCTTTTTCCAAAACAATCCAAATGAATGATATTCTGGATTCCACAACAAAGCTTCCATTGTCTTTAATGATGCATAATGGGGCCCTCAGTGATAGAAAGACGGCCACATTTCTGTGTAGTACCAAGAACCCATTTACACTGAGAAAAGAGATAGCCACCTAAAACTAACAGTTTTGGTGCATAACAGTTTTTTATGAAAAAGACATGACCCAATTTCATTTTTGACAGAAACCACACAGTGAAATGACCACCTGAGATAAAGTGTTTCTATTAAAATTCATTTGTGCTGTGAGCTTTAATTCTTAATATAACTTGGGCCATAGAGCATTTAGGTACAAATGCAGTAGCTAGTAGCTTATGCAGAACTTAGCACAGAAGTCATAGCTAGAGTCCTTAACTTAAAGAAATCATCTACTATGATATTTTGCTGTAGTTACCACACAACCGAAAAGCAAAACCCTACTCTCCTTCCAGGCAGAAAAGGGAATAAGTCCAGGAAAAAACATCCACTTGATAGTTCTTTTAAAATGGCTTGATTTTAAAGGGGCTGAATACACACTCTACTATAGCAAAACACCTATCTACATGCTTAGCTTTTTCAATATTTCCATCAAAGTCAATGAGATAATTCAAATGCTTTCAGGATTAAATGAGTGTGTTGAACATTTTCTACCACTGAATAATCAGTTAGAGCAATGAATAGCCTAAACATATTGAACCTGATTCTCAGTAAGTGTAAATTGCTGTTATCCCCTGAGTTTAACTACACAGATTTACAGCCATTGAAGAAATAGGGGCCTAAAAATTCTTTAAATGCAAGATATGGAAGAAGTGCAACCATTTAATCAGTATTTTCTCTCTAAGAAAGTGGAAAGATAATTTAGAAAGTTATTTATAAGGCCATGGTTACACACTGCTTTGTGATAATATTCCATTCATTTGTAGCATACAAGGTAAATATCCTATTAAAAGTGAGCTAATACATTCTGTAAATTTCATAATATAGTAAGATCAAGAAAAACAGTTAAGCTATTAATAAATAGTCATCTTATAGCTTTTCTCAGAGATTCAAAAACATTAAAGGACGTAACAAGATATGAAAATCAAATAAAAGGGATTTGAAAATGACATTATTTAAGCATTGAAATAAATTGTGTGCAGAACCATGCTAGAGAATATAATCTATTCTGAATTTCTTTCTTATTTTCTGATTAAATATACGAACTGGCCTCTACTGACATTTTAAAATGCTACTTTTAGAGTCATGCCATGCTTTAAATTATTCCAGTTTGAAAGAATTGATCCATGAGCAGTTTATCTGATTTACTTCACTGCCAGATGGATACGAAGAGCCAGAAATGTTCTGTGTCACCAGCTTTGCTACTGGGTCTAGGTAAAAGACTGGAGTATTTTATGCTTGGCACCTGTAGTGGCTTTCGGTAATGAGAACTCTGTAAATTAGCTTAATAAATATATTTAACATTTAGCTTGCAATAATTACTGATTTTTAGACTATAGGAAAAGAAAAGTGTTTCTGGACCTGTGTTAGTAGTTACGCTCTAACAGGTTCTCTCCTAGGTATTACAAACATACACTTTGAACAGAGTCTCATTTAGTGTGATCAAGTACAGGAATGCAAGCAAACCCCTAATAATGGTTTGCCATATGGGATATGTAAACTTTGAAAAGTCCAGAAGATTATGATACAACAAAAAAATTGAATCTGGCTCAAATTCTGCATTTCAGTATTCAATTTGAAAGAAATATTAATCTGGCATCAGTTTTTGGACCAGCACAAAGTGCCACATGAAACTTTCCTTATCAAAATTAACTCCCATCAAACAGAGTAATGCTGTAAACCAGTAAATTCATCCAAACGTTAAAACTTCATATATTTAAACATAGACTTAATTTTTTTCTCTTTTTCTGTTTTCATCACATACTGCTTCATAACAATTTATAAGATGAATACAGGAAAAACAGAATCAAGAACTGTAACTTGGAGAAAACACAACACTTCAGCATTTTCCCTCCATCACTATGTATGCAAGCATTCTTTAAAATCTTCACATTTATCTGTAACGCTCACTTCTGATGTACAACCTACAAAACATTGGGTCAGTGAGCAGGTGATGCATTTAGAGTGTTTTCATTTTTGTTATTTTAGTTATAAATTTGTGCTCCTCCTTTTGACCTAATGCATTAATTATGTGTCTTAGTCACATCTGTAGATTTGAAATTATTGCCTTTGTTGTACAATTAGAAATGACCAAGTAAAAATTTAGGGACTACTACTGTTTAAGTAGTATTAGTCGTGGTAATCAGAATCTTCATTTTTATTCTCTCTCAGCTTTGGGGAATTTGAGGATTTACTCTCTTCTTTTTCTGAATAGGGTACTTTCTTAGGTGAAAGTAATAATGACAATTAGATCAATTCAATTAAAAATGTAGGTTGGCAAGGAGAAGAGATAGAAAGAATACGTAGAAGACTTTCAATAGCCTAAAATATCACTGTCACTGATTTAGCTGTTTCAGTCCACAAGCCTGGGAGTAACAGTAGCTAGTTAGACTGTTTTGGACCCTTTATCCATTCAAAACATTAAAGAGACTGTGTGTGTTTTCTAAAGCTACACATAACTGAGCATCTTGCTGGCATCAAGGTAAACACACTATAATTATGCAACCAGTGATCTAACCAGGGAAAGCATGCTGCACGCACAGAAGTCCTGTCTCGGAAAGTTCAAGAACAAACTCATTTGCAAAGTTGCCTTATTAAAAGCCCTTGTTGGCATCTGCCATAATGGAACTGCAGCAGCCTTTAAAGCCAACATCTCTCACCCACGGAGTGAAAGAAAAAAAGGACAGTGTCTTTACGCCCAGTGCTGTCATTAGAGCTTTGAAAGTATTCTCTTTAAAAATACAGTGCTATGTACAATTTTAAATCAGCTGAGAGAAAGTGCAAAAAGCTTTGAGGTAGATCCATTAGTATTTAACTGAGTTCCATAATCACCACAAATATTATCTTGATCAGGCGTGATTTGCATGCTGAGCTAACTGTTGTGGGTTTGGGTTTTTTTTACTTTTTAATCTAAAAAAAAGGGAGAGCAGCAACTGGGAAGAAAATTTTCTGTTGACTCCTCTACCTACAAGCTCAGAACAGTGGAGTAGGTAACAAACTGAGGCCAGGGATTAATGCAAAATGTACAAATATGGTAACATATCACTAGATCCTCTTACTTCTTCCCAAACAGGGAACCAAGTAGCAAGCAGGAGCTGGAGGTGAAGAAAGCAACAGATGGAAGTTAATCAGACAGGTGCCACCTTGTGAAATCCATATCAGACATGAAGGTTTCTTAGTACACCTGTGAAGTTTGGAAATATCAGTAGCTCTGTCTCAAACTGTGCAGAAGAGTTTCCACTAAGGGGATGTCCCCAGTGGTGGAGCAGCTGGAGCTGAATGTAGGGAATGGAGAGACACACACACCATGTTGTGATACTAGTGACCAGCTGATGTAGAAGTGACACATGGGAGGCTGAACTGCAGAGCCTGAGCCATCTTGTCAGATTCCCTGCTTGGCCATTTGCTGAGGAGCAGCCCTGGATGGCTCCAGGGACCAGGACATCTGGCGGTACCAGATTGCTGAGGAGCTTCTCAGGGGGATCAAGGAAAGCTGAGGGACTGCCACTCATCCCTATGCTATTGACAAAAAGCACACACTTCTGATATCAAAGAACGGCGAAGTAATCTCTGTGAAATGGAAGTGTTAAGTATTGGAGTACGCTCTGAGGCATGTCCTCCTATTGAAACTACTGGAGCGACAACTAACAAGAATAAACAGTGACAGAAACCACTGACAAAGTTACGATTATTCAATGACAGCTACTAAAGAAGGTTGCACAGGTATTCCAGCTGGGTGTTTCAGATGCTTGTTTATATGCAAAGATTAAAGCACATCTACATGTCATATATACTCATCTTTAAGAAATGGCACGATGTGCCATCTCGGCAGTTGAACCCTGTAACTCTGTTTTTTTAATCGCTTAGAGAATTTTGACCTATACTTTATCAGATAAGCAAGCTGAAGAGCACAAAACTGTTTTATTTATGTTATCTCCTCAACACAGTCGACAGACATTTAGGCTATACCAAGACTACATAACGTGGGAACAATTCTGATTTCCTGGACTTAGGCATTAACACCAACCATACAGCCTCCATCCTTGGGGATGAAAATGGGTGATATCTGATGTTGAGATCATGCTACAGATGAAGGAAAACCTTTCAATGGAAAATAAATTTATTTGGAATCATCTGGTGACAAAGATCTGTCCTGCCTCTGCCAGCTCCAGCACATAAACACAGCTATAGCCTTAATTTTATTCTGCTTTTAGACACAAGACTCTGACTTAACACAGGTGATACTGCTGCTGTTTGTGCACAATAACAATACACTCAGACTTGGTTTCAGTGGAGTACATTTGTGCTTATAACCATCTACATGCCAATACTCTAGCAAGGTATATTCAGAAATTACGTTGAACATGTATTTACTTTAGCAACCTAACTACTTCTTCCAGATATCCTGCTTGAAATTGCATACATATTCAATTTCAGGAGAGAATAGTTTCTATTTTTCATTAGCAGATTACAAATTTAGTCTTCATCATACGTGGATTTTGTTCAGGGATCTGCCAAGTAACCATACATCAGGATTTTATTTTCATATATTACAGCTCATTTTAAATTTCAAATAAACCCTATGATTAAAAGACTGAACTTCTGACAATGTCTCTGGTTGTACATTTGTTCTTTGAGGTTCTTCAAGGCTGTAAAGTATAGCTCAATAAAAAGCTTAATATAATCATATGTTGCTCACCGTTTAGAAGACCAGTAAGTCTAACATCTTAAGAAATCTAAAATGATGCATTAAGCAGTTCCATAACTTTTTTCTGTATCAAACTAAGTAGATTTTTTTGTTTAATTATTATTATTTTACTACCAGTATCTTCAAAGACATGGAAGTGCAGATCTGGTCTGTTAATTCAGTTTATGCAGAAAACTGCCTTGTGCAACAGATAGCACTCCTGTGAATTTTAATTGATTTAGTCTGCTGTACTACCAGAAAACTAACACCATTATATAGATACTTTGAAGAGCAATCAATCAGCCAGTGCTCCAAGTGAGCAGGAGCTGAGGTCTGGAACCTTTCCCCAGCAGGATCACAGCTTCTGCACTTCTAAATGAATGAATTGTTCTTACTGCTTCTCTTGAACAAAACGATAAAAATAAAATATAAAATACAAAATGGAAGCCAAAATCCATTCCAGTTGGAGGAAAGGGAGGAGAAAAAGTCAGAAGATTATTCAGTGAGGTTCTCCTGCTTACATCTTTTTGCTCTGAACAATGTAATCAATCTCTGCATTATCATATTCACTTTACATTTTGCCATCTGACTGATTTTCAAATGGAATCACTGTCACATAAGAGCACTAGACAAAATTACTATGCCTTTTCTGCTAGCTATTGCATTACATTTATAATACAATATCTGGTGTTCCCTTTTTTTTTCCTTTTTACTTCCGTATTTTAGCTTGTCTCTGACCAGTGCCACCACTATTCCTAATTACACTCAATACTTTGCATGCATTTGAGGATGGATTTTCATTATTTAACAGTAATTTATCTTCTAAGTGCTCATAATTTGCAAGGTAGCTGCACAGCACACTGTGTATGGGAATATGCATATAGGAGTATAATAACACTCTTTGAAGTCTTTTCTTCAAGTTGTATTCCAGATCTTACTCCCTGTGACATCTTTGCTGCATTAGTCTTGATTCAGGACAAGAAACAGATAGGTCTAATACTACCAGAGTTCTTGAGAACTTCCTCTTATTCCATGAATAACAGTTGAAATAGTTGATTTTAGAATAGCTTTTATAAAGTAACCTGCAGCTTTTACAATCATTTGGCTTGTTCTGCTTTGTTAGCAAAACTGAAACTGCAAGGATTAAATTTCAGCATGTCAAAAACTTCTGATGCCAAACCATGAAGTAATCAGAAAAGTTATAAAAACAAAGCTTGCTAGATTAAATAATTTTAATGCTGCATGCTTCCAAGTTTTCCTCTAAATTATAAACCCACAGTAAATATTACAGTCTTCCTAGGTAACACTGGTGCTCACAGCTCTTGTTACTCAGAGGTACAGAGCATATGGGTCCCAGATTGGTTCCTTCTCCCATACAAGAGGAAACCATAACCTTCACACCCTACACTCCGATTCCTGCACTAGGACCCTAACCATGCCTCCACTTTACAGTCCCCAAGTAGGAGTTTAACCCCATGCCACCAGTTTTTCCTAGCACTCCTTCAAATTGGTACCATCTCCATCCATTTAACTTCCTGCCTACATCCTCGTCACTGATAGCTGTAATCATCTATGGGAAGGTACATAATCCCACAGCCAGAAGTCAGCACCTCCAGACAGCCAGTTATTACTCTGAGATTGCTGAATCTTACAGATTTAAATTTAGGACCTCCACAAAGGCAATTGTAAATCACTGATATCTGCATTATTAAAGGACCTACCCTGCAACTAAGGTGAGCTTCTCCACATAGGCAGTGGGATCATATGGGTATGTTTCCTGTAATACCATTTCAGGGCTAAAATAGGCTGGGAAGGTTGTAGGGTGGCCGAACCATTAGCTTTTATAAAAGATTTATAAATCAGTGGTGCCATATGTTCCTCTCATTTCCCAGAATTTCAAAATCTAATCAGGATGCTGTTCCTGATAATCATGCCTGGACCAGACTAACCCAATCCAGAATACTGAAAATAACAGTTTGTAAGTGTTTTGGGGGGGAACTGTATTCACATATTTCAACTTTTCCCCAAAGACAGGGGTGCTAGAAATTTGTTGTCCTGGAAGAAAAAAAAGAAGATTGTGTTGTTTCATTGCCTGTCTGCCAGTACAACCCTAGTAATTTTTAAAAGCATTAGTGAATTCCAGACAAATTTGATAAGGGGACTGGAGTCCAACATTTCTGTACATGTCTTTAGAAATCAATGACTAACAACCATTTCAAAAAGCAGAAGGGAAAGTTTAGTTGTGTGCGACCATGGTCAACTAATCAGCTGGGGAAAGAGCAATCTAACAGCACAGGTGTTAGGGGAAGGAAGTGGGAGTGTTCAGAGGACATGTCTGCACTATACACTAGTAACACACCTATGATGGTCATAGAACTGTGCCTATATTATTGATAAAAAGTTCTTACGGACAAAATTAAATGTGTAGAAATAATCAGAATCTTTAGCCAGCCTAATGAACTAATGCATTTTATTCCTTCTATAACTCTAATTTCAAATTAGAAATTAAAATATTTACCTCTGTTGATTGTTTTCCTTTTTCCATTAAATTTAGTGTCTGATATCTGCATAACATCTAGAAATTGTGAAGTGAAAGCAAGAGTATTCTTTGAAAATGGGAAGATCTGGTTTTACAAATCCAGGAGGTTTACGAGGTTTTCTTAAAAATATTTCTTTGTTCAAAAAAACTGTGGGAGTCTAGCGGGAAGAGAAATAAAAAATAGGATGAGAAGTTGTAATTCAAGTAAAATATTTTAATACTTTTAATTAGTAATTTGGGTTGGTACTGAAATACCATTTTCTCTTGAATGAAATATAAAACCACTCCGACTAGAAAAGGCTCACAGAGCTTTATTAGGCAGGGATGCCACCTACTGGAAATCAATTAAGGCAGAAAAATAAAATCTGAGCAGTGCTGAAATATCCAAAAGAAAATGAGTGAATTACTGTCACATATAATCTCTAATCGCACAAACCTGGGGTCAACATGAGGGCAAGCTCACTGACAAAATTAAAAACATGATACTATCTAGGTCAGTAACCTAAGAGAGTGCTAGCAATTGCATATACAAAAGCAAAGAAATCTGTCAATTCCCAACTTTTAATGCTAAACTAAATGACAGAAATGATCACCTGTGCTTATAGAATTCTGAAGTGTTAAGCTTTTTTTGTACAAGGGACAATCATACAAAAAATGTGACCATAGGAGACATTTTTTTATAGCCTTAGACCAGGAGCAAAGATATTTTCTTTGGTGAGAGTTGAAATAGACCTTCCAATAGCATTTGGTCAACAATACATTAGAACACATAACAATGTCTTTCTGTAATAACTTAAAAAAGAATGGAGCTGCAGACTGTGTAAAATGAAGTTACAATATTACATCAAGACTAGAATTATTAGGGTCTGTAGCCTATCCCTAAGCAGCAATTACCCCAAAATATTATTTATTGACTTGAATGGCAGCTAGTATAGCCACTTAATCAACAGTCTATGTTCTAAAGCAAAAAGGGTAACGCTCCCACTCAGGTGATTAATGTCTTTTGTTCTTTTTTTCCTCTCACAGATAAATTTGATTCACACACACATACACAGAGCACTTCAGGCATATATACTTTGTGGCAATTCAAAGTTTGGGGAAGTCATGACACTCCAGGCATCCTAATGTTATAGCCCAGTAACTGATGCCATTCACATCCCACCTGGCAAACATCAGAACAATTTTTAATGACAAGCAAAAGTGTGAAAGTACAAATTCTAATGGAATAAAATGATCTTGGATATTCTTAAAGGAAATCAATTTGAAGTCATTGCTGCTTCTAAAATACTGTTTTCTGGTTTTGTGTATTGCAGCCTTTTTAAAAAAATAAAACTTACAGGTCATGCTTGGTTCTTAGTGTCTCAACTGTTCTAGTCTCCCCAAATTATTATAGATAACATATACACATGCAATACTTCAGACAGAATAGAAATGGCAAGAAGCAAGAAAGGACTTAGATAGTAGAAACTTGCTATAATAGTTCAACTGAAATATAAAACTATGAAAAGCAAATGAAGTAAAACATGACAAGAAGAAATCCTGTATCAGATGTTTAGTCAATTAAGAGTTAAATTTGTTTTAATAATGCACTACAACTCAAAATTAAATAAGAGAGTATATTCACTGTATGTCGATTCCTTACTAGCCTCATCTAGAGGATTCTTGTCAGACAAGACTTTATTAATTTGATACAATATATATTTCAAGAAATAAAAACCTATTCCAAAGAGAACTCTTGTTCCCTTAGTCTAGTAAAATTTCAGCATGCTTGCAGTGTCATCGGCAAAGGTAGCAATAAAATGCAGGGGAAAGATTTGAAAAGTGATAGTATCCTGCTAAGCTATAAGCACATTCTAGCAGTTATTGCACAGGAAAAAGCCTTGTGAAAGGCTGTGAAATACAGAGATATGCTGAACAGAAAGTGTAAAAAACAGTAAGTCTGGTCCTAAAACTATGCAGAATATACTTTACAATTACTGACTGATCTCATATATGCAGTGACAGTGCATTCTTGCCAGCATAAGAGAACATGTATCCAGTTTCCATAATCTTAGCATAGTTATGGCAACAGCGAAACAGCTTTAAAGCAAGTGCAGAGTGAAAGTCCTTTTGTCTCCGAGACTGCATTTTCTGTGCATCAGTTTTCACTGATCTCAGAAAGAATTTTAGAAACAAGTACAGCAAAGTCAAGCCCCATGTCTCCTTATTATAATGTTTTCAAGTACTACAGATAGGTAGAACAGGTCTGACAAAGTACAAGTACCACGGAATGTAGAGGATGCTCTGAGGCATTAAGTAAGGTCACTGTAGCTCAGGAAATCCAAGCAAACAAATAGATCTGCAAAAGGAAAGAGGGAAAGGAAGATTTCAAGAAAATAAAAAAAATGTAACTGTTGGACTGGAAGAAAAATTGACAACTCCCTGCCTTCAAGCCTCAGACACTTAAGCTCAAAACTTAAGACTTCCCCCATCACTAAGCACTTTCATATCCTTGAATTTTATAACCAATATGTAAGACTTACCACAAAACTCATAACCAACCTTAGCTACTGGGACAAAATGACTGCTAAAATAATGCAACCTGTTCTACCAGAGAACTTCACAGAACTGTACTGTTCCTTGCCTTCTTCTCTATCTTAATTAGCATTACAAGTACAGCTTGTGCCCCCACTGTTAAGTCCCCAGTAGTTACTAAATCTGCATTTACTTACACAGGAAAAAATCTGAGTCCATAAACTGTCTTGTCCTTACTGCTTCCTTTTGCTCTCAACCTGTAAAATGGTATATACACACTCCATTCAGACACTAAAATTATTTTATTTTCTTTCCTTTCTATTTTTTGTACTCCTCTCTCAAAGCATCAATCAGAAAGCGACAGTTGTCCCAAACAGATCAGACTAGTGGTACATATTTCTAAGTCGTAGGTATCATTTGCTTTTCTTCTCTTTTCCTACCATTTGTATTTTTCTAGGTTTATTTTTATTTTTATCCCCCATGCGGCTCCCCTTCCTTCTTTCCATCCCCCATTTTCTCATTCAGCTTTGTTTTATTTCCTATTTGTCCTTTCCTTCCCCTTTATTATACTTTAAATACTTCTTTTTTTCATATCAATGTTTGCATATCTGTAGCTGTTATCACTCTTCCTAAAAATTTCAAAGACAGTTTTTCTTAGGTGCTTTAGAGGCAAAGCTTATAGTCACAAATTTCATTCACTGTAAAGGATATGTGTTTATTAAGACTTTATAACATCATTGATATGTTGCACATGATAGTAGCTGTCTTTATAATAAACAATATAAACTTTTGGTAAAAAATCATATGAAAACAAACAAATTGGCAGTTGGCTTTCAGTGTTCATATGCCTGCTTCAGGCCCTCACTGCACGTACTCATTTGCATAAATAAACCTGGGTAGCAGGGCTGGAGAACAGTGATTTTTTTCATCAGGCATTTCAACAGATAGCTATGGCCACCTTGCTCTAAACTTTCTTTCAGAAAGAGGAATTTCTGGCTTCCTGTCAATGGCTAGATACAACAATACACAAAATTAACAGCACAACTGTTTCTGAAATAGTATTGATGCTTTTGATCAGATGAGATTTGGGACTCAGAGGTGTTGCAGTCAGGATAGAACTTCTTTACTTGAACTGGTTTAAGCGTAGGTAAGAAATGCATCCAATGACAATGCTTTTTTTCTGAAGATATTTCTCACAGCATTCTCTTATAAGATCCTGCCTGTGCATTCTTACACCTAAATAAATTTTACACAAATCACTATTTCAGCTATAAAAAGAAGAATTTTACAACAAAATAATCTAAACCCATAAAATTAATATACATATCTCACACATACACACACACACTCTCGAGGATCTCTAAAGATATCACAAAAAATAGGTAAGATCCTGTGTGAACTGTGTCCAGAGATCTCTAACTACATCAGAAAGTTTCCATTTTAGATTATCTAATCCTTCCCTCATTTCTTTGTTACTTCATGTCTGATTCCACTGCTGTTTCCTAACCTCAGATTTTTCCTTCAATATACATTTCAACAGGAAAAGGTATTTTTTATTAAAAGACCAAAAAAACCCCAAACATATTTAGAAGACCAAGAACATCAAGCAAAATGAAGAATTTAAATATGTCAGTTTCATTATGCAGCAGCACTGTTTTATCAGAAATAGAGTTCAATTGCCTCATGTCTCCACCATCTGACATAAATCTGATTCCCCAAAATGGAAGAATAGACCTCTGCACCATACCCTATTTCAACATCAACAGAGACCAGAAATGAAATTATAGCCGTAATAGGCAACTGAGCCAACAAAGAACATGACAGTTGTAGACACCTGACTGGCAACTCCTCTTTTTCATTTTTGTATCAAAGTAACTTTTTAAAAATTGAAAACAAATGTATAATTTAAAACAATTAAGTTATTCAGGTCTCACTGTGGAACGTAAAAATAAGAATTATGACAGTCAATGAGCTGATAACTATGGTGTTTAGGTAGAATGTGGACTGAGGTTCCAGGCTTCTCTGAGATGAGCAAAGCACAGACAGGAAGGTGACCAGCCCACCTTCAGCCGAGTGCTCTAATAATTAGGATAACTGGTTGCAAGTCAAACATTCTACGTCATGTTACTAAAAACAAATCCCATGAAAGGATTTGGTTTTATTCCAGTACAGAATAAGAAAATGTTTTAATGTTCAAAATTTACCTTGGTTATTTTTTACTGAAGAGTAGATTAATGGGCAGTAACTTTCACTATCATCCTGGACATTTTATTCTTCTGTATTTCAGGTTCAGTAAGTTATAAAAAGTCTACGTTTGCCATAGGACCAAAATATTCTGAAGAATGATTTCTCCTGTTCAATCCCCAACAACAGCCGCAGAGGCTTTTGTCACACAACCCTGCTTTGATGTTACATGTACATTGTTTTCACTGAGCTATGCTGTTCAGACAGTTAGCACTCGATTTCTAAGTCTAGCCTGATGTCACTCTTCAATGCTCCTGTTCCCAAGAACCAGACATATGTTCTCTTATATTTAGAGCATAATTCAACAAAATATTTAAGTCTGTGTTTAAATCCATTGCTGTGAGTTATGTACTTAAATAACTTAGAAGACAGGGGTTTTAAAGTATTCCTCAGCTTTTATACAGACAGTATTCTTCAGCTTTTATATGAAATACATGGTTTATTAAACAAAAGTATTTATCAAATCTTATCCTTTCTGTTAGCACTGTTGAGAAGAAAGTGTGAAGAGTAAATACTAGCTGACATACTGTCAAATCACAGGCAAAAGCTGGATTTTTTTAATCTCAGAGAAGTCAACACACAAACACTGAATCACTATCAGCCATAAAAAGAAGGGATATATAAACTAATGAAGATTAAGCCTGGACAGCTATTAATTGTATTGCACTTACACCTATAGGCACCATGATTTATCTTACATTTTGATACATGTAACAAGGAAGGAAGGAACTCGTCTCTGGCCTCATAAGCTTAACGGTCAAAACAGGTTCATATAAAAACAAATAGGAAGCATTTGTGAATTTATAGAAAACAATATTCTTCTCACAGCGTTCTTCTGATTTTACTGGAAATGGAGTTCTGGAAAAGACATACCGGGCCAAATCAAACAAAGGTCTCTACACCTCCAGCAGAATCAATACCAAGTTGGATAACTGGGCTCTGTATAGAGCTCAGGATAATAATTAGGTATCTTAGACACTAAGCATGGAGATGTCCATTGGCAGAGGGCACAGCTCAAAGAAGAAATGTGTAGAGAAAAATGGAGGAGTGTGAAATCCCATTATTTTTTCCAGAGTTTAAGTAACCACAGTGGATTCTATCACCAGGAATCACAACCATTCTTTCAGATACGTAACCAAAGCACCCACCCACTCTCAGGCTGTGATGCTGATACCACATCCTATGTGTACAGTGCTCCTCATTCTCCTCTTGGAACTGCTTTTACTGCTCAGAAAAGAATTTAAAGAACAGGGTGAGTAAACACATGAAAAGGTCACTTTGGTAGCGTAGTAGTTCTGGCCAAGAAGATACTTGATACATGTTCTTGCTGCAAGGGCTGCAGGTACGTTTTTATGCAGTGATGTTTAAAACAAGGACTAATCATTCCTGAAATAAAACGCCAAGCTGTTTATCTTATGGTCCTTATGAACTGCCCATGGTTCTTAGATTTGACATGTCCATTACAGCCAAATTCATGAATGTAGGAGAGAAACTCGTCTTTATTTTGTTTACAGAAGGCAGTATCTTAATGATGGAAATTTTACTGCTATCGATATTGCTGCTGTTGTTTTTATTGCTATCTTATGAATTAAAGACTCCTGAATTGTCCCACTAACCATAAAACTGTGGTTAAACCTGGTTTGCCATGGACTTATGTCCACCTTCGCATAGGCTCCCTCTGCCTGTTTTCATCAAAATAAAACAAGATCTCACCTCTGCCCTATCCTTACAACAACCTCATTGCAATTCTGGCAGTTCCCCATCCAATAAGAGTAATGTCAAGCTCTCCCTACATCCACATCCCCTGCTTGTCATAATTTAGCAGACGTTCATCACCAAATCCTCCCTACAGTACCTTCAGTTTCGTCTAGCAGTAGTTCCTCTAGCTTCAGTACTACTAGCTCCCTCCCTTCCTTTTTGGTACATGAATAAAGTTAGTCAAAATCATTGCAAGGTCCCATTGCTGAGTGACATCTATTCTTTTGTTAAATGTGGCTGAAGAAGGCTACAAGGTCCGGAAGTTATTAAGAGCATTGGTAGACACAGTGTCACTACACAGGCTCCAGTTTCTTAGGAGGCTGCAAAAATGTTCATGACTGATTAGCAAATCCATGTTACTGGAGGCACCAACGTTTGTATATTCACATTTCTCTAGGCAAAACCTATTTTCTGTTGCAAAGGTACATTGGACTCATGGTACAAATGGTACAAATGCATTAATTCAAAATATTTTGATGCAGCACTGCTAGGAAATTTTATCACATATTTAATTAGGTCAATGATTGGCATGTATCTGTACTGTAGTCAGAAATATCTTTTCTTTTTTTTTTTATTCCAACAATAATCATATGTATCTTTCATATACATATATGCATGTTGGTGATGCATACTCAGTTTCCATACTATAGGGATGCATGCTTGTCCTGGTTTCAGCTGGGAGAGAGTTAGTTGTCTTCCTAGTAGCTGGTACAGTGTTATGTTTTTGAGTTAGGTATGAGAAGAATGTTGATAACACACTGATGGTTTCAGTTGTTGCTAAGTAATGTTTAGTCTAAAGTCAAGGATTTCTCAGCTTCTCATGCCCAGCCAGCAAGAAGGCTGGAGGGGCACAAGAGGCTGGGAGGGGACACAGCCAGGACAGCTGACCCAAACTGGCCAATGGGGTATTCCATACTGTGTGATGTCACATCTAGTATATAAACTGGGGGGAGTGGGGGTGGTGGGATCGCTGCTCGGGGACTAACTGGGTGTCGATTGGCGGGTGGTGAGCAATTGCATTGTGCATCGCTTGTATATTCTAATCCTTTTATTATTACTGTTGTCATTTTATTAGTGTTGTCATTATCATTATTAGTTTCTTCGTTTCTGTTCTATTAAACCATTCTTATCTCAACCCACGAGTTTTACTTCTTTTCCCGATTTTGTCCCCCATCCCACTGGAGGGTTGTGGGGTGGAGTGAGCGAGCGGCTGCGTGGTGCTTAGTTGCTGGCTGGGGTTAAACCATGACAATGCTACAGGCATATCAGTTTTAAAGCAAAAAAGTTAACAGCTTGACTCCGTCTTGAATCTAAAGTGGTACTCAGACATGTTAGTCCAGTTAGTAACACTGCCTGCTGTTCAGGTTCAGCTTGCAATGTGGTTTTGTGGAATTTAAACCACATCTTTCTCTCATTTGAATAGGCAATTTCCTCATCTGAAAATAAATTACTCTTGGAGATATTTTGGTGAGAAAAAAAAGTTTCCAAGCATTTCTCATACATAAAATATATCAAGTCCACATGAAATGCCTCAAACAGAACACTCAGCTTGTAGCAGAGGCTTTCAATTTTACCTTTTATTCTCTGTAATAGTTACAAGCAGTTTTTCCCTTCTTTTCTGTATTTGAATGGCATATTTCATTTCACACATCCATTGCTTTCTGCCCAGCACTGTAATTCAGCTAAAGGAAAAAGCTTAGTATTTGAAAATGTCAGCTGCCCAAAAGATATTTGGAAGTCTGTGAATGTTAACCTTTCTAACATTTGCTTAAAGCCATCTGAAATTAATTTTCCTCTCTGCCTTCCTGTATCTAAATAAGGAGAAAGAACTATTCTAAGATGCCTATTTAAGCAGAAACTGATACAAAATGTATGATCTCTTTGGGGAAAACCAGCCTCCTAATACATGTAAATAACTCCGATTCACATTACCAGAACTGCAGAGGAACAGATTTTCTCCCAAGATTGTTATTCAGTAAATTACAGTCATGCTCGCCCCTCTCAGCTCCTCTTACTTATTCTCATAAAAAGTATTTTCTTCTGATGTTCTGTGCACACCTTTCTTACCAGTTCACTGTGCATAAAATTAAATGAATAGATAGAGATATATGAATAGCTTTAAATAATCTTAGAGCTCAGGATATTTGTTTTAACCACTGATTATCAATTCATCAAGTCAAGATTACTGGCAAAGACCTAAATCCTGAAGAAAGCTTTCAAATGATTATAATTTCAAATAAGGCTTTGCAGTTAAACCACAAAACACAATTGAACAACAGAGTAAAATGCCTCAATTTGCTGGATCATCATTAACATGAAACTGAGACTAGGTATTATATTTTTGATTGCATCCTCTCAATCTGAAGTAAAATGAAACTGCAGATCTGATTTAAAAAAAAAAAAACCACCACCATGTAATCATTTCAAATAAACACAACATGGCTACAATTATTTGTAAAGAACAATTAATGATCTTAAAATGATTTATGCTTGAAGCAAGTAACTTTTTGTTATTGATACAGTTTGTTCTTTCTATCACAACAGGGTTTTTAAATCTCTGCTCCCCAAAATACATAGCATTTTCTTGACATAAATAGGTCCCATTCAGATAAAATAAGTTTACAGAGGCAAATCTGAACTTTTTACACTTTTTTTTCCCTCTGTGCTCTTGAGAAAAGGAAAGGTTACACTCTCTCCTGCTGATATATAATCATAGATTCCTGCAGAAACACTGCTCTGGGCCACATAAATGGAAAAATGACCATGGCAATCAGGGCCAATATTAGAAAATGTTAGGCCATAACCAAGACTTACATAAAGCTCTACTTTTTTCCTTCTGAAATACTTAGCCTCCTCTTTTCCTTTCAAAATCACATCTGAGCTCCATCTAGAACACCACACCATCCATCCCATTTTCACACATCATTATCTTCCCAAACATGCTAGACCTTGATGTCTAGACTCCCACCTCCACTGTCCTACCACACATCCATCTGCTCAACCCATGACAGGTATATCCCAAGCCTTACCCAAGAGAGAGCAGAGTTTCCCTTTTGCACAGCTGAGTACTATCCTGTCTGTCAGGAATTCCCTCTGTTCTTGACAGGAGATTTGGCACAAGGGACATCTGTACCTGCATGTAGGATATTACCCTGTGCTACTATTCTGAGAATAGTAGCAATTGCAGGGCTTTAATTTAGGGATGGCAACATTCAGGGTCCTTTTCTAAAAGCCAGTACACACTCTTCAGCATTAACATTGTCATGGTTTAACCTCAGCCAGCAGCTAAGCACCACACAGCCATTTGCTCACTCCTCCATGGTGGGATGGGGGAGAAAGTCAGAAGGGTAAAAGTGAGAAAATTCATGGGTCGAGATAAAGACAGTTTAATAGGTAAAGCAAAAGCTGCACACGCATGCAAAGGAAAACAAGGAATTCATTCACCACTTCCCATGGGCAGGCAGGTGTTCAGCCATCTCCAGGAAAGCAGGGCTCCATCACGCATAACGGTGACTTGGGAAGACAAACGTGATCACTCTGAATGTCCTCCCCTTCCTTCTTCTTTCCCCAGCTTGATATGCTGAGCATGACATCATATGGACTGGATGGGGTATGGATGGTCAGTTGGGGTCAGCTGTCCCAGCTGTGTCCCCTCCCAACTCCTTGTGCCCCCCAGCAAACTCACTGGTGGGGTGGGGTGAGAAGCAGAAAAGTCCTTGACTCTGTGTAAGCCCTGCTCAGCGATAACTAAAACATCTCTGCATTATCAACACTATTTTCAGCACAAATCCAAAACACAGCCCCATACCAGCTACTATGAAGAAAATTAACTCTATTCCAGTCAAAACCAGCACAAACATCCACTTTCCAAGAACCCTGCCTATTGAGAAAATGTTCCCCACTGTTGCAATCCATCAGACTTAGATTCTTAGTGGGCCAGGACAGCCACCTGAGGTGACAAAATTCAGCCTGGGCCTGGTGTTAGTCAAAGTCTAAAAAGACTGTTCTTTGTGATGTCAGACTTGTATGGTTTGCATCAATCACATCCACAGCATCAGGCAGGCCTTTGTCTAAGCTGAACTCCTCAACTCTTAAGTAGGCAGTAGGGCACTCATGGACACAATCTACTACCAGGTTCAAGATACCTGGTTTCCTTCAGCTCTTAGGTCTTCCAACAGAAACATGTCAGCTTCCACTTCCCTCAAAAATTATCAGCCTCCATGTTATCAGAGTGCCAGTGCACACAGTGAACAGTACCCTCCTGCTGGTTTGGGCCATACACCCATGCCTGGATACTTGCAGTTTGCAGCCAAGACTGAAGTCCTGTGAAGCTAAAGATGGATATATAACATTCAGACAACTGACTAAATGCTGAAGGACTCTTAGGGACGCTTAGCACACCTGCATCCTTAAAACCATGAGGATTACCATGGCTTATTATACTTCGCTTTATTTCTGAGGGAAGACTGGCGAACAATACCATGTGCATGAAATCAAAATACCTAGTTCAGCTTCATAAAGCCTGGGGCAACTGCTGCCAGCTCCCTGGTATTCAGGAAGGAGGACAAATGAATGACATCATGAAACATATGAATGTGCATAAGTAGTCTGGAGGCAGCACCACTGCAGCTGACATCAATGCCCCTGAAACTTTATCCTCTGCCATGCTTCCTTAGAACAGGAAGTCCGCTCTGCTTTTCCCATCCACACCAAAAAAAAACCCAGGCAACAAAACCAGGTTAATACAGCAGGTCGCTACATCTACCAAACAGATAGCTTTTTTTTTTTTTTTAAATCAATGCACACACGTGCATGCATACAGGTAGACGATGTGAGGTCACGCATATCCCCTTCCATGTGCAATGAAAGCTGGGCCCTCTCCCCAAACCCTCAAAACCTCTCAAGGGGAAAAGGTCAATAGCATTTTGGCCTCCCCACTGCACCCAGAGGTTGACTCAGTCAGATTGGACTTGGATTTCAGACCAGTCTGATACGAGAAATGTTGGTCAAAGGGCAACATTCCAAATCAGAAAACCCTCAAGACAGGAGACCAGCACTTCTCTGTTGCTGCTTACTTCTTCTATCTATGCACATATGTAGCTGTGAGCCCCTGAGGGCTCATGCCTTCCAAGAAGGCTGCCTATCTATGCAGAGAAATATAACTGCAGGGAGAGAAAGGAATGAGTCACACAAGTTTCCAAAGAAGAAAAAGACAGCACAGCACATAATATCAAAATGTAAATTGATTTACAATAAACCATTCTAAAAGGCTAGTGTAGCTTAAAATTAAGGCACTAGTTAATCTGTCATTGACTTATAGGATCAGCCAGTCTGGCTGGGAAAAAAAAAAAGAAAGGGAGGGAGGGGGAAAAAGGCACAGTCTGCCTATCTGCATCAGGCACATGATACATCAGCCCGACTGCTGAACTGAGGTGAGGGATAGTATCCATCCATCCATTCATCTTGCCCCTGCGTCTCCTGTGATATTTCACTTACATCCCAGATGTTTCTAGGCCTTGGTAGGTCTTGGGCAATGATTTTACAGTCAAAGGCCTGATAAAGGTTGATATAGCATATATACAAAGCTATACCAAATAGCAATTTTTTAGATTTTTTTTTTTTCTGCAGCCATCAACTTTTTATAGATTGGAATTGGAATATCTTGTCCCTTGGACAGTGGCCATCAGGGCTGAGCTTCCAGATGCCAGGAAATCACCCATGTCACGAAGCCTGGGGAAGCATGAGATTTCACTCTGTAGAAAACAGTGCCTTGATCCTGTCTGGACCTCAGTAGTTGCTCCCTGCCATGGCACTGTTGAGTGAAGTTCTCCTCTGTGCCCGCAATTTGGAAATTAAATAGCCACTCCAGACTGGAGCCAGGGAAGAAAACTAAACTAGATGTAGGGTGAATGACTTGAGCCCCACATCAAAAAGTAAAGCAGAAAGTGATCCAACTTGTAGTAAATATTCTCAAACCTTTAGCCACTTAACCTGAAAATCTACAGGAAAGACTGATGGACAAGCCCCTGTTGTGGATTAAGCCCAGCCGGCAACAAAGCACCATGAAACCGCTCACTCACTCCCCCTGCCCCGGCCCCGGTGGGGTGAGGAGGAGAAAATATAAAGAAGCATTTGTGGGTCAAGACAAGGACAGGGAGGGATCACTCGCCAATTATGGTCATGGGCAAAAACCAGACTCAACTTGGAGGAAAAAAACCAAATCAATTTGATTTACTACCGATCAAACCAGGACAAGGATAGTGGGAAGTAAAACCCTGGCGTGGGCTCCTCTCTCCCCGGGCTGCAGGTGGGCATCTGCTTCCCCGCTCCCCTCCGTGGGCTGGGGGGGGACAGCCTGCCGCCTGGTCTCCCCACGGGCTGCAGGGGCATCCCCTCCTTCCTCCCTGCCCTCGGGATCTGCACAGGGGTTCCTCTCCCATCCCGATCCCCCGACTCCCGGCAGGTTTCCCCTCTGGAATCTGTTCTCCCAGAGGCGGGTCCGGCTCCCAGCCGGGGAAGCTTCCAGCAGCTTCCAGCAGGAGCCGGCCCTGCGGACCCTCCCTTGCTACCTACCAAAATCCCACCACACAGACCCAAAACAGCCCCATATACAGAACTTCAGCTAAGTCTGAACCCACGCAGTCCCTTAGATGTGATGACTTATCAGAAAAAAGAAAAAACATGTATCATCATATACAACTCTATCTTTCTTTCTCTGTCACACTCTTTCTCTCCCAGTATAGCTAGCTCTTCTGAACATATTGCTAGTTCTTCTTCCTTTTTATGGAGTTTCAAACGATGCTGTCTAGAATAAATATTATAATTCTGTTTCTAGTTATTTGCAAAGTAAATGGTGTTTAATCATTGGCAGAGATGATTTGGCCTGACATTTTCAAAACGGGTTTATTGCACTTTTTATACTAAAACCGGACCACATCTAATCTCAAATATGCAAGGGCCCATGATTGTGCCGGTAGTTATGATCACAGACCCTATATACTGCAGTCTACTCTGTGCTTTCTGTAGTTATTATTTATCACCCATTTCTCAGAGAAATGATATCCCCAAAGCAGGAGGTTCTCTTCACCAGGATCCTGTATGTAACCTGTATGTATGAATTCAATAAAAATCTTAAACAGACACAATATATAAAAACTCATTCTGTCAAAAACTCTGAAGCTGTAGATGGCAAGGAACTGATAAATCATTTGCTTCTTTTTACAAAGCTGACAAAACTTCTGCACTGGAATTTAATCACCATTAACAGATGATTTTTTTGTTTGCTTGCAACTAGTGCCTGTAAATAGATGTAATTAAGAGTCATATAGAAAGACACTATCTCACCATAGTGCATACAGATATGCCTATCATCAGTCACATGTATGAAACAAAGATACTGGCCATTCTATGAAGTGAAAGCACTTAGGTTTTCAAATAACTCTTTAAAAATTGTTATCTGTTCTTTATAAATAATTGTACTAATTATATCTCTGAGTTATGATTACTGAGCTTTTTAAAACTCAACTTAGATGGGACAGTTTGGTTTCATACTGGGTAGCTTCAAGGTGTATGGCTGGTTTTATTCAGCACAGAATAAAATCTACAGGATCAATTCTATAAATTACACTGATGCCTTGAACAAAGGCAGAAGAAGGAAAATTTTACTGCATTGCTGTACTAACAAACTTTTGCTTGCTTGAAAACTTCAAAATTTTGGTATGTACTAATTAGACAAGAAAAACCTTGACCTTTGTCAATGGTATGCGCTAAAGGCACCAACAGACAGGAGGCCTTGGGCCTGATGTGCCTTGCGCCCTGATGATAAGCTTTGAGTTCTGCTGAGTTTTTGTAATTAAAACTTGCCAAGGCCAGTTAACTAGCAGAAAGAGATGACCCACTGCTCATGACCAAAGGGTGGACACTATGTAAATGATAATATGAATATGTATGACTGGAATAATATAAATTTCTGCTTGTTGTAGGTAACGGTGTGCACCATAGGTGGAGCGAACTGCATGAACCCAGCACTGCAATAAAGAATGCCTGGTTTCTAAAACTCCAAAATCGAGTCTTAGAGAGTTTCTTTGTCTGGCTTTTTTGGTAACAACACCAAGCTTAGCTATTTCATAATTAGTATCAGAACAGTTTGATTTTTGATTTAGTGTGCCTTGTTTTCATCTACTTTTCAAATACATGGGGAAAACGAGAAATGATTTCTTTTTGCACAACTGACAGAAACATGAATTTCCCTGATAGTGGTGGTACAATGTCAAACCTGAAATTCCTTTTAGGTCATACTGAGACCAAACACCAAGTGTGATAAAACTCTGATTTAAATGGAAGAAAATACCATGTGTTTTTTCTTGCCTATGGGAAGAGTTAATCATGTCACAAGTGCAAGTATATACTGAAATGACTTTAGGATACCAGGTGACAAAGTAGATTCATACAAAGGACTGCAGAACCAACAAACAAACCCCATTTTCTTCTGTGTCATTATTAAAATTATTATCATTTTATTATAAAAAAACCCAGGCATTGATAACTATTCACCTTATTTTTTCCTTTCCTGGTTTTTGAGATCTTATGGCAGCTTTAGGGAGGCAACCAAAGCCCGGGGCTTCCCAGTGCCCGTGGCTGCCCTTCTCAGGGCTGGGGTGGTGGGACAGGCCCTGGCACCCCATGGGGGACCCTGCCACTCCGAGCAGCTGGCCCACACTGACAGAAACCTTTTTTTCTGGGGGGTGGGGATGAGGGTTTAATCAGCTGAATTTATTCTCTTCGCAACCCTGCGATCATTAGCTCCAGAGCCAGGGAAACAGGAGGGCACGCAGGCAGGGTCATGGTGCTGCTCTGACAGCCTTTCAGCTTCTCTTCCTCCGAGACTCAAAATAAGAAAGGTACAAGATACATCTGAGCTAACAGTTTGTTCCTATGAAAGAAAGAAGATTTAGGAAGCCCTGCTCCCACCCCGTCCCTTCCTCTCTGCCTTCGGCCACGTGCTCCACCTACTCGCTGTTGATTTTGCAGCTCACTGTGTGCCTACACAAATTGATATAATTGTCTATTCAGTAAAACACAAGAGGAAAGGAGGTGAAATTAATACAGACTTTGTAGATTTTCACACTGATACCAGTATCACAAACACTGTAATCATCATCATCATCTTGCACTGCTACTAAAAGATGCCGTCTTGCCTCTGCCTTGTCCCTGACTTTACCACTTTTTTTTGCCCTCACAGACCTTGTGCAGCCAGGCAGGGAGGTGAATCTGAAAATTAACTACTGCTAAAAGAAACCTTCCAAATATGTCAGTTTTAACTTGCATCAGGTGCCTGATCCAGTTCACCACGTGGTCAGATGAATGTGCCTGCGGATGCAAAAGATGCAGCTGCGCTGGGCAGGGGAGAGGAAAAATTGTTTCTTTCGGAAGCCGTCTCACTTGATACCAACTTAAAACCTGACAGCCCAATGAAAGGTGGGGTAAGAAAGCACTAGTCACGTATTTTTAAATAGTAATTAGTAAGGATACGTATCCAAGAGGTGTAGGAAAATGTGGTTAGACATTGGCATCTCATTACAAGCCTGAAGAAGAGCCAAATACAAATTTCAACAGTGAAAATCCATGCAGTCTACTGAAAATGATATGAAATTTAATCGCAGTGACATCAATCATAGTGATACTAATAAGCTCAAGTATGTGTTGCTTATTTTATTGACTAAGCTTGTAACAGAGACTGTTATGGACACTGGAAGACCTCTAAGCTCTGTTGACAAGATAATACTTGTAATGATGGTGGAAGGCAGACAACCTTTTATCCTCTGCTGACTGCTTTTGCTCGGGTTTTTTGAATGCTGGACCTTGTTAATAACAGCAATAACAAGATGTTTAGAATACTACCCTCCTTCCTGCTCTTTTATGATAAAATTAGATTTTCCACAGATGACTTCAGCAAGATTTTGTTGTAAAATATAAACAAAAAGCTCTCAAATCCCTTCTTAAACTGATTTCTTCCAGAAGTTCTCTCAAAGATCTTTTCATCCAACATACCAACACCAAATACGTTTTTGCATCCAAGTATATCTTCTTGTATGGTGAAATGTCTATATCAGCAGGCATTGCCTTCAAACAGTTCACACATAGCTCTCATCTGAAGTCAGTGCATGTGCTACTGTGCAGACAAGTCCAATGAATCAGATCTTCAGACAGTAACTTCTCTGAATAAGAAGTTTACTTGTGAAACAAATTTTATGTGGAAATAAGTATGATAGAGCTGAGTAACATTTTTAATGTGGGGTGATTTGGAAATTAAGTGAAAATGCTTTAAAAACTGCTAAATAAAAAAAAACTGAAAAAAAGTATGCAGAGTTCTTTGAAATCTATTGTATGGAAAAACTGGAATCGTCCACAAAATTTTGAGTTGTCTGTGGGTTTAATTAGAATTAATAAAATAAATTAACTAAAACTGTAAAATAAAAGTCACTTCAAACTGAGAAATTAGAACCTTTAATTTTGAAACTATCAAACTATTTTTACTCCCTTTTTTCAAAATCATAAGTTTGGTCAAATTCATAAATATTCACAAAACTGACTTTCATGTTTTCACATTTTGTCAGAACAAGTTTGCAACGAAAATTGCACTCACTTTTAATACTCTATTGTATTAGAGTATTTAATACTCAATGTTATTAGGTACAAATTACAATCTTGTACACCCCAATAATCCGTGGACAAAATAATGTCAGTAAAATTGAAATGTAAAGTATTAGTGTGAACAGTGCACCAAATGATGAACTATTTTGTATAACCAAAAGTGAATCAGTTTATCTCCATAAAGCACAAAATTATACCGAGTGTGGTAACTGACTGGACGCTTGGAGACAGAAAATAAAACAGAGAATGACCTTATACAGATTGTGTTTCAATTTCAGGCATTTTCATATAGGCTTGGTTAAAAATAGAGGCAATTTTTGTGAAGTTCTTCTTCAGTTCTATCTGAAGAAGATAATCATAAAATATTACATAATATAAACAAAAGACACAATTTCTGTTTTATGAAGTCTCATTTCAGAGCATTCAATATGTTAGTATTGTATTTAGCAACAAATTCCATCTCCTAACTTCTGATAATGATGTCAAGTGAAGAAAAAGACAATAAATGACAGAAGTTCCCAGCTGTTGCCTAAACTTCAAAGCACAGTATTAAACATACTGTGTATTGTAGATCATAAAAAACTTTGCAACAAAATCATGCACTCACATACTTAGAAACACTGGAAACCAGAAATTTCTACTAAGCTTTTATTAAATTCCTTACCAACAATGAAGAAAAAAAACAAACAACCAACACTTTAAAGAGAAATAAGGCAGTCCCCGTGTTCATCCATATATTTGTGCACACATTGCTTTTTTATGTTTGAACACATGTGGATAAAAACTAAAACAAAACGATCAAAGCTTTCTCAAATTAGGATGCCTTAGTTAAATATCTTCCCTATTCTGTGCAGAGCTGCAAGGCAGGCTCCATGCTGTTAAAGCCACCTATTCATACCGTTGGAGTATAAGTTTGCACTAATACTTCTGTATAACATAAAGCTGTATGATTTGTATTATTTAATTAACGATAAGGAAGACAAGCATCAGAAGATCTAATAAGTAAGTATGTTTCCTGAAATGACAGAAACTTTCAGTCAATCATAAGAAACCCAGCCCACTTCCAGCTGTTGGATAACAGATTTTTGTTTTTAATGATTTAATAGTGCTACTCTCCTCAGAGTTTTAGGGAAGAAAACATTCACTTCTAATACGGTATTGGGGTCCCAGGGAGGGTGGAATGGATGCTCTGTGAGATCCTTCTAACCCAGGCATCTGTTGTGTGGTTGTGGACTGTGGGCATCAGAACTCAGTGATCTGCATGACACCTTCCTAGCCTATATTTTCACACAGAAACAATAATTACAGTTGTATAGTCAAAGATTGAGCAAATATTATGTAATTAATAATACTGAAGTTTCTGTTACTGTCAAAAAGATGCAATTTTTGTAAACTTGGCTATCAACAGGGAATGGAGTAGAGTTCACATATGAAAGACCTGCAATGCTTTAAATGAGTACATACGGGAGAGATTTACTTGCAAATAAAGAAGTTATACATCTGTTCTGGCTTTCAGTCTTTGTGTAATATATATGGGACATAGAAATTTTAGAAGTTTATCAAAAGAAATTAAATCAAGCATCTCACAACAGATCATTTCCATCAACTTCTCCCTTCTAATTGACCTTTTACTACCACAAAGCGTTAGTGTAAAAGTTTATAAAAACACTGAACCACATATTTTGCATTATGGTTTCTGGAACACTGAAAATGAGATTAGAAGAGAGTGATGCTGAATTATTTAAGTTGAAAGACAGTTTTAATCTGCATTAGTGTACAAAAATGATTTCTACCAGAGACATATTCATAATGAACAAAATGGTACGCATAGTTCAGTGTGAATGGACATAGCAATTAAAATGTTATAGCAGTCATTGGGGAATCACAGTCCTTCTGATGAAGTAGTTGGAGCTATTTATATCAGATAAGCTTTATTTGGAAAACACTGTAATTTGATTGTGATATATCAAAGTAGGTTACAGAAGTTAACTGATATATTTACTTACAAAGCTCTTAGTTAAACCCTGCCAATTTAATAGGCAGATTCTCCTGACTTCATTGACTCTACACAAGGTGAACTATAGTGATGTAATTGGCATTTACAGGTGTGGTCACATGTCTACACTTAAAAATAGGAACACTAGGCTTAAGAGCTAAATAGTATATAGCACTTATTTGATTACTAGCCATTAATAGTGATTTATTTAAAATAAGTTTTATTTTTGTAGTGCCAAACTTCAGACCAATATTTCAACTCTCTTTTCAAAAAGTAGAAAAAAAGGAAAACCTAGAGAAGTACCTAGCAATTGAGGATGTGACTTTTCAGGATGAAAGCTAGTTACTTATGGCATAATTTTAAATGACCTCCTATAACCCATAGCCTTCAAATCTGTTCTACAATATCAGCCTATACATATGAAAAATGTAAAATTCCTTAATCACAAAGCTAAAAGCAGGATGACATTACAGAGCAGCAATTGGTTTGCTGGGGGCCAGAGAGAAATGTCACAGTTAAGCTTCTGAATTCTTACTCGTCTCCTTGCTAATTATTTTCTAACTTCACTACAGTGCTGTGCTCTACTCTTGCAGGTTTCCTAGTGGCTTAAGTTCGGTTTAAATTACTACACGCTGGTACTCGTAATCACCATGGGCTTCACATCTGTGTTGAGATGGAAAATAGTCAGAGGCCATCATGGAGAAGGCCGAGGAGGTAAAAGCTAGCCTGTAAGATACTTCATAGGCCAAACAGACCTTACACTTCAGCTGTATGTTTGAGGATAAACTGACACTTATTTCTACTGCAGAATTCTCCTGTCTGGTGTCTTGATTGAAGTCTCTATTTGGAAAATAAAAACAACAAAAAACCCACCATAGAAATCTCAGTTTGCTTGTTAGGCCACAAAATGTTTGTGTCTCCCCTTAAGTGATAGTAAACCACTAATAAATCATAACAAAACATTTCCCTTAAAAACAATTTGTGCAGTGAAGCAGTTAGCTACAACAACCCCTTAGCTAAAGACAGCTGGGACTCAGACTCCACAGTTTTAATTAATAAATTAGCAAATGTCATGTAAAATATATTAAAAAGATATTTCACAATTAAAAGTAATTGCATTTATTCAGAGGCAAAAGAGAGATTTTTCCAAGTTAGTACACTAAAGAGTTTATCAAAACCTAGCAGTGTTAGACAACATGAAAAATAATGTATCCCTTTCACTTGCAGGAAGGATCTATTTGCACAAAAATACATGTAGGAAAAAATATAAGGAAGAAATAAACATAGCACAGAGGTGCTCTTAAAATGATTAGGAGAAGAGACCCTCAAGTACCCCTAGCAAATTTTCAAGTATAAGTCTCTCCAAAAGAAATAGTACTTGAAGATATTTAGTTCTGTGTATATTGAAGAAATAACAAGAGTCTTCAAAAACAGTGTCCCCCTTTTGACTAGAGCTAAAAAATGTATTGAACAAAAGGCCAGATCATAGCTTCTTTGGGAATAAAGAACATCTACCTCTGGTGTTCTACATCAAGACGTTGAAAGCCACTAACTGGTTTTGCCTTTTTACTCTAAAATTAATAATTTTGACAAACTTACAAAAAATAGAATTACATGGAGTTTTCAATATCAGACTATGGGAATTTAAGTCCCACTGAAAGTCAACAGGGCCTGTGCTTCTCAGCCACTTCTTAGATTTTAGTGAAAATCTTCCCTTAGTACAAGTGTGTGTCTCCTGTCATATCTATACTTTTCTGCAATTACAGAAAATTGGGAGATCAAACAGACAAATGGAAAAGAATCTATGGAAAAAAAAAATAACTTGAAGAACTAAAAATAATCCAGGTTACAGATTTTGGGTGTTTTACTTATGTCTCCATACTAATACAGTGTATGCACTCCGGACTACAGCAAAATTCAGTTATGAGTGGTACTTTTAGCCATTTCCATTCACACAGTGTACATACCAAATCCCAAACTGCACAGTTGTTCAAAATGAGACTTCAGCTATTATCTAATCCCTGAATCTCTCTAATCTGAAAAAAATCATATCCAAATTATATTCAATGTTATCACTCCAAAGAGAGCCAACTCAATCTAGTTCAACTTTCCTCTTAGAAAAGTTCTGTATATAAAAAAATGGCAGTCCTTTAGAATTTTAGTTTACATCTACAAGAAACAGCAAAATTAGGTAAAGTATCTTCATTTATCGGATTAGATGTTTTTAAATTATTGGCTTGGAAATTCACTGAAGAAAAATATTTCCAGCCCTTCTCCAGCACTTTCCATCAAAGAGTGTGGTTTTTATGCTAGCAAAACAACAGAAATGCATCTTATGTCTTCAGAGAGTTAGAAAAAGTTTTATTCAACACATCTTTTGATTTTGTGCTTACTAATGAAGGTGTGCAATTTCATAAGTGGATAATACATTTCCACAAAATGTGTGTTGCTTCCCTAGTTCCGGCTACATCTATAGATGGCCTTTAACAACAGCTTTTTTTTTTTTTTTTTTTCACTGACTTGCTGTGTAACAAAAAAATTTGGGCTCTTATTCCTGTGCAATGCATATATCACTTCCTGCTACCAATGGCTTGTGAAACTAAACATTTAAAGGAGTTTTTGCCATCACTCCCACCATTCAACATGCTGCAGCTGTAGATCAACAGCAAAATTGCACTCCTCTGCATTGTTCTAAAGTAAAATGAAACCGTGAGTTTATCAGTAAAAGGCAGAAACCTAGTTTTATTTTAGATTTTAATATTTTAAATTTATTGAAGTAATCTGAAAGGAAACTGGGGGGAGAAATCCACAAGTTCCTAAGTATAAAATATGTGTTTTAAGGATTTGAGTGGTAGTTTCTGCAAAAGACTTCAAGGCGTCCTGCTACAAACAGACCTGAAATCACCATTATCAATTCCCGAAGGTAAACGAGGCTGGGGAAGGAAGTATAACTCCCTTCTTCATGACTAGAGGGAACAAAGAGTCTATTTTTTTAAAAAAGACATTTATACAATGTGCAAGGTCCCTCTTTTGCTCTCAGAATTGGCAACTTCATGCTTTTTGTTTTGGTTTTTTTCTCTATGAATTGTAGCAGTCCCTGTAAACTCAAAGACAGAATGATATGCCTATAAATCTATCTCATAGAAATGTCAATGAATCACACCCTATCTTCTAACAATGCATGCTTTGACCTCAGGATATTTCAGTTTTCTGCAGAGACCTCTTCTACACAGCATGCTTCTTTTAGAGGCCTCAGCATACGAGTAGAATTTATAGCAGAAGCCTATTTTTTTTCTCTTAAAGACTGTGATACTGTGGAAGAAAAAATACAACATGTAAAACGCATTTCAGACTTGTGCATAACTGAGTGCTTTGTTTCCTTGTCTTTAAAGTCCAGTCTAATAAAATAAAAAACCAACCCACTTTAAAAGGAAATCAGTTTCTATTAGATTACAAAGAAAAAAAATTAGTCTTGGGACTTAAGACTTACACAAGAAGCATAACAGTGCATAGTTTAAAAGGTCTTTATTACAATTCTTGATTGCCAGATGAGACACAGGGTCAGTGACCTTCAAGCTTCAGTTATTCATTAACAGCAACATAAAACACACTCTGAAGTACCATCTTGCAACTAGATAATAATCTGCTTCTGTTTGTTTTTACACTCAGAAAAATAAATAAAACTGTTATTGAAAACATATACAACAGGCGGGCTCTTTCTAAAGCATACTCTGAACTCTTATTGGTGTTACTAAAATTGATAACAAAGTTATCAAAGTTCACTAAGAAGAAAACCATACCACAGTGCAGAAAGTGGCCTAGCTATCTGTGAAACATTACAGAAAGTGGCAGAGACCAGTCTGGTAGGAAACACTACAAAACACAGACTTTTATTTTCACCATTGGAGCGCATGGTGTTCAGTGCTCAGTGATGTTTTAATTGCATCTGTGCCCCTTTAAAGTGGTGGTATTAAAAAGGCTTACTCTACAGCATCCCACGGTATATAACAGGTATTCTTAAGAATGCTAACTTACCATCTGTGTGGTAAGTTTGATGATATTTCCAGCTTCCTTTAATCACAAACTCAGATACAAGTATAATGCAGAAACCTCAACCAACCATTTAGCACCCAGTCATTGCAATAAATACCAAAGGTACAAAGAGATGAAACAAAGTCAGATTTTAAATTAAAATTTTTTTCCAAAGCTAGACCTCAAATATCAAAACTGGAAATCTATTATGTTACAGACCTAAAAATAAAATACATACTCTGTAAAGTTCCTCCCTCAAAGAGCATAAAATATTGTGTATGCAACAAAGGAAAAGAACAGAAAAAAGAACTACTATCTACATTTCAAAAATCCTAAATTTAGACCCAGTGAGATACTGTAAGCAGCGAAACATTTACTGGAATAGGACAATAATGGGGGAGTACTCATGTCAGTAAGTACAAATGAAAAATCAATCATCCTGGCCTAGATGCCAGATCCATAGTGTTAAGCATTGGTGTACTGAATTCCATGACTGCTACCTAGTTATGCATTAGACTCTCAGTTTACTGTAGAGGTTGGCAATCACCAAAGACATTCTGTGCCACAGAAATCAGCCACAGAGAAAAGTTGAAGAAAGGTCTATCTAAAGTGATATCCTTTTGTGGGGTCCAGGTACTTTGACATGCATTGTTTTAAGCATTGTTATCAGAATAGCATATCGTAGCATTTACTGTGAGGATCCAGCCCATTCAAAATCTATATAGTTTTAGAATACATTAAAAAGAACTACATTTAGGCATGGATTTGAGGAGCAAAATGCCTCGATTTAGGTGTCTAAACTGTAGCTAAGTTACATTTAGTGTCTTTGGGCCTTTGTCAATGTGAATTTTAACTTTGGTAACCCTTGTTTCCTGAATTTCAAACAAATAATTCAACCATTAAAACCTCACCTTTTTGTATAAAGCCTTAACTCTGCAGATAATGAATGTGCATGATGTTAATGTCTTTGATGTTCATGATTCCTTAAAAGCTGTATAATTTCATTCTCTATGTATATAAGCACATATCATCTAACAATCCCCTCTCTAGCAGAGAAGTATTGTTTTTTTTCAGGTAGAACCAGCATGGCTTGTTCTAAGGAAAAAAGGGCCACCCCTGTAACTTACTGAGATGTCTCATCAGTTCATTAATTGACTTGGGTGAGGGAAGGCAGAGAACAGGAAAAGGTTCACCATAAATAGTTCCATTAGTATTTGTAGCACTGCCATTAACACTTCTTTTACAAGAAGAATGTGTTCCTCCCCTCAGATCTATTCATAACCAATGAGTCAGAACCGTGCTATAGGTTTGTGGGATCACTAAATGAATTCAGCATAATAAATAAACCAACCGTACAAAACTTGCAGTTGACCGCAGAGCACACCAAAAAACCTGCAACATCCCAAAGCCAAGCACACAATAGAGGTGGCAATTTCAGGTCGTGGTTTGTATTTTGTAAAACTTTACCAGCAGATCACAGTTTTAACAAATGCATTGGGCTGAATACATTTCATCGTCAGCATTTTTTCCTCTAATGGCTGTATGTTTTCTTGCTGCCCAGGGAAAAAGATGAAAGAAAATCTTTATTTTTAAAAAAAAATTGTGTAAATATACCACCTCACAAAAGAAAGCAATGCTTAGGGATTACCCAAATTACTTTAACTGTGTGCTGATTACCTTATAAGCTTCTATCTTCTTCTCATACTATGTTCATATAATAATTATACCTAAAAAATAAAAACAAAAAAGATGCACTAATCCAGAGAATCACTCGGTCAGTTGTAATTGTTGGGAATAAATTTCCTGTGTACTCGGAAGAGAAATTAAAATAAATGTGAAGAAATCATTTAACTATATTGCATTTAATTAGATATCAGCAGATCTCCTTAGCAATTTTGGACTATTATTCAACTCTGGATGGGGGAAAAAAAACCAAAAACCAAACAACAAAAACCCAGCAGTGATTATTTCCTAACATTCAAAGGTAAAGCAAGTGTGTGTTGCCTAGGCATTCAAGATTCAGCTGATTCTGGTTTTGTACGTGGAAGAAAAACTGAGTTTTCCTTCTTTGAGATACAGGGACATCTGGGCTGTTTAAAATTCAATGTTTACTCATAAGGAAAAGGAAAAAAATAATCTTTTTTCAAGAAAATTATTTTTTTTAATTATGGATAAAATATGCAACTGTTCTTTGGGTAAACATATAGAAACAGAAGAGCATTTAGTATTTAATATTTAGTATTATTATTAATGGTTAAAAATTGTCTTTCTATATGCAAGTACTTTTTTTTTTAACAATGCATAATATGTTCGTATGTTATAAAAATAATTGTTACCAAATAGTCAGAAGAGCAAGCCTTTTTTTTCTATAATTTAGTATAGAACTAGCTGCATATGTCTCCTTTAGAGTTTGGAAATGCTTCACATTTTGATTGAAAAACACAAAGAATATTACCATTGTTTGAAAAATTTATTGAAAATTTGAATCAGCTAATTTAATTAATGTAGGAAGGATGTAAGATTTTTAAAGTATTATGTGTTTGAGTGTAAAACTATTAAACTAAGCCTTCTTTGCTACAAGGGCACATCACTGGCTCACGTTCAACTTGGTCAAATGAGTCAAAGCAGAAATCTATTTTTCTTTTTTTTAGGTATTCACAAAACCTAAGCAAGAGAGTCTACACCACAGGGCAAGTAGATTCTCTGCTCCATGGTGCTCCTGGGAGTTTTGTTCCCAAAGGCAGTGCTTTGGAAGACATTGGGCTACACAGCTTTCTCCTACACATCTGGGTTTCCTTTCAAAGGAAGACTAGGGTGATGTTCAAAAGACCAGGACTGTAAGGAGCACGAGTAAATCTGTAGAGCAAATCAAGATCAAGAAATATCTCAATCTTTTTTCTCCCACACAAACCAAAGAAAACAACTGAATTTTGTAATTATTATTAAATTTGTCTCTTAGGTTGATCTTGCAGTTAGTTATGCTGGGACCTTAAATGGATAAAATACAGGAAAGGATGTACAGTTTTAAGTGCTTTCTAATAACTTCAAAGAATGCCTTTTCTTTAAGCAGTGGAGAGGTTTATTACTCTTGTGATGCCTAATCTTGGAACTTTCAAAGGCAGTTTCACCTCCACTGATCTTTTAAGACTTTACCAGAAGCCACACAATGACTAGCAGCAAATAATCTGATTTGTTCCTTATACTTCCTAAAAAATTAAGGTAAAATTGATTTAAACTGCTGAAACAGGAAACAATTCCATCATATAAAACTGTAGTTAGACAGGATTAAACTCCCTCAATTTCAGATTCTATAGCTATTCCATAATCCTGATATTTTAACACTTTAGTTATATAGTCAAGGATTTACATATTTAGTAACTCAGTTCTATGACAAATATTTCATATTAGCCCCACTCAGGATCTGTGTTGGTAGCAACTTTTTTTTTCACCAATACTACATAGAAAATTTTTCAACTATATCAAATGGTTATTAAATAGCTGATGACTTTATTGACTAGTGAATTCAGTAGGCACTAGATCAGACCATATTTAATTTCCCTGGTTAAAAGGAGAGTTTCAAGAAAGCAAAATCATTTTCTGGGCTGAGAAAATTTTACTGGAGAATTATAACTGATAAATAAGATAGCAAGCAAAACTCAGGTTTTTATGTGTTCTGTTCTATCTACTTAAATTTGCAATAAGTAAGTTGGAAATATGAACATTTTGCTTGTGAAATAAAATTTCACTATCTTCAAGATGATAAAGAATTCCAAATATAAAAATTCATGAGGCAGAATAGAAGCCAAAATATAACGTCACAAATATATGATGCTTCCTCTTGTCTCATACACAGAGGTGAAAATCAGTAATAAATTATGGGAGATATACCAGCTTTTCTGCATTATAGGAGCTGTAGTTCTGTATTTATGTCAGACATCATGTCCTCTAAATTAAATAAGTAATCATTCTCAGTGAGATATCAGTGGTACCCAGTCAGCAGGTTATTTCTGCCCTTACTTCCTCACCCTGAAAGGAATTACTGTAAGGGAAAAGAGACCATATTTATCCAGAAAAAGGATGGAGTGCAAGGAGGAACTTGAAAATGTGGAGACCAGTGCGAGGTGATCACCATGATGACAACAAGCCAGTAGATATATTTGTTGCATATTACAATTCATTTTTTTTTACATGTTTTACAGCTAACTATCTTTTGCAGACTATATAGTTCAAGAATGCAAGTTCTATTTTTAATCTAAAATAATATGACATTATTAAGTTATTCTAATGTAAATTCCACATAAGTTCCAGATAGTTTTATTTTTAGGAATTTTCTTCTGAAAAACATAATTGTCTTCAAAAATGCATTAAATTTTTCATATAAAATGTCAATATATATTAAAGGAGGCTTTTTAATACTGTTCCAATTTATAACAAACCAGTCTCCTATGAAGATCTATGTGTTGGGAATAATGACACTACAGTATGATATACATGGAGTTTAGCAGTGCTGGTTCTTTAGTCATAAAGAGATACAACTCTTGCAGTCAGACTTTTTTGAGAACTTCATTATCTTCACCATGAAGTTTTTCCTAATGTGTAATATGAACCTTCCTCATAGGAATCACAGCTTATTATTTCTTGTCTTATCCATCATGGCAATCAAGAACAAATATTTTCCTACCTCTTTACAATAATCTTTTTACAGACCTGCAAATTCTTATATTTCTCCTTCACCTTCTTTTCATTTGTAGACCAAACAGCCCCACTTCTTTCTTACATTGTATGTTAATGAACGGAGTACTGGTTTTGAGACATACTTTACAGTCATAATATTGTCGCAACGCTCCAGCAGAGGACTTCACAGTATTTATCTGAGAGTCTGAGCTAGAAATCCTTTGCATAAATTCAGAATGCTGAGGGGCAACCGGATCTATGTAAATAGGAACTTCTGATTTTCCCCTTGCTATTTCTGCAACATATGCCCTATATGTTGTATATTTAAGAAGTCTTTGTAAAGGCAGTGTGCATCAAGATGGAACTTCATATATACTACAAGTATACTACAAGCAAAAAAGCAAAAGACAATATATTAATGTTTATGAGACTATTTACTTAGAACTACGATAGTAAAATTAAAGTGATCTCTGAAGGATGTCCTAGACTGATTTTTAGTGTTTGGTAAGTTTGTATGGGATTTTTAGACAAACAGAAATTCTACGCTGTTAATACAAATTAATTCTCTGAGTAGGTAACAGTAAGTTGAATAACAGAACTCTATATGCTACAGATTGTCTAACAAGCCAGCCCCTGTCCTTTCTAAATATCTACATCTCTGTTTTTGGTTTTTGATTAACTGTGATTGTAATGAACCACTGAGCCATAAAAAGCCTCTTTTTTTTTTTTTTCTGTGGAGATGAACATAGGCATGAATTTATCACTATAGTTATCTACATAGAGTCATATGAAAAATACTGAATTGGAACTTGAAAGAGGAAGTCTGTTGTTTCTCGTTGACAGCAGTAAAATGTTTCCAAGTAGGTATAAATGTTTGTTGACACCTATAATTACTGATTTGAAACTTGGCAGATAAAGAATACTATATAATATGTAAAAGTTATCCATGAAAAACAATTTTCTAAATACCTTACAGAATAATTTTTCTAGAAGTGTCCATTAAGAGTGTAAAGATTTTCCATTTTTATATTTTGGCCAAACTGAGGAAGGTAGAAAACCTTTCATTATGACATGACTCGTGCTGTTGAGATCTTATCATGTATTCTGTTTTGTCAGAAGTAAAGACAAGATGAAATATGCCTTGACAAGTTGTACACATACCAATGCCACAAAAGCCTAGCCTACATGGCTTTCTGAAAGCTGAATAGGGTTATTTACTGCAGGCATATAAACTCTCACACGAATCTCTCTCCTATTCAAATAAGAGCCAAGAAAGTTCAGGGAATTCTCCACTCATAACAACTTTGGAGAAGCAGCAAGAAATCCTGCCAATTTTGGTCATGTTACAATTGCTGCAAAACTCTTGGCCCAGACACAAGCTTTCACTCAAAGACAAGCTGTAATGAAACATCACATGGTTCTCCAAAGAAATAGGAAAAATTGGGAAAAGTATTTAATCTATTTAAGAAATAAAATTTATATAATGTAAAAGTAGAAAAATTTATATACAGATTTTGTATAGTTTTATGTAAATTATATATGATTTTCTTTACTTATTAATAAACTTCTGTTAAGTAAATTTAACAACTTAGCCTTTAAGGGAGAAATTTATCTCATTGCATGTTAGGTACTAGCAAGTGTTTAATTTTGGCTGCTTGCAGAGGTTTCACAGAATTGTTCAGGAAGGGGCCTCTGGGAATGTCCCCCCCTTCTAAAAGTAGGGTCAGCTAGGGCAGGTTGCTCAGTATCTTACCCAGTTAGGTTTTGAATACTTCCAAGGATACCGACCCACCTCAGGAAAAAATACCAAGGCTACCAATCCATAACCTTTCTGGACAGTCTGTTACAGTGTTCAACAATTCTCACAGCAAAACCTTTTTTCTTATGTTTAAATAAAACTTCCCGTATTTGACTCTGTGCGCATTGCCTATTGTTCAGTCACTAAGAGTCTGACTTTTTAGTACCCCACATCAAGTATCTGTACTTACTGAGAAGATCTCCCTGGGCCTTGTCTTCTCCAAGCTGAACAGTCCCATCTCTCTCATCTTCTATTCATATGACAGATTTTCCAATCCCTTCATCACCTTCATGGCCTTTTGCTCTGGACTTGCTCTGGTATGTCCATATTTCTCTTGTACTGGAAAGTCCAGAAATGGACATAGGATACAGCACTCCAGATGTGGTGCCACCCATGCTGTCTAGATGGGAAGGATCACCTCCCTTGACCTGCTGGCAATGCTCTTCCTAATGCAGCCCAGGAGGCGTTTTGGCCTTTGCTGAAAGGGCACATTGTTGGCTTATGTTCAACTTGTGTCCACCAACACGCTGAGGTCCTTTTCTGCCTATCTGCTTTCCAGAAGGCCTTCCCCCAGCATGCACTGGTGTATGGGGTTATTCTTCACCAGGTGAAGGAATTTGTCTTTCCCCTTGTTGAACTTCATGAGGGCTCCATCAGTCCATTTCTCCAGCCTTTCGAGGTCCTCCTGAATGGCAGCACAAACATCCAGTGTATCAGCCATGCCTCCTAATATTTTTTCATCGTCTCAGTTGAAAAAAGAAGGCTCCTCCAAAGGCAGTTCACCATATCTATACTAGAACAAAATGAATAGTCTCCTGAGGATGCCTGTCTCTCACCACTAATTACTGCTGTGCCTAGATGACTAGCTTGTACTATACACAGAAATTTCCAACTGGCAAACTTAGGCAAGGTGAATTTATTCTGAGTGCTTACATTATGTGTCAAAATAAAGGACTATGGGAAATCCAAAAGTGTATAGTTAGCTCATCAGAAATGTGCTACACTTGTCTCAAACTTTCCCTTTTTAGTAGTGGAAGTTTTGGACTCAATTCTAGTATAACATTTGTTACGTATAACATATTAATGTTTCATACAGTAAAAAAAGAAACAAAAATCCTCCCATTCTTATTTACCTGGTGTGGCATTTGTATATCAATTCAATAATCCAATTTAGCTTCTTTTAAATTTCATTAACCTGCCAGCAAACAAAAACTTATTTACTGTAATTTTGTTTATTAAGGATGTCCAAAGGAAAATAAGTAGATGTGTCCACAGTGTAAAACTTATGTTTGTCATTTAGCTGGACAGAATGAGTGATCTTCAAGACATTAGGAAAATGCATATGTATGTCATAGGCATAGATAGTATTTATTACATATTCCCACAAGCAAACAAGTTTTTCTGTTTAGATATCTGCATTACACATACACAAATATAATCAGAGTTTTGGCCTTACCACCTCTTACACATTGTGTTTGATTTTATATGATGTTTTTCTAGTGTTCATAACTTTGGCAAATGTTAATCCTTCAGGCTAAAAATCCACAGACTAGAATTGATATTGTCAATGTAAATCATAAAAAATGCCTGAGTTCAATCTCAGACTATCACAATAAGTCTTACAAATCATCAGGTATTTTAAAGTTTAAATCATGAATACTTAACTGCCTTCTAATTTTCAGTTAACTGTACTTGTACCACATCAGAATGAATAATGTATTATTTTCTTCTGCACTTCCCTACCAATTCATTTTGCAGTTTCTTCATTGATATATAAAATGCTACATTTTGTACAGCATCACACCTTCTCCTTGGCCTTTCTTTATACTTCCCCTCTTTCCACAGCTGAGGATGTCCTCATTTTCCCATTGTATAAATGACAGCTTGGTGTGTAAGGACAGAAAAAAGGAAGTTGGCAAGGAAAGAACAGCAAGTATCTGAATCATTTTTCAAACGATGGAAAAGAAAAAGAAGCATACTGCTCCATTGGGACCTTGCTGCTCCTTCTCTTTCAAAAAAAAAAAAAAGAAAAGAAAAAAAGTTTTTCAGCCACTTTGCCTGCATATTTCTTTGTCAAAAACCTGCATGGTTCCTAAAAGATGAGTTTCACTCTACAGGATGTCTGTTCTTTTCTGTGAAGTGAGGTAAAAAAACAAAAAAAGCTGTTCAAAGAGTGTTTACCTCTTGACATTCTAAAGACCATGTTCAAATTTCTAAGATCTGCTGTAGTCTGACGACTAGAATCATTTGAGGCCCTGATCACTTCTAGGTACAGACTGCCCTGAGTAAAATGGAGCTAGAGCATCTCTAGCCTTTGTTGCAGCCATCAGCTGATACGATGCGTTTGCTCTCAGTCCTGCAATGTACTTGCAGCCGTTCAACTGCTGGCTTCCTCTTCCCACATTGCTGTTTCAGAGACCCTGCTTCCCCTCCAGAAATCTAACTCAAACCAGGATTCCTGACTATAACCATTCCTCTCCTTGCCAGCTCACTCATTAACTGTGAAATCATTTAGCAAAGCTTAAGTCTTAAAAGTATGCAGAGGATAGCCTGCTGTCTATTGCTGTCACTTATGTAGTTGAGGCTACATGTAGACATAGGGAATCCAACATTGTTAATCTGAGGTGATTTCTAAGGGGATGGCAAATGGAGGTGTTTCTGTTTTCTTTTTCAAAAATAACTATGCTACAAAGCAACTTTGTCAAGAACTGAAATGGCAAGAGAAGTCAGACTTAAGATTGACAGCTTAAACGCAAATAACACAGCCTGCCCAAGTGCCATAGTAACAACTGGTGTCTGCAAATATGGGATTTAACGTGCCAGTTTGTTTGGATGCAGATGTGGATAAAAAAACCATACAGGTAATTTTGCCAGGCTTAGAGGTAAAAGTTACATATAATTTCTCCTCAGGAACATATGTAGCAGGCCAGCCAGTTGAAATCATGTCCTCCTCCTATCTCCCCTGTTAAAACTGAGTTGTGCATGCTCTGGATAACATTCCATGATCCTGGTTCTGTGACTATGCAGACCTCCATCTACATTCTGGATGATCTTGCCCTACTTCCCAGTGTATATCTATTATATATTACAGAATATAGGATGTAGTTTTTGATAATAAATTTCTTCTGTTAAACAGTGTTTCATATTGTCCATAGTAGCATTCAAACCTAATTATTTGTTTTTTGTGGGTTTTTGTCTTTTTTAAAAAAGTAAGGGATATAAGCAGGTGAATTTGTGCCACTTACTTAGTTTGTATGTCTATTGAGGACATACATCATTTGTATGAAAGTCTCGTTCCATTTCTCAGATACAAACAGGTCATGCTTTGGAGATGTATCCAATGCTGATTGCTAACATGCACCTCAGTTAGCAAGGACGATTATAATGTATAAAACCCAGGAAGTTGTCAGGGGCATTGTTAATGAGGAAAGAACACAATCCTGAAAGGTGCTCACACTGAGGTCAGAGATACAGTTAAGCTAGAGTTGATTACACCACGCTCTGAACTGTCCTAATGCGTTGCTGTAGAAAATATCACAAAAGAAGCTGCGACGGACTCTGCATGAGATCCTTTCATCCTTTGGACCTGAGGGGAAGAAAGAGATCACCTGCCCCTTAGTCAAGGGTGGTTAGCAAACGTGATGATAAATCTCCATCAGACATAAAAATGTCAAGCAAAACTGGTAGGGAGACCAAATCACTTGGCACTGGGTTATCTGACTCTGCAGGGATATAACAAACGAAAAAACAGTGACGCTAAGATTTTTTGGAACACTTATTTGCTGGCAAATAAAAAAGCTGAGAGATGGCATCTTTTCCTCTTCTTTGAAACCAAATAAGAATTTGATTGCGATTATGATACCCAAAAGAAAAGCAGCTGTGTCTGAGGAAGGGTTGGGGACAATAAGACTGCGCACTGTACAGTACCCATTGAACAATGAGAAGTGATCAATCAGCAGAACAAAAATGTGCTCCTAGCCTTGGATTCCTGGTATTTTACCTCAATATACTTTGGATACCATGTCATCTCCAAGAATCTGGGAAACACTCTTTGTTTGAGCCACACCGCTGACAACTTTTTTGAAAGATAATATCACCATTCTAACCTAGCACCTAAATCCACTGTTTGGCATATGTAACATAATAACCTTTTCCAACAGTGATATTAGTCTCCTAAAGTATGCCAAGATCCTTTTGAAGACCTCTTTCTACTCAAACCCTACTCATTCTTATAAATAATTCAAACCAGATTTTTTTTTTTTTTTTTTTAATTTTCTAGATCTGTTTTCAGTCTTTCAAGTCTTTGTCCAGACTCAGTATCAGGACAGTTGCCTACAGCACCTAATTTATGTTTTGAAAAATACTGGTGCAATGTTATCAATTCACCCTCTTCTTTCAGTACAAAAATATGATATTAATATAATTCTCTTTTTTCTACTCACTGTTTCAGTGTCCCCACCCCTCATCATATTGACTCCGTATTTCTGAAGGTTATCTTTAACCTCACTAACGACATTTTCCAACTCACGATTTACACTAATTTCTCCCTTTTGTTCTTTTTATATATCTACACACACACTTCTGCTCTTGTACATACATACAGAGCTTTTGAACTCAAACTTCAAAATGCTGGGTGTGATAGTAGTACCATCAGAGGACAACACAGAATAGTAAGCAATTCTCTATCATTTTGTGGATTGGGAGACTGCCAGTGCTATATGGCAAACCAGTTCATACAGATATATTTTTGATAATTTTATGGGTTTTATTTTTATTTCTTATTGGCTGAATGAATTATTTTTTAGCTGAAGAAGCTTTCTTACCTGCAAAATTGTAATTTGCTGTTATATAATAAAGCTCTTTTAAATTAATTTAAAAGTACATATATCTTTTCTTGCTCCATTTTCATCATAATTTTTGACACTGTTAAAACATCTCTGGGTTTGTGGTACATATTTTTTGTTTTCTTTTTTCATTGTTTGTCACAACAACTTTCACTTGTGTCTCAACATCTGTGGATACAAAAGGCTAATCTGTGAAAGTGCTGTACTTCCATGCTGAAAATGTTTTTATGTTGATTAAGAAAGTGTTTGACAAATACAAAAGGAAAAAAAAATTGACCATGACCTTCCAACACTCAAAGAAGAAAGATTTAGCTGTTCTAATCAACAGAAAAATGTTGTTTTGCATGATTCAATGAGTGAAAGTAAATAGAGGAGATTTATTTTCACTGGAGGCAAGGGTGAGGAATGACAGCTTGGCTACCCACTTGCATATATATCCACCAAACCGACATGCACCTGTCTAATTCAGATGCAGGTCCTTTTTCTGTTAGTACATTTGCTTTGTTTTTGCAGGTGAAGAAAACCATAGGGGAGATGTTTAATTGAACTCTGGTGTGGAGGACAGACACAGAGAAAGCAGAATGGCTTCCAGCTTTCACTTACAAATTAAACAAAATCCTCAGGGATCTTTAACTGGCAGACATTTGGAGGAAATTAAATGCTAATGTGTGCAGTTGTACTTTTTACACCCACAGACTTCAAATATATAAAGACATTAACTTCTCTTCTGTTGCAGCAAATTCATAATATATGCACAAGGCATAAGGTTAAATCTTATGAAGTAAGGTAAGAATTCAATATCAAATCATGCACTTGCAATATAACATAAGCCCAGACATTTTCAGTCTTAAACTGTTTAAATAAATGACTAACACTTTTTTAATGTGCAAAAATATGGCACTACTGCAGAATTAGAGAAGGTCCTTGTTGAATACCACAATGTGAATTATGCCCAGGGGAATACAGTAAATGAGGTTCTGGGATGGCATGAAAGTTCTTATGCGTAAGCCATCAATACCTCCATCCAGAGAAGAAAAATGTTTTAAATATCTCCCACTTAAGAGCTTTGAAAAAGACTTCAGGAGAAAGAATATCTACCGGTAATGGCACAGGGTGAGTGCTGGTCACAGCGGTTAGAAAGTTCATGTGCTTTATCATACTCTTCTTTTTTGTAGGTTACGACAAATGTGTGCATGTGTATAAATGACAAATTATGGTATTATTATGTTTGTTTTGTTACTGTCCTAAACTGTCAGAAAGCTAGTACCTTTAGGAGAGAGCAGCGTGTAAACAGATGACTGACTTAGGAACTAATTGTATGGCAAAATGTTTTGGGAGAGCATTGGATGACCACATGAACGGACTTTGAGAAACAAATCAACACCTGAATATATAAAGACATGGCAAATTATATAAAACATATGCTTTAAAATAGGAGGGAAAACAATGGAATTTAAAAGGAAAATGCTATTTCTGTGGTTTTGGTTTTCTGCAGAGAACAAAAAAATCCAGCTGTTTCCTTAGAAACCTAATATTTGATACTAGCTGAAAACCTCAGAGTTCTCCCTTAAGCTTAAGGGATGCCTGAAAGTGGGATTTGTGTGACTTAAATGTTATCTATATCTGAACCAGTCTCATTCTGTGGTCAGTGAAGAGAAGCAGCTATTGAAAAGACAACTTAGATGATTAATTTTTAGGTTTTTAACGCTAACTGAGATGAATTATGTCCTAAGTTCTTACCAACACTAATGATTGACATTATTGAATTAATTGGTATGGAAACTTGTAGCAGTTAGCATAAGTTAGGCCTAGTTGAAAGCAGTCTTAGCCTATGTGGATAGGCTTTAATTGACCCTATAAGATTAGGGAGTAGGTAAGCAGAGATGTAACTTAAACATAAACCTTTGAAACAGTGTGGAAGTTGTGACTGTTGAGATCCTTTGAGACACAAAGACTGAACGCCAGCACCAGTCACTTGTTGGGCATCCAGTGAATCTGAATGGGCCAGTCAAGATTTGGGTATTCTCTACACCATCCCAGCATGGACAGTGTCCAGAGTTGCTCAGGGAGAAAACCTCAGGGACCCTACAGCCCTGCAATAGGGTCAGGACCATCTCTTTGACTTCCAGAGATGCTTGAGAGGAGAACACAAAGAAGTCAAAGGGGGATGCATGGCACATCCGAAACCCCTGTGCTGACCCATAAGTCTCTCCTGGACTTCACATTCTGTCACAGAGAACAGGAAAGTCGTGTAATTTGTAAAACTGTGTATATCTGTGATGAAAGTGTTTGGATATCTGAATCCATTTAGTCTCCGCACTATCATTTGGTCTGAAACTACAACAAAACCACAGCTTGTTTCTTAAAAACATGTCTCTTCCACATGGCTGCAATATAGAAGACAGACAGGTTATAAGTTTGAGCCTTGTAGAAAAGATGGACAGGGGTGGGATTTGCTTGGTACTGCACATATATTTGCTACAATAAATTTATTACAATTTAAATTATCTAATCTTGAACAGATTCTCAGACACCTAGCTTTAAGTTGGTATACATAGCTACACGGTTTCACCTACAGACCTGATTCAGCAGCTCCCATTCTTAGATGCGTATCTTTCCCACTTACTTATATTTCCTACTTATATTTCCCATATTTTGTAGGCTTGCAATCACTGACCTGAAATTTCTAGCAGCATGATATATAAAGGTTAGGTGTTTTGATGTTAAAATTCTTTTTTGAATCTAATCTTTTATAAGCACAGAAAATTAAAATAGAAACTTGTGGTAGAGGCCTCACTGGAATCTTAAAACAGTCTGATAAAGTAATAATTGGGGAAAAAAAAAGTCTACTGAAAATGCCATAGGCAAAGTTAACAAATAATGCAAAGAAGTACAGTCAATGTATCTAGATACAGAAACATCCAGGATAGGTACACGTTAGTGATTCTGCACAGCTTTGTTGGATTTCTGCCTCAGCTTGGTCTTCTCCCTGCATCACTGTGTGAGTCTTCTGATTACTGTTCCTTGCATGGAGTCTCTCTCCTCTAGCCTCAAATGTCTGTAATACACTTCAGTCTGTCACTCTTTCTACATCCATTGAACATGGTTGTGACACTTACTGGAACTGTAAAAGAGCATTTTCTGTAAAATAATAATAATAATAATAATAATAATAATAATAATAATAATAATAATAATAATAATATCTCCTACATTTGCAATGTGTTTCCCTACTGGTATAAGAAAGCCCAAACTTTGGTTAACTTTCTCTTTTTCTTCTGATTTCCAGGAATGTGACGATCATTGTATGATTTGCTTTTAATAAAGCAAGTAAGGATTCAGATTTTAATACTTTTTGTGTTTTTTTGCCTGGTATGGAGTGGAGAGAATGTAGTAATTGAATCTCTCTATGTTCAGAATTCCGAAAACTGTAAAGATGACAAACAATTCATTTCAGGACAAACAAAAAATTTATTTTTAAAACTTTAAAAAACTGGAGTAATTTCACTTAAAAAAATCTGAAATTAATGTGTTTAATTTTGAAAATATTATAGAAATTTTAATTTTAACTTGTTGTATCACCTGTATTTTTTAAATTATTTGTTCATAGATTTAAAAAAAATGATCAAACATGTTGGCCAGTGAACTTATAAAATTGTTTTTATGGCAGCAAGCCCTATAGCCTAGAAAACACAGAAATGCCTAGCACATTCAAAGCTTATTGTTCTCAGCCTCTGGAGTAACTTATCAACGTATATAAATATCTGATGGGGGTGAGTAAAGAAGATGGTGCCAGACATTTCTTGGTACCACCCAGTGACAGATGAGAGGCAACAAGCACAAACTGAAATTCAGTAAATTCCATCTAAGTATAAGAAAAACCATTTAACAGTGACAGTGATCAAAGACTGGAACAGGTTACCCAGACAAGTTTGGAGTCTCCATCCTTGTAGATATTCTAAACCCAACTGGACAAAGTTTTGAGCAACCTGTTCTAGTTGGCTCTGCTTTAAGCAGGGATGTTACACTAGATGATTCCAGTGGCTCATTCCAACTTCAGCTACCTGTCATTCTTTGAATAAAAAGGCAATAAAGCAGCTAAAGTGTTAATCCAGATATTTAAATGAAACAAACAAACAAAAACCCAAAACAACAGATTACAATCAAGACATATCTTCCTGCTGAAAAGAGTTTCTTAACACAGATGATCAGACTAACAACCGTCTCATTTGAGCAATTTTCACTGAATCAGAGCAGAATGAACTCTGAAGAGAATTTGGCTGACTGGCCAAAAATTATCTTTGCCTTACTGGTACCACATCTTCTATTCTGGCCTCCCACTCCTGCTGCTGCCAGGCTCAGTTTCTTGCAATGTCTGGAAACAGTACTCTCAAGGCAGTCATTTTCCTTTTGCTCTTGTTTAGTAATAAAGTGTTCAGTTGCTGGAAGTTTTATTTTTTAGGGGAAATTCTTAGTGCCAGAAATATATATGCTACTAAAAACAAAGCAACTTTTTTTTTTTTACATTCGTTACACAGAAAAAAGCATGCAAAACCAAAGCACACCAACTAAGAAAGCAAACTGTGGAGCGCACTTTTTCCTTTACCTTGCATCAACATCAAGGATCTTTTTCCTCAGCAACCAGGATACTGAGTGGCACTGCTCACTCACTGTCTTTCAGGTTAATAATTCTGAGAATGGTTTCATCAAACAAAGTTAGCAGCAAGACTGAATACGTTTTAATGCTTTTTAAGAATAGGCTTCATTTTCTCTGCAAATTAAATCTCCCATCACAACAGGCTAAGCTCTAGCCCGCTCCCATGAGATATATTTTAAAATACTAGGCCAGTTTAATAAAATTAGAGGACTGCTATTACTTTAGAATTTAACCCTAGTAGGTAATAAGAATATTGTAGAGCATCTTTAATACACTATATGTAACTAGCTTTTCCACAATTATGAACTTGAAAAAAAGTCTTCACTTGAAGAACACCAGTGGGATTCCAAACAGGAAAAGAGAAAGACTTGATTTGTTTCTCTGATACCAAAATATCATCTTGTTCACAGAAAGATATTTGCTTTACTAAAAGTTTCCAAACTCCCCACCTCCCCCAATATTCAAAATATTTAATACTTTGAGTCTTGAGTAGTTATTCTCCCACAATCATGCTGAATTGTGCCTTCATTGAAGCTGAGATGCTAGGCAGATGGCTGGAAGCTATCCAATGGCTACTTAGCAGAACCCAGCCAAGATTTATGAAAAACTATTACTCATAGTACAATGTTCAGTCTTGTGAAATGTCAGTGAGTTAACTGGTTTATATCAGAAAAGTGAAATACATATTGCAAGTCATAGTATATTTCAGATACAGTTACAGCCATGTGCTGACATCCATCATCATTCATTTTCAGGTCAGGCATATATGCATCGACTTTACTTTTGTTTAGGGATCTTATTTCCCATAGTACTTGGCAGTTGCTATAGAAAAGTATACAAAAATTGCCAGGGAAGTATCATGAATTTTTGGTAGTTCATGTACAGTTTAATTACTTTTCCGGAACTTACGATACCAACTTGTTGCAAAGTTAGTCGTGCAGGGTGCAAAGAATACTTCTCAGGAAGACCTTTCCATTTCAGGATTTTCTTTTTCATGAAATTCTGGAAGAAATCTAGGACTCAAGATATAAAGAAGCTTTGAGAATTATTTATTAACTGCCAGCTCTGAGGAGAATACACATTTCCCTGGACAAAATAATTAATATTCATGACTGTAGAAGCACAGACACATACTAGCGTTTGCATGCCAGGGTATGCGAAGATGAGCAATTCTATTGAAATGCATATGATTAAAATGCAGATAGGCTAAATGTACCTTTTCATCTTTGCAGGTTGCAATGCATCTTGTGATCCACAGGATTAAATAACTTTGCCTACAGAACCCCACAGGAGACCTCCACAGAGGACGAGTTGTCTTTTAGAAGAAGGGAAGGACCATTTCTCTTTCTTGACTTGAAAGACAGAATAAGCATTATCTCCAGGGCAGACTTTCAACCCATAAATATGGTTCCCCAGGCTGTGAGAAAGACTACACTGAAACCACAGTACTGTCAGCCCACATATTCTGCTCTAGGTAGTTTGAGGCACTTCTGTCTCTGTGCTGCATATAACAGAATTTATTCTGAGGCACCTAAGTATCCACAGGATATATATTTTGCTTAAGGTCCAATGATGTAAAATTTAGGAGTTGCAGCATCAGCTCAGGATTCCCCTCCCAAACCACAAGAAAATGAATCTTTTCTTTCAAAATTCCTGTTTTGATATGGCCTGTTTTATCTGAATCAAGAACCAGCATTTTCCATCTCCAGAAAAATATCCCAGTCCCAAAGTCATTGAGCTCTATTTCATTTCTCTTTGGTGTTCCCTGCCTCATCTGGAAAAGGGAGATGTAGCTGATTTCCATGTTGGCTATGTAAATGATCTAACTTCTGGGTGGTAGAACCTTTTTCTCCCTCTCTGACCCAGTGCATGTATTTGGGATGGGGACACATACATGTACTCATAATTTCTAGTCATTCCTTGCTTTCAAAATTCCTACTGGAACAAGTCCCACTAAAGATGAATCTAAGTAAATTTATAGATTAAAAATGCCACTCTGGGTTTATCTGTTACTTTTTTTAATATAAGCTTTGCTGACTCAAGTTACTTTGCATGCTATTAGCTGACGATATTAATATTAGGGAGAAAGCTATTACCTACTCTGATTTGGACACTTAATCTACTACTTCTATGGGACTCTGCGCAGCCCTATGCTATACAGAACTACCAGCTAGCTCAGAGATCTTAGAGCAACACTGCACAGATGTTACTGTTTGCTTCACAAAAAAAAATTGTTCTTCTCAGAGGTTAGAACGGCAAGCAGAACTGGTCCTGACGCAAGGAGATGAGCTAGCTACAGCTGAAGAAGGTGTAGTACTGACTGGGCAAACGTATCACAGAAGAGGCTTTACCTCTGGAGTGGCCCTGTATAGTAGTTGTGCTGTTATGACTGGGGTTAACAATTGGACCTTATGGATATGGTTTCATTAACTGTGGATTCATGAAAATACACTGACATGGCAAAAAGCATACTAGGTTTGTATATAAGAACCATTTTAATTGCTTTGACTTAAAATATTGTTTTCCATTTATCTAAACTGTTGACAATTGCACTGGAAAGATTGTAAAGAATAAAATACATACTTCAAAGAAAAACTATTTTAGTATCTTCGCCAAACTAGCCTTCCACTATTATAAGGAAGAATGTGTTGTTTTCTGAAGCACCTAACTGGTTTAGAAGCATAACGCCTGTAGACTTTGAAGCATCTGGCAATCACACTTTACTAAACATGTCATTCTTTCTCAGATTATGGGATTAGATAAAAACCATGCAAGTTGTGAAAGATGTTGGTGAATACCATTATAGAAAGTGTAATGAAAAAAGTTCACAGACCATTATTAAGACACAAGCAATGTTGGAATAAAGAAAGTACACTTTATAAAAGTGTAGAACACTCTACTTTTTTAGGAAGGAAAGGTCTCAAGTGTCAGTGACAAGCAAGTATTGCTATGGAGCATCCTCTTGCTATTGGATAAAGTGAAAGCAAGTTAGAGTTAGAATATCAGAGTTTCAGAGTTCAAGTTGTAATGCAGAAAGTCATCATTTTCATAGAATCACAGAATGTTTGAGGTCGGAAGGCACCTCTGGAAGTAAGCTGGTCCACCCCCTTGCTCAAGCAGAGTCACCTAGAGTAGGTTGCCCAGGCCCATGTCCAGATGGCTTTTGAATATCTCCAAAGATGGAGACTCCACATCGTCTCTGGGCAACCTATTCCAGCGCTTGGTCACCCTCAAAGTACGAAAGTGTTTCCTGAGGTTCAGAGGGAACCTCCTGTGTTTCAGTTTGTGCCCATCACCTCTGGTCCTGTCACTGGGCACCAATGAAAGGAGCCTGGCTCCCTCTTCTTCGCACCCTCCCTTCAAATATTTGTACACATTGATGAGATCCCCCCAGGCCTTCTCTTCTCCAGGCTGAACAGTCCCACCTATCTCAGCCTTTCCTCACAGGAAAGGTGATCCAGTCCCTTCATCATCATCTTCATGGCCCTTCGCTGGACTGCCTCCAGTATGTCCCTGTCTCTCTTGTACTGGGGAGCCCAGAACTGGACCCAGTACTCCAGGTGTTACCTCACCAGTGCTGAGCAGAGGGGAAGGATCACCTCCCTCAACCTGCTGGCAACACTCCTCCTAATGCAGCCCAGGATACCATTAGCCATCTTTGCCACTGGAGCACATCACTGGCTCATGTTCAACTTGGTGTCCACCAGAACCCCTGGGTCCTTTTCTGCCAAGCTGCTTTCCAGCCTGTACTGGTGCCTGGGGTTGTCCCTTCCCAGGTGCAGGACTTGCACTTCCCCTTGTTGAACTTAACGAGGTTCCTCCCAGCCTGTTTCTCCAGCCTATTGAAGTCCCTCTGGACACCAGCAAACCCCTCAGGTGTATCACCCATGCTTCCCAGCTTTGTGTCATCAGCAAACTTGCTGAGGGTACACTCTGCCCCATCATCTGGATCATTAATTAGGTTGTTGAGCAGGACTGGATCCAGCACTGACCCCTAGTGTACACCACTAGTTACTGGCCTCCAACTAGACTTTGTGCCACTAATCCCCACCTTCTGGGACTGGCTGTTTTGCTCTTCTAGCCCATATGGTTCATCAGCTTTACCTCAAAAGAACAAATGACAAGTAAGTGGACTGTGTCAGATACTTGTAAGCATGGAATTAACTCTTTTAAAATAAAACCTTTTAAATGATTTCACATACCTATATAAAATAGAAGGGGAGAAAGATAATACGACTTTTATTAAAACACAGTGTTGAAGACTTAATTTGTCAGCATTCAGCTCTCAAAATTTTCTGACCCCAAGAATAACAACAAACTGCAGTGTAAATAGACAGAGAGAGAGAAAAGACTGGGCAATGGGAAATTTTCTGTATTGATATCTGACTTGGATAGCTCTGATATCACTTGCTGCAGAAAGTTTCGATCTCAGGTGTATATACAGACCTCACGACCATCTTAGTTTTCACTAACTACAGTAAAAATTTTCTTTTAATTTTTTGTTGCTGTTGACTTTCTGTATATTATCTTCTGTAATCTTATGAAAATAAGCTAACAAGTAAAATCAAATCCTTCCAATTCACCTTAAAAACTCATTCCTTTTGAATGGAGCTAATTCATTTCCAGTTACTTGTAAGGACAATATAGCATACTTCTTTGTCTTGCCCTCTTTGGCTAGCCTTTCACTGCTATATTTACTCTGGCCTAGACTGACCTTTGCAGCTAAAGATTGTTTCATGATTTATACAATTCATTTTTTGCAGGTCACAACTGCGTTCTGAACTGCCCCCATCAGTATTGTTTCTATATAATGTGATGGTTCATGTCCTTGATTTTTTTTTTTTTTAATCTTGTTTGAATAAAATCTTTCATAAAACATATCTAAAAAAGGTATAAACCTGTAGTGTTGTTGAGTTCAGTATTCTGGGCTCAGCTATCCAAACTAAGTGTCCAGTACTATTTGAGAAGCCCCAGGGTATCCAAAACATACACCTTGAGCTGGAAGCTATGACACAATAGGAAAATGAAGCTTGCAACCTATTGTAGAAAGAGCTGGAAGCCAATAGAAAACCCCAGTTGACACTGGATGTTTTATGCTAAGGTGTCGTGGTTTAACCCCAGCCAGCAACTAAACACCACGCAGCCGCTCACTCACTCCCCCCCCACCCAGTGGGATGGGGGAGAAAATCAGGAAAAAGAAGCAAAACCTGCAGGTTGAGATAAGAACGGTTTAATAGAACAGAAAAGAAGAAACTAATAATTATAATGATAACACTAATAAAATGACAACAGTAATAATGAAAGGATTGGAATGTACAAATGATGCGCAGTGCAATTGCTCACCACCCGCCGACCGACACCCCGCCAGTCCCCCAGTGGCGATTCCCCGCCCCCCCTTCCCAGTTCCTATACTAGATGGGACGTCACACGGTATGGAATACACCGTTGGCCAGTTTGGGTCAGCTGCCCTGGCCGTGTCCTGTGCCAACTTCTTGTGCCCCTCCAGCTTTCTCGCTGGCTGGGCATGAGAAGCTGAAAAATCCTTGACTTTAGTCTAAACACTACTGAGCAACAACTGAAAACATCAGTGTTATCAACATTCTTCGCATACTGAACTCAAAACATAGCATTGTACCAGCTACTAGGAAGACAGTTAACTCTATCCCAGCTGAAACCAGGACATAAGGCAACTAGATCAATCCCAATGGAAGACATCACTGTGCAGAACATAAGACTTCATTTGCAAGAAAATGCATGAAAATCTATTGCCTCTTTGTTTTATACCCACTGCTATTTCTGTGCTTTTTTTTTTTTCCCTCCTCTGCTGATATGCTCCACGTTGTCTCAAATGCATTTGGTAATATTCCAGAAATATTTTAAATTCTTTACTTGTCCTGTCCATTTCCCATTCTGTTTGCTAACCTACTTTAAACCGCTTTGTTCTCCATCACTTATGGGACAACTATGATTTCAAACAGAAAGAACAATAACAACCTAATTCTTGCACAATATAAGGCTTTCTCGCTGTTGAACTAATAATATAACAAATATGCTTAGTCTTTCACTTGTTAAAAATAATCCAGTTAGCCTAATTGCAGAAATCCATCACTAATCAATGGGATGAATACCCAAATAAAGAAGTAATAACAGTGTATGCTATTCTTAACAGCTAGAGCTTCTGGTGATTTTTCAAACTCTCATGCTAGGCATCCCTTTATTTCAATACAAGTTCAATGCACAAAGGGCTAGCGTGACAGGACCCAGAAATTTTTTGCTGCTTCTTTTTCCTGATCTGAAATATTAGACATTCAATTAAATTAAATCTTGACTTTAATATCTATGATTCATGTCTACTTATCACTTTTAATATCTATGATTCATGTCTGCTTATCACATTCACTTTAAATTTCCTTACATATACAATATATAACCTCATGACATTAGATGACAATTAAAAAAAAATTCTTTCAATGTTTTTACAGGTTTCACAAAATAGTATTTTAAAATTATTTCTTTCATACAAATGAGCAAATCAAAACAGAAAGCAAGATTGTAATATGTGTGATCACAACTGAGTAGCAACCTTCTGTATCTCTTTGTCCCTCTGTTTCAGTGGAACTTCTTTGAGAGCCAAGTGCTATCTGGAATAAGTATCTAATTTTATCATCTCTCATTAAAACTGTGTGCAGACTGTTACTTGGGAATATACACATTTGTCTATATTGGAAATAGAATTTATCATTGGTTATGAGATCATGATTAATTTTTGTTTATAGTTCACTATTGATTGCATATACTTTCCACAACCACAACAGTTTTAAATGTAATAAATAACAATAATAATGTTTGATTTTATCTTACCTGTTTCTACAAAAATAATCAGGGTATCACAATTGAAGAGAAACTATGGAAACATGGAATAGTGATGGCTTAGTAGACCAGGGAAGATTAATTGCTACACTTCTCTTTAAACACACAATTTTTAACACTGATCCTACATCCAGCTATTCTGCAGGCTCCTTTGGCATGCAAGTTACCCATGCATTCCAATACTCTGCTTTTGTGGAAGCCTGGTAAGAGTTATCAAAATATTGATAGGAACAAATATTTGTTCTCTAGGATTTCTGCAGGGAAAACATGACCAGAAAAATACGCAATAAACACTTTTCCAGAAGCTGCATTCAGTTTTGACCTAATGACAAGGAACCGCCGACAACATATATCACCAATGGAAAAATGCAGAAGCTGACAGCCTTGTGTATACAGAGACAACTGGGAAATACAAGAAATTGCTAAAGGAAACTAAATGTATTCATGAAACTTCTAAGGCAAATATGAAGGCTAATAAGTACTACACTACATTGGAAATAAGAAATATTCTAGCACTGATATATGACCTAAAGTTGACACAGATGGCCAATCCATCAATCAGTCATAATACAGCATGTCAAAACAGTATAAGAATATTTCTGTGTTTGGAACAAAGCTAGGTGAAATATTCCACCGTAAGTGATAAGAAAATACTTTCTATCCCATCACTAAATAAAATGATGTTAAATGACAGCTGTTAAATGTTTTAAATCCATTTTAGATCTTATTTTTAAATGATAAAGTATGGGCATTGAATTTCACCATAGTGCAAACTGAAAGGCTGTAGTAGATAAGTCAAAATATATATGCAAGCTAATCAGACTAACTTGCAGGGAAGAACATTAAAATTATGTATCAAGGAGCAGTCTGGATGACTGATGTTGTTTCTTTAATAAATTTCAGATTACAGTGTAGAGTCTGGGGAATTTGGACAAGCTAATGTTCTCCCCAACACTTTAAAAGGGAAATTGGTTGACCAAGGCAACTATGGGTCTGTTAGCTTCACATCAGTCTCATAAAAAAACAAGAAAAAGTTGATGTGTGATACAGTCTATAAATACTTAACAGATGGCAGTGAAGTCACTGCCAATTTAATACAGCTTATTTATAAATGTTTTCTCAGGCAAGACATACATATGTGTATTCTCAGATACACTCATATTTATGTGCATGTATGATCATTTATATGGGTTCATATATTCATATGCATAATCATCATTCAAGACAAAGAAAACTACTGATAAAATAAGATTTCCATAGAATAAACCACTCAGGTTTTAAAGGTATTTATTAACCTATCTACCATTCATTTCAGCCTGGCATGACATAATAATAAAAAGCTTATACTAAATCATTCTTTTGTCATCCTAAAATCTATCAATCATCTATTCAAACAAAGCAATACAGCATTAAAGTTCTTATGCTGATATCTCAGAGGAAAGTGTTTTAGCTGTGTATTGAGACTCAGGAAAAAGAAATCCTGTGTGATAATTATGTGGAGCTTTTTTTCCCTCTCTTAGGAGGGAAAGGTGTTATGGGCTTCCGTTTCCTTTTTCTCCCTATTTGCTTTCATAAAGCAATAAAGTATAAAAATGATGAATTTATACTTTAGCATTTGCTGCTAGAAAAACAAAACTTTAAGACAGCTTTGTAGAGGCCAGACATGATTTGCTTGCTAAAGAGTTAATACTGCAGTGGTTTGGGGAATTTCCTGCCCAGGACCAGGTGAAGCAGGAACAGAGAATGAAGGTTGTGCATGCAGGTGAAAACCTTCCCGATTATAATGAAGCATCTAGCTAACTTAAGAGTTTGGCTAGAACAAAGGGGAATGTAGACAACAAGGTGTGCAGAACTTATTACAACATAAGAAGAAAGATTATCAACTCGAGAGAAATAAATCTGTGCTGACTCATCAAGCAGTGGTTCTCTGCAGCGAAGTCAGTGCAGGAGGAAGGAAGGTTCTAATTTTCTTCTCTTTAGGATTCCTTTAAATCCTAAATTAGATCTAAATCTTCATTTAGAGGAATGTTGAGCTTGCTGGTTTCTCACCCTCACTAAATGCCTCACATAGATCCAAACTGTAGTCTCATTAAAGTATATACCAAATTTCTATTTCATTTAGAACAAGACCTTATTGACCTATAAAGCTTTGGGGGAAGAAATGCAACCTGAGTAAGAAACTTATGTAGAGATCAACTAAGAGATCTTTGCTGTTATATGCTTTTTTTCTCTTAATAAGTTTGGGGTTCTGTTCAATTTCTCCAAGAAGTGAATATTTAGAAATCACAAAGCATTGGTTCATATCTAAGATCTGTGAAATACATGAAGACAGATGTACTAATATAACATAAACCTGCAAAAACCTGCAGTCATGTACATTGCAAGGTTCTTTTTATGCCTGAAAATCCCATGTAGAATGCTGCAGTTTGTTTCCCTATGAACAAGTGTCTTGCATAATGGATCAGTCTGCCTCAAAAGGTAATTTAAACTTTTTTTAATAGAATTGAGAAACTGATCTGTGAAGGTCCTTAATGAAAATACACTCACTCATAGCAGCAAGAGGACAGATAATCTTTTCCAATTTTCCCTTTACTGCCAACAGGTATTTATAAAGAGCAGAAAGGCTTGTTCATATTGTGTACATGCAGTTCTTTTTTCTTTTTTTTCTTTTTTTTTTTTTTTGGATAAAGTGTAGGTATTACTTTCACAACCTTTCATGAAATGACTGGCAAAACATGTCTACTGAACACTATATAAAGTTGTGGCATAGTGTAATTGCCCCCCCTACAGTCCACACCTCAGTATTCTGCTTAAGAAATTTTTGGAAGAAAAAAATAAGGCGTCATGGAGTGACAGAGTTCTAAGCATGTTTTCAGTCAAACATGTTGAACATTAATCTCACATGGCACATCTTTCACAACTTCAGATTACTATTACATAAAAAACAACTCCAGTTCTTCAACTCATTCAATAATGATGAACAGTATTTACATTTACAGGATAGACCTATGTAGTCTCGTAAACTCTCTTTAAGTTTGTCCACTACCTAACGTGTGAGAAGCAAATCCCTCCTCTTTAATGATTCCTTAATATCATTAAAGGTAATCTGAAATCCCTGAAGTATTAGGTTTAGCAGAACTTCAGAACTTCTTTATAAAACCTACTTTGTTTAAAGAAATACTAATTTTGATTTTGGTTTGCACTGATTTTTAGCTTCTTTGGCTCCATCTGTATTTTCCTTGTGACCTCTATAGAAGTATCTCCTCTTTGCAGTTCATTTGGTACAAACTGCTTCCATACTAACCGTTGCTAGACTCCTCTAGAGCAGACTGGCTACAACTCACTCCAGGACCAGGAATTATCCTTGGCTTGATACCTTATCTGCCCTATAGACCTACTCATCTGCAAGCTTTTCAGTGCCTGCCATGTCTTGCACAATACTCTTCTGTTCCGCAAATGCAACAAAATGTGCCAATTCTTATATTCTCATTTTTTATTTCCATAGCCTGGGGCTATGCTCACACAAGTCAGCACCAACTTCTGCAGATGTAAAAGGAAATTCTCACAATTGTGAGGTGTTGATATTGGTATGAGAACCTGTGATACCCTTTCTAGGCCTGAAATATTTTAAGATTTTTTAAGCTGTTTTAATGCATCAAGAAGAATTACTTGCAAGCATGGGATATTATAACTAATCATTTGGATAATGCTTGGGTTTAGTTGTGGACAGAGGATCTTGCTCAGGGTGTTTTTTGCTTCGTTTCTTAAGTTGTATCTTAGGCATGACTGAATATGCTATTTAAACCACTAAAAATACTGAGCTAACTGTAAACTTTGAAGAATGTTTTACTTTTCTTCTCAAAATTCATTATTTCCACTTCAGATGCATTACACTGCATATATAATTTGGAGCTAGATATAGATGCCACCATCCAACTAAGAGTTAGATGTTTTGAATAGATTTCAAAATACCAGATTAGGTTAATGGAGTAGTCATGATATTATCAAAAGGATCCTTCATCTAAACCAAATGACAATGAAATTGGGACAGGAACCAAGCCCTATCCTGTTTCTAGGTACAAACATCAGGATAGAGAAAGATGCCCTCTTTTGCTCACTTACTCATTTTATATTACTTGTGGGACAGTAAGACACTTCAAACAGTATAGACAGAGATCTCTCTCAGTCCTAACCATAAGACTTTCTCTAAATCTATTAATTGATGAGATAGGTGGTTTTGAACCTCTTCAGGCAGAGGAAAAACTGAACTGATGACGTCCCTCTTCACTGGTCTGTGAAGCCCTTTTATAGTTATGATAATATGGGCAATGCCCTTCATCTTTAAAAGTGATGGAAAAATCTGTATTTTTTTTTTCCTTTTGTCTGTTAGTTGTATTTTTAGCATTCCTACTAGATCAGGCCCTCAGGAAATAATAAGGAAAAAGATACTAGTTTCTGGCCTCAGTTTCACTTCAATACCACATAAGGTACTACATGTGTTTACTGATGCTTGCCATTTGCGTGATCTGCAGATTATTCTGCCAAGCCCCTCATCGCTTTTTTATCTCTCTGCTATGTCTATATTTCTTTAGCATGAAGACAGATTAAGGAAGATGGAATTCTTTCCATGTGCTATATTACCCACTACCTTAAAATCAACAGCAAGAGTCACAAGGGCAACAGAGGTACATATTAAACATAGCCCATTGTTAACTTTGTATCTTAGTTTTTCATTCAGTTTTTTTAAGAACCTGTTAATTTCCTCTCTTTCCCAAGCTGCTTCCTTTTTTTTTCTCTCTTTTCACTCCAAGTTTTTACCAGAGAAATAGAAATTCCTACATTTGGCAGACAGGAGCTAGATTCAATCACCTCAAAGCCTATCTATTCAGCTTTCAGCAGTAGTCAGAAGCTCTTGCTAAGACAACTTGCTTTCACTCAGCAAGCGAGTGGCTTTAAAAATATAAATAAATAAATAAACAATGACTTGACACAAGATGTAAGTAAAGACTATCTCATGGCAACAAATCCTTTCAACCCCAACCAGTTAATCACTTTAATGTTTCATGCCTATGTTGTCTTATTTGCTCTTGAAATTACCAAACTTTGCTAAAAAAATAAATCATCACAAGTGGATAACAATATTGTTATTCATCCTAACTTACCTAACTCTCTCTTTCTACTTTCATTCCCATTGTTTGTAGACAATGGAAAGAAATATGAATCTGCAGGTGGTAATTCACCTCTTTAAGGCAGATGTTCCACCACTATCAGAACATACTCTTATAGAAGTCTCCCATTTCTTCCATTTGTTATAGAAGAAGCTGAGAGGCGCTAGCTCAAGTATTTGATTTTTAGACATATTAAGTTATAGGATATAAATCCCCCCTAATGTATATTTTTCATTAGTTTGTATTCTGTATAATTGATAACATACACTGTGAGATGCTGTGGGTAAAGAGATTTAATAATATAATTAATTTTGTGATTTAACAAGTGTTATATAATTACTTTAAACAGAGTTCAATCATTTTGTTCATGTTTGCAATTTAAAGAAGCACTCCGACTGAAGTAATATTTATTTTACAAGTAAAAAAACCCCCAACTATTTATCAGAACAATTAATGGCAAAAAGGAAAGGAGATAACTTCTATGTGAAACTTATACCTCTGGTTACCACTTTATATGGTGGCATTGACAGTGTGTTTTTTTATTAATTAGCATCCATACTAAAGTGAAGATCAAAATAATATTGTGTTCATCAGGAATCCAGGTCAGAAGGTAGAGAACTAAAATTTATTCTTAGGAACATCGCATTTTTAAGAAACAGTGAGATGGCTTATTACAATGTTGTTTTATATCAGATTTATAAATGGAATAATTAAAATACTAGTGACTGTATCAGTGTATTCTGATTTTTCTGCACACCGTTTTATATGCAGAGCTACTTGGGCAATTTGATTTGATAGGCATTATTGTAAAAAGGTGATTTACAACTAGTTTTGGCAATGTCGGTTCAGTTTTCGCTTTTTGTGAAGGTTACCAAAGACTTAAATAAAATGATGCAGTTTGATGCAGAATTTCTGCTTTGAAAATATTGTCATTATTATAAGAAGCCCACATAGTAATTTCTCCAAAACTATATCAGCTACAAAAAAAAAAAAAAGGCAGTGAAAATAATACATATAAACAAAGTGGTCATATTACAGTACTCTGTCATCATTAAAATATCAGACAAGTACTCAAACTTTTGACTTTGTATACAAAACAAAATGAAAAGCATTCAAAATGAATCTACAAATTGTTACTTTTCACATATAAAAACCCCCAAACCATTCTTTTCTCCACCTTTTTTTTTTATTCTTTTGCAGAGGTGTGGGGGAAAGTTTGGTAAAGCAATGATGGGGATAAAAACATCACAGATCCATAAAAATTGTAATTGTAGTAAACAATCCATACTCAGGCACAATTTCTGTATTGTATTGACTGTGGACAGAGACTAAGAAGTGGTCATGCAATAATAAAAATATATTCTCAAAGGAAGTCTCCTTACCATTAAGTAAATGGTCAAGATCATTATGCTACGAGGACAAACAAATCTTCATAGCCAGCATAATAAGTGATAAAATATGTTTATTGGAAAAGAGAATGTGCACTTTCAATAGACAGAATGTAAAAGAATTTGTTAAACCACTACACTTTTTCAGGAGTGTTTTTAACCTTTTTTTTTTTTTTTAAAATGAATGGAAAGAAATTATTGAAAATTAATTGTGGTATTGTAGACTATGAATTTACGAGTTCTTTTTATTGATAAAAGTGAAAAATCAGCCCAATTAAGCATTGCAATATTTATGTTAAGTAATGTAATGTTTTATTCACTGCACATTGCATTCAACCACTTTATCCACTAATCATTCCCTTTAAATTTTCAATGACAGTAGTATTTCTTAATTCACCTTAAAAATACAAAGATAAGAAATACACATGCAAACCTAACCTCAATTGTTTCTCTGTAAGCCAAACAATGACAGCTTTTAATGAAGATGCTACTTAATCATGTCATTGCCTTCCAATTTTAGGCTCACCTGATTGAGGACAATTAGATACACTGCGGCTTGCAATGAGTGCTAAGCTGGGACTTTCTTAATTTAGGCAAATCAAGATGGATATTTATCTCCCTCTTCCTTCGTATACTCCTTCTGGTATTTATGAGATTCTTAACAACCTCCAGAAACTCCATAAATCTGATGAATCTGAAACCATTCAAGCTAACAGGAAAAACTTAACTAACTTCAGTGAGCTCAAATCAGATTCCAGATAAGAACAGCAAGATCAATTTTTTCCCCAAAAGTGTTGTTTCTTAATTCAGGAACATGGAAAAAATCATTAAATATTTAATTAAAAATATAATACAGGCATAGAACTATGACAATAAAACTATTTTTCTTTTAAAAACCTTAGAGAAAAGTAAAGAGGTTTTTTGGATAGTGTCTCTTTAACCAGTTCATTCACCTCACCAGTTTCAATATGCCACATTTTGTTAACAGGCAGCTAGATCTTTTCCCTGTTATAGTAAATCAATGGAAAATGTATCATTGATTTCAGGTAGAAGTGAGGGATAGCAGGGAGTCAAGGCATAAAAGGGCAAAAAAGAGACTTAAACACTTTTGGTTCATTGATTACTGTTGACTATAACTGTGAACCCATTAACAACTTGATTATAGGAGAAGGGGCCTTGGTTTTCTCCTTGTGTTGGACAGAAAAACAGAAAGAGTACACACAAAAGCACAAGTCTTATGAGGAGCGGCTGAGGGAACTGGGGTTGTTTATCCTGAAGAAAAGGAGGCTGAGGGGAGACCTTATCGCTCTCTACAACTGCCTGAAAGGAGGCTGTAGTGAGGTGGGGGTTGGTCTCTTCTCCCAAGTAACAAGCCATAGGGCAAGAGGAAATGGCCTCAAGTTGCGCTAGGGGAGGTTTAGATTGGATATTAGGAAAAATTTCTTTACTGAAAGGGTTGTCAGACATTGGAACAGGCTGCCCACGGAAGTGATTGAGTCACCATCTCTGGAGGTATTCAAAAAGTGCGTAGACAAGGCACTTCAGAACATGGTGTAGTAGGCAGGGTTGATGGTTGGACTCAATGATCTTGAAGGTCTTTTCCAACCTAAATGATTCTATGATTCTGTGATTCTAAAAGTGAGACAGTTACAGAAATGAAAGTCTTGCAGAAATTATATTTACTGAGTGATAGAAAGACTTAAACAGGAATTCTGTATATGTACATTTGCTTAAAGTAGTCCAGCATTTTAAGTATAAAAATACCTTAATGCATTTATATCCTTCAGAAGAAAGTTAATAAGATAAGCTGAATTGTTAATACTTCATTAAACAGTACTATTCAACTCCTCTTCATAAAATGAAATTGTTGTAACCTAATCCACACAAAGTTATACTTTAGTTATAGTTTGAATGATACAAATAGTTAACTAATCCAAAGTTTATGAAAAGCCTAGTAAATTAACACCTTAAATGATGCATGTGCACTTTTTATTTCAGAAGTTAAAACTTTATAGCAGACTAGAAATTAATACACTGGACCCAGAGCAGCTACTCAGAAACAGGATTGGAATTCCCAAAAGCAAGATTTTCACAGGGGTAGGAGGGAACAGGAAAAAACCCCTTTTTTTCTGGTAAGGAATTTTTAGGTGGCAGTCAAAATGTGGTGGCTGATAGATCAGAGTTTAAAATGATGTGAAATGTCGATAGAACTCCCAGGTGCTGTTGAGAGATGACTACCAGTAAGTTAGTGAAATAACTCATGAGAAGATATATTTCCTTTTTTAGCATTGCCTAACATACATTTGTTCTGCATGAAGAATTACTAATAATATTATTGGATTTCAGTCGTTTCAGTAGTCTAAATGTTAAGTAACACAGCCAACTTCTCTACACCTAGTTGAATCTGTATGGACCAGTAGAAATAGAAGGTTCAAGAGACATATTGTTCCGGAGTAGAGTGTGTACACCTAACCTTAAGTCCTCAACGTAAAAAACAGGATTCTGTGTCACAAAATGAGCTGCTAAACTTAGTGGAGGAGAATCCTGCTCCGGTTTTGCTTAGAAATGTGAGACAGGAAGGGGTCAACTACAACCTTACTGTCAAAAGTTGGGGGTGAAGACCCTATAGTACATAACCACTCACTGTTCTGGTGTTCAAACATTACCTGTCCTAGGCAGAGCCACACAGTCGTACAGCTGTGCCCACTTATATCCGAGCTGAGTCTGTCCTGAGCAAATGTCACTAGTTCTCTGAAACTATGAGAATGCAGGAGAGATTAAATCCAGAAGGTGCTGTAGGAGTATCTAGTCTTTCCCTGTGATCCACAAAAGACATATAGCAAAACCGTAAGTACAAAAGACCAGAACTTCCAAACTACGTGCGCAAGAAGATACTATGAATAATCCAGGACACTGTCAAATATTCTGGACTATTCTCCTCAATAACTGAGAGAGACAACAGACAGTAGTACTTCACTTCTTTACTATATTTTGTTCTGTTGTAGCCCATACAGCCTGGATTCTACTGTGCCACAGTGTAGAGAATGATATGGGGGGGAACCAGAAAAGCAAGAGTGACTTATTCTACTCAGCATGGCTGAGGGAATAAATGGGTATAAGGTAGGTTTATGTTCCCATAAATTCTGAGGCTACCTGAAGGCAGCTCAGCCCAGCATCAACCTGAGCAGCTAAAAGTCTTCAGATTTACAGCACCCAGTAATAATTCCCTAGACGCTGTTGCTGCAACTAGGAATTCCTGGAAAACAACCAGCTATTACCTATACACCTTCCTTTTCTGACAAAACCAGAGGGACGGACTGATATGAAACAGCATCACCAAATCGCTATCCTGGCCCTAAACTCAAATGAACATATTATCATTTCAGCAGTGTCTTCTAGTCACTGTGTTATTGTGTTATTCCAAATGACTTTTGCATTACAAAAAGTTTCATCAGTCTGCCTTTATGCAATACATTGCTAGTCCCCTACCTGAGCTGCTCTAATAGTGCCAGCACAGAAATATATTCAATGTCATATGTCAAAGGAAAGAATGAAGCACCAATGTGTTGTGCACACATGATATGCACAGAAGCACCTGTGGTGCATGATTAGCATAATTTTGTGACATAGGTTGAACAATGAGGCAATTACAGCAACCATCCTGCATTTCACAATCACCACTTCAGAAAACATTTTGTATACACAGACAGTCATGCTGGTTGGAAAAGAACTTACTCTCAGGAGAGATAAGAGCTGATTGATTGAAGTCTCTACTGAGAGTATTTTAAGCAAGCAAGCTTTATTACAGCTTACCGCACTTTAGTTTGTGTTTATGAACATGCAGTGCTGAACATTCCCTGATAGACAATGATGATGTCTCTGTCTGACATGACTATTATGATACTGTGACTTTATTAGCACGTAAGCATTTTTCCATTAAATTTTTTGGATCATATTCAATTCTGATGCAACCCCAATGTCTTCACTAACCAAAGACATGAAACACTGAGTGTTCTGCAGTCTACTGTGATACTAGCCCAAAAGTAAGTAAAAAACCCTTGAAAATGGGATGTTTTCTGCTGCTGAAATCAATGGTGGCAAATCATGCTATTTGTAAAAATGTAATTTGAATTTAAAGTTATCCTAATTATCAAATTCACTTAAAGTTAATTATACTTTAAATCCACTTGATACTCTGTAATAAATGTTATACTTGTAATGGATATGTTCAGCCCATTAAAACAATAACTTTTTATGAGTGAGATGAGGCCAATTTAAAATAAAATTAATTTGTGGGTGGAACAAGGATTGAATTCCAATAGTCTAATATCTCAGACACAATACACACTTGCCAAGGGCACCTCCATCAGTATGCGCCATATCATTCTACAATACAAAATATACTGAATTGGAGAGTCTTTTTATTTCATTACTATAGCCTCCAATCACTGGCTTTGGCTTTCTATAGAACAAGAACTGTTCTACACCAAGTGGTATTTTAACATAAAACGCAGAAGACAAAAACCAAAATCTCAGACCTGAAGAGTTCATTTTGGAAACAGTTATTTTTAATTTCAAAAAGTTCCAGTGAAAAATGACAGCCAGTTCTGGGCCTCCATATAATTTATGTCAACACTTTCAAGTGAAGCTTGTGTTTTCTAATAATACATTTGCAGAGCACAGTGAACCTGCTGTTGCAATATACATAAGCAAATACATTTTAGGCTATTTTTTATATAGGAATTAATACGTGCTTTTTTCCTGGCAAATTTCCAGACTCCTTGGGAAAACGTTAAAAGAATTCAATGCATCACTCCTGCCAGTTCATCAGTTCTTTCAAGACTGGCTCCATTGCAGAGTTTAATAAATATTTTGCATTTACAAATTAGCATATTTACTACCTAGCTCTTCTCTAAAGTTAGAAATCAGGTATTTCACCTGCTCTTATAGCTGGTATTGTATATAACATTATACATTAGAAACCTTATTTAAATGTTACTGTTGCAAAGTCAAACAGAATTAAGGCTGCCACATTGATTTAATTCAGTTTCTTACTGCATATGTATTATAATCATCTTACAAAAAATTAAAATGAGAGTCCATGACATGGCCAAGAAGACACCTCCATAATATAGGATCCTTGTTCTATACTTTCAACACCAAAGAACATAATTTCTTATCTTGAAACCCTGTGGCTCACTCACCCTGACCTCTTGCTCATCTTTAGTCCTGTCTTTGAACAAAGGCATATTTCCCAAGGCTCCCAGAAGGCATTCTTTTCCTACTTGAAAATTTCAACCCAAAGCCCTTAGCTGGATTTTGGTTAAGCCTTTTATTTCACAAAACAAAAGGAAACATTACTTTCATTCAGAGCAAATTGGTAGCACAGGATGATTGCTTGTATGAAACTCCATTGCCCATTTTTATCCTAAATCCAGAAGTTAAGTGATTGAAGAACTCCTCCAACCTTTGGAAACTGTTGAGTCACTTTTTTTCATCTTATGGCTTTAAATATACATTTCTCCTAACAATGCTGTAATGATCAGGTGTAATATTTGGGGTGGGAGGGAAGGTACTTTGTACTTCAGCAGCTGAAGCACATCCTCCACACATTAACATACACACACAAATATTTATTATGCTAGAACAAGCATGACTCTTGTTTCTTACTGATTAACATACTCAAGGGAGGAGTTGTACAGCAGTCATTTCTGAATCTGCTGTTTAAATGAGTTAAAACTAAGCATGATTTTCTTGTTTCAAATGCTAATTGATTTAACAGTAAAGACTGTATTATTGCTTGTTATATGCACATAAAATACTGACCAATTTCCTCCTAGTCATTCTCTTTTCCATTCCTCTTTCCTTTTGATCTTACTCATAGGTAAATGCATTCAATAGCACGCATAATGCAAGATATTTACTCATCATAAATAGAAGGTTTATATCCTGCATCTTGATTCCCATACAAGTACAAAGGAGAGGAAATTAAGACTCATTTTGAATTCTCCTCCCTTGTGTATAGCCAGTAATAAAGCTTAGTTAATAAAACACAACTATTATTAGGGCATTGGACAACAACAAATTATCTGAGACTGATCTGATTCAAGCGTTATAGAGTCACATGATCATAGTTCTCCAAGGAACACCCAAATATTGTTTTGACATGTTTCTTCGGTAGTTCTTATTTGGTTATTTAAAACAGGGTTATAAATGTTTCCATGACAGCAAACACCCGAGTATTAGGAAGAGAATCAAATTACAGAGTACAATGTTCTACCTGTACTGTTCATCAGTGGGGTTTCTGCCACTTTTCTGACTTTTTTTTTCCTCCATTCTTACAGTCCTTAAAATGTCAACAACAGACACTTTTTCTGTCTATGCCAGAATCAACTGCTCTATATTAGATAGAAAGTATAACCTGGACAGCAAAAACAGAGCTAGAATGAGTTTCTTCAGAATTCAGTTTCAGCAGTTTAAACCTGCTTCTTTATGATAAGTTATCAGCTGTTCTTTTCCTTATTTGATGTGTTTATGCTGTGTTCATTTAATACAGATTGTTAGTGCTGATATATTGTAGACCATTTTTATTACTGAAGAATATTGCTGCAAAAATCAATAAATAAATAATCACAAGCTTTAGTTACACATCAGATACCTTCTTAAAAAAACAAAGTAAAAACCCCACCCTCTTTATTTCACCTCTTTTTCTCAAATACACAGACTTTCTGTGTGCATTTTGAGGTCTATTTCTGAATTTTTAGTATAGTAAGGGTAAAGGATGATCTCCACGAAGTCCTAGAGACTGTGTGCATATTAGTGTTGAAATATCTCATTGCTCTTCAAGTTACACTCATTTAATCTTGCAACTATGTTAATGACTGGGACCATTTCTAGAGAGCTTTGAAAATGCAAATATAACTACACAGCTGAAAGTGTAGTTTGCATGTAACAATATTTTATATTTACATTAGATAGGAAAAATGTGTTAAAAATACTAGGATGGATTATCTGTTCGTATCTCAGCTAGACATCAAAGTTGGCTTTGGAGAAAAAGAGGTACTTTCAGGGCATAGTCATAAACTGCCAGCACCAGATAGTATTTACCTAAGAGATCTAAAAGAATTAAAAGATAATGTGGTTGAAATAACAACAATCTCATGTGATCTGTTACCTACAACAGCTTTGGTACCTGAGGACTGGGAATGGCAAATTTAATGCCAGTGTTTAAAAAAGCCCTCTGCAATGATCCAAGAACAGGAATCTGTAATCCTGATTTCTCTCCAGCCCATGGAAAATATAAAACAGAATAGAATAAGTGGATACCCGGATAAAAATCCATCTACAGGAGATGAGTCAATTTGGCTTTCTTAAATGGAAGTCTCATCTTACCAATTCGATAGCGGTCTCTTCAAAGAGCACGTAGTGCTCTTTGTTTCCCAAAAGCTGTTGACCGAGTCCCCCACCAAAGGCTTTTAAGGAAATCAGCAGTAATGGAATAATAATGGCGGCTGTGCCTGGTGGGTTTGGCTGTTGGCAGAGTTTGAGCCACCGCCACTCACCCTCACTGTGTGTGGCTTCCCCAGGCTGCTCCAGCACCCACTGCATGGCATGGCCCTCAGCCCAGTTGGAGCTCCAGGGGGAGGTGGCCACTGCCTTGGTCTGGGATGGTACAGAGGACCTGGGGCTTATTCCTGGGGCTGGGAGGCAGCAGTGGTCTCTCTGATGAGAGCCATGCTCCAGTTGAGATGCTAAGCTGTCCAATGAAGGTTCTGAAGAGATAAGCAGGCCACACACCACGAAGAAAACTGTAGAGAAGATTTACAAGGTCCTTCCAGAAAGTCTGCAGAGGCAAGACCCTGAGCCACACAAATTTAGCAAGCAAGTAAAGAAGGAAGGAGGGAAGGAAAGGCAGACAGCTGGAGACCTTGGCCACACAGGTAGTGGAAGGTCAAGATGGGGAAGGCTGGAAACTTGTGACTTCTGGCAACAGGAGGGAGGTTCCTGCTCCACCTGCAAATCAGCTACAGAATAGGTTGAGTGCCCCAACCACTGGTGAGGACAAACAAGACCTGTCAGGGGAGGCATCAGAGCCAGCCAATGCTGACAAACCTCGTGTCTGCATGAAAGAGAAAAGGTGAGCAGTAATTAATGGAGGCTTCCTCCTGCAGAGGGGATCGAGGCACCAATCTGCTAACCAGACCTGACGTCTTTGGAGATTTGTTGGTTAGGGCCAAGATCTGTGAAGCCCCTTGCTGTCCCTCTGCAAGGCTTGTCAGCCTCTTGGACAGTTGCCTCTTGCTTATCACAGGCACCAATCATATTGCCAGGGATAACCTGGAGCATATCAAGAGTGTCTGCAGAGCTCTAGGGTGAAAAGATGTGGGGCCACGTGGTGTTCTCCTTAAAACTCCCACTGAGGCAGGAAAGGCTCAAGCAGAGATGGACTAATCCAACTGGTCAGCACCTGGCTATGTGGTCGGTGTTGCAGGCAGGGCTTTGGCTTTTGTGACTGTGGGATCTGCTTTGAGGAAGAAGGGTTACTGAGCAGGGGTGGGTTACACCTGAAAGAATGAAAAACAGCCAAGAGGGCAAACCCCATCTTGGGATGTGTCAAATATGGTATGACCAGATGCTCAAAAGAAGCAATTATCCCGCTGTATTCAGCATTGCGTGGCCTCACCTTGAGTACTGTGTGTAGTTCTGGGCGTCACAATTTAAGAAGGATCTTGAGGTCCTTGAATGCGTCCAGAGGAGGGCAACCAAGCTGGTGACAGGGCTGGAAGGAATGTCCTGTGAGGAGCGGCTAAGGACTTTGGGCTTGTCTAGTTTGGAGAAGAGGAGGCTGAGGGGCGACCTCATTGCTCTCTACAGCTTCCTGAGGAGGGGACGTGGAGTGGGAGGTGCTGAGCTCTTCTCCCTGGTACCCAGCGATAGGATATGTGGGAACGGTTCAAAACTGTGTCAGGGGAGGTTCAGACTGGACATTAGGAAGCATTTCTTTACCAAGAGGGTGGTCAAACACTGGAACAGGCTTCCTAGAGAGGTAGTCCATGACTCAAGCTTGTCAGTGTTGAAGAGGCATTTGGATAACGCCCTTAAAAACATGCTTTAACTTTTGGTCAGCCCTGCAGTAGTCAGGCAGTTGGACTAGTTGATTGTTATAGGTCCCTTCCAGCTGGAACTATTCTGTTCTATTCTATTCTATTCTATTCTATTCTATTCTATTCTATTCTATTCTATACAAACTAGGCTCAGCAACTTAGTGAGGAAGGCTTTAAACTAGGTGGACCGGGGAGGGTTACCATAACCTGAAGATAAGTGAGAGTATAAGGTGCAGCACAGACTGGGGGGGGGGGGGGGGGGGATGGGATGACAACGTGATGGTTTTCCTGTAAAAGCAGCACAATTTGGCCCATCTCAATTGGCTGTACAACAATGCAGGTAACATGGCAAATACACAAGAGGAATTAGAAGTTCATGTAGATCTGCAGAGTTATCACTTCACTGGGACTACAGAGACATGGTAGGAGAACTCATGACTGGAGTACTGCAATGGTGGGGTACCAACTCCTTATGAAAGACAGGGTGGGTAGGTAGAGAGGAAAGTTTGTACTTTATACAAAGGAGTGACCTGAATGCATGTAGCTTTGCTTTGGGATGAAGCAGTTGATGAGAGGTGGGTGAGGCTTCAAGAACAGATGAGTACAGCTGATGTTGTAGTAAGTATCTGAAACAGGCATCCTGATCAAGAAGAGAAGGCAGATGAAGCCTGCTTTGGATAGCTGGAGAAAGCCTCACAGTCACAGACCTTAATACTCATGGGTGACTTTTAACTACCATGATATCTGCTGAAAAGGCAATATGACTGGGTACGAGCAATCCAGGAAGCTTTTGGAATGTATTGAAGACAATTTATTGATGCAGGAAATCAATGAACTGACCAGGGAAGATGCTTTTTTGGACCTGCTAACCACAAACAAGGAAAAATTGATGGAAGATGTGAAGGTGAAAGGGCAACCTAGGCTGCAGAAACCATGAGACTGTGGAGTTTAAGATCCTGAGAGGAATGAGAAAGACAAAACAGCAGAATTACAACCCTGGACATCAGAAGAGCAAATTTTAGCCCCTTCAATGGCCTGTTTGGCAGAATCCTGTGGGAAACTGTCCCAGAAGGCAAAAGGGCTCAGGAGAGCTGGCTAATCTTCAAGGATAACTTCTGCAGAGCACAAGAACAGTCCATTTTAATGTGTAGAAAGTTGAGCAAGCATGACAGAGGACCAGAATGGATAAACATGGAATTCCTGACTGAGCTCAAACACAAAAAGGTGGAAGTAGGAACAGGCTGCTTGGGAGGAATGCAGATATATTTCCTGCAATGTAGGAATGGAGTCATCAAAGCCAAAGTTCAGCTGCAGTTCAAAATAGCAAGGGAGGTGGAGGGCAGTAAAAAAGATTTCTATAAATACATTGGTAGCAAAGGGGCCCACTCTTCTTCAGCCTTTCATCATTCAGTGCAGCATGGAAGCTAGTGACAAGTTACAGGTAAAGGCTGAGATACCGAATGCCTTTTTTGCCTCAGTTTTCACTGGGAAGACTTTCTTCTTGGGTATCCCAGGTCCGTGAGGCTGCGGGAATGAAGCAGTACCCACAGTACAGGAAGAAAAGTAAGAGATCACTTAACCTGCTTGGATTTATAGAAGTCCATGGAATGAGATAGGGTGCACCTGAGGGTGTTGAAGGGGCTGATGCCACTGCAAGGCTGCCCTCTGTCATGTTTGAGGGGTCTTGGCAATTGATGGAAGTCCCTGAAGAGTGAAGAAAAGATGTTGAAGGAAGATCTAGGGAACTGCATAAGCTTCACCACAGTCCCTGAGAAACTTACAGACCAAATCCTCCGAGAAATCATTTTGAAACACATTAAAGACATGGTGATTGGGAAGAGCCAGCACAGGTTTACCAAGAACAAATCATGCCTGACCAGTCTCAAAGCCTCCTATGTCAAGGTGACTGCCACTATAGACAAGGGGAGTACAGTAGATATTTTATACCTTGAGGTTAGCAAGATTTTCAACACAGTCTGCCACAGCCTCCTTATCATCAAATGGGTGAGATACACGCTGGATAAGTGGACAATAAATGGGCAGAAAATTGGCTGGACTACCAGGCTCAAAGAATTGTGACCTGTGGTGCAAAGTCCAGCTGCTGGCCAGTAACCAGTGGGTTCTTCAGGGCTTAATACCGGGACCATTACTGCTTAATGCCTCTACTAATGACCTGGATGACAGAACAGAGGGCATTCTCGGCAAGATTGCTGACACCAAACTGCAGACAGCAATCAGTAGGTTGGAGGGCAGAGCTGCTATTCAGAAAGGCCTCAATAGGCTGGAGGAATGGGCTGATGGAAGCCTCATGGGGTTCAACAAGAGCAAGTGCAAGTACTTGCAAATGGAATGGAATAATGACATGGAACGGTGCAGGCTCGTGGTAGACCCTAGGAGGTAGCTTTGCAGAAAAGGACCTGGGCGTCCTGGTGGACAAGCTGAACATGAGTCAACAGTGCACCCTTGCAACAAAGAAGGCCAAATGCATCCCGGGCTGTGTTAGTGAGAATGTCAGTAGGTCCAGGAAACTAATAGTTCACATTTATTTGGCACTTGTAAGACTACATCTAGAGTGCTGCGCCCAGTTTTGGACTCTCCAGAACAAGAAGGACCTGGATATATTGGCTCAGCAGAGTGCCACCAACATGGTCAGGGAGCTGGATCACATGACATTCCATGGGAGACTTCAGCTCAGAGAAAAGAAGGCTCAGGGAAGACCTTACTGTTGTTTTGTGCTGGTTTTGGCTGGGATAGAGTTAATTTTCTTCATAGTAGCTGGTATGGGGCTATGTTTTGGATTTGTGCTAAAAACACTGTTGGTAATACAGGGATGTTTTAGCTATTGCTGAGCAAGGCTTACACAGCCTCAAGGCCTTTTTTGCTTCTCACCCCACCCCACCAGTGAGTTTGCTGGGGGGCACAAGGAGTTGGGAGGGGACACAGCTGGGACAGCTGACCCCAACTGACCCAAGGGATATCCCACACCATATGACATCATGCTCAGCGTATAAAGCCGGGGGAAGAAGAAGGAAGGGGGGGGGACACGTTCAGAGTGATGGTGTTTGTCTTCCCAAGTCACCGTTAGGTGTGATGGAGCCCTGCTTTCCTGGAGATGGCTGAACACCTGCCTGCCGATGGGAAGTGGTGAATGAATTCCTTGTTTTCCTTTGCATGCGTGTGCAGCTTTTGCTTTACCTATTAAACTGTCTTTATCTTGACCCATGAGTTTTCTCACTTTTGCCCTTTTGACTTTCTCCCCCATCCCACTGAGGGGGAGTGAACCAGCGGCTGTATGGTGCTTAGTTGCCAGCCGGGGTTAAACCATGATACGTTTACAATTACCTGATCAGAGGATACGGAGGCAATGGAACTAGACTCTTCTTGGGGGTTAATGGTGATAGGTCAAGAGCGTATGGACAGAAGTTGAAACATATGAAGTTTTGATTAGATACAAAGAAAAAAAAATTGCTGTTAGGGTGGTTAAATACTGGCACAGGTTGCCTGGAGAGGTTGTGGTATCTCCATCCCTGTAGGTATTCAAGACTCCAGTGGATGTTACCCTGAGCAACCCAGTCTAATTAAACATGCCTTGAGCAGGCAGTTGAAGGAGTTGACCTCTGGAGGACCCTGCCAACCTAAATTACAGTTATGTTTTTCAATGTCTTCATGAATACATACCCTGAAAAGGGTATGGGCAGTGAAGAATGAAGGATTGTTCATATTATAAAGTTACTCAGAATAATAAGGTCAAGGCTCAACTGTGATGACCTGCAGAAGTGTCTTATGAGTGGTTTGCCAATAAAATAACTGGTGGACTTTAATGTAGACAAATGTGAATTGGTTCATATTGTGGAAAACAGAATTTTAACTTGATATCTAGGACAATAGGTTTTGATACAATTGCTACCAATTTAGGATAATAGGCTTATGACAGCTAGTTCCATCAAAATATCAGATCAATAAGTAGTATAAATAAAAAATTTATACCAAATGGTAGAAGTTATTACGAAAGAATCAAAAAAAATGACACAAAGAGCATTAGAGAACACTGTTCACCACTTCAAAATTCATGAGTCACAAACAAATTTAGTCCTGTGTGCATTCTGGTCACTCCTACTCAGAAAAAGCAAAAAGAAAAAGGAAAAGGAAAAGAAAAAGGAAAAGAAAAAGGAAAAGGAAAAAAGAAAAGAAAAAAGAAAAAGAAAAGAAAAAGAAAAAAGAAGAAAGAAAAAGAACTGGAAGACATTTCGAGGGGGCAGTGGCATGATCAAAAGCATGCAAAGACTTTTGTACTATGAGCAAATACTTAAGGAGACATTTTCAACAAGGAAGAGAGATACTGTCAGGGGAGGTGATACAATAGAGATTTAAAAAATGACTGGCATAGACGTGGTGGCTTGAAACTGACTATTCATCATCTCTTCCAAAGCAATAATCAGGAACATCAAATGAAGTTAGCTGGACCCAGTTGTGTAACAAGCAAAAGGGGCCCTTTGTGGAATGAAGCACAGAACTGTAGAGCTACTTGATATATGGTGCTGTGAATGCTAAAAGTTATATGGATTTAGAGGGGAAACTTGACCAGTTAATAGAACCTAATGGTTATCGAATATGTAAAAATGTCCCTGCAGTTGAATGTGTGTTAAGGAAAAGTATTTTCTTTTTTTCTTGCTCTTCTTTAGGCATTTGTTTTAACTAATATTGGAGATGGGATATGGGACTTCACAGACCTTTTGGTCTGACCCAGGATAGCCATACTGAGTTTTATGATATGGTTCATCTGTATGCCATAATAAAGCTGAGACCTCCTCTAAGGGGTGCTTGATCTGTATGCCACAAGTCACCCTATCAGATAACGTACAAAAATGAAGGTACGAGTCAAAAGAAATTGCTGCATTTACTTTTCGTTTTATATTGCATCACAGTGAATAAGAAGGGAAACTTTCAGATATGTCTTTTGTGCTAGATCACCAAGGGATGTTTATTAAATCACTGTAATTTAAAATAAAGCACTATGATATTCTGTTTCGATTTACTTAAAAAAAAAAAAACCTACTTATTTTACAACTAGAAATTCCCCATGGTTATAACATGGAAGGGAATAATTTCCCTGTAATACTTGCATGGATAAATAAGAGCTGACAGATGGTATAATACACAATAAAACTTTCTATTAAGTTCAGAATACATGTTACACAAACACAGTACTCATGTTCATATATTCCCAATGGCCCCGGTCTAGATCTTAGTAAAATCAACAAGACTATTTCCATTAAATCTGGTGTAGAGCATAAGAAATTTAACTGTTTTCCAGCAATTTCATACTTCTAATAAAAAACGAACAAAAATTTATTGCTTGTATAGAGTACAGAGATGCATTGATTTTAATAATTTTTGATCCCTCTCATTGTTTTTATGTACTGCAGGCTGAAACCACCTGATTAAGATAACTATATACATAGTTAGGACAGCAAGAATGAATAAAATGTATGGAGTAATAGCAAAGGAAAGTGATGTGTTCCTTTTCATTTGACTCTTTAAGCATGCACTCATTCTATGAAGCCCAGAGGAAACTCAAAACTGTGGTTCAATAAAACAACATAAAAAAATTAGGTAAAGTCAATCATGACTAAAATGATAGAGGAGGGAAAAAAGGGTATAATTTTAGTTGCTGATAAATGTCCTAGCTCTAAGAATATCAATTGCCTAGAGAATTTAACCTATCAGTACTATAGATTCTATTCTTCTGGGGTTCTGTTGTAGTTGGTTAACTGTAAGCTGAATTTGATTAAGCAATGAAAATTTGGAAGATTTTGCCTTTTATGCATGACAGAAAAAGGGATGTGAAACTGTTCTTCATCTTTGTATGTGGAAAGTAACTTGATGGCTGTGACAGAAAAAGGAAGATTTCCTTAAGAATTATTTTCTTTCTTTTCCCAGAAAATTGCTTCCTTTTGAAAAACCAAAGTACAAAAAAAATAGCATGTTCAAGGAAAAAAGAAAAAGGATTTATAATTGCAAAGGTCTTTACACTTCCGTTATATTAAAACCAATCAGTTGATATACTGGATAAATGAGAGATTACCAAAAAAATCTTTACAAAGTTTTTCAAAACATGACAGACACCATAAACCTGGAGTTTTCCTCTCTTTTATTTACCTCTTCCCTTAGTTTTTTCAAAAAGCAGGAGAACCATTAGAAAAATGAAATGGTTCAATGTGACAAGTTTAGCAAAATGAAACTTCTAGCTGTGTGTCAGAGCTCAGTTACTGATTTTGTTGTAGTGTGCAGTTAGCTGTGGAAATGTTAACTTTAATGAAGACCCTGTTCCCTTGTAGCCAAATAGAGTGAACTCCCAAGGGCATTCCCATGTGTCATCCTCATTGTGCTTTTTGATCTGATCAAATTAAATCTTTCATGCTTGCTGAATACACAGGTGGTGTCTTGTAAAGTTGCCTGCGCCTTGGATTTTCCAAAGCTGTTTCTAAGATTTATGGTTTCTTATGTTTTCAGTGCCCCCTGGGGAAAACACAGCTCCATCTACTTAATTATTTTTGCAAGTTTAAGTATTTCTATCAGTGTATTCTTGTTACTTTTTTCAGCTTCTATTTTTTCAACAATTTTCAAGTCTGAATTCTTGCGCATTTTTGCAGACTTGCAAGAATTTGAGAGGCCAGTAGTTTTGAAAGACACTCATTCTGGCCCACCTATCCAAGTATTAAGTGCAAGCTCATGTATTACATAGAAGAGAAACTGAAAATATGTGACTAAACTGTAATGCCAGAGAGAAGTGAATGTTAGAAGGGTGGGATTTGTCAGTAGGGGTGTTTGAGAGAAGTACTTTTTTTCATACTAATCTGTAAAGAAAATAGGTGAAACATTACAAAATAAAGCAGCCATGAGGTAAGGGAGGGATGGGACACACCCTAATCAGTTTAAAAAAGATTACTTGAAAGAGAAAGGGGAAAAGAAAGACAGACCTTGAAAAATGTACATACTATGATGATTATAGGCAAAGCAATACTGAACTTTGAAATTGCCAGAAAAAGAATTGCTAAAAAAATCTCGGAGGTACTGCCGATGTTAACTTCATTTTGTAAAGTGCCGTGATCTGCTTTCTGGGGGTGGGGTGTGTGTGTGAGACATGGTTTATATTTTAAATTAAGTATGATAAACAGTTTGCAAAACAAGAAAAAGGCTGTAAAAAGATTTTGGAATAAAACAACACTGACTTATAGCTCAGATGATAGCTCTCTTAGTGATCCCCTCTGCCTAGGCTTTTAGATTAACCTTTCACACCCTACATTTTTGGTTCCTGCACTGAATGTAGAAAGCTGTATGGGTGAGCTCCAACTCAAGGATCACTGACCTCAAAATTAACTGTACCACTTAAAAATTAAGAAATCTGAATGATTTTTCAATAGGACAATGAAAGTTCTTGGATAATGAGCCAAGACTGCTGAGAGAACGAAAGTGCAAGGAAAGGAAACTCCAGTAAAAACAAGATAGAGCATATCTCTTTGGAGAAGTTATTTCACACTACCATTTCTGCAGTTTTGGCAACCAATAGTTATAGTGTCATAATGTATATGTTTGTAGTTAAAAAATTGATTTAACCAGGCTTTTAAGATTCAATCACTTGAGCTTGGAATAAACCCACTAACTTTGATGTGACTGAAGTATACAGTGCAGAAAGGCATTTACTGGTGACTTCCTGATCTCATAGTATAAAGAATTAATCTTCACTTTATTGCATTGGTCAAACACCTTTACTAGTAAACATTATTTTCCCCTCAAACCTGTCTGGCTCCTTTCTCTCATCCTTATTTTTCATAAATTCCAGACTAAAGCTGAATTTCCAGATTTTCGTTCTGAAAATGAACATAAACCAGGAAAAGAATTCCCAAATCATCCTCATATTTGCTTTTTTTAAATAACAAGCTTAATATGGTTAAATAACAAGTTCTAACTGAGGGTTGTCTTTTCTAAACATAATAACTTTCTCTGTATTCTTCTGTACTTTTCCACACCCCTTTCAAATGCTGACTTCAGCTCTGCATTGTAGTATTGGTCTCCTTAATGACACATTTAAATGAAAAATACTGTTCCCTGTCTCTCCTGTACACACTTTTGTTTATTCAAGGATGGCATTAAACCTGCCTGCACTTATCGTAATCTAAGACCGCTAAACATTTTCCAGGGGTAACACTTGCAAAGGCATAGTCACCTGTTCTGTGGGTATGGCCTACTTCCTGAGAATATATGCATACCTGCATTTTTTTGTAATAATTATGCAATATAAAAGTGAGACACTGGCTTAAATTAATTGTTTCTTTAATATTACTGAAACCAAGACACATCAGGGCATGGTTTGGGGGGTTTGTTCCTATTAGTAGTGAATAAAACAAATTTAGCTGGTGAAAAGACTGCAATTCATTTTCACTCACAGATTACTTGTAGCAGTAATACATAAGGACATGTGTTTTAAGGCTAATGGCCTAATAACTCACCTTTTTGCAGCTTCTTAAGATGAATTTAATGCTTTGGTTCTGTTTGGGGGGTGGTATTTGCATATACTATTGCTTAGGTCACTACATCATTCAAAGAAAGAAAGAAAGAAACAAAAAACCCAAACCAAAAAACCTTAGCTGCAAATTAATACACAAAAATTTTCTCTTTTTTTCCTAGGCAAAGTGAGAGGAAGGAGGAGATGAAAGGAACTATTTACCTGCATCTCCCAGTTCCCTGACACAGAACCATTCACATTCCCAGGTCAGAAATGAGAATTTTTGAAGATGCTCAACTTAATCCAAAAGATTTTGGGTGCCGCTGAGAATTTCTAAAACTCCATATTAAAAAGAAGCCCTGCTTGTGCTACAGCATGGAGCAAAAGATGGAGAATGACATGAGAAGCCAAAACCTTCCCTGGCTAGAGCAATATCCTTCATCACTCCATCATCCACGAGGAAATTCACTTACGCAAGAATTCAGATCTAGCTAAAAATGCATGTGTCACAGGAATCTAAACTATCATTACAGTCAATGAAGATCCAGTAAATACAATCAATAGAGTCTACAGAGCTATTTGTGTCCCTGTAAAACCAGACACTGACATGTGATCAGCTGGTTCTCTAGACACTGTTGGTGTGCTGACAAGGGGCTCAATTCGCTTGACCGCAGGTATTGATTTAGTGTCATCTGAGATGGCAAAGTCTATCCTGCATGGCCTCCAGTTGTTGCTCCTGTATGACACCTGTAGGTCCCACATCATATCTGCCAGCCACATGCAGGTGTCTGAGATACGGTCACTCATTCTGGAAGTCTGCGTGTGAGCAGCAGAATTGTTGCTTCACTGTCTAAGTATTTGAATTGCAAGGAGGCATTTGAATTCCATGGCATACCCTGATTTCCCCTCACACTTCTCCTCTCCCCTCTCCATCATCTAGACCAAAAGATTTGGGGACACAATGAAGCTCTTCCATTATCAAGTACTGTCCTTGAGTCAGGGTTTGGGAGGCGAGGAGAAAAACTTACATTCAGGTTACAATCCCAGAACATACTCTATTATATGAAACTGAGACACTGTCGAACTAGCACTATTTAGAGCCTTAGAAAGCAACATCAGTGATACTATTCACACTTAGCCTGAGTGTTCTCTTAGCACATTAATAACATATTTGGGATGCAGAAATATTCACTATAGGTAATTAAGTAATCATAACCATAGACAAGACTGACTTAAAGTCACTACAAAAATTATATATTTTTTATTCCATTAAGTAAATCAGTTACTTCTACTAGTTTTACTCTAATTCTTTGCAGTGTGATTTGGACATACAGAAGTGGGGTTTTAGCTATTTATATTTGGGAATTATATTGTACACACTACATGAGGCAGCCATTAATCTTATACAGCTGGGAAGCTTGGGTAAGTTAAGAACAAAATTCTTCTATGTGACAGGTATAAATTAACATTACAGCAACTTTTTATTTAAAGGATTTTTAAAAGGCAGCCTTCAATTGTAGATTTTATAACTTTAAACATCTAAGCTTTAGGTGTGCTTTGAGTATTTATTTAAAAACAGCAGAACAGGATTAAGTTCATCTGTTTCCCCAAACATCCATTAAAAAAACCCTCATTATTAGATTTTACAAAATCTAACATAAAAAAGAAGCAGTATAATAAGCATTTTAGATTATTAAAACTTAATTTCAGAAGCCTCATTCATTTTTTTCATTATTAATGCAATTTGTGATTCATTTATTTATGACAATGAAAACAAACTAACTAGTAAATTTTTATTTCTGGTTAGGTATATTTTGAGTCTTTTAATTGCCAGCTCTGTGCCTCACTTTCAGCTGCAAAATGGAATTAGAATGAATAATTGAAGTATTTTGACTTTGGGTCCAAAACTGTACTTTTGTATGCAAGGGCTAGATTTATCTATAAATTGCACTAACAATTAGAGTTTAATATGTTTTTTCTAATTCAGTATTTGATCATATAAAAGCAGAAGCAGAGTCTACAAAGGACTTGGAAGCTCCTTTTTTTTTTTTTTTTAATTTAAAGAGATACCTTTCTACTGATACAAAAAAAACCCCAGCCCTGTGTATTGTTTTATTAATTCTAAAAAAGGTTGCTGGGTGTATATTTAGATTAGGTAGCGATGCTCAGTATTACCGAGATAATAGAATTCAGAATATGTTTAAGAATATGTTGGAGGAAATAAAAGTTTAACATAAAGGCCAGGTTTACCTTAGCTTCTCAGAAAAGAAGACAAGCTATAATAATTTAGGTGATTATTTATTTACTGTTAATTTGTGCACTGTTACAATGGAAGTTACTGAAAAAGCATCTGAGTTGTTTAGACTCCTTAGGCTATCCAAGGGTGTCCTAGGATATCCAAAACATCTACCCCGGTCTGGCAGACATGCTGTGGGATGTGTGACCTATGCATGAACTTCTGTTGTGGTAGCTAAGGGCCAGGCATTTCAGATGGCAGCAGACACCTATATGCAGTAACATGTATTGAACTCTAGGGACATAGAGCTCAACTCACCCTCAGCTCTAAGCCTGAACTTAAGTGTTTACTGTCCTCCTAGGTTCTATAGGTTATCCAGGCTCCAGCTGCCCCTACAGAAAGACAAGAATCTCCTCTAGGTTCTGCACTTGCAAGGTGTCTGAGCTCCATGCAGAAACCACTTAAAGAGGGCATTTGAAACCTCACTAGATGATAGTATTTTCAGGTAACCAAATCCTGCCCATTGTAGCTGACAAAGCTATTTCACTGAGTATATGTGGGTACATGTAGAAACCTGAGGTGTAGCTAGCCACATTTATAATGTCTGAATCTGGAAGTGAATCCCATTGTTGGTTACAGGCAATCTAAAGGACTTGTGAAAATACCACCTTCTCCTTTGGTTAGAATGTACTCGCTTTTTGCTAAGCACTTCTTTGGTTCAAATCATCAGCCAAAACTCAGGGGCAATTTTTACTTTGTCTACAGCTATTTCAACTATCCAGATTTCTTATGGAAAAGTTAAAGGTCCAACATGAAAAGTATTTTTTAATTTTTGGGCAAGCAAAACTTCCTCAGTCATTTTTTATGTTGACTACAAATGGGTGATATAGTTTGTGATGCCTTAATCCCTTCTTTTTGCAGTATAACTATTCAAATGACATATATTTGAACCAGTGCCAGCAATATTTTACATACTGAAAAGCAAAATTGCCTTTATTGCTCCTTAACCTTTTTGATGAAAAGAAGAGCTCTGAAACTTACTCTGTAAGCACCAAAGTTGCCCCTTTGACTTCTCCATTTTTTTTTTGTTTGTTTGGGTTTTGGTTTTTTTGTTTTTTGTTTTTTTTTTTTCAGCACGAAAGAAACTCTCATTAAGCTCTGCTAACTGAGCGGAACTTGTACTTGCAACGATCCTGGTTTTTTTGGAATCCTCTTTAAAATATCAACTGAACTGCTGAATTTTCAGTCCACTGAACTGTTTATCTTAATATTTGGATTAATGCCTACTTCCTTTATTTCACAAATTAAATGCATTGCTTTTCCTTATCACAATGTAAGTGGCTTCAGAATCCCCATCTTCCATATTGGACTTACAGCTGTATCTACGACATTCTTGGGCATTAGTTTCCATCTTCTTCACTCATCACTGCTTCCTTGCTGGTTCAGTGTGCAACAAAAAGTTTATAGCACTCTTGATATTTTTTTGCTTATCTTTAGCTGCATATCCAAGTTGAGTTTAGCTGTCTATAGCTAGTAAGTCCTCATTAGTATCAGGTTATATGAGAAATTAAGGTCTCCCAATTCAGGATTCTTTTTTCCTGCCTTTTTTTCTACCAGTCATCAGTGGGTTAGGGAACTTAGACTGCTGGTTAGCTCCAGATCATATATCAAGAACCTGTATATGGACAAGATAGCTCAGTCTGTTTTCTCAGGGTAAGGTCCAACACTAAAAATTTGCTTCATGGAACATGAAACCCTCATTGTATCAGCTTTGGTCTTTATCAATATAACTTACTTCAAACATTTTATGTTCTTTTTTTCTCAAAAGTTAGGGGGTTTGGCCAAGCTCTTCTTTTTGAGACTACAAGGATAACAAATTGCTGTAAACAGTACATCCTTCTTACCCATTTACTTGATCTGACTCAATTTCTCATCCTAAAACTGACTTCGGTGTTGACCTTTGCCTCTAGGATTTCTTCTCCCAGTGATTTCTCAGTTCTGTAAGTCCCTGCTACAGATACCCTGGCCTCCTCACTGACATTGTTGGAGCAATGTTGCAGTCCTTAAGTGACTAGAATTTTATAACTGCTGCCTCAACAAAGACTTCATCTCTGACTGTAAGTTACCTTCTAGAATGCTCCCTGGCAAGGTTTGATTTGACTGATTGGAATAACTTCTCCCCCGGGCTTCGTCCGTTCTTATGCAAGAGATTACCATTCCTAATTTACAGACAGTCCAAGAGTGTGTGCTGGTTGCTGAGGCATTCAAGTTCACAGCCTGGCACATTCATTTCCCGTGCTACAGATTTTACTTTAAATAAATGTAGCAAGCCACAAACTGGGAGTAGCTGGCACATACTTGCTTCTGGCAACTCTGGTTTCATTTGGACAACTTCTGGAGAAAGATATAGCAGAAGAGATGGGGGAAATGACCTTTTAAATTGTGTGAAGAACGAGTTTGTCTGGAGTTACTGCCGCCTTCTTGGAAAATATCCAGACTTTGTTTTAATTCCTTCTGTGAGGCCGTCAGCTAACTTAAAGTCTTATTTTAAATTTTCTGGGACATACTTGAATTCTCCATCCTCCATTTTGCCTTTCATTTTGGTTCGGCAATGTACAAGCTCATGCAATGTCTCCACGGAAACTGAATCCTACAGTTGTTATCAGTACTGCCCTTTTTGATCTACTCAGTTACTCAAACTCTGGGGCTGTGGGGGGTCAAACAGTTCCTATGCAAACCTGTTTATTTACAAAGAATATACATATCTCTCTTCCCCTGGACACAACAGAACTCAAAGGAGACACTTTCTATACTCAGTGTCAAATTTCTTTCAGGCAACACTTGGTCCAAAATCTTTCTTCCTTAGCTTTCTCTATATTGCAGTCTTATCGCCTTTTCTCTCCTTTTCTTCAGGCCTCCTTTTCCTTTCTGGGAAATGCTGAGCTCCACAAAAAAATGGTCAAAGAAAACTTTCTTCCATGCATGCCATCATATGCCTTTATTCTAGGAGGTGACACCGTCCTGGGCTTGAGGGAAAGGCTGCTATTGGATCAGTCAACTAACTGTATAGAAGATCTTCTTACAGCTTCTGTCAAATCAGGGAAAAAGTTTATATTCAGCCTCAGTGAGGCTAAATCTGGCCCATAATAGTTCCAGCAGTCATGGAATCACACTGATTTCTAAGCTGGTTTACATGATGACATTGCAAATCTTAAAGTAAGTTTTCTTTTATCTGCTGTCAGATTTCTACCTTTCTTCTGACACATCTGCTATTAGCAATGCTTATGACTTTTTGCTGGAGTAATAAAAACTCCAATGAATGGAAACTTGAAAATGGTCTTGCTCTGGTATAGCTAAGCAACTTACTCTCTTTTCAATTAGGTATTTAAAGGAAGGGACAAGAAAAGTTGTGAGGAATCCCCACAGCTTTCCTCTAGACATTGTTAGGATTAGGATGATCACTCGGGCAGATTCCATTCTTTTGGTGGTTGATTTTCTGTTACTGAAGCTTGTAATATCTTATTAAAATTCTCTTCGGGTGTACAAAGATGTTTCAAGGAGCTTATTTCTTCACGCTAATGTCTAGCTGCCTGATTATCAGTTCATTTATGCTTTCCAAGGAATCATTTATTTTTTTAAGACACTGTAATTTTTGTGCAAGCCTGACTGTTATCTCGTTTGCTTGCAAAGTGACAATTAATTCCTGATATATAGCCTCTAGTGTACAGCCCTTGTCAGTTACACAACGAAATGCTCAGTCACTGATCTTGAAGTCTGTAGGAAAATATACTAGAACTTGTGTAAGGTTTCGGGTTTTTGTTTGGTTTTTTTTTTTTAATACAAATAAAATTAATGTTGACATATAGGCTTGCATATTATTTGCTCCAAGGCAGTTTTTATGAATTGCATTCACAACTACATTACTCTGCATCTGATTCTGCCATTATTTAATTTTCTTTTGAAATTTTCCAGAAGAATGATATTTTAGACAGAAAGTTCCTCTGTGCACTTCCTTAAGATGCTTGCTATAGAAATTAGCTGTCAGGTGTGACCATTTATTTGAGAGCTATTTGAGTTAGCAAATTACTTTTAACCAGACAGTTACATTAAAAATCTTTAAAAATGTATAGAAAACTTTCCACAACCATTTAATTACTCATTAACACAATTATTTAGAATGGAGTGTTCTATGACTGAGGTTAATAGGAGTTTTGCCTTTGACATCAGTGAAAACCTTTTTCAGTGAAATCTGGGAGCTAGGAGAAAATCAGCTAACACAGCAGATGTCTTTAACTAGATTGCGTGACCGATAAACTTTTATGGACTGGAACAATGTGAAGGGTATAAAACCTGAGTATCATTTTTAACTGAGAAAGAATTCCCTCAGAAGAGATATTGAGGCAGGCAGGCAGGCAGCTAGAGGCAGCCTAAAGAAGCTTTACCATAGCACATAGGAAAAAAAAAATGTGGAGAGGAGGGGAACATAGGCTTGGGTGAAACTTACACATTTGCATCGGTAGGAATAGTCCAGATTTGAAAAGACAGGAAGGAAAAAAGGAAATGACATAACACTGTTATGCAACCCTGAATTGAACATTTTTCCCACCCTCATACCTGCCTGTGCTTTTCTCCTAATGTTTACACTGTAGTGTTAGTTTGTTTTGACTCTAAGTTAGAATGAAGCGACCTGCTAAGTAGATGTCCTTTCAAAAACATTTTTCTATTACGGTAAACAAAGTCTTCATAGTAATAGTATAAGGGGTCCCATTCTACTCCTGCTGAAAGTAGCAGTAAAATTTAAAGTGTTTTTAATGAATGTTGTCAGCATTAATGAATGTTTAACAAATGTAATACATCTATCCCCTTATCTACAGTAATGGATTCTAGTAGCAAAAAGACAAGGAAGAAAAACTATACAGTATTAAAAGATAAGACAAGAATAAGTCCAGAGCTAACATGTATTATTTACCAGACACAGGTTCCAATCCAAAGCCTAGAGGAATAAACAGGAAACTTTGGGTTGATATTGCTGAGCTTAGCATGACTACCATAATGAACACACTAATATACAACTGCAAAGGAATAATTTCCATTTGATCTGCTGTCCAAATTTGAGGTTGTTTCTTTTTTTTTTTTTTTAAAGCTCCTAACCAGTCCCATTCTTTACAAAGGTAGGTTCTTACTGAAAATATTTATTTACATACACATATCAACTTGGAACTATACTTGAAGATTGCTAATATAAAAATGCTAGGATGGGAAAATAACTTGATCTGTCAAAACATTTGGCAGAACAAATTTATCTTTTGAGGTCTATCGGACAATTGCATGATGTCGTGGTTTAACCCCAGCCAGCAACTAAGCACCACGCAGCTACTCACTCTCCCCCCCACCCAGTGGGATGGGGGAGAAAATCGGGAAAAAGAAGCAAAACCCGCGGGTTGAGATAAGAACGGTTTAATAGAACAGAAAAGAAGAAACTAATAATTATAATGATAACACTAATAAAATGACAACAGTAATAATGAAAGGATTGGAATGTACAAATGATGCGCAGTGCAATTGCTCACCACCCGCTGACCGACACCCAGCCAGTCCCCCCAGCGGCAAATCCCCACCCCCACTTCCCAGTTCCTATACTAGATGTGACGTCACATGGTATGGAATACCCCGTTGGCCAGTTTGGGTCAGGTGCCCTGGCTGTGTCCTGTGCCAACTTCTTGTGCCCCTCCAGCTTTCTCGCTGGCTGGGCATGAGAAGCTGAAAAATCCTTGACTTTAGACTAAACACTACTTAGCAACAACTGAAACCATCAGTGTGTTAACAACATTCTTCACATACTGAACTCAAAACATAGCACTGTACCAGCTACTAGGAAGACAGTTAACTCTATCCCAGCTGAAACTAGGACACATGAGGACATGAAAAACTTAGTCATAGTCGACATCATGAAGTGACATCTATGTGTATATATGCACAGTCTGCTTTTTACTAGGAAATTTCTCATCTCCATAGGCATATGCACACACACTAACATTAACTATTCCTTTTTTTCCCTACCTGTCTTACACAGTTTCTCTTTTCGGTCTCATCCCTTCCTTCTTTTCTTTCTTTCTTTTTCTGAGGCATATATTGTCTTCCTTTTTTTTCAGTGTTCTTTCTTCTTGTCTGTCTTGCCCCATTAAATACTTAATAGCATTTACCTCATATTTCCCTTAGATCTTCTGTTGAGTCTCGCCACACTTTATCTCCCTTTCAGTGAGCCTTCTTCATTTCTATTCATAGAATCATAGAATGGTTTGGGTTGGAAGGCACCTTTAGAGATCATCTAGTCCAACCCCCCTGCCATGGGCAGGGACACCTTCCACCAGACCAGGTTGCTCAAAGCCCCATCCAGCCTGGCCTTGAACACTGCCAGGGATGGGGCAGCCACAGCCTCTCTGGGCAACCTGTGCCAGTGCCTCACCACCCTCACAGGGAAGAACTACTTCTTACATCTAATCTAAATCTACCTTCTTTCAGTTTAAAACCGTTACCCCTTGTCCTATCACTACACTCCCTCATGAAGAGTCCCTCCCCATCTTTCCTGTAGGCCCCCTTTAGGTACTGGCAGGCTGCTAGAAGGTCTCCCCGGAGCCTTCTCTTCTCCAGGCTGAACAACCCCAACTCTCTCAGCCTGTCTTCATCTTTTACATTTTTCCAGACCCTCTGTTCCCCCCGCTTCTTTTTTTCTCCTCCATTCAGTTATTTAGTTATTACTACTCGGCTTTCCATTTGTAATATTTCATCTTTAGGTCAGACTTTTTTGGGAGGTTGTGCAGTTCTTCCTGCATAGTTGTAAACTGCATGCAGCACACACATACAAGCATCACATGATAGTTTTAGGATGGGCTTCTCTGCAAAGCTTAAGTTACACTTTAATTCATTTAAATATGACAGCAATAGATGAGACTAGGCAGAAAAAAATCTGTTTCAGCATATTTGGGAGTTGTAGTGAGGGGATATATTACTTTAATAAATGATCTATTTCATTCAGTTTCAAGCTTGTTTTGAAACATGCTGCATTGTCATTCTGTTTCTACTCTGCCCAGTGTAGCACTTCTTGTTGATCTCAAAGACTGTCAGTAAGAACTACTGCAGCATTCCATAGACCTTCTCTGTCTTTTGTTTTCTGCATAGATATCAATTTGTTAAACAACCTGAATCCTTGACGACTTACTTACACAACAGTTCGGCTAATGGTCCATACTTTAATGCATCTTATCAACTGCAAACATCTGCCTAAAAATGGCTGTGCTTTCATGACTGTCAACCTCTAGGGGAAATGTGAAGTTAGATGTCATTTTGTTGATTGGGTTTAAAGCAAGGACTGAAAGATAAAAGATTCCTGGATCTAAGCAGCAATTCCATGTAAATAATTCATAGTCCAAAAATAATGTGCTATTCAACACTCGGAGGAAGGCGTCTTCTTTCTGTGTCTGTTTTATAACCGTTCCTTTAGAATTATTCCAATTAATATTCAAAGATTACCAACTTCCTATCTATAAATGAGTTGCTTATTAATATTACATAAGCTGTCCTCCTTTCTTCTGATGAGGCAGAGCACACCATGCTGTAAACAGTATTGACAGGAAAATACATGGTCTGGAACTGTAGTGAAGCCGTTTACCATTCATGAAGTAGCTTACTAGTTGTCTGCTTATGAAATACTCAGTATGGTACTAAAAAGAAAACTCTAATATTAAGGTTTTAACAGGGCACTGAGATAAAAAAAGAATAGTAATAAATGACCTAGAACTGAATTCTCTTTCATACAGCTGCATAGAATAAAGTGTTCATTTTGATTGCACATGCACATGTAAGATGTACTTTTCGTTGGTTGGAAAATTCAGCAGAGTAATACGGCTTTATGACAAGCAAATACAAAGCTCAGAACAACTGGTTGTAAATACCTTATCTACTGGCCATAGCTATCAATAAGTAACAAAAGAGCATCTTTCCATTAGTGTGCCTTTGAGGAAAAATGGCAACTATTCAAACAGGACAACTTTAAAACAGTTAACAATACCCTAGCTCAGTGGACAAAAACTAAGTAAAGGTTGCCTTCCATGATGATTGTACAAATAAAGAAAGAAAAAAAAAAAAGAAAAAACCCAACACCCTACATCAATTTCTCTAAAGCACGTAAAAATCAAACACAATAGCAATAACTGTAAAGCAGTGATATACTGAGTGCAACTTCATAATTGCATGCTGATTATTTTGACAAGTTCAGCTGTTTAATATCATGCCTGACTGCTCCTTTATGGCTGATGGTTTTCTTTGTTCAATATGACAAGCCTAAATGAATTTGAACCCAAGTGAATTAAAACTCTGATTCATTTACTTTGGCTAAAAGCCCCTATGGACAAAACAAATGTGTGTTTTTGCTTCTGCTAATTCATTGGTAGAAACATATGACTATCTAAGAATACATCTACTTGTTGCATATTCCATAATTCTTCTGCGCGGGCTTATAACAAGAGCCAAGACAATCAGACGCTATTCTTTGCAGGAGTGACAAACACCATTTTATGGCCAAACCTCATTTTTTTAAATAAATAAAGAGTGACCAAGACTTTGCTGGCTCTTAACATAAATTCAGATCTGGTTTATAGATAGTAAATGTGACATAACATTGATAATAGAAACTAGTATATTAATTCATTAGAGTAACATTTCCTAAAGGACACAAAACGATTGCAAATGAATGATGTTGTGGTTTAACCCCAGCCAGCAACTAAGCACCATGCAGCCACTCTATCAGTCCCCCCACTCAGCTAGACAGGTGAGAGAAAATATCACAAAAAAGGCTCATGGGTTGAGATGAGGACTGGGAGAGAGATCACTCAACCAATTACCGTCACAGGCAAAACAGACTTGACTTGGGGAAAATTAACTTAATTTCTTGCCAATCAAACCAGAGTAGGGCAATGAGAAATAAAACCAAACCTTAAAACACCTTCCTCCCACCCCTCCCTTCTTCCTGGGCTCAACTTTCTCTCCCTCCTCCCCCCGGCGGCGCAGGGGGACGGGGAATGGGGGTTGGGGTCAGTCCGTCATACCTTGTCTCTGCCGCTCCTTCCTCCTCAGGGGGAGGAGGACTCCGCACTCCTCCCCTGCTCCGCCGGGGGGTCCCTCCCGTGGGAGATGGTCCTCCATGAACTTCTCTGGCATGGGTCCTTCCCACAGGATACAGTTCTCCATGAACTGCTCCAGCACGGGTCCCCCGCGGGGTCACAAGTCCTGCCAGAAAACCTGCTCCAGCGTGGGCTCCTCTCTCCACAGGGCCACAGGTCCTGCCAGGAGTCTGCTCCAGCGTGGGCTTCCCACGGGGTCACAGCCTCCTTCGGGCACCCACCTGCTCTGGTGTGGGGTCCTCCACGGGCCACAGGTGGATATCTGCTCCCCCGTGGACCTCCCTGGGCTGCAGGGGGACAGCCTGCCTCACCATGGTCTTCCCCACGGGCTGCAGGGGAATCTCTGCTCCGGCGCCTGGAGTACCTCCTGCCCCTCCTTCTTCACTGACCTGGGGGTCTGCAGGGCTGTTTCCCTCACACATTCCCACTCTCTCTGGCTGCAGTTTCTGTTGTGCATCAACTTTTTTTTTCCTTTCCTAAATTTGTTCTCCCAGAGGCGCTACCACTGTCACTGATGGGCTCGGCCTTGGCCAGCAGCAGGTCCGTCTTACAGCCGGCTGCCATTGGCTCTATCAGACATAGGGGAAGCTTCTAGCAGCTTCTCACAGAAGCCACCCCTGTAGCCCCCCGCTACCAAAACCTTGCCATGCAATCCCAATACATTCCACCACTTGCCTCTGTGCATCACATATTTAAGAATTATCACTAAAATCCATATTCATCACACAATCTTCAGTTTTCACAAATTTCACTCACATCAACAAAAAAGAATTCTCCACACCAAAATCCAAACAACATCATGTCAACACTGACAAAAAGTGGACAATTTACGCACAAACCACCCCTTGTCCCTTCACCACAATTACAACAACATCAATTCCCCACAGTCATTCCATTCTTCACTCTCTAGCTGTGTTCAGTGCATGTTTTGGCCATAACCTCTCCCAATTACTATCCTTATCTCGAATTCCTCGAGCCCCACGTTGGGCGCCAAAAAGGACCATGGTGGGTTGACCTTGGCTGGACGCCAGGTGCCCACCAAAGCTGCTCTATCACTCCCCCTCGTCAGCTGGACAGGGGAGAGAAAATATAACAAAAGGCTCATGGGTCGAGATAAGGACAGTTTAACAAAGTGAAAGCAAAAGTTGCATACAAAAGCAAAGGAAAATAAAAGATTTTCTTCTCTACTTCCCATCCGCAGGTGATGTCTGGCCACTTCCCGGGAAGCAGGGCTTCAGTACACATAGCGGTTGCTGCAGAGGACAAACATTGTAATAATGAATGTCCCCCCCTTTCTCCTCCTTTCTCTTAACTTTTATTGCTGAGTGGACGTCATATGGTATAGAATATCCCTTTGGTCAGTTTGGGTCAGCTGTCCTGGCTACGTCCCCTCCCAAGATCTTGCCCACCCCCAGCCTACTGGTGAGGGGGAAATGTTGGAGAGACAGCCTTGATGCTGTGGGAGCCCTGCTCAGCAGTAGCCAAAACACTGGTGTGTTATCAGCACCTGTCTAGCTACCAATACAGAGCACAGCACTACGAGGACTGCTGTGGGGAGAATTAACTCCATCTCAGGCAGACCCAATACAATGAGCAGTCTTTGTTCAGGCAGCATCACTAAACCACGCCAGGACCTAGTATTTTAAAGACTAAAGTTAACCAGCACAGCATTGGGATAGGAAGGAAAACATGCATGATGGCGTTTCCTCTACTTAATACAATAAACCTCAGGGACTGTTTAATTCCTCTTAGGAATTAAATTCCTCTGCTACAGTGCTGTCTTTCAAAAGAACCCCAGAATGAAAATAAATTTAATACAGTCTATCTCTAATATTTTTTCTTAGATTAAAACATTTCCCCAGCAATAGGCAGACACAGAAACAGGAAAACAACATTGTTCTCTAAATCAGCTCTGATTTTTGCCCAGTTCTTCTTACACAGGTGACATACATGCTTATCACTGTATAATATCAGATAACTTCCTATTTTTCTTCTACATGTTGAAAAATGCTGACTGAAAAAATGTAGTGGGAGGTATAAAATAGTCATAATAAACAAGAAACTTGGAAAGACAAAACAACTAGAGGTATAAAAAATCTAGGAGGTAGACCTTGTGCAAAATAAATAAGTATTCTTTCTTGAGTGGGAATTATTACAAAGTTTTCAAACCTACGTAAGTATTTGTGTTAAGCCAGTAGACTCCCGAACAAAAAAACAGATGCACAGAGAAAAAAATTGTGTGTGAATTGTTCATATTTCAATTTACTGAAGAGCACCGTTATCTTCTAAAACATTCAGAAGCATTCTTGACATTAATTGTAAATATAGCACTTGGCTTAGCCAAGAAAATTATATCCTCAACCATAGATCTCTTACCAAAATCCCTACCCCTCTATTCTTCCTTCTCCCTCCTCCCTACTCTGGAAAATCTTCAGGTAAACACACTTTGCAGTCATTTTTGAAGGTATGCAACTCAAGCCATTTCTGATCAAGAAGTAAAAGGTAGACCTGTAGATTACTTTAGTAAATGCTAACTAGTAAATACAGTCAGCCTTTCTTTGTTTTCAGACTAGCGCTCTGAAGAAGACTAGATCTGAGTGCCATCAATTCAGTATCAGAATGCTTAGAATACAAGTTTCAATTCATCTGGGAAGTCACTTTCTTTTTTCTCAGAATTAGTCATGGAGACAAGAAAATAAAAGGATAGCAATAATGTTAGTGAAGTCTCTATTTAATGTTAATTTGCACCTCTTAGAATTCACCAAAAGGCCATTCGGAATTTGATATGACTAAATTGCAATGAAATTGAATATCTGATAAGAAGTCTTCCAGGAAGCTTGGAAGGAAAAGGTAGCTTTCCTAAATAAGCATGAATAACTCCATTAAACTCTACACTTTCTATTTAAAAATAATAATAAAAAAATCTCCAAAATGTGAGTCAAGTGCTGCCTATGTTTCTGCTGCCTTGAGTGTGAATGCAGATGTAAACATAGATGCCTTTAGTGTACAGGCAAACCTGTAGGGAATGTTCTGCTCAGTGCTACTCAATGAACTTCAGAATAAATGGAGAAGCAGATGTGAGGACTCCAGTTCCCTTCCAGTGGAGTAAATTCCTGTATAATGTCTTGTGGATAGGGAAGAAAAACTGCCATCCTCACTGGAGCAACACCAGTAGAGACAGACAGTTGTAAATCTAGAACTTTAATTTAATTTCTGAACACCTGCACTACTAGCAGCCATGCCTAAGTCCCATGTAGCAGGAGAAGAACCACACTGATACGTGCCAATGACGAGGCAGGGGATGAGAGCACAAATAAATCCACTCCTGATGAGCTTGAAATTCAGATTCTGCAAGAGTTTGCTCTATTTCAAAGCTTTGGTCACAAGAATTGATTTCACTTACCCTAGAAGAGATACTCTTTACTCGTACTTGCCCTTCCCCACCCTCTTGCAATAAAAGCAGATAGATGTGATTTTGTGTATTCAATATAATGCTATTATACTGAATATATAATAGACAAGGATGTTGGATGTGTCTATTTAAAACTAGAAAACTTGGGTTTAGCATGCTGGAAGCAACTCCACTACCTAAGACAAAAGGATCTCTGTTTGTTAGTTGAAAGCCGTTAGCCGATTCATAAGCTGGTTCAGACACACATACATACAAGACTTTAATACTCCTTTTTTAAAAAGGAGTACCTTAAAGTAAATGCTTCCTTAGGGAAAAGCCGTATTTATTCCATAAACATAATACATACATTCCTCTCAAATTCTGGCCAAACTTTACTCTGTATAGGGGTCTCCTTTTAATTGTTTCATGAAGGCTATGTGCCCCAAAATGCTTTTGGTTTGGTTGTATGGATTTTTTTTTTTTCTATTGGCACCACATATTACTGTGGAAAACATAATTTCTTAGGTAGTTTTCTGCTTTTTTTTTTTTTAAAGAATCACTTTGATTAAGGAATTCAATTTGGGGATTTGAACCATTGTCCTTTTGGAGATCTGTAATATACAAAGCCTGTTTTAAAAATGAGTTACAGAAAATTGAAGGGCTACTGAAAAAAACATTTCTCAGAGAAAAACATTCTCATGAAAGAAAAATTTCTCACGGAGAAATTTTGCAGTGAAACTTTTGGAGATGTTTTCTCTTTAAAGCATAGTAAATGTTTTGAACATCTGCAATAACCCACTGTGTGAGGGATCATATTGTTTATATATAACTAAAATAACATGGAAGGGTACTGCCTCATGCACCAGCTCTAGCAATGCATTTTTAAAATAACAACATTTCACTCAAATGCTGACATTCCAAAGAAAGGTAATAAATTCTACCATCTGACAGTGGCTGTTGCAGAAAACCTCAGTAAACTGGAGCATACAGAGGTTATTACGCTTCACAAATCTTACTGAGCTAAATGATTTAAAAAAAGAAAACCCCTTCAAATATTCCCATTTTTGGAAAGTGAGTGGTAAAGTACTTCCTGCTTGGTTTTCCCATAGTTGAAGGCAGCAATATTTTTTCTTTTTCTTTCTCCCCCCCCCCCCCCCCTTCTGAGGCACTGAATAGGACTTCAAAATACTTCAAATACTTTTATTAATTCAAATACTTTCTGGAGGGCTGTGCATTACCCACAATACCTCCTTGCCAGTATCCCATAATTATTCTGCTATCACATTCCCTCTTAAAGCACCTTGCAGAAGATTACTCCCCGAACCCCCTCCAATAAAGCATTACTCCATGCTTAGCACCATCATGCCACAAAATATCATTCATTTTTTCACAAGGTGAAAAAAAAGCAAAATGTTGTCCTTTTATTCTTCACTTTCATCTTTTTTAATTCTAATGTGAAAAATTACAAAAGCAATAATAATACTGGTAACTTTACAAATCTACCATACCAATGCAGAAAAGGAACTATTCAGTAAAAAATATACAGATGCAAAGCTAAGTAAAAAATCTGTCTTCTGAGCTGCCTGGAGTTTGGAAATCAGACATGCTTTTCACTCATGGCCTGGTTTCAGCTGGGATAGAGTTAATTGTCTTTCGAGTAGCTGGTATAATGTTATGGTTTGGATTTATTATGAGAAGAATGTTGATAACACACTGATGTTTTCAGTTGTTGCTAAGTAGTGTTTACACTAAGTCAAGGATTTTTCAGCTTCTGGTGCCCAGCCAGCAAGAAGGGGTATTCCAGACCATGTGTCATCATGCCCAGAATATAAACTGGGGGGAGTTGGTCAGGGGGGATCACTACTCGGGAATTAACTGGACATCGGTCAGCGAGTGGTGAGCAACTGCATTGTGCATCACTTGTTCTGTATAGTCCAATTCTTTTATTATTATTATTGTCATTTCGTTATTGTTGTTATTATCATTTTCTTCCTTTCTGTCCTACTAAACTGTTCTTATCTCAACCCGCGGGTTTTACCTTTTTTTTCCCCCCGATTCTCTCCCCCATCCCACTGGGTGGGGGGGAAGTGAGCAAGCAGCTGCGTGGTGCTTAGTTACTGACTGGGGCTAAACCACAACAACTCAGTAGAAGGAATAGATAGTTTTGTTTACCTGAACAGCAGTTTCCTAAAGTGTTTAAAAAACCTAAAAGGCATGGTCTTGCTCATCAATTGTATTCAGGAGTGCAGCTAGGTGACAGAATAATTGCTGCAGCATGGGATTCATTTGTGCCCTTGCAAAGCAAAGGAACATCTGGTGTATATTTCTGTCACTTCCTCCTTTAACACCACAGTGAGCTGTGTCATCAACATCATGTATGCTTGTTCCTATGTTACAACTTTGTTTCTCCCCTACATGGTTTCTATATCCCATAAGCTATATAAAGCCATTTGGATGCATAAGATAGCAGCTCATGTATAATGCTGTTATTGCTCCTGGGATTCATCTATATTTGAACATAACATATTGACTCTGAAAAATAAAAGCATTTTCTTTTTAATTACAATTACAACTGAGAATACAAAATGAAAATGAAATTGAAAATCTTAAGACAAAAAAGCAAAAAAGTATTCTTTCATACATACCTTCATTTCACTAACCAATAAATAAGGAATTAACTTTGCATCTATTTGCACAAAGCTCTGATCATGCAAATACTCCTAGCACAGTTCAAAAAATTCTTAGGTTCTTATCAGTTTGTACTGGGCAGACCCCTACTGATTTTAATGAAAGTTTTATTGACTGAGAATTAAGGCCTTCACATTTCAGCTTTATAGGATTACACTTCTGGAGAAAGGCTGGGTCTGGAAGCAAGTCTAAAGGATATTAATGATGTTGATAATGCTGTAATTTCTGTGGTTTACTGATTTAACATGATAGTAACATAAATCATTGCCATTTAAAATAAAAGAGTTTTGATGAGGTAGGTAGGGATGCAAGTATATGTATGTGTATATATACTTATATACATATATGTATATATACACACATATGTATAAAAAAATACGTTGTACTGTTAAAGAAAATAGAAGGAAAGAAGTGTGATGAGCTTAAGTTTGAAATTACAGGATTGTTCTCTAACCTTAAAGCCACTCCTAGTTTGTGGATATACTTTGAGATAATTTGGTTTGAGAATGTGTGCATCCTCAAGGAAGCTATGCTGTTTCTTCCCCCCCCTTCCTCAAAATACTTCTGTGTGTAAGGTTGTAAACCTTACCTGTTAAGAACCCATTTGTCATACTCTATCTTTTTCAGTCATTCTAGATAAACCCACAGGACAGTTCAAGGATACTGGGTCCTGAGTACTACACAGCAGCTATTTTCTTTTAAGAGCCCTAAGATTCCATCAGGGTAGAGATAGGAGAAACACAATCCAGTTCCCAACAAAGGAGAAAAGGCAACAGTAATAACTATACTTTCATTGTATGCTTTTTGCTCACTTCTGTGCAGAAAAAGGAAAACAAGCAGCCACAAAGTCCACATAATTGCACAAAGTGATTCCTGAAGCTTTGGTAAGGCCATACATTTCAGAATTACAGTTAAAGGCAGCTATTAACAATCAACTACAAAAGAATTAGTACTGTCATTAAATGAAATGGCTTCTAAAAATTTTCTTTTATAACTGGTCAAAGGATACTGAATCTCAGTTTTCCAGGCTTTTTGATGTGAGTCTTTGTGAAAATCTCACTGGCTGCATTAATGTACAAGAAGCAGAAACCATTAGTGAATTCTATACTGTTCCTCCCTGCTTGAGACCCAAGAAAGTTAGCACACTCTTAAAGCATCCTATACATTTTTTATTTTTGTTTGAGAGGTAACAAGATAGATAAAATTTGTGTCTTCATTCTCAAAAACATCTGCAGTTCCTCACTTGAGAAGTTACAGCCTTTAAAAAAAGGAAATTAAAAATCCTATAGTTTCCATTATTTTAGGCTTTTCATTTTAAAACACACATTGAAATCACTCACCACAGTCACCAAGATTTTTTTGCAAAATGTGTAGGATATATTAATTGTGCTTTCTTTTCATAGTGCACTGCAGGAAAACTAATTTTGGATGCTTGACTGTATTTCTCGTTCCTCAAATGAGAAAGGCCTAAGAGCACAGCGGAAATGATCTATTTACATCCCAGGGAGTGGAACTTCATTTGATTTGAAACTGACATTTTGTGGCCATTTGTAAGCTGTGTGAATAAAACCTTAAGTGCTCACAGCAGGCAAAGAGAAAATGTATATGCATTCCCTGAAACAGCTAAGAGATTATCTTTACTCTAAAAATAATTAACACAATATAATGCAGAAAACAGCTTTCTTAAATAGCAACATGTAATAAGGTCAGTGTAGTCTAGAGTATTCTGACTTTAAGTGCAATATAGACCTATGAGGACAGTAATTACCTATATGTATTTGGTGGAATAGGAGAAAATAGTCAATAACACCTTGTCTAAGCCGAACAGAAAGAAGACATGAGGCCAGCAATGAGAAGCTTCTCCTCACATTCTCCTCTGGGATGCTTGTCCACATATACTCTTATATGAGACTAAATAATCTGCTTTTCCTAATACTGTGAAAAGAAATTCTCTCTAAACACTGCAAGTAAATCCAGCAGTAAGATAATACAAAAATATCCTGGATTTTATTTTTAATTTTTAGCTTTTTTACTTTTAATGAAGCATAATAAATAAGATATATTCTTGTTAAGCAATAATAAGGTTGCAGAATATGAAGTTTAAATGATGCATACAATTTTCTACTGAACATAGCATCTTATTTTTTCACAAAATCATAATAGGTCATGCATATCAGATCATGTAATATGCTACGCCACATTGTCCTGGTTTCAGCTGGGATAGAGTTAACTGTTTTCCTAGTAGCTGGTACGGTGCTGTGTTTTGAGTTCAGTATGCGAAGAATGTTGATAACGTTGATGTTTTCAGTTGTTGCTAAGTAGTGTTTAGACTAAAGTCAAGGATTTTCAGCTTCTCATGCCCAGCCAGCGAGAAGGCTGGAGGGGCACAAGAAGTTGGCACAGGACACAGCCAGGGCACCTGACCCAAACTGGCCAACGGGGTATTCCATACCATGTGACGTCACATCTAGTATAGGAACTGGGAAGTGGGGGCGGGGAATCGCCGCTGGGGGACTGGCGGGGTGTCAGCCGGCGGGTGGTGAGCAATTGCACTGCGCATCATTTGTACATTCCAATCATTATTACTGTTGTCATTTTATTAGTGTTATCATTATCATTATTAGTTTCTTCTTTTCTGTTCTATTAAACCGTTCTTATCTCAACCCACGGGTTTTGCTTCTTTTCCCAATTTTCTCCCCCATCCCACTGGGTGGGGGGGAGAGAGAGTGAGCAGCTGCGTGGTGTTTAGTTGCTGGCTGGGGTTAAACCACGACACACATGTATGCATGAATTTAGGACACAGACATCTGCAGTACAGTGTCTCACCTGAGAAATGCTCTAATACACTGTGGTATTACAAGTCAAACTCACCAGAGGGACAGACTGACATATCTCTAAACCCAACATCTTTTTTTTGACCTCAAATCAATGAAACCATTGTCTTATAACAAATTCTATTGCTGTTGAGCTATCAAATTATTTTTTGTTTCTTCTGATATTTTCAGTGGAGAAAATACCAATGGCTAGAATAGAATCATGGAATCTTAAAATGGTTTGGATTGGAAGGGACCTTTAAAGATCAGGTAGTTCCAACCCCCCTGCCATGGGCAGAGACACCTTCCACTAGACCAGGTTGCTCAAAGCCCCATCCAGCCTGGCCTTGAACACTGCCAGGGATGGGGCATCACAACTTCTCTGGGCAACCTGTTCCAGTGTCTGACCACCTCCTTGTAAAAAATGTCATCTTTAACTCCAATCTAAATCTACCTTCTTTAAGTTTAAAACCATTGCGCCTTGTCCTGTCACTACAGGCCCTGCGAAAACGTCTCTCTTCATCTTTCTTGTAAGCCCCCTTTAAGTATTGAAAGGCCGCAACCAGGTCTCCCTGGAGCCTTCTCTTCTTCAGGCTGAACAACCCCAACTCTCAGCCTTTCCTCATAGGAGAGGTGTTCCAGCCATGACAAGATAGAAAAACAGAAGACAAGTCTGCTTTCATGATTAATGGCATATATCTGTGGATTTTTTTAGAATGTGACAAGTGAGTTAAGGATAAAAGAGTTAGGATCCTGAACTTAGATTAAACTTGGTAAAAATATTAAGCTTCTCCTCAGGATGTTCTTGTATTTTGCTATCTTTTTTGTTATCAACAGTCGAGAAAAAATAAACAGGACTTCTGTAAACTAAAAATGAAAACTTTAATTTTCAACTTTTGTAAGGCTAACTTCTAAACATTTTGTTTCTTTTTTTTTTCCCAATTCACTTTAAGTATTTTTTGACATATTTGTCGCATTTAAGCTCAGCTCAATAACTATGAAGTCTCCTCTGGTACCTAACCATTCCAGACCATATTGTCCCAAGCTGGATACAAAAGTATTATGGGAGTCAGTGTTGAACACCCTGCTAAAGTTGAGGTAAATTACATCCACTTCTCTCCCCTTGTCTGAAAATGCAGTCATTTTATCACAGAAGGAAATCAGGTTGGTAAGGTATGATTTATTTCTGGTAAGACAACTTCATGACTCTCCCAGGGAATGAAGTGAACCTGATGAGCCTGTAGTTCCTTGGGTTGACCTTTTGGCTTTTCTTTTTTCCAGTCACGGGGTACCTGCCCAAATCACCATGATGTTCCAAAGATGATAGAGAGCAGCCTTTCAGGGACATCAGCCAACTTTCTCAACACTTTTGGTTGCAGCCTATAGGGTCCCAAGGACATGTCTAGGTAAATTTCTCCTTTGCAGCTGTCCCTGTTTCCACCCCTGGTATGCTGCCTTTCTGCACTGGAGCTCTGATGAGTTCCCAGTTTAGCCAAACCAGTCTCCTGATATGTCTACTTGTTTTCCTGATATGTCTACTTGTTTTCCTGAGTATCCTGTCCTTAAAAACCTGTTATCTTTCCTGATCTCCTTTGGCCTTGAGAGCTGTCTCCCATGGGATCCTACCTAACAGTTTCCTGAATAAACAAAAGTCCGTTCAACTGAAGTCCAAAGTTCGTACTCTGCTACTGTCCTTCCCTACTCCCTTCAGGATCCTGAACCCCATGATCTCATGGTGACGGCAGCCAAAGCTACTGCTGCCTGCCATATCCCTAGGAAGTTCTTGTTACTGAATATCATTTCCAGCTGTGAGCCATCCCCTAGCTGTCCCATTTGGTACCTGTACCAAGAAGCTATCCCTGGCACCCTCTGGAAGTCTTGCTTGCATTTTGCAGTGTTGCCCTTCCAGCAGCTGGAAGGGAGTTTAAACTCTCCTGTAAGAACCAGGGTCTGTGATACAGAGACTTTCTCTAGTTATTTAAATGAGAATTTGTGGGCTTCCTGACTCTGATCAGGTGATCTGGAACAATTTCCTACCACAATGTCACACTCACTGACCTCTGCTCTAATTCCAGGTTACCACAAGCTCTCAACCAGCCTGTTGTCTGCTGTATACAAGAGCTACATACCTCCGAGCTGCTCCTTAACATAAAGGGCAACCTCTCCTCCACTTATTCCCTGCCTGCCCTTCTTGAAGAGCCTGTATCAATGCATCGCAGCACTCATGTTATGCAAGCTGTCCCACCACATCTCAGTTACTGCAGCATCAATAATGTCACAATTCAGCATCTGCATGTGGAGCTTTAGTTCTTCCTGCTTGTTTCCAAGGCTGCATGCATTCGTGTGTATTTCAGGAGGGCTTTCTTTTGCCCTGTTTTATTGTTCCTGGAGCATCTCTTGTTCTTGTCACCTTGCACCCTTTGCTCTCCATCCCTGTCCACTGCTTCCACACTTAACTGGGTTGTAATTTCCCTCCAACACTGGGCGTAGTTTAAAGCTCTCCTCACCAGGTTTGTCAGCCTGTTGGCAAAGATGCTTTTGCTCTGCTTTGCCAGGTGGGTCCTATCTTTACCCATCATTCCTCAAATTTGGACCACTTTTACTGTGGCCTTTTTAAAAACAGATCGAAAACATGGTATATTCGGTAGAAAGAATTCCTGTGAAATCATAAAGAAAACTCTTTCATGTATAGAAGCAGAAAAAACACATTCACAAAACTAGTAGTAATCCAGCTATTGATGTAAATGAAACTGAAAAAAATGGACAAAGTTGAAAATTACAAAACACTAAAAACTATACAGGGCCAACAAACAGGATTTTACCAACTACAACAGTTTTTGATAAATCTCTAGCCCAAGTAAATGGGAACTTTTATTTTGGTAATATATTGCATCTTAAAAATGAACTCGGTTTTTATTGATTTTGAAAGTAACACTTGCAAGTATGAAGGTAATAGCTTTTTGATTGATTCAGTCAGGATGAGTTAGGCTTTGTGAATAAAGGGGGAATTAATCAGTAAGGGTTGATTTAGGACCTCTTTCATAATATGGATTTCCATTTTTTTGTGTCATTGTTCTGTTGTTAAAGACCTGATGGACTGTTTGCACTGAGGTGAATGATTAAACGACTGTAACTGGGAGTGACTGAGAAGTGAGGTCATCTAGCAAGAATTAAGGCCTTCCTGAAATTAAATGCAACAATCAAACTCAATCTAAGAAAGTGTGCAGGAACCTATACAGTAAACATGCAGAAATGGAAACATTTTCCATTCCAGGCAAAGCACCTCAGAAAAGAGACAACTATTTCAGAAACCAGCCTTCAGAGAGAGAAAGAATGGTTTAGGAGGCAATACATAAAGACACGTATTGAGGCATCTGTGACAGGCATTCTAGCAAGCAACACACTTCCAGTGTACATAGTACTGGTTTGACAAGAATCACTATATAAAGTTATTCCCTACTGGCCTTTGAGTTTCTTTTTTTTTCCCCAATGTAGATAAATGCTATCTTGGCAAGGTGCAAAATATTATTAGGTTTCCTAAGTAAAGCTGTGGTTGAAACAGAGGTTACTGGATACTGAGCTGAACAGGTAGCCAAAGAGTTTTCTCTCTGTCTTCCCTGATTAAAAATAATTATTAAGGAGAAGTTGAACTATAGAAAGCGGATACCAGTTTTGTACCAAAATTCCTGAAAACAAATTTGCTTTTATGGTATTGGACTGGCACTATTACAGGACAGCAGCATATATAAAACTCCAAATAATGCTGATTTCTTTTCCTTTAGTGAAAAGATGTAAGAGGCCCCTGTTATCTGCTACCTTCAAGCAGAGGACAATTCAGCCATAGCTATAGATCTCTAGCCACAGAAGCAGACAGATTGTATAGTATGTATATATGAGTACGTATCTATAGATAAATATTCTTACGTATGCATGTATGCATTTAAGTGTACATACATACACAACTTGGTAAAAAGAAATAACTTGATAAGAAGATAACCTTTACAGAAGCAAACATTAACTAGAATTTTTTTATGCTTGTATATACTACCATATATTTTTTCCCATAAGTATCTGTGAGATAACTAGTTTAAATGAAAGAGAATATAACAATCATGGAATAGTTTTGCATCGTAAGACTTTGTTAATAATAGCACATATTGTAATAATTCATAAACTCATGGCTTTCAAATTGATATTTCATCTGTTTCCTGGAATTGACTTAACTGGTGATGAACAGCTAGTCCCTTTTAGAAATTAGTCATCTTTAAGACAACATAGTTTAAGAAAAACAGTAAAGTACATGTTCATGATCTTGCGCTGTGATACTGTGACATCAGAGCATCTGAACATAAAACCTGATCCTGGCAAACAGCCTACATCACACACAGAAAACAACAAATATGTCTATATTGTAATGGAGATCAGACACAAGAGTAAAATAAGAAAGTCGGATGAGAATAATTATTCAGTTGTTGTGATGAATGCAGCAAGTATGTCCTTGCGGGGGTGTCCTAGTTTCAGCTGGGATAGAGTTAACTGTCTTCCTAGTAGCTGGTATGGTGCTATGTTTTGAGTTCAGTATGTGAAGAATGTTGATAACACACTGATGTTTTCAGTTGTTGCTAAGTAGTGTTTAGACTAATGTCAAGGATTTTTCAGCTTCTCATGCCCAGCCAGCGAGAAAGCTGGAGGGGCACAAGAAGTTGGCACAGGACACAGCCAGGGCAGCTGACCCAAACTGGCCAACGGGGTATTCCGTACCGTGTGACGTCACATCCAGTATAGGAACTGGGAAGTGGGGGTGGGGAATCGCCGCTCGGGGGACTAGCTGGGTGTCGGTCGGCGGGTGGTGAGCAATTGCACTGCGCATAATTTGTACATTCCAATCCTTTCATTATTAGTTTCCTTCTTTTCTGTTCTATTAAACCGTTCTTATCTCAACCCGCGGGTTTTGCTTCTTTTTCCCGATTTTCTCCCCCATCCCACTGGGTGGGGGGGAAGTGAGTGAGCGGCTGCGTGGTGCTTAGTTGCTGGCTGGGGTTAAACCACGACGGGGGGGGGGGGGGTGTTTTGCTTTTCCAGATTGCTCTATAGCTACTACAAGTTTTGTTTACTACATTCTATTAAAAAGGTCATGGTTAGGCAGCTGGGAGGAAGTCAACTTGTTTATGTTGGCTGCTGCCTTCCAGGTCAGCTGGATATGTAATAGAACAATCTAATGAAACTAGTTAGATATACAGTCAGATTCATAAACAAGCACAAAGAAACACTGGCATGAGACTTTTCTGGATGACGTGATCGCCGTTTCCTGTGTTCCAAAGAGCGAAAAGTCATCAACGGCACTCTCACCAAAGTACCATGAGAAAATTGTAAGGAAGAGACAGAAAGAACCCTGTGTAGTTCTTTGCACCCAAAAGAACATATTCCTGTAGGCAATCACACATGCAAAAATGAAAATGGTTCCTTTTTCCCTTGAACATGTCAGATAATTGCCAAATTTATCATCCCTCATATTTGGCACCACAGCTGGCCTATTTAGAAGAGGTTCTGGGTTAAAACAAGAGAATCATTTGCAGATGCTTATAAAAAACCAGGAAGAGATCTTCAGAGAGTTGTCTTAAAAAAGCTTGAATACATTTGGGTTTTTACAGGGTAGCGTTAAAGACAGTATTAATTATTATAAAACACTAAGATAAACGGTAGAACATTCTTTGTTTCCAAATGCACTGGAATAGAGATGTATACCAAACAACAAAATTATTTTAACTGCTTTCCCCCAAAAGACAAGAACAATATGAAGATCATGGTGTGCTTTATTCTACTCTTGTTTCAGTCATCTAAGCTAGTTGGAAAAATTTATGTATAGACTGCATTACGAATGGCAATACAAAAGTTATAGAGAGCTGGTGGGTGAGGCAGAGGAGTCGGTTACAGGTCCAACAGGTTTCTTGCCAAGTACCTGCAGAGCTCTGCTATTCTGTCAAACTGTCATTAGGACAGCTGAGAAACCAAAGTCTAGGGGATCTTCCAAACTCTAGATCAAAGAGTATTGCTGGTAAACTGTCAAGCACGCTGTTTGGACAGGCATCCTTTTTCCCACCTTTCAATATTCTGTCACCTGTGTTCCCCATGACTTTATGCTGTGCAGCACTCCACAGAAGGCAGGCTGTACTGGGAACGTCATGGCCTTACCCTTGCAGACTACTCTGGAAGCTGCCACCGATGACGATATCTTGGTTAACTTGGATACCACCTCAGTATTCACTATAGCTTAGTTTCCCATTAACAACATGTGCAAAATGAAACCTACATTTTGGGTGCTTTCAGATGTATTATCAAAAAAAGCATAAAAAACAGTGCTAAAAATAATAGAAAAATGGCACGACGAGAATCAAATTCCCTTCTTCTGCTGAAGCAGATGTACAATTTATGAAAATTTGGGAGCATGAATTATTGAATTTATGATTTTTCAGACTGGATACTTTCAAAGATCTTTTAACCGTAGCTTCATTATCTTGTTTATTTTCTACTGTTCATTTTATTCTAATTTTTTTCTTGCTAACAATACAGCAACAGACTGTTCTCTGTGACCACTGTAATAAAGGTCTTTTTAAGATAACAATTTGATTTTATCTGGATATTTCTAGGAAAGAACTGTGCTATAAACACTTGGACATGCATTTTGTTTCCCCACTTCATGTTTGATAGTGTATTGCAGAGACAACTGTTTTACTAAACACTTCTTGAGGACACTTCTCAGTATTTTCTATTACTAATTCACTGGAAATTGGATACTTCTTTTTTTTTGTTTGTTTGTTTTTTTCTTCTTGGAGAGACAGGAGTGCAATGGACTGGAGAAGTGGAGCTGCAATTGTTATGAACAGTTATTCATTTTAGAGTTTAAAGACTGACCTCTCTGAAGGTGCAATATCTATATTCACCATTTCCAAAATATTTTTATATACATTTTAAATGAGTTACATTTAGTGTTCAAGTACATGTTGTTTATTGTCTAAACACGTGGATGCATTCCTAATAGTACAGTGCAATTAAACATGCTGCCAAGACTTGACTGTATGAACCTATGAACTCACAGCAATACCCTGGTCCAAAACATGTGTGACAGCTACAGTCAAAAAAAACCAAACAAAAAAAACTAAGAAAAGCAATAGAAAATTAAAAATGCAATGATTTTTGGTGAGAACATTTTACACTTAAACAGAAGGACTTCATTATAATAGCAGGAGAACCACACTGTCAGAGGACTGTATAATCAATGACAATTGAAGAGGACTGAAAACTGGCTGAACAGCCAGGCACAAAGGGTAAGGATCAGTGGCACAAAGTCTAGTTGGAGGCCAATAACTAGTGGTGTATCTCAGGGATCAATAGTGGATACAATCCTGCTTAACTCCTTCATTAACGATTTGGATGATGGTGCAGTGTGTACTCTCACAAGTTTGCTGATGACACAAAACTGGGAGGAGAGACTGATACGCTGGAGGGTTTTGCTGCCATCCAGAGGGACCTCAACAGGCTGGGAGAAATGGGCTGAGAGGAACCTCATGAAGTTCAGCAAAGGGAAATGCAAAGTCTGGCACCTGGGGAGGAGCAACCCCAGGCACCAGTACAGGCTGGGGGCCGCCCAGCTGGAAAGCAGCTTGGTGGAAAAGGACCTGGGGGTCCTGCTGGACACCAAGTTGAACACGAGCCAGCGATGTGCCCATATGGCAAAGACACCAACAGTCTCTTGGGCTGCTTTAGGAGAAGTGTTGCTAGCAGGTCAAGAGAGGTGATCCTTCCCCTCTATTCAACACTGGTGAGGTGACACCTGGAGTACTCGGTCCAGTTCTGGGCACTACAGTACAAAAGAGAGAGGGAGCTATTGGAGAGAATCCACCAAAGGGCCACTAAGGTAACTGACTGGACATCTTTCGTATAAGGAGAGAGACTGAGAGACCGTTTAGCCTAGAGAAAGCTCAGGGGAATCTCATTAATGTGTACAAATACCTGAAGAGAGGGTGCAAAGAAGAGGGAGCCAGGCTCTTCTCAGTGGTGCCCAGTGACAGGTCAAGAGGCAATGGGCACAAACTGAAACACAGGAGGTTCCCTCTGAATGTCAGGAAACACTTTTTGACTGTGAGGGTGATTCAGCACCTGGCACAGGTTGCCCAGGGAGGTTGTGGAGTCTTCATCTTGGAGGTATTCCAAAGCTGTTTGGACATAGTCCTGGGCAACTTGCTCTGGGTGACCCTGCTTGAGTAGGGGCGTTGGGCCATATGATCTCCAGAGGTTCCTTCCAACCTCAGCCACTCTGTGATTCTGGGACAACTTGTCTTCAGGCTCCAATGTTTTTAGTCTGAGTTCCACTAGGATTGTGCATATTGCTGTGCTGTTGCAATACCATTTGAGGGATGGCTGTGGTATGTATGTAAGAGTACATTTTTAGCTATTGACTGGTAGTTTTCCTTTCTCATAACTTTTCTGAGTTATCTATCTCATCAGTATGTACATGCTTACCTTAAATATATAGCAGGGGAGGAAAATCAAGGTTTATCTATTTTCTAGTCAACATTGTCATCACCTCCTTTACTTTTATGTTAATGGAGTAACTGTTTTCCAAATTATAATACCATCCACACCAAAAGCCCCAACAGAAATTCAAACTGCAGAAAGACATAATTCACAATCCAAAGAGACTGAATACGAAAAACAGTATCTCAGAACAACAAACAAAACAAAGGAAGGAGAAAGAAGTGTTAATATAAATCATTACAGATTAAACACCATATAAATTTAAGCTAAATGATGGTACTTACAGAACTAAGCTTAAATGAAAATATATGGCAAAAGAGATCAAAACTTTGCAGACAGACAATAAACCAAATTCTACAAACAATTAGGAACTCATAATTTCCCATCTTCCAGATTGTGTTAAGAACACTGTCCTTTATTGCCTCTTTTTATCACACACACATTATGTTGTCTTACTGAATACACTTTAATTCAAACTTCCATTAAAATCAGAAATTAAAGACAAACACTGAATTTGTTCTTGACAGTAGACAACTAATCGTGATAAAGAAGCAAGAAACTGCATGCCTTTTCATAAATAATGGGTTCATATTCGCATTTTTAAAATAAAAAACAATAATTATACTAACTGAATTTTCTAATAATAACTGACTTGTGTTAAATATCAAATCAACTATTATTACTCAAGAAAAAAAATATGATAAAGGGAGTGTGATGGATTACTCCACCTGAGTAATTTTTATTCCAACACAGGTGACAATATGTGCAAGATGGTCAGCACTTATTAAAAAAAAATATATATTACAGAAGAAAAAGTTTTTCATTTCTCTTATTTCAGATTTAGGAGTCTTCTTGAGAATAGCCTGCAAAACCAGTCGTTTTAAGCTATGCTGATTTTACAAACCAGTAGTTTGGAAACCCTCAGTGGCAAAGGGATTTCTGAATGAAGTTCATGCATTTTTTATCAACAAGAAAATTTACCAGCAGTTTGAAAAAACGTAAAAAGAGAAAATATTTTTGGTAAGAATAGTTAACATTCATAAATGCTGATACTTGATGATGTATAAACCTATGCCTAAGGAATAATTTCTACTAAATCAAAACAAAGATTACAACTAATTATTTTTCATTGTAGTGTTCACAATAATATTTGAAATAACTTCCAACAGTTGAGAAATTCATCATTCAAAACAATTATTTCAGAATTGCAGTTTCAATATTTTTTTCTGTATAAGTAAATTCATAATTAGCAGTTATACAAGCTTTTGAAAAAAAAAATTAAATCCAGATTTACATTAGGCATAATCCATTGAAAAATATAACAATCATTGAATGCCACAGCAAATGAAGTAGATACTGTAATTAATCCTTTCTATTGTTATTAAGCTTTATACTTAATAAGGGGAAAGACAAACCTTTGACTGAGTCTGATGTGAATGAAAAAGACACAAGAGATAAATACTTAAACTTCTTACTCAAAGTCTGTTTGCACTTTTTTTGTATCTCAAAACTGCTTAACCAAACAATTAAGTGTTGGAAAGTACCTTGGGAGTTTAACAGATTTTTCTTTTTTTTCCCCTTGGATGATCATTTTATTTCTACAAAGAAAAAAGAGGATTTTTATTTTGAAGGCTTTAGACAGTATTCAGCTAGGGAAAATTATATACTGACTTACCAAGACATGGCTCAAAAGCAAGATGAATTTTTTTCTTTTTCATTTTGCCAAGTCTCACATCACATACAAGACTTTTACAAGAAACATGGCTCAAATTTCACCACTCCTACAGTTTAAAATATTCATGGCCATCAGGATAGCAAAAGAAATTAAATGTTCACAAAAAGCTTTCATGAGATATTTCTGATTGCAATTCTTTCCCATGAAAAGTTCAATGGAGGGAGAAGAAGTTCCTTATGGTTCAATTCTACCTTTTCTTACCTATGTAATTGTGAAAGTACATGTGGAAATATCAATAGAGCAGAAAATGGTTAAAATAAATCTACACACCTATTCAAGAGTCAGCAGATACTCAATTTTAATAAAAACTTTTTATATATTTTAGAGGTGTGTGTGGAGTTTGGGGAATAATTTGAGCCTTTTAGTTTTACTGAATTTACTAATAGTAGGATTATTGCTTCTGTCAAGGCAATAAACTCTGAAATAAAATCAGTTCATCAACAGCATCTCAAAAGCATTCAATAGAATGTGGAAGATACTATTACAGCCATTTTTAAAGTAGTATTGATTTTTCTCTAAGTCCCAGCCATTATTATCTTCTTGGTTTCATGAAAAGCTCCTGAAAATAACACAATCATCATTTCCTGAGTTTCAAAAAAAATAAAATGAACATGAACATTTTTTTCATTGTTAATACTGGAAAAGCAGATAAAAGCTTTGCAATCCCTTATTCTCAGGAAGCAGGCTATCATAACCAACTTCAGAATAGAACAAAACGGTTTAATATTTATATATGGATTGGAAATATTTAAATATTTAAGTGAAGCAGAAATAACTGAAAATATAAATTTACACTACCACCTCTTCATTGTAATAATAGGAAATGCTAAAATTAAACACAGAATCTGAAAAACAATTAGGAAATGTTGAAAGCAATTCTGTAGTGCAGCTGAGTTCATGAAATAATGTTAATATGTTTACCCAAATGTTCACCAGTCACACTGAAATATACTACTATATTAATAATAATACTATTCAAGCTTTTATAAAATAAGGTATAGAAATAAAAAGCTATAAGGAATAGCACATGGAATTTGCAGAGAAAATTTAGTAAATTTTATTTTTATATGGTTTGTAATTCTAAAAGAATATTTAAACTTCAAGTAGCTTTAAAAAAAGCAGTGAAGTCCCATCCTTCCCTGAATGCGTATGTCATCATTTTTAAATATTATATAGAAAATAACTGTGAAGAAGATGAATGCGTGATAAGAATCTGTCCCTGTATCTACAGCTGTGGCAAAAATAATAAGCCTTCTACGAATCCAAATTACCGGGGAATGTAGGTGGTTCAAATTTATCTTTTGATCAGTTACCAGATCCAGGTCTTATCTTCCTCAGTTGCCTCCAGCTGATGTGCTTCAACCTCATAGAATTTCTTAATTCTAACTGGAAGGCTGTCCCTTATGCACAAGCTCTCATTTCACATTTTTATATTTCATCCTATTTCTATTATTGCAGCCCTTACTTGTTTCTACATGATCTGACTTTTTTCTGATTGTCACATCATGTCATTTCCAAATTTGTAAAACACCACCTTTTTAAGCCAAGATCATTTAATATTGGCTGCAGTGCCAACCTCTAGGAAACTCTCCGAGTAATCCTCCTCCAGCCTAATAACTCCTCTTTAAACACAGATAGCAGACTTTTTTTTCTTTTTTTTTCTTTTTAAGTTAATTTCTTAACTACAAACTCTATAATCTCTATCTTTCCAACTAGGCCAAACTTAATTCATGTAACATTTTAGTGACGACCTTACTGACACCCAGAAATTATTCTACAACACTCCTTCAAGCAAAGATTCTACATGTTGTTTGTGTGGAATATTGACAAGATATGATATTGCTCTGTCGTGATAGGCCCTCTGTAAACTCATGTTGTCTCTTACCATGTTTTCTGTTTTCTCCCTTCATCCCCATTTTTCCCTAAATTGATTCATGGTGTTGCAGTCCATCTTTTAGGTATACAGAAGCCTGAACTGAGGCTTAACATTTTTTATTTCATCTTGTTCATCTACATTTTATTTCCATGACCTCATTCCCATAATTCATTCCCCTTCAGGTTCCTTATTCAACATCACCTTTGTTAGTGGAAATGGATGTACTGAAGCTCAGTTCTCTCAAAGTGGCTTTTTACTAATCTTGCTGAAGATTTTTGTTACTATTTGTTTTACTATTCTCCGCAAGTTTAAGTCAGCTTGACTTTTGGCAATTCCATGTAATCCCTGCACTTTCTAACAACAGTCTTCCATCAGGTCCCTTATTTCCAGGCTTTTGCATTTTTATTTATCAATTTTGATTTGGAACCCACTTTGTTATTTTATTTTTTCCTCTTGTTTCTTGGCATTTAAATAAGAGACAGTTTCTACAATTCAGATACATTTTGTACTCAAAATCATTAACTTCTCCGCAGAATTCCTTTCATATCCCTAATTTTTTCAGTTTGTCCTTTGAAAAAGAAAATATTAGCTACAGAGCTTTTGTGTAGGAATGATTTCTATCTTTTTTGACAGTATGTTCATTTAAAATGTCAAAAAGCTTTTTAAGGTGACTAAAGCACGTCAGTAACATGGGAAATTATCACCTGATGTCACTGCCAGCAAAGCATGCAGGACTACATTTACATTCCTTCTAGTAAAGGAGAGCCCATTGATGTGCCATCTTTTTAGGTGAATAGGGTTTAGACTGTACAAAAACCTTAGTAGAGTGACACAACATTTTCTCTTTGCTTATTCTTTGTCCATAATTAAAGTATTCTTTCTTAAAAAACAGATGACATCCCACTCTAAATAAATAAATACATTACGGGATTGCTATTGTAAACTTTTGTTGTTATAAATATTATGATTTTTTTTTTTAATAACTAAATCTTTCCATCAATTCCATTTGGGACTTATAGAATCCCAAGCTCTTTACAGAATGACTTTGGGCTTCATTCTTTCCCAGCTTTACAATCACCAAGAACTGAGGTTTTACATTTCCTGGGCAAGCACTGTAATGACCAATTTGTTAGCAAAAGTTATCTAATGTGATCTCAACCCTAGTCTTCCTCTTATTTGTAATTAATTCAGTGCAATCACAGGATGCATATGCAACATTATTGGTTAAAAAAAAAAAAAGTTTTCCTATCTCAGCAGTCCTGAGATAAGTGGGGTCCCATACTGCATAGCAGATCAGAGCTTGGTAAAAGCAATCCTCTCCTGCCTATTTGTCCCTCCAAATCACCCCAAACCAGCTATACAAAAGACTCTGCAAACAAGAATGAGGAAAAGAGCACTGACATATCTGGCAGATGGGATCCTTAAGACTGGGATTTCTGCTAAAGTTTTGTGTCATGAAAATATACCCTGAGTTAATTAAGTACACTCGAATTACTCCCAAGAAACCAGTTTTTAATGAAGTTTACATGTCTGGGGAGCTGCTAATAGGTTCTAAGAACCTACAGGATTTTTGTGGTGCTGAAAAGTGGTCAATCTGGTCTTGAAAGATAGCTGCCTAAGGTCCACATGAACAGATGCAAACAGAATTTGGTATTGCCCACAATGAATGAGATTCTGTGTCTTTGGCCAAATATATCCAAGAAAGATATCTCAGTTTGGACTGTGGTCATTCTGGGATGCCAAAATAGAAAAATGAGACATTCTAGAGTATGATTCAGACCATCTCAAGTCCGAATTGCCTCTAGAGGTGCCTTTTTTCCCTTTGTTACAGGGAAAGTCTCAGCAATCGATTTAAATGACTCAAGATGGTTTGAGCCCAGGCTACAACTTTGCTTTCAATATCGAAGTAATGATAGCTATTCATGTAATTTTTTTTTTCTAGAAATACACACAATACCAATATAGTATTTTCCTATCCTGAAGGAACTTGCATATTTCACACCCTGAATAATGGAACTGTCACACAAGTTAGAAAGCAATAAAGGTAAGACTCAAAAATAATTATTGTGGTGCTCAAAACTTATTATTTTAAATGCATTGCCAAACAAAAGAGAGAGGGAGAGGGAGAGGAAGGGGAAAAGAGAAAGAAGTTGAGCAGCATTAAAAAGAATTTTATAAAATTAAGCCTTACACCTGAGCCACCCATTCCTGTACAATATAGAAGTACAGAAGTAAAGAACAATCTCAGGGTCTACAGATGACATTCCATGTTGACCTACAATTCCAGAATGTCTTATGGACAATAGCCTTGAAAGTAATCAAATGAGTTTTTAGTTATAAATTCTAGAAATAATATATAGTAACGAAAATAATTTCCTGTAATTTGTGGTGCTGGTCCCTGTAAACAGACTCATTTTTTTAATATCAGAAAAATTGTCTAAAACATTCTTTAAAGTATTACAAGACATAGCCTTTAAATTTCACTACTGTAATCAGAATCCACAAAATATACACACTCCAATGAATTCTGCTCCTAAAACAGGCCTCTCCCATTTTCTCAAAATATTTTCAGGCTCATTTAGACAAAGGACAGCAAAATTAACTTAGATGAAGTTAAAACAATCTTTTCAATTAGAAGTGTCATTTAAAACCAATACTTTTTCTCTTTTTAAAACTTCCAGATAAAAGCTTCTTCAAAATTCCCCCAAACTGTCATTTTTATTTTTTGCTAGGTTTTCATACACCATCATTTCTTGATAAAACTTCTGTCTCCCAAATGCTTCTAACTGAAGAGATGTCCTCCTATATCGGAATATACAAATCTTTTTACTGATGTGTATGAAAATAATTTTCTTACAACTGAAGTCTTTTGGGGTGACTTCTTCACATATATGCCCTCAAGATATATCAAACTATTACATTAGGTTTAACCTTACTTAATTCTAGACACCAAAAATAGAAATGTCTGTTTGCAGCATCTGCACAGTTTAACTATAGTCATCCAAGAGAAACAGACACTTTAAAATCTGAGCAACCCAGTGCCCTAGAACTGCCAAAGGAGGCAAGTCTGTTCCTTGATTATTATAGTATGTTCTGGAAACTATCTAAAAGGAGATGTCTGCACTTCACCAGCTAAATTCTAACTTTACACTCTGATCTTAGCAACTTCCTCAAACAAGACTTCCTTAAAAGGGATGAAAGAAAATCAAACAAACATGAGTGGCATTCTGCACAGAATGCCAGTATAAGCAATCTAAGCAATAACAAATGCGATCTTAATATTATATGTAGTAACTAACTGATCCTTGGCAATCAAGGCTTTCGCCAGTTTTATCTTTTTTTTTTTCCAGCATTCCAGTGATACCTAGATAAGCAATGCTATTTTTTTTTGCATTGTGATACTGGAATTAAGAGTATCGTGACTGGACATTCCTAGCATTTTTCCAGCTATAGTCTGTAGCTACTGAACTTCTCATAGGAGATGCTTAATAGATTTGAACACCCTAAGTTCACTCTGATCTTAGCCGCTTTGACTAAATACATGGAATTCTGTGTGTGAACAAAAATGTGGACTGTCTCCAAAAGCATCTTAAGAATTTTGTGGTCCATATTCTGGCTTATCTGGTAGTACTCTGAAAAGGTTCAGTAAGTGCATATTCTTCACTGCAAACATATCAAGGATTCCAAGAGAGGTTGATTGCTCCTAGCCATAGTGGCCCACTTCATAAAAGTAATGGTCAAGAAAATAATATTCCTGAAATTCCCAGGTGATTCCAATATCTGCATAGCCCCTCACCAGTCTTGCACAGTATGAGCCATATCTCTTCCTGATTACAGGCTTCATATCTCCTTGACCATAACAGAGTTAACAAGATTGAAAGGACTTTTAAGGAAAGCTGAACGTTTTAAATAAAGAGGATAGATGAGAGCTAGCTGTTCAGATTGATCCTCCTCTGATAAGCTGCCAGAAATGTAAAGGCAGGAAAAGAACCTACTTTCTTAATTCCTTGAGTAAGAAGTGCTCCAGCACTTCCAGAGCCCGCGAACTGGGCAAACAGATTTCAGCAAAAACATTCTCTCTCTATAAACTCAGAGGCTGGTCACATAAAGAGAAGTCAATTGAATCAATCAGACACAGAAGTACATTAAGCCATTCATGCCCGCAGGCAGAACCCCAGCAAGATGGAGTAGAGTTCCCAGTGAACTGCATTTAGTATCCATCATACATCTATGTGATTACCTGCTTTGGGGCAGGCACCAGATGGGTATGCAGTGCATAAGCAGCCCATAGCCCTAAGAGACCAAGTCTTGACTCTTGAGACCAGGTTGTTGAACTAAAGAATTTCAGGAAGACACAGTGGTTTATCAACAGTACTCTTTGAACATTCATCTCCAGTGTTGCTGAGGAGCACGCTTTCATAGGAAGCCCACGGCGAACACCTGGATATAGCAATCTCATCTCTGAGCTAGCAACACCAGAAATCAACCAGAACAACAGTAAGCTATTGAGGGGAAAAGTAATCCCAATGATAGATCCTCTTCATCCTCTTGCAGTCATCCTCTCCCTGGAAAAAGAGATTCCTACAAGGACTAGAGGTAGGCTGAAATGGTGGGCAAATAGTTCAGTGTGTGATGCCAGAGAAGAAATCACACTGTTACCTGGCTGTGGTGAACCCTGTGAGTTGTCTAGATAAGATATCTAAAAATTGCTGGAGAGGAACGAGTATTAATGGTACATGTAGATTAAAATTAAAAAAAAAGGCTCTGGAGACAACATTTAAGCTGTTAGGAAGAAAACTGAAGACCAACCCCTCCACAGTAGCATTTACTGACATACTTTCAGTATCACACATAGGGCCAAAACCAGAAGTACAGAGGTAAAGCTTTAATCTACAATTGAAGAAAGAGTGCAAGTCAAAAACATTCAGATTAATCAAGAACAGGAGACACTTCAGAAGTTAAGGGAGCTGTTACAGGAGGGACTAACTGCAGCTGAACTGTAAGGGAACCAGATGGCTAGCACTTCAAACAAGGCTTCAAAAAGGTTGTAAAGGAGTTCTTAAACAGAAGAATGGGGAAAACCCGACAGTTACGATAAAGTATGTACTAGATACAAAGTGTTGAACTGTGGCAGAGAGGTGCAGAGGTTTAGAGGACGTCTAGTGAAGGATAAGACAGAGGATAGCAATAGTCAAAGGGAAAGTGGAGAAGAACAGATGGAATGGATCAAATTTTTATAATAAAGAAAAGCACTTCCTGAAGTGCTTCCACGACAGTATTGAATGTCACGGTCCAGGGTTATGATGATATCTAACTGTTCAAAATCAGTATGGGACTTACTTGGAAAGCAGATTGTTAGATCTCTGCATATTACAAGGGTGTTAAATTAGGGGATGAAAAAATAAAGAAAGTAATGATGGCTAGTGTTATGAACAGTAGCCTTACTGTGATACAGGTCTGATATAGAAGTTTGCATATTCTCATTACAAAGTAATGTTATATTTATTGACATACTGTGCTGCAATTTTGTGTTTGCACAGATCTGTGTGCTTTGACATTAAAGCTCGAACAGAACAAATTTAGCGTAGACCTGAGTAAATAGTTCTGTTGCAAGGTAGAGTCAGGGCAAAGCAGCTAAGTTAAGAAGGAAATTACAGTTTAAGGTAACAGAATTTGAACTTTGTAACCTCTTTCAACCTTATCACTGTGGTTTTACCATAGTCATTCATTATTTGTGCTTTAAAATGCCTCCCTATCTCTCACCACAGTCAAAGCAAAAGTTTTCACAGAGGCTATAATACACTTTCTCTCCTACCTTCCTGTATGAATAGTTACTAGCTAACAGTAAGACCTTAACTCAGATATTTAAAACTAGTTCTTTTTGTTACAGTCATGACTGACTGAGAAGCAACATTTCTGTGTTTGAGCCGGGCTGTCATTGTCCCAGACCTGCATACCAATGGGAAACACAGAAGGGCAGAAATCCATTAAAAGAAATGTTGTGTATGACAGTGAAATATTTTTATGGAATGAGGTAAAAACCATGGGATTCTTTAAGAAGACAGGAAGAGGAACTGGGGAGGGCCAGGAAACAAAACCAAGAAGCTAATAAGGGGAGACTGGACCTGGGAAAATAGTACTGTAAGGAATATGGAAGAAGGGTAGGACACTTCTCTTTCCATTGCAAATATACATCACATCAACAGGCAGAAAAGAAAGGAAAGAAAGACTTGTAACTAAAATTAACTTACTGCACTTCTATCAGTAAAAGCCTTTAGTCCCCACAAAATTGCTTTTGTGATTTGCACAGCCTGAATTATGGGCCAGTGTACCTAAGAGTAGATTTATACCGTAATCAGATGTCAAGTAACACTAGATATGGATGGTGATTACTTTTAACAATTTTGTTCAATTGAAGTGACAAGCAAGTTACAAGAAGAGAAGCTTCTAATCAAAACATTATGATATGTGAAAACCCAGGGCCTACATATTGTGTTTAAGAAATTATAGATAACAGGATTGGTTTAGGGCTCTTTTTACAGTTCCAGTTAATTGTTTGTTGTTTGTTTTTTTTCTCCTACAGCTGTTTATGTCAGTGCAGTGATGCAGTTTACAGATCAAGCTGAACCAGTCCCCAAGACAAAAAAAGCCCAGGAAAAAGAGGAAGCAGGGATGTCTCATCAGTGTTTCATTACCAGAACAGCACTTCCTACAATTATCACCAGCTCCAGAGTAGGAAGGAGAAAGAGGTCTCTCCATTTTCTCTACAAAGTATGACCTACAGGGATGGAGATAATTAACTTTGCAAACAACTTAGGGTGGGTCCTTGACAGCAGAATGTCTAGATCTTCCCCAAAACTTCCATCTGTCTGCTCTTAAAGATAAGGCCCATCAGAAACAGACAAGTGTGAAGAAGAGCAAAAGACTGGAAAATTTATGAGTGTTAAGGAACTGGCAAGTGTGCTGGTTTTAAGCCAACAAATAAGATAATATTACTTTTAGGATGCAAGGTCTTGGAAAGTCATTTAAAGAAATGAATGCATTGAAGTAAATTTAAATGAGACTGTACCATCTGTTTAATAAAGTGTATCAAGATTGGTTTGGTTATACATTTTAAAGACAAAATTTGAAAAAGATTTTTCAGAAGTAGTAACTAACCTGCCTTGTAAAGAGATATATAAATGTCTTTTCAATCACATTACTATCAAAGTTATGATTTGTTATATATGTAATGAATCTTGACAAGTTTTCTTCTATGAATGCTTTTTTTTTATTATGTGTTTATTTTAGAAGGAATTTAGAATCAGCATATTTATCAGGATTTTTTTTTTGCTTTCTTTGGGGTTTTTTTCAAAATGTATCAGTCTGTTAAATACAGAGCAGTGTAATATTTCTCTTTCTGGAGAGAACCTAGCAAGCTTAACAAATCTAACCACAAACCTAACAAATAACCATACTCTGGCAGGACCCATTGGTATTCACTTATATTATCTCTTGAAACAAAAACTAAATTCAAAATTGCATAGCACAGCTTGTTTCTGACACTTCTTTTTAATCCATAGTGCTGAACAGTTTCACTGAGGTCTCATGCAAATGATATACTTCCCCTTTGGTTCTTCAACCGCTTCCTGGCTGACTCCCTCAGGACACCACCAGGGTAACGCTGAGCAAAATTTGTGCTCTTAAAATATATGGTACAGTTTCAAATATGGGTTGTGTTACCCAGATAGATTTCACATGCACACTACAGGAGTGTGAAGCCGTTTAACGCGCCATTCTATGCTGCTGTTTTCTACAACTTCCTACACTTACAGAGAGCAAAAGACTAGGCAGATGAGTTCTTTAGGCAACAAATAGCCCTCATAGATAACATGGGATTCCTGTTTATAAGATTTCAGAGCAACAGATTGTTTTCCAGACTGATATTTCTTGTGCCTGCAGAATACATTGCTTATTGTACAGCCTGACAAAGAGAACAAATTATGATGATGCCTGCAGCAAACAACTTGCTCTGTATTGCTGTCCACAGGCCACTGACTCGGAGGATTTCCCAGGACTGAGACTAAAGGAAATAGCCTGTCTCAAATAGGAAACATTCAATAGTCTCAAAAAGGATGTATCACTTTTCAGTCCAGAAAGTCTGTGGACATAAACTTTTTTCTCTTAGTAGTTAACTGCATGCCACTGAAATACTGTTGCATTTCCTTTTTGCAGTGTTTTGTGCTACTGTGGTACCTGTTTTGTTTTAGACGTCATAATTTTGCACAGTGAGTGTTGCACATGTTCTAAGAAATGGTCTTATGATCACTGATGATAAAGCCTGTTTTCTAACGCTTCTGGTTTTGTAGTTGATGACAGCTTGTTTTCATGGCCATATGTATTGGGTTTGTGTGGCAAGGTTTTGGTAGCGGAGGGGGTTATAGGGGTGTCTTCTGTGAGAAGCTGCTAGAATCTTCCCCCACGTCGAACAGAGCCAATGCCTGCCGGCTCTAAGACAGACCCGCTGCCGGCCAAGGCCGAGCCCATCAGTGATAGTGGTAGCGCCTCTGTGATAACGTATTTAAGAAGGAAAAAAAGTTGCGGGGCACCCAGAAATGGCAGCTGGAGAGAGGAGTGAAAAATGTAAGAGAAAACCCTGCAGACACCAAAGTCAGTGAAGAAAGAGGGGGAGGAGGTGCTCCAGGCACCGGAGCAGAGATTCCCCTGCAGCCTGTGGGGAAGACCATGGTGAGGCAGGCTGTCCCCCTGCAGCCCAGGGAGGTCCACGGGGGAGCAGATATCCACCTGCAGCCCAGGGAGGACCCCACGCCGGAGCAGGGGGATGCCCGAAGGAGGCTGTGACCCCGTGGGAAGCCCGCACTGGAGCAGGCTCCTGGCAGGACCTGCGGATCTGTGGAGAGAGGAGCCCATGGAACAGGTTTTCTGGCAGGACTTGTGACCCTGTGGGGGACCCACGCTGGAGCAGTGTGCTCCTGAAGGACTGCAGCCCGTGGAAGGGACCCATGCTGGAGCAGTTCATGGAGGACAGTCTCCCATGGGAGGTACCCCACGCTGGAGCAGGGGAAGAGCGTGAGGAGTCCTGCCCCTGAAGAGGATGAAACTGCAGAGACAACGTCTGATGAACTGATCGTAACCCCCATCCCTGTCCCCCTGTGCCACTGGGGGGGGGGAGGGGTAGGTAGAGAATCCGGGAGTGAAGCTGTGCCTAGGAAGAAGGGAGGGGTGGAGGGAAGGTGTTTTGAGATTTGGTTTTATTTCTCATTACCCTACTCTGGTTGATTGGTAATAAGTTAATTTTCCCCAAGTTAAGTCGGTTTTGCCTGTGACGGTAATTGGGAAGTGATCTTGCCTGTCCTTATCTCGACCCACGAGCCCTTTGTTATATTTTCTCTCCCCTGTCCAGCTGAGCGGGGGGGGGGAGTGATAGAACGGCTTTGGTGGGCACCTGGTGTCCAGCCAGGGTCAACCCACCACCCCATAGCATTTATGACAAGTGTTCCATGTGTATTACCTGGTGTTAATAAAGTATGAGTTCACACAGTAGTGTCTTCCTCAGCTGTGACACTTGGACTGACAAGAGGCAATGCATTTCCATTTTGTCAACACCTACAGAAACATGATTATCTTTGAACTGATCTCTGAAGGTGCACAGAATCTACAGCCAGTAAACTAACATGGGGAATGTACCGATCAGCTAGCACTAACATACAAATGTATGCACACTACAGTCATCTCGCTTATTTGCTTAATGTATCAGCTTAGAGGAACTGTTCACGTAGTAATTTCCGCAGTACTGGTGAAACCAGTACTATAAGACCATCTAAATGCCACTTAGATCTTAATGGTTCCTACTGTAATTCCAGTTACTGCTCCACTCCTTTTTTTAATGAGTTTGCTTGCATACAAAATATTTTGTTAATCTTCTTATGATACTGACAGACTATATCTGTCATTAATTAGTACTAACAGGAACAGTAAGCTGCTGCTTAAATTTTTGATACCTTCCATCCTGATGTGATATTTAATTGCTGAGCCTCTACTCAGAAGAGGCTGTCAATGAAGCAAACTATGGGATGGTTTTGTGATATCTATCAGATTTCATAAGTTAGAACCACTAATTTGATTTTCACTTCTGACTAGAGTTGATCTCCTGCTTTACTTAAATCTTTTAGAGTCTCATTTGATATCAAAGTCCACATTTCTCTTCCCTTTTTACCAAATACGTTGTTCAGTGTCAGTTTCAGAACATTCCTCTATCTTTTATTAATGTAATAGAATCACAGAATCTCTCAAGTTGGAAGGGAGCCATAAGGATCATCGAGTGCAACTCCCTGCTCCTCGCAGGACTACCTAAAACTAAACCATACAACTAAAAGCATCATCCAGAACCTCCTTGAACTGACAGGCTTGGTGCCGAGACCACTTCCCTGGGGATCCTGTTCCAGTGACCGACCACCCTCGCAGTGAAGAAACTTTTCCTAATAAGCATATCGATTTCAGAAGTAGGTATTATAATGGCGCATTGGGTGCAGGTGCCCAGGTGCTGGCAGAGAGGCTGCAGGGTGGCCTCTGTGAGGAGCGGCCGGGGCTGCCCCGTGCCGGACATGGCCGGTTCCAGCCGGCTCTGACTGACCCACCACAGGGCACAGCTGAGCCCCTCAGGCAAGATGGTGGCGCCTCAGGGAAAACGTATTTAAGAAAGGGTAGAAAACACTGGGTAGCAGCTGTGAGAGCAGGGAGAAAAATGCGAGAGAAACAGCCCCGCAGACATCAGGACTGGAGAAGGAGCAGAGTGGCAGGGAAGGTGTGTCCATGCACCAGAGCAGAAATTCCCCTGCAGCCCCCGGGGAAGACCATGGTGACACAGGTTGTCCTCCTGCAGCCCAGGGAGGACCACAGCGGAGCAGATATACGCGCTGCAGCCTGTCGAGGACCCCACGCTGGAGCAGGGGAGTGTGCCCTTGTCACAACCCGTGCTGGACAGACCAGGGAGTTGTGGTCAGTTCGGAATTCCCTCGGGCCGAATTAAGGTGAAGCAACATCAACGATCAGTTGGCGGTTTTATTCATGGCAGAGGCAGCCTGAACGCGGGAGGTGTAACAGCAGGTGGCGGGGCTTCTCACAGCACGAACTGGCGCGAAACCACCGCAGTAGCCCGTGTAACCCGCGGTAACCACATATACATCAGTTCAGGGAGGAGAACGAGGCGAGCCCTCCCGTCGGGTCGGGAGGTTCAGAGCGGACCCCCTCGCTTTCCAGACTCCCTCTCGGAGAGGAGCCCGGCGGCGGCTGGATCCGCTCCGTGTCCCAGACCCGGTCAGCGGTTTGTGTCGAAAGGGATGAGGTGGGGGTTACGGGAGAGGAGAGAGAAGGAGGAAAAGCAACGAGAACGCTCTCACCGGCCCTGGCTCCAGCGCTGCTCCCCTCAGCCGAGGTGTCCCATCCTGGAGGGCACATACACGCGGGGCTTCAGTTCGTGTAATTTATCCTCTCCTGGCCCCTCCTTCGGGCAGGCGCTCGAACTCATTAGGCTAATTACGTGTCATGCACAGTTTGAGCTTTCAGAACCTTTGGGAAATGGGTCAGTGGGCTTGGGGGTTATTTGGGGAATAACTTTCCCTTCCCTGCAGACATGACCCTTGTTTGGTCTTTGCCCACACACGGCGAGCTGCCCCGCTCAGCATGTCAGAACAGGGAACTGCGCCACCTCCAGCACCTCCACACCCTGTTGCTGATTGGCTTCTTCACCTGCCATTCATCATTGTGATGCAGGTTCGTTATGCAGAACTTGCCCCCCACCAACGTTGGAGACATTAACTCTTTCAGTCCCTCACATGTGGTGTTGCCCTTGCAAGCCAGTTGCATTCCTTCCCTCAACCACAAAAGCCAGGCCCCGGTCTCTGTGCATCATGACAAGTGTTTGAGGCATTAACTCCGTCCAGTCTCTCACATCCCTGAAGGAAGCTGCATCCTGTGGAAAGCCCACACCAGGGCAGGCTCCTGGCAGGGACTGTGGCCGGTGGAGAGGAGCCCACACAGAAGCAGTCTGTTTCTGGAAGACTGCAGCCAATGGGAAAGACCCATGCTGGAGCAGGGAAAAGTGTGAGGAGGAAGGAGCGGCAGAGATGAAGTATTATGGACTGACCACAACCTCCATCCCTCACCCCCCTTGCACCACTCAGGGTGAGGAGGTAGAAGAGTTGGGAATGTAGGAGTGAAGTTGAGCCTGGGAAGAAGGGGTGTGGGGTGAGGACCTGAGGGGAAAAATGTTTCTAGTTTTTTCTTTGTTTGTCACCATCCTACTCTACTTTTAATTGGCAAGAAATTAGATTAATTTTCCCCAATTTGAGTCGGTTTTGCCCTTGACAGTAATTGGTAAGCCATCTCCCTGTCTTTATCTCAGCCGATGAGCTTTTTCATCTTATTTTCTCCTCCTGTCCTGTTGAGGAGGTGGAGTGAGAGAGCAGCTTGGTGGGCATCTGGCAGCCAGCCAAGGTCAACCCCCACAAACGGTATTTGCTTGGATGCAAATAACAGCTTCAATTAATGCAGCTTCCTCCACAATCACTTCTGTGAAGGTAATTTACAGTGAAATCTGGAAAAACACATCAAATGTAAAGACTGATGAATTCTTATACAACTCTCTTCATATGATTAAGCCAACCTTTTTAATAGTAATCAAGCTTATTCAAAGCTGCATATAAAATATTTGGAAAACAAACTAGCTTAATATTTCAGAAGACATTTAGGATAAAAATATTTTATAGCTAACTACAACCCACTGAAAATACGTTTTGTAGAGAAACTAACTAAATAGCAGTTCTACTGCTGTACAAGAACAGCACAAGCCAGTATGACTACAATCTCATACTAAAACAGATACTCACCTTTCACAATACTGGACATGTGTGTATTCCAGTGTAGTTAGCAGATTGTAGCTAAATGAGCTAGGGCAGCTCCTAAACTTAATAGTTTAAGTAAGATTCACTGTACTGTATTAAAGTCTAATCAGATTAGTAATAGTCTTCTCATTTCTAATGTGATAAATACCAGTGAATACTAATATCATTTAAAAAAATAAATCTATTAGTAGGATATGTCCTTCCTGTTTTATTGTCTATTATAGACACATCACTTGCATTTTGGTTCATTGTCAACCTGACCTGTGAATACAAAAGACAGAATGAATAATGTTGTTTGTACTGCAAGTAGCTGAGGCTTGTATGCATCTCTACAAAGTCCAATTATTGTTCCACATGATAAAAAGAGTGTATGGTTCTTCAATCATAAGAAGAAAGACTTTACACAAATCCAGATCCCATTAGGCAGGACACTTGCAAGCTGAATTCCTAAACTCATTTCTAGTTGATTATATGCTAAGTGGCATGGTTGCCATTGCACAAGAATTAATTCTCTAAATGGAAAGGCCAACAGCAAAAGTAATCCGCAATACCGCTCCCTAAAACAATCTCTACTGAAAGTATTTCAGAGACAAGCCAGTTGTTAAACTGGAATTCACTCAAAATTAAGTGCATTTCCTATACCAGTTTTCTTCTCCCTCCTCACAAGACATCACAGAGGTTAAATAAGTTATCCAATTAAAAGATGAAATTAGGCATTGACAGCTTCCTCTCCCTTTAATACAACTGAAATAGACAATAAATTTAAGGAGCTTTTGCCTTTTTTTGTAACACTGAAAAAGCACACATGCCCCCCCCCCAAATCCCAAGCCCATTTCAGATGAGAGATCCTTCCAAACTAGTTAAAAATCTGGCAACGTATCCACTGTCACACATTATGCAATATGTTGCATCCGTCTATGCAACTAATGGGGTACTACCTCACTACAAAAAGAAGGGGTTTTCTATTCTCTGATGAAATTATAGAAGAAAGCAAAAATGTCCAGCCTTCACAGACTGACCCCTGTGCTTCTGCGGAGCCCACCAAAGTTAATGAGAGGTTAAGTAAACACCATTGTGACTACTGCATCAGGGCCCTGAAGCCCTCTTGAACTCTCTAGTCTGTCCTATTATATATTAATATATGTATTTCCTTCCTTTTTTAAGTTGGGATTGGGAATTAAGGGCATCAGAAGCTCCTTTTCACTTTCAGAACTGCTGCTACATCCATGGGGTTGGGGGACAAAACCACTTGTTTTCTTTGAGATCTAATGCCAAAGTTGTGGGAAGTTTGAAATAAAGTATTAAAAAATAAAATAAAAATCCATTTTTAAGAGAGTCAAGGAGCATAAATTATAAATAGGAAAAAATAATTTTCTTTCCACAGTTTTGAAAATAGTAAAGTAGATCAGATTTTCTAAAGTAAGCATCACAAAATCTGTGCCTCAGATCATATTGTTTGTCATAACTATAACTCTTGCAAAATCTCAAACCTCTCCTTCACTTAATATTGTACTTAAAAATGAGAAGATAGAACAATGTTCCTGTTTTGCTAAGAAACCCTAACACAAGCAGTTTTTACCAGCTATAGCAGCAAGCAATTTAGGTGCAAAATAGGCTTTTGTAGAGAGCATCTGCACCATAATGAATACTTTGGTTAGTGTCACTATCCACCTAAGTAGCTAGAAAAGGCTGTCTTGTTTTCTGTGCCACTGTTGTCTGCACTAAATGGGTAAGAATTGATGGTATCTCTCTTTTGCATCAATGAGTATGTTTTCTCACTGTGTACTGTGCAGTGCTTTATAAGCAAAGGAATAAAAAAAAAATTGCAAAAATACAAATGTTAGGGATTTTAATTTTTTTTTAATTAGCTCATCATTTAGTATTTTACACAAATTTGAACCTTAAACTTAGTTCCAGAAAGCTTCGTACAATGTACACTCCTTTCCTTTTGTTATTCACATTAAGAAAAATCAAAAACTCTTCATTTAAGCACAAATCCTATCTAACAAGATACTACACAAAAATGAGGATCATTTGAGCTAAATGAATGGGACTCTGATTAGCTTTTAATAACTTTGGTAAGCTAGTTAGTGAAAAAAAACAAAACAAACCAGGAAAAAGATTATTGAGTTTTCATTTAAATTACTGACAAAAAGGACCATGTGGCTGGTGACCTGTTCTAAATTTACACCCTCAGCATCACAACACTTGGAGACGCACGGGCTCAACTTCATGCTCTCCTTATCACTTTTTCCTGCTCTGCCTTCCACCTGTAAACCATATGTAGGTTTGAGTTTACACATAATTTTCCAGGACATATGATCATCTCAGAATGTTCATATAACTTTTAGTGGTTTGACTTATAAATACAGAAAGACCACCTTTGTGAGCAACGAAAAGGGCATATACCTTCACTATCATCACAGAACTGCGAAGAAACCCTTTTCACTCTCATGAGATACAAAAGCATCAGCAATCCTGCACTCTAATGTGTATTTTTGAGGTTAGAAGTTGAAGTGTATTTTAAAAGGAGTGTGAAACTCAGAAAATAATTTCCCATCTGATTTCTAGCTGTTTAATATCTTTACAGAAATTATGCCGATATCTTACATGCAATGGTAATACTCAAGTATTTAACATATCTTCGGCACCAGATAGCAGTCAGAGGGAGCTGAAGACAATACAGTGTGTAAGCCAGCTCTCTGTAGATGTGCCAAAAGACAGGAACTGCTCACACAACAAATATGAAATAGGCTTCTCTGTCAAGTAGGAATATCCTAATATGACACGTCACTCTAATACTCTGCTATCATGCCTTGCCAAAGATGGAATTTGTCCAAGAGATTGATTTCAAAAAGACAGGAACATTGTATTAATTCCAGAAATAAAACAAAAGAAGGAGCCAACACATCAAATATGAAAGGGAGAGCCAACAAATCACTGGGGAAAAAATTAACATAATCAAGATACTGAGCTATTCTGTACCTGCAGGATTGTTCTAACTTGGGAAGAAACTAAAAAGTGAAAAAGGCAGTAAAAATGAAATCTAAAGCCAAATTAACATTTAGATATGCATTTGTAATATGAAAAACAAAACAAAAATTGTGAGGCAGTCTTTCCTACTGCAACAAAAATAATAAATAGGCAGTTTAGGACCAAACACAGCTGAAACCAATTCTAACACCAGTGAATGTTGAATGGCTGTTGCACAAAGTGCACTGAAATTTTACTTCCCAATTACCTCTATGGGAGACCTGTTATTGAATGGTGCAAAGTGCAGGATACAATATATCAACAAAAAAAACATTTAAGAAGAGAAAGGAAAGAAAAACATTTTGAAAGTGAGTCTCCACCAGTGTGTTACTGAAGAGTGTATCAAATTAAGGCCCAACACATATGAGACTGTTAAATGTTGTACTCTTGCGAATTCACTCATTCTATGAAAAATAACTGCATTTCAGTCATCAACAGAGTCATCAGAATGTATAATTTGTTAAATTTATACAGCAGTTTGAACTACTCTGAAGAGGCAGAGGGATTTTACCTATTAGATTACCAGGGCACAAACTTGATATGAGTGATCAAAGGGAAACACAACTGCAAGTGCCACATCTTGCATACGAATAATTTAAAAACATGGTTCTTTGTATGTGCAGATGAGGACTCAGGTAATGCATTCCATCACCATTCCCAGTATGTACTTGAACAGCTCTTATAAAAACATTTATTACTTTGCCTGTGTTGTGGTACATTGATAAAAGCTTTAAAAAACACAGCTGTAAAGTTTAGTTGTTAGTATGACAAATCAGTGTCAAAACAAAACCTCACCCCACTATTTTTGTAACCTTTTTGAGCTAGGTAAATGGGTAAATGAAGGCACAGTGAAACACAGTGCTTACCACACTATAATAATGACCAGTAGTAAAGGAAAAATTAGATTGCCACCTACATTTAATGTCTTATGAAGTAGTAGTGGCCTCTGTTCACTTAAAGGATGTAGGCCTCACTTCCATTAGTGACAGTTATCAGCCCTTTGCAGAGAAAGCAAATATCGTTCCATGTATATCAGCTAGCAGTCCAGTAGTATAGCAGTATAAGATGGGATCCCTTCCAAATAAGTTGAGGCACATCTTTTGCTGCACTTCGAAATAGGAAATCTTTTACCCTAATAGAAGCATTTTAATTTCCAGTATAGTCAATAGAGTGGCAGGTGCCTCTGGAGATCTCCAGAGGGAGATTTGGTCTGCCTAACTCAGACAGACAGACATGGGGTATTTTCTACTGTGGCAGGATTTCCTAAAATTAGGAGGTCTTTATTTCACCTGTAAATACGAGCTCCAAGTAATGTCTATTATTTTCAAAAGCAGTATCTTTTTGAGATTGTCTTCTGAAAGAAGAAATACATTGAAATGACCAAGGTCCAATTGCCTGTAATCACAGCACCAAACTATCACACTTACTTCATAATCTCAGTATTTGCACTTGCAGGAAAGATAAATTAATCGTGTTTTTAAATTATAGGGGAAGAAAGAAAAATAATTACAATTATTATTGCTGCCATATGCAACTGACTTTGCTTATCATGATTGCCTATTAGAGTGATAGTTGCAGACTGCAGTACATAAGAGACTATGCACTGAACCCATTATTTGCCTACTGTGAAGATAAATGAATGAAGAGCCCATCATTTAAAGCTCTCCAAAACACCAGTATGTACAAGTAAGGATTTTATAAAAGAAGGTGACTCTGTCAAGCCATTTTTAGCACTGACTCGTTCAGCAGAGTTCATGTTAGTTCCTCTAATTGCTCTTTGTTGCTGTGAATACAAACCTGTGGAGTCCAGAGCACAGATTATAGCAGTCAGGGTCCAATGGAATCAAAAAGTTCTATTGATTTTTGGTAAATCCACTATTTACAGAAAGAGAAGGAGGATTACTGTGAGCCATTCACAAAGGAGAAGTGTCCAGAAACCACAGCCTGCCAGGAAGAGATACTGTCACTTTTGCAACAAGTTTGATATCAGTGGTTTAAAGTTTTGAATAGAATAGAACCTAGAAAACAGAGTATGTTTAAACATTGTATGTTTACATATTTTAAAGCCGATTCTTTGCTTGGGATTTTTATGTACTTGTATATCTACCTTGCAAGAAAAGAGGAGATACTAGGAGACATCTGTTCTCTTCTGCATGCAGGGCAGAATGGTCTTTGATCTGTTTTCTTACGTACACGTTAAAGATGAGCAGGAAGGGATCTTTAAGATAGCTGTTCTTCTTTTGCTATTTGATAGTATTTGTCATTTGTACAATAAATATGTACAGTCTGATTTTCTGAGAGCTCACTGGACCCTCCCTTAAATGGGCTCTCCCTTTACATCTTGGAATATTCACTTCCTTCTTGCCCTCGTGCTGGGATTCTTGAAAGTAAGAAGGGAAAGTTAGTGTAATCGATGAGAAAAGGGGTCATCTGCTTTGATGACAAAGAAGAAAGAAGGTTTCAGAAAACACTGAAGCTTTCTAACACAGTTTTTCTACCCTGGATTTACTAGAGAGTATTACTTTTTCTGGTCTGGAAGGACAAAATGCAATCAGGGTATATTTTTCAATCTGATTTAAGTGATGTATTCTAAATGCAAAACTGGCTATCCTCTTCAAATTAGTCCTTCTGTAGTTTAATCATCTTTTTTTTAACTATTAGAAAATAATATATATAATCATAAAATGAGATTTTTATTAAAAGCTCCCCAAATGTATGTATATGTATATAAAAATATTTGTATATGCTAAATATTTCTCTTTAGAAAATGATACATTTCTAGTTCGTGTGTTCAAACTGACAACCTCTTGAAAAGGGCTCAGAAACATGACACAAGGATTAAATCCTTCAGACCAGACACCTAACTGCAGTGTCTACAGTGTAGATGCCAGTATGTGGGCAATGTATCCAAACTCCTTTTATATTGTGCAAGACTAAAGAACTACTGTTCTTATCCTGAAGCACACATTTACATATGGCCACATGAACAGCTCTCTAAGGTCCATGGACTAGATCTACATATAAGGGAAGCTTAAACATCTAAATGCAGGTGTCCGATTAAAGAACTGAATTCTACCCCTGCTGCAAACAAATGCCACAGGTTATCACTGATTAAATTACATGTCAGTGCACGTCACCATTTTTACTGTGAAAAGTACCAGAAACAAAGTTCTGATTCTTTGCCACATACTGATATTTACAAAGTGGTAGAGACTGTTCAGTCCTGAAGGCTGTGGAACCATGACAGGCTGTACAAGCAAAAGAAAATCAGGCTATACTTACCACTGATCACAGTCAGAGCTCTGTGTGTTGAGAAGGAAGGACCATACCATATCATGACATCAGGAGACAGAGAGAAATGTTACTTTGATATCCTGCATCTTGAAATGTTTAAAAGCTGATGTGAAAAGTCATATAAACCTGAATTACCACTCATTTCCTTCCTCCTAATACAGAGAGCAAATGGCTACATACAAAGCACAACTAAATAACAAAAATGTACTTGTTGCCTCCATAAATAGCAAGTTATATATCACCCTGCCAATCTGTGTCACCTTAAAGCTACATTAAAGTATATAAACTTTTTCAGAACTAATCATTCCTGAAATCTGTAAAACAGGACAAATACAATTTCTTTTCTACTAAATTGGCTATTTAAACTTTTACAGTGCAGTAATACTGCTTGAATAGAGTGCTAGACTTCAGTTTGACTCCGTCTATCTCCGAGGCAACACCACAATCCATTAAGCTCCCCTTATTTAATCTGTCTGTCATAAGCTTAATACGTGATTCATCCTTTTGATATCACAAAGGATGAAAAGGTGATCTTTTGTATGTGTATCTCTAATTTACGCTCCCCATCCTCCTTTCCCAAGCAGTAAATGGTAGAGAAGAAAGCTTTTTCTGCAGTTTCTTCAGCCCTTTTATCTGAGGAAAAGCAGTTATATGTTGGGTCTCTAAGGAATTTGATGTTCTCTTTATCCCCGACCCTATTTCCATACTCAGAGCTGCAAGAAAGGAAACTATCCCATAGAAAGATAACATATTTGGAGGCTAGTAAGACTTGCAGTATGTAAATTATATGTCCTTCTCCCCAAGACCCACTCTAGTCTTTTGGGACAAGGGCAAATAAGCTCTCAAAATGAAATACCTTATAATGGAATTGTTCTATTCCACTCTTTTAGATCCTCACTTGAGGAGGAAACGACACAATTCCTAGTCTCTAGAGGAAAACAACACAATAAACTATACAGTGCAGATTTAATATCAAAGAAGGAGGGCATTCCTGATAGATGAAAGACCTTGAGACTAACCCAGTAAAATTTGCAATGTTTTTCTTTGCACAGTAATTTGTAGTTCTTAATTAAGTCATAGCATCTCTTTGGAAGGAAAATTGTATTCATTTTCTCACCATTGTAATCACCATTTTAATAGAGACAAAAGCATGATGAAACTGGAAGGCTATGAAAGATACTTCTTTTAAGGAGGAAGGAATAATGATTGCCTTTGAGTTTATATCTGGATGCCACTTCTCCCAGAAAACAACCCTACTTACAGAAAAGAAATTTTGGGGTTTTTTTTCTATTTCACCACTCTTTCCTTTGTTGTCAGAGAAGAGTTATTTTTCACAAATAGAGAAATAAGAACCAAGAGAGTTTATCATTAAGCTATCAGTAATATTTCAACTCCAGAAACCGTTTGGGAAACTGTATTTAAAAGCTGCCAAGAAGATGGAGAAACAAAATAAAAGCAAGTCCTTAGATGGAACTAAATGTACTAGGCAAGGAAGAGCTGTCTAATATCTCTAATTCTCATGTTTGGGGAACAAGGTAGAGAAGTGGAGTGGAGATCATAAAGGTGCCAAGCTTGCATGCCCTCCCTAAGTAGCCTCTCCTTTTACAGATGACAGGATACTGGGTTAGATGGGTCACTGACAAGAAATGCCAATAGAACATTTCTTACCACTGAGTCTTCAGATCAGTGGAAACTTATATGTTTAAACAAACATTTTGTTGTCAGCAAAATAACGGTTGGTTTCAGTAGAATCAGGTTTTTGTCCTGTAGTTCTGGCTATCTGTGCATAGCCTTAAATTTAGCGACTGACAGATATGTACATCAGGTAATGAACACCAACTCCTTCAGCAAGCATGCTATTCTTGTTCCAACTTCCTAGTTTTTCTATCTGGCATCTAAACAAAAAACCCTGCAGCAAGACTAGTTAAGAAAGAACCTAGATTTAGTAGAGGGAAATTATGTTTTATTGTGTTTTAAACATATGCTCCCAGTTTATATCCCTAAATTATACTGTTTGTGTTTCTGTACGCTTACTGCAATGCTGAGCTGTGGTACTCACAGGTACAGATGGCCCAGCTGCCAGAGTCAGACCTCCTACACTTATCTACCATATGCAAACCTTTTAATTAAATCATTTTTAATAACTGAAGTGAGACAGAGACCAAGTAGTGTTTTGCTCTTGACGTGCACTGAGCAGTAACTTGAATGAACAACTAACTTTTAATGTACAGTAAATTAATACTTTCACTACTAGAGTAGTCTTTAGTACTATACTGTATCTATAGGTAAAAGCAGCTTACCTGAATAACATGTTTCAGCTTGTCAATAATTTGACTTATTACAGGATCTGCTCCCTTCACTTTTACTTCTGGATTTGCAGACTGAGCTTTGATTCCACTGCCAACCACATGATGAGTATAGCTAGTTTAATACACAAACACACACACTTTAGTAAGTTATTCTACTCTCAGAGAGTCATCTTCTCGTTCGTATTAACTCTCATGGCACCAACATTCCACTTTAATGAGATGCATTAATTTTGTGCACATATTTTTCACAGAAAAAAAATACAGCATAATGTAATTACTACATTCCACAAAGTTGTATTATTTATTACAGCTTTAATTTTACTACAAACTTTAAAAAGAAAAAGAGTTATCTACAGTTTGAAACAAGAAACATTCAGCTCTATGCATGGGGTTTTTTGTGTATGCAAAGAATGTCCTCCAATTTGGTTTTGCTAAATACAAACTACATGGTGATTGCCTAAATGTATGACATTTCAAGTTTTTAAAAAACAAATTTCAGATTCTACACACACTATGTTCAGAACTACACCTGAAGTTTCTTAGTATTTTTGTGGATGCACATGCAGACAGAATATTGCAGGACAACAGCCAAGTTGTGCATAAATTATTTAGCATTATGTAACTGATATAAGTACAGAGTAGGTAAAAAATTTACTTAATAGATAGATATGTAAAAAAGAACCAATAGAAACCAGATATATGGTTGTTCAAGAAAGAACTGCTGTAGTAAGTAGAACATTGTTTCTAATATATCAAAACTCAAAATACAGAGACTAAAATTAAACACCTAGCAGAATTCTGTGGCTTATTAAGATGTAATTCTTCATTCTTCTTCCCATGTTATATGTAATACTCAAATTGTGCAAGAAAAACTGAATATCTACCTTCTCATCACAGATACTGTATATTGTGCAAATACCCTCCATATGTTAGGTTTCATCTGCATACCGTACAAGAGGATAGCTCTATATATCTCTGTCTCGAAAATATTTTGCCAGCTGTTATGCTGTAAGAAAAAGAAAGGAAAGAACCCTATCAGGAATGGAGTAAAGAAATGCCTAATTCCTGCCTATTAGATCTGCATATGAGCATAGACAACAGAGCATATTCAAATTTTGCATAATCTGTTTTATTAAAAACATTGCAGGTCCTCTTAGCTCTGCAGAAAACCTTCCATGTATGCTAAACAATGAACGCTGTTCATTAAAACAAGGTTGCCACATAACAACAATATTTTGGTTTTGACCTTTGCTTAAATATCACCTCAAGTGAGACTGAGGATATTCCTAAGGAAGCATACAAAGACGCAGATGCCATTCCTAAAATTACATTGGCCATGCTCATAGGTATGAATTAACCCTGTCATATAAAATTACTCTGTTTTCCATAGGCCCCAGAGAGCGCAATTTGCCTTCTATGTGTGTGACAAAAATTAGTAGCTCCTTCAGGCATTACAAGACAACACTTTTTGGACTACATGTTCTGCAAAATACTTCAAAAGTGAACTAATTCTAAGGCTCAGCAAAATTTTCCCAGACTTCTAAGGTCCCAAACTTTTAAGGATCCAGCAGTCTTTCATCACTTAAGTCCTTTAAAGCATTCGGTTTCACACAGTAAATACTAAAATTCTAGACCTTCTACATACAGCTCTGCATGTGCTATTTAGGCCAAGTGTACTCTCTACTTCTCCTGCAAGCAATCAAGTCCACTGGAAGCAGATATAATATCAAATTTAAATTCAATTATGCATCAAGATATCACAGCAATGATCACCTAGGATTAGTCACAAGTTAAAGATTTCAGCTTTATTCATTCTTCATTTGAGAAAATAGTCAGCTGTATCCAATATTCAGGACACACTGTATCAGCTAAAGGTAAATACTAAAAATAATAAGCTCATTACTAAAAGCCATTATGGAACCCTTTGCTGATTCACTAGCCATACTATTACTTGGAATGGATGTTAATGCTGCACAATCAGGACAGCAAGGCTTAATGTACTTAATGTAGTTCACTGGAACATGGTAGTTGAAATGAGTTTAAAAAAAATCTTCATAGCACTGTTGAATACATTGAATATATGAATGGCTCATATTCTTCACAAAGTGGTATTTTGGTTTATAGCAGACAGCTTTTTGTGCTGTTTTGTAGTGATGGGGCAATTTGCTAGCTTGTAGTTATGGAGTAAAGCTTTTTACAGGGGTGTGTACAAAATCTGCAGCCTGCCTGCTAGACTTGAGGGAATGTTTAACATAGCAATTTGAGGAGGGTCAACAAATCTTCTGGTAGCTTCTAAGGATAAAAAAACCCCCAAACCTAGAAACATTCTCCAAGGCTTTCCTCAAAAATCCTTCTTTCACAGTCATTTGTCTAAATCAAAATAGATAATTCAATATAGAATTCATTCCTTCCTTTCCCTTTCCAGCTGAACAACACTGCACTCACCAGATGGACAACTGGTTTAACTTAACACACTGGTTTAATGCAACACAGCAATTTCTCTTCATACTGTAACTCTATTAAAAAAAAAAATCTTAAAGGTTATTGCTATCCTTTCTACACACTGCTCTCATTTTCTGTTTCACAGCATGTGAAACCTATGTTCTCACTTTCTGTCACTCAGAAGTCTTCAATTAACACCTTTTTCCAAATGCTGCAAGCCCAACTATTACACATTTGCCAGTGAACTACATAACTATGTGAAAAAGATTACTCTTTCTCTTTTTTTAATTCAATCGATGATACTCCGTTGTCTAACCATGCAGGAAGAAATAAACCATACACAAGTTGAGACTTGCCTAGGCTACAATTTTATTAATTTAGCTCATCTGGGAATCATCTGGCAATGACTCGTTCAAAGCTGACCATCATTTCTTTTTCAGCTATTTCCACAACGAAATCCACGCCCTTGCACAGCTGGTATTTACCGTAGTACTAAATCCTTTCTTTCACGTGAGGGAAAGTAGCTGGGAAAGTAATACTGTCTTGTCAGTGGACCAGATATTAGGAGTTTCAGTTGTGTTCCCCAACCTCTTTAGAGCTGTCATCCTCTAAATTCCTCTTCAGCTGTGGTTCATAAGGAATAATTGGATTTACTTACCAGTAAAAAGTGTTAGCAATTAATTTGGTTGTCTCACTCCCACTTCTAGTCGTTCTGTTATAGAATCACAGAATGGTTTGGGTTGGAAGGGACCTTTAGAGATCATCTAGTCCAAGCCCCCTGCCACGGGCAGGGACACCTTCCACTAGACCATGTTGCTCAAAGCCCCATCCAACCTGGCCTTGAACACTGCCAGGGATGTGGCATCCACATTCTTTTCATATTCTCTCAAAGGTAAAATACATACCCTCCCCATGTAGAGGAGGTCTATTATCTAATATTAAAATTTCTTTCTAGGCAATGATTGATTCTCCTTTCTCACGTGAAAAATATACCCTTTTTTCTGATTTACACATTTTCAAAATTGTCAACCCTGTGTGGCCCAACAGCTCTTTGCCATTTTGGGTTGGAAGCTTCAAGTTATCCCAGAAGCTTGTCCATAATCCCTTTGAATGTTCTCTCAGTTCTCATGATTAAGGCAATTCTTATACAAAGTCCAGATATTCTTACCCAGTAATACTGCCTATAGCAAATATCACTTAACCTTCACCTCTTTTGCTCACTTTGGTGAGAAAAACATTGCTGCACAGAAAACAGATGTACAGTGTGAGTGGGCATGCTCTAGTCTGGGAATACCCCTGTCCATTCTTCTGCCTGCCCTCGCAGCTTTGTAAAGAAAATGAAAGTTTGGTAAGCATTTTCTTCTTTTACTGTCACTACCAGGCTACTTTTTCTTCCTTTCAGGAAGGAAATCCACTCAGTCACTTACCTGTCAAAGAACCTACTCGCATTAGTTACCCAAACTGCATCCTTGCTGACTGCTCGGAGGTGGGGTTTGCTTTTTCCAGTTGAGAGTGGGGAAGGATAAGAAGCTGAAGCAGAGGTGACGTGCATCGAAGCAATGACAAGCAGCCCACTAGTGCTTGATAACACCACAACTTTAAGTCTGTTAGCACTGAACGACTATTAGATCATTAGGTATTGGTAGTAACAACCTCCATATTACTTGTCCTTACTTGCTCTGAGCTGTTTAGCACCTTTCTGTCTACCTTCTTTCTCATTCCCGACCTTTCTCTCACCCGCAGCCGGCATGATCCTTTCCAGGTCTGACAGAAGAAGTGAATTTCTGATTCCCCCTGCCTACCGCTGCCTGCGGGCCTCCTCACCCTCCACAACAACATTCCCAACCAGAACAGAGCACTTCTCTACCTAAAATCTTCAAAAATGCACTGCTGTCCCCAAACCAGTTCAAAACCTGTTCTGTGACAACTGACACATTTCAGCCCATCCTCCTAACATTTTTGTCTGTTACTGGCCCCAGCAGACCCCAAATAACACAGAAGATTACATTCATAGAAAAAACTTTGGGTCCAGGACTGGTATAATCACTACTCATTTCAAAGGCTTCTGGTTTATTCTTAGGTCTTCTAGATGTTTACCACATTCATATGGAAAATAAAGAGTTAAATGACAAAAATTAAGATTCATTTGGATGGAACAAAAAGAGTGCAATCCCATTTGGAAGAATGGTTTTCCCCAAACGTATTGGATTTGCATGACAAGGTTTTGGTAGTGGAGGGGCTACAGGGGTGCCTTATGTGAGAAGCTTCTAGAAGCTTCCCCCATGTCGAACAGAGCCAATGCCAGCCAGCTGTAAGACGGACCTGCTGCTGGCCAAGGCCGAGCCCATCAGTGACAGTGGTAGTACCTCCGGGAAAACAGATTTAAGAAGGGGAAAAAAAGTTGCTGCGGCACAGAAACTGCAGCCGGAGAGAGGAGAGAGAACATGTGAGAGAAACAGCCCTGCAGACCCCAAGGCCAGTGAAGAAGGAGGGGCAGGTGCTCCAGGCGCCGGAGCAGAGATTCCCCTGCAGCCCATGGGGAAGACCATGGTGAGGCAGGCTGTCCCCCTGCAGCCCAGGGAGGTCCACGGGGGAGCAGATCTCCACCTGCAGCCCGGGGAGGACCCCACGCCGCAGCAGGGGGATGCCCGAAGGAGGCTGTGACCCCGTGGGAAGCCCGCGCTGGAGCAGGCTCCTGGCAGGACCTGCGGATCTGTGGAGAGAGGAGCCCACGCTGGAGCAGGTTTGCTGGCAGGACTTGTGACCCCGTGGGGGACCCACGCTGGAGCAGTCTGTGAAGAACTGCAGCCCATGGGAAGGACTCATGTCGGAGAAGTTTGTGGAGGGCTGTCTCCTGTGGGAGGTACCCCACGCTGGAGCAGGGAAAGAGTGTGAGGAGGAAGGAGTGGCAGAGACCATGCGTAATGAACTGACCACAACCCCCATTCCCCATCCCTCTGTGCCACTCAGGGGGAGGAGGTAGGGAAAGCCAGGAGTGAAGTTGAGCCTGGGAAGAAGGGAGGGGTGGGGGGAAGGTTTTTTAAGATTTGGGTTTATTTCTCATTATCCTACTCTGATTTGATTGGTAATAAATCAAATTAATTCCCCAAGTCGAGTCTGTTTTGCCCGAGAAGGTAACTGCTGAGTGATCTCCCTGTTGTTATCCTGACACATGAGCCTTTTATCCTATTTTTCTCCCCCTGTCCAGTTGAGGAGGGGGAGTGATAGAGTGGCTTGGTGGGCACCTGGCATCCAAATTTCACAACACTGTCTTTGTGTACCAGTTCACAGCATAAATGATGAACAACATTTTTCATATGATGTTGCATTGCTAAATGATGGTGGTCTCAATATAGAGCCCCCAAATGTGAATACACTCAACATACTAAGGTAAATAAATGCATATGTTTGCATTTTCCTGTTATTAGAAATTCTAACCCATATTAAATTTGTTTTCAGTGCAAGGTGATCTAGCTTTGATCAATTGACATTAAAAACTATCATTTAACTTTGAGTCTTTTGTAATTACAGGCTCTGAGAAATCACAAGGCAGGCTGAAAACACTTTTTCTTTCTTCAGGTGTATAAGGCATTGATAGAGCCTTATGAAGTATTGCTTTATTGATCCTTATCAGAAAAGTAAGATTATGGAAGTCAATCTCTTTTTGTTTAATTTGCTCTCTTGCTGCTTGAATTGATATCTTTTGCATACAAAAATTATAAACTTATTGTATGTTGTTTTATTTTCCACATATCATTGTGTTTAATTAACAAATGTCTATAAATCTAACATCTTCAAACATTCTAATGTGAACTAAATGATCTGTCAGAGCTGAATGGGCTATTGGGAATATGAGCATGGTACACAAAACTTCATCCCTGCAGACTTACATTTACATGCAAAATATGTTTCCCTTGAGTTGAGGGAAAAATATAAAATCTCAGACTCTTGGTTTGAGAGACTTCATTCATTATAAAGTTTTAATACAGCATTAATCACTTTCTGTTTCTTTTACTCCTAATGTACAAGTAATGGAAAAAACATTTTAAGGATCCCCACAGAGGTAGGCTGACTTGAGCAAGTGTTGCTTGAATTTGAATCCTGAGGAAAAAAAAAAATGACTAATTTCTTGCTAGAGAAGTAATAGACCCGCCATCTGTGCTCATTTCTGTACAAGCATGGTAATGTATCACATCACTTTAATAGGCAGACTTGGTCCCCAAGTACTATTCATTTTCATCAACACTAGGAAAAAAAACAAGCACCAATGTATTTGTATTCTATAAACATGTTTTAAAGTGATGAATAACAAGGTGCCCATTTTCTGAGCTCAATACATGAATATTCATATAAATTTCCTATTACTCTCTATTGTACCTATAAATACTGTCGGTGGTTTTACATTTGATTGTATTAATATCTCTGTTAAAAGAGAAGATCATGCTCTATTGGCTATCCCTGATTTCTTGGAAAAACATGCATGTTTTCCAAAATGGAGTTGGAAAAGCTATTAGAAGTAATGAATATATTAATTCTTGTAAGAAGCAGCCATTTTGGACATGGTGCTTAAGGCAGATCTGTACCTCTATATCCCTCCAACACAAATAATCTGTATTATATTGTGATGACAACAAATACTGATACATCATATTTATTGTCAACAACTGATCATGATTTTCCATTCCTTCACACTAGCTTTGTAGAGCAACATCAACATAGAATAGCTGAAATAGAGTAAGAAATCAATGTTAAAAATGGGTCTGAGCCATAAAGTTTTGATCTAGATCCAAACTTCTCCAGAGCTCAACTCCCAGTACTAGTAGTGTTTTGTTTCAGACCTGTTACTCTTTAAATTTGCTGCTACTTATCATTATTGGCTGACATGCCACCAACGACAGGTTTGCAGGGGAACTGCACATCATCAAACACCATGGTGTCTTATTGTCTTTTTAGTGAAAATGATTGCTTTGAATAAAAACAAATTAACTCAGAGCCACTACAGACGTGAAGTTTCCTTTCATCATAGATCAGACTGTCAGAGAACTTAGGAAGTCTCTACGTACATTTCTAGAAAATTATGTTTCTGCACGTCCTCATAATCCTGAGAATTTCTGCAGACAAAAATGTAGTCACAGGTCAAGATAGTCACCTCCTTCAGTTACTGGCAAATAAAAAATTAACATCAATAACAGTTTTTAATAATAAAATCCATTTATATATATATTTATGTAAGTTTATATATATATGTTTATATATACCGAAACACTGTACAGACAAACAGGTAAGAACTGCCCTCTTCCTGATGATGCTGAAAGTAAGAAGTGAAAGACAGAGGGACTAACTTTGCCTTTAACGTTTTCAGGTTCACTAGCACAGCAGGCAAGCAAATCCAGAAAAAGAACAACTGAGGATACTGAGTGGGATTCAAATTTGCCGCTTCTTCCACTGCTTGGAAGAAGTGATGTTGAGCTTCTTTTAGGCACTTGGAACATGTTACAAGTGGGAGATTAAAGTAACAAAAGGTGTATTATCACAGCAAATGCTATTCTCCAGAACAATCCTGAGCATTTTAGCAGTCAAGCCTCTCCCAAGAAACCTGGTGACGTGCTGCACTTTAGCAAGCTTAGCTGTTCACCCATCCTGACGTCTCTCTGCCAGCTGCTACCATCACCTTCTACCACCGCCTTCCTGGGCTTTTCAGTGCTTGGCTCAATTAGACTTTATCAAGAGTTACTCAGGAATCTCTATGTTAAGTTGTCAAGTTACAGGGTCATGATAATGAGACAACCGCGCTGGTTGTGAAGGGCTTAATCACCGGGGTGCATTGCCTTACCTCTGAAATACTCCTGTGTGTCAGGCAGTCACACTGCTGTAGGAGGTTCCAGTGGTTCAAAGCTGCCGCAGCTGTAGAGATGCTGCAGCTGTAGAGACACTGCCTTTTCGTCATTTTGTGGTAATAGGATTCTCACCTCCATTCGCAATATTTCATCTCAAATGAAATCCTTATGGGTCGCATTACAGTAATCTCCATGAGAGCAAGCAGACAACAACCACTAACTCCTCATCTGGTAACAATGGAGAAATCTCTCCATTGACTTAATTTTCTGCATTTGAAACTAATTTGGTATAAATGAAGAAATGCTGATTTTCATCAGCTGACTGTTTGAAGCAAGCACTGAAATCCTAGGGAAATAGATTGAAACTAGGTGTTTACTTCCTGTGGGTTCTTTTGGAAGCTCCAGAGAGAGAGAATATAATATACAAGAGACCAAATAACTTAATTTTTAAATTAATCTATTTATTTACTGTGTTTGTTCTCCTGTATTCATCTTCTTTAACTGGCATTGATACAGTAACCAAGATGCAACTTTTGCAATACGCTCCTCCTTCACAAACTGGATTTTCTTGTTTGTATGTTCTAGTTTGGAAAACTAGGCATTCATGTACTGGCATTGCTAAGGGATTTGTTTTGTTCAGCTTCTCATGTTAATTGAATTCTAAATTACTTCACAGCTTAGGCTGCTGGCACTTACAAGTTACAAGCAAGCACCTGTATTTATATAGTCTCACTGTGTTTAAGAATGGTAAGATAGCACAGTGTGCCCGCTACATTTTGTTTTATTTCAAACTTGGGATATGATTTTTAATAACTCCTTCTCAGCTTGCTTGCTTGCTTTACGATTGCTGATAATTGCTGTTTTACACCTGCTATTGCTAGCATCTTCGTCACTGCTGGACATTTCAAAATTCTGGGTAACTGTTAATTGAGAAATTAACAATTACCTGAATACTAGTAAAAAGTAAACATGTGTAGCAACAAATGAGTAAGAGTGTTTAGTGATGCAAATTTTAATTAACAAAGCTGAACAAATCAAAGAATCACTGCAATCATAAAAAATGCTTAGCGCTTGAACAGGTGTGTTTGTTGTTTTTGTCTAGTCTTACAAAGTTTTTTGAGAGTAGATATTGTAAAGTTAGCTTCAGAAAACTTGTCAAAAATATTTGACACCTAATTATCAGAGACAGTATTTGTAGTAATTCTAGGACAGATTCCATTTTTCCTAGACATTTTCAATACTTTTTAATTGATCAACATTTATTTTAAAAGGAAACAAAATGTCTTTGAATTTTTCAATGAAAATTTATTTTTAGATCTGTAATTTGGTATATATTTGAAAAAACTGATTGCATATATACTTGTTAAATTTACAGAAAATGTTAAGTGTGGAAAACAACTGAGTAAAAGGTATGTTATTTGTGCTTCAGACAAAAATACGTTCCTGTAATCATTTAGGCTAAAACATGTCTAATAAAAGATTATTTTTGATCATTGACCAGGCCTGCCTTGTTAAAGGAAAAAATAGCAGGTCAGCCTTTGGGCTTTTCTACACTTGAAAACTAAGAGACGTGTCTTTGCAATACTCCTTTTAAAACAGGTATTTCATTAAAAACTTGCTTATTTGGAACAAGGTTCATGGGAATAAGACAAATCACACTGAGTATGTAATAAAGTAACTATTACAGAGCCTTTTGGAATATCTCTTTTAATGAATTTCCAAGTGTGACCCCGACCTTTGTTATTTTGTACAGCACAAAATCTATCATCTCAATAATTTCCATTATGTTCTAATCCTACAATTGCTCTTCTAAAGCTCAAAAAAACCTCCAACAATCTTTCATGATCTTAATTTGAACACCAAAATTTTTAAGAGGATTTTATATATAGTGGTTGGAAGCCAGTTCATCATAGTTTTGATGTTAGCTGTGTCTTCCAAAAATAGGTTCTTAACTAGCAATAAGAAGTGCTAAAGGAATAACTAGATGTCCCAAAGGCTTCATTAGGCAGACAGGTCTCCCTCTGGAGACTTCCAAAAGCACCAAACTTCTCCAGTTGCTATGTATGGAACACTTATTTAGAAGGATTGTTTTACTAAGCATCTGAAACTCAGTACAGGATGTGTGTCTGTTAAGTAAGACTATCCTTTTTGCAAAGAATGCAACTTCTACTGAAGTGAAAACTACTAAAGATCAATGTTCTTCTTCAGAAGAAATGCTATAATCCACATGCTGAAAATTCATGTTTTGAAGCTTTCCTCTACCACAGCAAATAAATTCTGATCACACTTAAAGATTGATCAGTAGCACAGTTGTGAGGTACTCTATTTCAAGTTAAAGTTATACAAAATGTTTTTAAAATACTATCTTTTCCTGCTGATTTTCCTTTTTGTTTTTCTTGGACATCATCTGAATGAAGTAGTCCACATTAACTTAAAGAATTCTAGAACAATTCTTCCCAAATGTTATCAAAGCTTAAATACATTTCCCTGTAAATGCTGTTATTTCCTACTGTAAAGAAAACTTCTATATCATGTTATCAACATCGGAGAAGTTTTTTTTGTTTTGCTTCAAAACTTAATCATTACACTGTTTCAAAAGTTCAAGAACTTTTGAAGAATTCTCACTTGAAGGATACCATGGAAATTAGTCTTCTTGTCAGTTAATGGTAACCACTGTTAACAGTTATCTATGTGTATGTATCTCAGCAGTATGTTGCTGAATTCCAGAGACACTATTCTTATATGTGATGCAAGAAGAATGCCACAAAGAGTGAGACAGAACACCCCAGACAACAGCTCTGTTCTACCAAACAGAACTTAAACTCTGCAGAGCATCACACACACACACTAGTGGGGGGAATTCCTCACTCTAACAATGTCCAAATTCTCCATGGAGGCAAAAGAAAAAGCATCAGAGATGCAGCTACTATCAATCTGCAATGCACTTTAACAAATAAATGTGTTCTAGTAATTGCAAGCTCCGTTGAAGAGAAAAGAACTGAAGAGGAGCTTTGAGACAGATATTTCATTTAAACTAGGTGTCTTGGGTAAGTCACATGTTTAAAATTGAGAAAATAAATTCTTATTACATTAGAAAATAACTAAACAGCAGACATAGGCAAGCACACTAAATCTAGACAAATAAGGACAACTGTATCTCCTTCTTGTAGTATTCTTGAAATCTTCTTACAACCTTAATTCTACTGTACCTTCATTTAATGGCGCAAGGAAATGAGAGATATTAATTATCATAAACAAGCACATAAATGTTTACAGCAAATAGCAGGCAAAACAAAAGGAATTATCTTGGAAAAACAATTCAAACAACTTGGAAACACAAAGCTGTCAAGCCTAATTAAAACTGAGAAACCTGCTTCCCCTATAGGACACTAAAATATCTCATCTTGGAAATGGCAAAAGGGTCACGTAGCTATGGCTTTATGTAGGACACCAAACCGTGGAGACAGAAGTCTGACATTTCACATTTTGTCCAATGTAATGCTTCAGCACACAAAACAATGTATTCTCTAGGGACTTGGAATGCACCTGATAATTTTGGGACTGATACCTGAAACAGTGCTGGCACAATTAATATTTATCTCACAGCCACATGGGGACTACGCCACTACAAATCATGTCAAAGGTGCACTCTCACAAGCCATTCTTTGTTATTGAGTGGTTTGTTTTTTCTGAGGTAATTTATGGAAAATTAGCACAAAATGACAGTTAAGTTATGGTGAAGGACTATCAAGCAGATAATAAACCTGAATATGATTATTGACAAAAGAAGAGAAGGTCATTCAGCAAATAAAGGTCAAATGAAGGAATCAAGCTAAGTTGCTGTGCAATGCCAAGACTGAAATGCTAGTTCAGCAAATTCACTGACATGAGCCACTCGATAGATCTTTTCCTGTTTATTCTAAACAGTGAAACTCCCTGTGGCAGTGAAGCTGCTTTTTACTAGCCCTTTCTGTTGTCAGAGTACACTTAGAGTTAGCAAAAGATTGGTAGATTAATAATAAATCAATGTAAGTGGCCAATCCATCTCTGTGGCTTTGGATTCATTGTATCTTCCTTATTTATCTGAATGTGCATGAATGACGATGCTGCAAACTAGGAATCAATGACATGTATCCGACGCGTGATGCTTTTCGCCTTAAATGTTTTATGACACCTATGTGCTTAATATTGTGTGGGGTGGTGGGGCTTTTGGTTGTTGTTTTGGCAGGGTGGGGTTCTTCACAAATAAAACTCTTTCATCTAATCTGTTCCCATTTTCAGTACTGTTAAATCCTAGAGAATATAACATTATCTTGAGGAGATATAGGGTGCATCCAGTTTTACACTTACCAAAGCATGCTTATTTCATGTACATCTGTGTGGGAGGAAAATCAGTCCCCAGCTGTATTACTATACAATTTGGGTTGGTTTCATTTTTATACAAAAGATATCAGGCATTTTACTGAAAAAGAGTTTTCTCAGCAACTAGAAGTTTGTTCAGCTAGCAACCCGTAACTGTTTTCTTATTTCACAGCTTTATTATTCACAGCACCTTTGCTGGATGCATGTGTATTACCTGATTTGCAAAATACCTGCATTGCCTCTTCTCAGAGCACAGTGAATAGCTCATGTGAAGAACAAATACAGAGTTATGGATCAGAAGCTCTACAGCATGCTGTATTTTATTAAATAATAGAAATAAGCATTACAGTATAAAGCCAGTTATGTGCCAGTGTTACTTAATCTTTATGGGAAATTAAGCACTTTCTAGAATGCCGTATTTTACCAACTGCAGTTGAGTAAAGGTTTCATTCTGTACTGGTCCTGAACCAGCCTTATACCAAGGTAAATATAGTTGCCTTAACCTTTGATGCTTTTTACCCTCTATGACAGGCATGATGGGTAATTTTTAAAGTATTTCAGGACAAGTCACAAAGAATACGGGCTTTAAATAAAGTCATATTCAAAGACAGTGGCATATGCATGAAGAGCTCTAATTTCAGACACCACTTGTAGCAGAGTAATCAACTGAAGTATCTGGAGAAGGCTGAAGGGTTATCTGTGAAGCCACTAGGAAGGTATTTGAACTGGCCTATTAAGACATGTATCCTTCATTTCAAATTTTGTTAGACAAAATCATATCAGTACCACAAAAGCATATTTTAGATGGACATTTTAATATCAGACAGAATAGGAATAATGTAAACACTATATGCAAAGCACACCACGGTACAGGGACATAAGAAGGGATAAAAACACATTTGGAAATGCTTCAGTGTTTTCTGCAACATTTCAGCCCAGTGGTTCTTGCATTGCTGTATGATGTAGCACCATCTTTTAATGTTTCTTTAAAAAGATGAACTCATTCTTTACCCTTTGTGGGTACAACCAATAAATATATGAGCTAAGAAAGCCTCCACAGCTAATGTTAAATTCTTTAAAGATCAGGATTTTATTGGAGGCTTAAGAGCTTTAATAAATTTTTGGTTTTCCCTTTCTTCCCAACCACCCCTTTTTGTGTCTTCTTTTCACAAATTTCACTTATCACATTGAATTATTATTTTCCTTTAGATATAAATGAGTGGATGTAAATGCATTTATTTTCTCTTCAGTGGATAAAGGTTCACGGAACAACAGTAGTAAAAATATTTTTTACAGGAGGATAGGGAAGATCATATTTCCAAGTCCTAATGAAAATAATTGGCTCCGTTTTATTGTCACATGAATCTCTGTAATAGTTCTTTGTTTTGCCCTATTGTGACAAAATAACAATGAAAATGTGGCAGTGACTCAGTTTTTCCTTCTCCCCATTCACCCAAATCCTAATAAAATAGAGACTTTAGACAAATGTGACATAGTTTTCCCCTGAGAATGCGCCCATAAAAAGAAGGAAGATTACAAAATGATTATCAATTGTATTCCACTTACCTATCTTCAGCTATTTAAAAATAAGGCATCTATTGCCTAAGCATCTATTGGCTAAGCTTGCCCTACAGAGTAGAGCAAAAGAAAGAAAACAGAGAGAAGGGCCTCTTGAGGGAAATACAGCACCTGCTGTAGGATGAAATGATGACTTGCCATCTCCGTTGGACATGCCTCCTAGACTACTAGTCTAGACACAATACTGAACTTTTAAATAACTAAACTGAAATGAGATTGCATTAGCCCTGGGGTACTCATTGCTGAAGTCATAAGCTTCCTGCAGAAAGACTATTATTCCCTCTGGTTTTCAGTTTTCCATTTGTAGTCATTGTAATTCTTACTTATCTGTATCATGGAAGATAGCATGAAAAGAGAAGACTTAAATATTATGATGTGTCTAGCTATTGCAGTAATGTGAACTGTATACCTTAGCATCAGTACGATGTCAAAGAACTTCGCTTTTTTTCTGGAACATGCAGTTCAGTGCATTCTAGAAAACAGTGCAGCTAATGACAAGCTTTTGTCTTCCTTTTTGTTCCTAAAGAAGCTCAAAGTATTTCATTAGGGAAATATTCAATAAAACCTGAAAAATTGAAGGACAAAACTTATGAGAAATTTATACACATTATAATGGACTGCTGGAAGCTAAAGCTCTTCCTAAGAAAAGGGTTCCACTTTCTTCCTTTGGGATTGGAAGGAGAGGAAGTCTATTGTCTGTTCTAAGTTTGGAAGCTCTGTGTGACTGCTTAGTATGCAGTCTGAAGGGAGAATCAATCTAGGCGAGGCTATTCTCAGAGATTTGATTTTTAACTTCACTTGTGATATTGCCTTGGTTACAGAAATTAATGTCAAGTAAGTAACAAGGGGTTCAAGGATAATGTAAGTCAAACAGGCTATCTTCCCTATGGGAAAAGCTGTCAAAAGAAGACAAGAAAATGGGGTCAAAGTGTTTCCAAAAACGTTCTTCAGGGAAACAGCACCCTGCAGCAAGTATTACATGTCTGAAAATATTAAATGAATCTTGTGTTGCAAAAAAATATATAATTCCTATGTATAGTTATATATTTGTATGTGTATGTATATACATAGATATATATACAGACATGTACATTTCTGTTATGATCTACATACTGAGCCAAACGTAAGTATCTCTGTCCTGTACCATAGACCCTAATGAAATGATCAGAATATTTATGAAAAATGGCTGGATTTTAAAAACATTGCAATAATGAGGACTTTCACTGAGAGAAAAAAAACATGCTTCAGTATCATGGGTCTTGGGAAAGTAAGGTTTCACTTGTGTCTCTACATATTCCTGATTTAACATTGAACAAGCACCTGGAAACTAAGTCTTCAACACAACAAGAATGTTGCAGTGACATTTTAGTCTTATGTTTTAGGTCATTGGCTGATGTCAGGAAAACCACAGCCTAATTTCTTATGCAAAATCTCTGGAGAGAGATCAGTATAAGAAAGGGATTCACAATGGCTAGCACAGTCAGTTTTGGTAAACAGGAGTTAATAACTTTCTTGAGCTAAACATTATTTTGTCTTTATCAATACACACAATCTTCTAGCTGCCTAAAAATATTTCTCTTCACTAGGCTGTTTTATATAAATTCTATTGATTCTGTGGAATTTACTTCATTGCAACTGAGATGATTAAACATAATTATTCAGGTGACTGATGTGCCTCAGATTTATTCCATGCTGTAAGACAAGAAAGAGTGGATACAGGAAACTGTCCTCTCTGTTGACAGAGTGTTAGTCAGTCAGTCACATCAGTAGGTCATTCATTTATAGACTAATTTGGCCAGAGAGAAAAAGGACTGTGGTTTGTTGTTAATAGCCACGGAGGAAATGGAAAAAGATAAAAATTCCCTTATCTTTATACAAAGGTACATATTCTTTGTTTTACAGTTACTGGATAAAATGATAAAATATTCATGACAGCAAAAACTGTGACTTTGACATCTACTTCCTAGCAAGCCATCCTAATCATTAGGCTAGAGGACCACGGTCATTCCTGCAATGTTTTTTCAACTCATGAATCTCAAATTACTCCATACAAACTGAAGAAATACCAGTGGGACAGACTGAGAACTGCCTTTTCTGATGGCTGCAATGGCCTATATCCCTGTGGATTTTGAGACAACCAGTGGCCCTGAACACATAGGCATTAGAAATGATCCATACTCCCTACTCTGGTGGCATGTTTCTAACTGCTGAATTAAAGGAAGCAGGAAACTACCTTTATAACAGCACCAAACCCTCCTTCAGTATTCTATTGTGGTTTTTTTTTTCATAAATGCATCCTAATCAGTTACATGTGCTCTGATAACACTTAACAGATTGCATATTGCATATGAAACAGCCATATCTTTCGAATTGTGAAGCCCAGAGAGGTTGGTGCTTGAGCTGGAATTCAGCTGTTCCACACTCTTATCCCTGAAATAGGTTTTTAATAGCCAAGGATGAAACAGACTTGGCAAACAGTTTAAAGAGGAAGTGCCATATACAGGCAAGTAATAAATAGATGGAGCAGCATGAAGAGCCATGCAACCTTCTGATGTATGGAGGGTTGGACTAGAAACTGAGGAAGAAAACAGAGTAGCTCTGAATGATCAGGCTGCATCAAAGAAGCAAGACAAAGTTAAGTTCATGGAGATTTTTGAAAACCAGGATAGTACATTTCATCATTATGGATTTGGATCTAAAGAGTAAAAATGAAAGGAAAAGAAAAGTAGAATTTTGAGTCCTTAATATAAGGTATTCAAGTTATCAGAGCACAAATATATCCATACTTAGTTTGCGTTCCTGGCAAATATCCTTGCTGCCCCTCCAAGTCTCTAGCTTATAAAATGAGATAAGTAGTTCCATATGTTTGTTGGCTCAGAGGCCAACATATGGGTCAGCAGTAATATATGGCTCCGAAGCAATTGTTTTGATATTAAAAAATGAGATTGCTAAAGGAGATGACCTTATTACTCTAGAATTTTTATAAGTGCCACTTTAGACCCATTTCAAATAATACACATGCAGCCCCAATTTAGAATGTAAATTTTGTATTATATTTATAGTGCTTAAAATGAACATAATATAATTTGTCTATGAATCTAAGTGATAATAATCTCAAGGAGCATTCGATCTTCATTTTACTCAAAGTCTGATGTGACTAAATCAGCTGTCTGTAGAATCCACTGAGGTGAACAATAAACCGTAAGGCAGATATTCAGTATCTTGTAAGAAACTGAATTGACCATCAGTATTTTCAGTAACACTTCAGAATCTGTCTAGAATATACAATTATTTAGGAATACATCCCTTTTTGTTAGCAAGTATTTCTTAACACAAGATAATGTATCTGCAGCTTCCCTGAAAAGAACCCGGGGGCTGACACCAACTTGAACATGAAACAGCAACATACTCTTGCTGCAAATTGGGTTGCATTAGGTGTTGCCAGCAGGTCGAGGGAGGTCATCCTTCCCCTCCGCTCAGCACTGGTGAGGCCACACCTGGAGTACTGGGTTCAATTCTGGGCTCCCCAGTACAACAAGCGAGACATGGACATACTGGAGAGAGTCCACAGAAGGGCACAAAGATGATGGACTGGAGAATCTCTCCTATGAGGAAAGGCTGAGAGAGTTGGGACTGTTTAGCCTTGGGAAGAGAAGGCTCAGGGGGAATCTTATCAATGTATGTAAATACCTGAAGGGAATATGCAGAGAGGAAGGAGCCAGGCTCTTTTCAGTGGTGCCAAGTGTCAGGACAAGAGGCAATGGGCACAAACTGAAACACAGGAGGTTCCCTTTAAACATCGGGAAACACTTTTTTACTGTGAGGGTGACCAAGCACTGGCACAGGTTGCCCAGGGAGGCTGTGGAGTCTCCATCCTTAGAGATATTCAAAAGCTGTCTGGACATGGTCGTGGGCAACCTGCTCTGGGTGGCCCTGCTTGAGCAGGGGGAGTTGGACCAGATGACCTCCAGAGATGCCTGCCAACATCAACCGTTCTGTAATTATATGAATGTATAGTTACTCTTTTTTCAATACTTGATGTTGAATTGTGTATTACATTTTTCACAGTGTTACTCACATATACATTTCTTCATTACTGATCAGTAATCTTCAGACCAGTCATTGCAACCATGTGGTAACTGAGATTCCCCATCGGCAGAAAAATTATGTTTTTATGTCGTAAATTCTATTTCAGATTAGAAGACTATAAAAAAATGTAGGCTGTTTATTTTATTAAAAAAAGATTTTTTCCTGAAAATTCTGGGCCTACTACCGACTATTTGGCTACTTTGTTATTAATTAAGACAGTCAGAAAATTGAACAGCCATTCACAAAGTAGATCACTTTACAGTTTATTCTGCTCAGTGGATTTGAGCAGAAAATAATTTTCTTAAATAATAGAATGGGATGCTAAACAGCCTAGGAACTTTGCTTTCTAGTAAACTGCCAGGCAAGTTCCAGAGATGAGGACCTACCTACAGCTGAATGATTTGTTTTGTAGAGTGGCATCCTTGCCAGAGTAAAGTGACTACCTCTGTATCTGGGAGGTCAATGGCATAGAGAAATGGCCTGTCAAACCACACAGGTACTAAGAACAACCCAGAGCCCCACAAATCAGAAGAGAGAGCAGAAAGCTGGTCAGGGCAACAGGATTTCCAAGGGACAAGACCACAAAGGAAAAAATTAGGAGTCTATGAATGTTTCATTTCTGACAAACCATCTTTCTCCTATAAAAAACTATTTCATCAGACAGCTTTTGTTCATACTTACCTACTGCTAATAACAATCATATATTAGCATATCAGCTAGTTTGTAATTCTGTGATTAAGAACAGTAACTGAGATGCATAAAGATCTTGGTGAAAAGGTTGCACAGAGCAGAAAATTAATAGTGCCAGCTCTCTGTTACACTTTCAATGTTGGCCATTGAGTGGGCCAGACTCTGTGGACGAATTAAGTTCTTTGGCTGCAGTTCAATCAGACATTCAAATACTTGAAGCTCAGTGTTAAGCATAACTCTTAAATTCTCCCTGAATTATCTTAAACTCTCCTATATGCTGTCAAACACTACCTTAAGCCCTCCAGCAAAGCAGACATGAGGTTTGATTCAATCCATCCAACCTGAAAGCAGTTTTCCTAGTGGTAGTAAAGACTGACAGCAAGTTCTATATATAAAAGATGAAAAAAACCTCTGAACCCAAAAGCATCACTGATTCATAATTCTCACTTTGCTTTATGAATATACTGAGGATCTAACCAGAATCTACACAGAAGGAATTAGAATAAATTCACTAGACAGAAATAATCATATTCAAATCATATTTCTTTTCAGAACCCCTGGATTCCCTTAATCTCAGGCTTGTTCTCAGAACTGCAGGGTGCATACTTTTGGGAAAATACCTACATTTGTGTGCTATTAATGTGGTCCCTGTCTCAAGGCCCTAAATACTTTTTTCAAAAAAATAAGTTAACAGTGCATATTTTCTGCTTGTATTTAAGGTTCTCACTGTGAATAAATCTACCAAATAACCTTCAGAGTAACTAGCAGATCTTTAGAAAACTTCATAATATTGATGCAGTAATTTTCAGAATGCAAATATGAGATAAGGAAGTCTCATTTCTGATTCATTCTCTAAAAGAGGGATTCCAGAACTCCCTCATAAGGAAAACTTTTGTCCCTCAGAAGAACATCACTTTGAATTCTGTATTTTTTCCTCCAAAAGTTCCCCAAAGCCTCTGGTTATTACTTCATTTTAATACTTTTGCATATGCTTCATGGAGATCTGAATTGTAACTACTAGGTCTGTTCAGTCTTTTGTTTATTTGTCCCATATGGCTAATTCTACTTTTCTAAAAACACATTCTCCTCATTCCTGCTCATGAGTTTTTTCTGCATTTCATACCTGGAAATAAGTATTTTTTGTTTATTTCAGGCCACCTGGTCTTCTTTCAGTATATGCGTGTTTACTGCACAGCCTCACTGGCATAGCCTTGAAATTTTTCTGAGATATGTTCTCATTTTCTCTGAAGAGCATGGTAATGCTTGCCACTCTAAAGACAGCCAAAATTCAGGATAGCAGTATTCTCTTATTTTAGTTCTTAGTAGTAGCTGAGGAAAAATCCCACATTGTCCCCAAAATTCCTATTTGTAGACCTGAAAGCTCATGGAAGGCTTTCACTTTCCAGATCAGATTTTGCTCCTCAATAAAAATCACACTGGCATTGCTCTTTACCAGACTGCTGCTACACTATTCCTGGGCATGGTCTGAATAATTTTTAAGAACTTTAAGATTTTTCACCTTTTCTTATACCCAAAGGGCAGTTTATTGTCATATCTTGTTAAATAATAGAGGTTTGTGACCAATTGCTGGCCATAAGCCCAATGGCACTTACGGTTTTTGAGTCCCACTATCTTAAAGCCATTCTTCAGACTTTGGGGTTTCCTCCACTGAATTTATATTTTCCTTCGGAGACTGCAGTCTTCCAATAAAATACCTGTTGAAACAACAGTATTCAGACCATTTAAAAATATTTACATACAAAGGAAGAAATACTTTTTTTTTTTTTTCTTGAGCATCTTCCTTATAGCATAAAGCCTGATTCGACTAATTATACAAAAGACATTTTACTTTGAAGTAAATGAAAGCCTAAAACACCAACAAGAGTTATTAGGGAAACTTTATCACAAGTACTGTGAAGCACTGGAAAAGGTTCTGGAAAAGTTGCGGAGTTCCTGTTTGTGATTTGATGCTGCCAATCCTGCCCTGAGTCTGCTGTAAACACTCTAACAAGGCTTGGAAGCAGCAGTTTCATCTGAACTGCTGAGCTCTACACACAAGACAATAAGGCAAAATTCTAACGTGCCCATTATTGTGAGTATTATAGCAACGAGGTCTATTACATCAACCTTTTTGGCCACTTCCTACATAATCTTGAGTGAGCGTTGGGATGTATTTTTCATTAGGATGCATCTTTTCAACCGATGTAGAAAGAACACAGTGAAAAAGTCATAGAAAGAACACTTGGGTCAAAGTATTCAGGACACATCTCAGAAATACTCATTATTCAGGTCATTGATTTTGCCACTTTGTTTTCAGAATAGGAGTGAGTCACCAAATGGCAATGAATAATTTTTTCGGCTTGCAGCATTCACAGAGAGCAGTATTAATACAATCTATATTTTCTGACATAATCAAGACCCAATCTTATGCTCTTCATTCAAAGGAATTTTCAATTTATGGTCCTGATCTTTCAGTGGGTCTATTCAAAAAGGCCTCTCTCCAGGCAGATAGTGGAAAATGCAGACCTCGATTGCAAATAGGATTATTTTTGTAATATCATTGTTTTGGACATCTTAGACAAATATTGAAATAAAGAGGAGCTGATATATCCTGATTATATGATATGACTCCATGCAGGTCATTCTAGTTATTCTCGGTATTACAAAAACTTAGTATTATAAATCCCTGAAGTACGGTGGGAAAACCTAACATGTTTAACCATAATTGTAAACTAATTCTAACATTAATGTATTCAGCAGTTTCTAACATCTATATTGAACTTGATAGTTGATTTTTACTTATTATTTAAATAAAGATTGCACTCAAATAACAATTTGACATAAATTAGACATAAATTTAACCCTTGGATTTGTTGTTTGGGGTTTTTTGGGTTTGGGTTTTTTTTTTTTTCAATATCTGTGTAACCTTCACATGAGAACTTCTCTAATTTTCAGTATTACCCTCTGGGTCTTGCATACATTTTTGCCTGTGCTCTAAGTTGGATGGGTGCCAGCCAGCCTTGATCTGAGAGTTGTGAGCTTAAGCTAATACGGTGATCCTAATGAGTGTACAGCACCGTGCTAACAAAGATGCACAGCCTTCAGATTGAAGCTTGCTGGCCTTTACCCAGCTCTGAGCACAAGTAAAGTGAGTGTAGGTTTGTCTGCAAAAGGCCAGAAAGATATGCTGTGACTTGCAATAAGCCAGATTCCCTGTACTTCATAAAATGATCAAATTTGGCACAGTCAGGTGTTGAAGGGCAAGATCTCTGAAAACATCTGTGGCTAACGTTTGAATAAATATGGCACATATCAAGAGACCTTTGTTGACATAATAAGACTTCTAACTTTACAGAAATGCAAGAAGGAAAAATTAAGTCCCAGTGAGATCTAGGAAACTGGAAAGCGTCTACTTGATATAAGAATTATACATACAGCTTTTTTTTACCCAGAGAGGCTATGTTAACTGGGGATGAGGTACAAAGATAAAAATGCTTATTCATTAGAATGTGTGGACCTGATATCAGGACTACTTCACAAGTGGACATTTTAGAAGCCACTTAAGTTAAAATAATAATGGACTTCAATTAGACAACATTTTATATAGATTCGACAAAAAATACAGTTGAATGGTGTGTGTATATCAGAAGAATGTAATTCCCTAATTTCATACTTATATGGTTTAGACATGTTTGAAAAATGAAAAATTTGCAGGAGAGAGAATATGACATAGGCAGTTATTAGAAATTATATTTATACCATCATGACAACCCATTTTGTCAAGCCACATTACAGGAGAAAACAAGATTTTGTATGTAAGCATAAATAACAGGACTTGAGAAGGTTTTGTTTGTTGCTGTGCATTGTTTTTTTGATGGAAGGTAACAGCTTGACACTCAAAATAATGTTAACTCATGACTTTGGATTTCTGCAGTAAGAAACCTGTGACATTTTACAATAATTTGAGTGACTGATAAGACATGAATGCAGCAAAAGTTCTTAGTTCCAGCTAACCTAATCAGAATCAGTTAAGAACTTCATCAATATTAATTCTATTGATGCTGCCACTTCTGTTACATACAAAGAGGCAGTTTTCCTATTCTCTGTTGGTTTGCCACTATATATGTTTGGGTAGTGGGAAAAAATGGCACAAGATTTTTTTTTCTTTATGTAAGCATGAAGTCAAAAAGTCAAAATACAGAAGTTTTAAAAAATGTGGTATGAAAGAACATCATAAACAATCAACTGTGTTCTTTTTCCACTGATTGTAACACTTGCAGATTTTATACTATCGACATCCAGTTAAATAGAGTTCCTTATGTTTAGAGCAAAATTATGTAAGTTTATGCCAATCAACTTCTTCATACTTAGTAGGCAAAAAAATGCCAGCAGATTTTGACTACTATTTAAGTGCATAATCCCAGGAAAGGTACCAAATAAAATATGCATCTATTTAAATGCAGAGAGATATTAAAATTCCTTCTGTTTCTCACAAACTTCCTACAGTGAAGCTTGTGATATCTTGTGATGTAATCCTATGACATTTTCACCATCTAGCATACACACAAATTGTCCAATACCCACACATACAGTAAACATGTACATACTCGGGGAATGCACATATATATTCAAGAACAGACACATATCTCTAACAAACTAAAAATATGGCAACTGATCAAATCCCCAAAGTGGGATTTTACACACCATTTCTTGGGTTAGTCTGCTATAATGTACTGTTAACAGAACAAAGTGTAGAATAAAGCAGTCAAACAGTGATTATAATATAGAGTAAGAAAAGACTTTTGATCTGCTTAAAAAACTGGCATTATCAGCTATTAGCTCTCCAGTGGGAGGTCATTATCTGGAGGTACATAGGCCTGGGTTAATTCTGCCTTACTAAGTAATTGGTTGAAAGTGCTAACGCTATATGCCCAGTTGCCCGAGAGTCCCTCTGTAGTCAGTGAAGAGACAGAGGCAACTTTGAAGGGAAAATTATCCCATGTAAGTCTGTTTCAGCTTTTCTAAGTAAGTGCCTCTCTCTCCACTTGTGATGACCAACACCCCCCCGCAATGGAAGAAGACTCAGAGGAGACAGGTGAGAAAGATGAGCTCAGGGAAGAAGGTAAGGAATGACCACCAGTCACCGTAGAGAAAGCTGAACTTAACACACAGGGGACTGGAGGGTAACCTTTGTTGCAGATATACGGCTGTACCAGCACGTCTGCAAGTTGCATAGAACAGCCTTCCATGAGATAATTAGTAATGTCTTCCTGAGCTAGCCAGACCAGCGCGGGGTGAGAGGGAAATATATACATGATTCAACCCAACATAAAAGTATAAAACCTGGACAATTAATGAAAGGAACCTTGAAGAGAGAAACAGGCTTGAGTTGGCTTTTACCTATATACTCCTTCCCAGTGACTGGGGACACCCAGTGTCATGATGGTGAGCGTATAGGGACCAGTAATGGGAATCATGTTTGTATTGTGGTTCAGCTGTATATTGCAATCACTATATAATGCTTGTTTTGTGATTTCACTATATTGCTGTATCACTTTGTCAAATCAAAATCCCACGTAATGCCAAATATCTTCAAAGAAGTAAATCTGATATTGAACATTAAACCCTCCACCTGTGGAATATCTAAAAGAACCTGGTTGGACAGTATCAGACTCTGACACCACTGAACACAGGGAGGCAGCAGGACACATAGGCTCCTTGTTTAGGCGACAGGCGAGTCTTTTAATTAATATTTGATGAAGGAGGGCCAAATGAGATGTTCAGGATTCAGGTCACTGGATTTCAAGTAGCATGGTGGCTAATAGGATTTCAGGGACTACACGTAGCTGGGTTTGATCAACACAGTATGGTCATTTAGGAAAGAATATGGCATAATCACATTTTGAGCAGCATTTTTCCAAATGGGTGTCTCCCTATATGCCACGTAAACTGGTAGAGCTTATGATGTTATGTGGGCAATTATCTTTTAGTAAACAGTAAAAAAAAAAAAATTGAGAAAACAAGCCTCTTTTTCTAATCTGGGGCTTACCCCTACCAAGTAATAGACATTTTCCTGACAGTTCTGTGAGCAAATGGTGCCCAATATACATACACACTGTAGAATATGTAACTATATTAATCACATTAAAGAAAATGGAAGTGTTATCCCACGTTATGATAAAAAAGACAGACATTACTATCAGTACAGGAGTTGCACTTCAGCAATCACTTCTGGCTCTCAAAATAACTTATTCTAATAGGAAGATTCAAGGGAGGACAGAAAGTGCAACCATATATTATGCAGGGAAAAAATTCATCACAGTATCATGTAATTTACAGACCAATGAATGATTGCCCAAGGCTCCTGAATTTTTAATTCTATCTACTGTCAGTACGACCACTGTAGTTCATGCCAACACCATATGTTACATCACATATATGCCACTCCACTTCTATACACTTTCACATAACGAAGATGTAGCAGAACTCCTTACTCGCTTGGCTGAATCAGTTATAAGGTTTAAAGGAACTTGGCTCTGTACGTTCATGTGTTTCTAAAAATTGCACTAGGTCTATGAGCAGGCTGTGACTATTAGGTAGGAAAACAGATATATAAACAGAACATTCTTGTTTAAATAAACCCTTGAAAAAAGACTGAAAGAGGAAGAAATAGATGTAAAACCTTTTCTAGTTAGATTTGTGTTTTCAATTAAAAATATTCTTAAAAGCTATTTGAAATGAGAAGCAAATAATTTAGCTAAAATGCTAATGAGAATAAAGATGCAGTAATACATTTTTCTTCTGTGGTATGATGAACTCTAAAATGTATATTGGATTTAACAATATGGTTACCAAACAAGTAAAAATAAAAGAAAAATTTATATTTTAAATTTTTATTCTAAAATAAAGTCTAAAATATAAACTTTAATAGTAACGGAAGCAAAGCTGGTCTGTATAAGAACTCAAAAGCCAAAGACAGACATGAAAATGAGAACAGCTGTAATTTGTACTGGGAAATGGTATTAAAAGACTTGACAAAACATGGCAGCAATGAAGAAAATTCCAAATTTCTCTTCTCCAAATGCTACAGAAAGATATATTTATCTGTGGCATTATTTCAAGTCTTCAGTTATAGATAATTAAAAATTTGTTATATTTTTATTACATTCTCTTCAGGCTTGTTAATATTCAGCCACAGAAACTGTCTATTTGTTGATACATATATCTCTTTAGGCTTATGTATATATGCTGCCTTATACATCTTATAGCACGTAATTTTCAGACTGAGCATTACTGTCATAATGTGTTTCAGCAAACCATTTAGAGCACCTTAAATAATTCAGTGCAAACTGGGTCTTTGTTCTCTTATATACAGCATAAAGCAAAAATAAATGGGGAAAATACCGTAAGTTTTATTCCCAAACTAGAAATGGGATTTCATTACAGTGCTGAGCTATGGAACAATTACTTAAGAAAATTAACAGAGCAAGTGGCAGTTACCACTTTTTTAAAAATAAAACTGGCTATCACTATTATGTTAGGTGTGGATCTCATCCAGAAAGTGTTTGATAGGTGTGTTGAGAACATGCCTTCAGATAGGGCCCACAGGGGATTTAGTGAGAAGAAAACCTAATTTAATGATCATTGTTCGGATTTGACATGAGATAATCATGTAGCTGTTCAGCTTGAAATTGCCTAAGATAATTTTGCCTATGCACAGAAGCAGAACTTTTGGTTCCCAGTTAAATTTTCTGATGACTGTTGGTGCCAAGGTAGGTATTTTGATGATCACAGTTTCTTACATGTGCACATAAATCCTTCTGTGGATCAGAGCCAAATTTATTAACCAACTTGTGATGCAGAAAATCTCTGGCAGAGGCAGGGACTGACTGGATACCTGGAAGCAAAGGCAGTTCATGATTATAGACCTGATCTGGAATTAAGAGAATGGCTAGTTTAATTCCCCGCTCTGTCACAAACTTTCTGTGACCTTCACCAAGTCCTGCTGGATACATCTATTTATACGTGTAGCTATCTCCAGCTTTCTTTTAAAAGAATCAGCGTGAATCTCTGAAGCAGTGCAGCTGCATACACATGGACAGACCTGTGAAGCACAGAGCTCTCTGGAAGCTAATTCACTCCATTTCTCTTCCAGTATTTCCTTATCAGCCAGACTCCAGGACTGAAAATATCTAAAATAATTAAGTTTTAGTAGCTATGAGATCTTTCTCAATGAAAAAATAATCAATTTAATCAGCTTCTTTTCTGCTCAACATGAACCAAATATTTATTTGAAGAGACTTCCATCGTTCTGATTCAGACACAATCCAGATGGTATTTCTGGTTAAATTTTACTCCTCACAGAGCTGCCACTACAGTATTGTAATGATGTCTAGCAAATGGGATCTTGGAAGGTTGCTTCACTGAGTCCTGTGCATCAGAACCACGGCAGACAGACATGGTTCCCTTGTTCTCTGACATTATTGACTAGGATTGAGCTGTGAAGCTGAAATCTGCTCTTCAAATATCTTTAATAAAAACAATGCAGTAGGATGACTAGAATTTTGTTTTGTCACCTCTTCAGTTTAAAGTAATAAAAACATTATATTGAAATTCAAAGAATGAAAAATTAAACGTGTCAAAAAAGGCTGAACAGGTTTAATGTGATATTGCATATTCCCAGAAGTCAGACACTACTGCATAGGTGTCCTAACCAATGGTCTCGAAATCAAAAATATGGTTACCATTGCATTTCTATTCCTATTGTAGCACTTTTGTTTCAGGCTCTGGAAGAGCTGGACAACAAAGCAACTGCATAAATAAACCTGTCATTCTTTTCAGCTATGTTTTCAGAAAAAAAAAATCATGACAGTGAAATTGGAAGACTTAAGGAAGGCCATTCATGTTACCCAGGAGAATACAAATCAATAAAAGTTCATGGCTCAGAGGTTCTCATTGATTGGAACATACTGGTAGCACAGTAATTTCAAAAACCAATGCAGGGGTTGCCAACCACACCACATTTTGTGATTGTACACAATAAAACATTATGACCTAGAAACAACTCTCTACAGTACAGGCCTTTGAATGTCTTAATGTGTTTGACTCCAACATGGATCAGCTAAATACTGACCATTTGAGATGTATTTCAGAAAATTAAAAAACTCATATAACATAAAATATTTAATATAAAAAATCCATAGAATACTGTAGGCTGAAGAGCACAGACATTACAAAAAAAACAAAAGAGAAAATTAATATTTCAAGGAAAATTTTATTTTGTAAAAAGGCACTTAAATGCCATGGAAGACCCTTTAAAAACATACCCAGCTAAACTCTTCTGTTCATTCATTAGCTGTTGAAGACATTATTGGCTGTCACAGTCAATTCATGCATGTTGCTATGCCAGTAATTAACTTCAAGTCAGCAAGGAGAAAAAAAAAATCCACTCCCATTGCTCAGAGACATATGTCAGTTAAATTCTCAAGCAAAAATAGCCTTCTCTATCAGTTGTTGCTGTGAAAAAAAGAAGATTATGTCTGAGCTGTATTGTAGTTTATTCTGACTCATGGAACACACTGGGAACACACAGTTCCAAACCACGCAACAAAGTTCTACGTGGTACATTCACTCCTGCTGAGCCAAACCACAATATATAATTGAGGTATAAACAAATAATACATAATTTTCTCCATTTAAATTTACTACAAGTTTAATTATTTTTGAGTCATGATAAAACATACTGGTCGGTAAAGAAAAAAGTTAAAGATAAAAGGTGGAAACGTTAAAGTGATTGTAAAAAAATATAGGACACAGTATCTGAAGTATCATCCAACGTTATTTCAAATTCAGACTAAATGAGAAGCTCACTAATTTTCAAGCACATGCCTGGTCTTGGATCTTAGCTGTAACTAATGGGTTCACTGCAAGTCCCCAGCACTACAGTAAGGTAAAACACCAAGACTGGTCTGGTAAATCCAAGAATGTGATCTATCTCATTTTCTCTTTTATGTACTCTTTTACCAATGAAGATAAAACTTACTGAAGCAAGGAGTCTCTTTTCATTGGTTAAAACTTGTTTTAAATATGTTACATGCAAAGTAGCATATATAATAAAAAATAGAATATAAATAATTATAAAGTACAAACATCATTCGGAAGGATACAATGAAATTGAATGTTTCACTTGGGTCCAGAAAAGTCACCCCTAAGTTAGTCAGCCAGTGGTTTGCAAATCACCCATCTGCCTTTTTCTTTTCACATTTATGCCAGACAGGCCCTTTTATACCCAGGGAGGTTGCACATGACACTCAGGACAAGACAGACATGCACAGGATATTTGTATAGAGCAGTTAAACAGGTAAAGAAGCAAGCCTAGCTCTGAGATGGGTTTTCTGTTTGATAAAGTACTGTATCGTGGTCAGGCATTCAGGACTCCTCATTTCCCGAGCTGAAAAAGCTGAAAAACTGAAGAGCAACAGCCCCACAATTGTTGTTGTTCTTGTTTTATATATGTTTTGGTTTCAAACACAAAAGCAGGTCTTGCATGGATGGAATACATCCATGATCCATTAGGCGCTGTTATTCAGTTTGGCCTTAATCCTGCCTAATTTTCAGTCAAAAACTGCATATTCCTTCACTTTCCTCTATCACTTGTGCCATGCCCACAATCTATATCCACAGGAACTGCTCTGTTCTGCAGCTTGTGAAGAGTGATTCCTCACTCAGCCCACTCTAGATAAAAGACTTTGTAAGCCCCTTCTTCAGTGCCTGGAAACAGACTTGACAGTGACTGTTTCTTAGTTTTTTCTAATTTTTTTTTTTTTTTTAAAGTATGTCTACCAGACTGCTCCAGATAGTGCATATTCCACCTCTGTCTCTAAATCCATATAGAAGGCAGAAAAAATTGCTAGTGTCCAAGCATAGATCTACTGCTGAGTGAATCTGGTTCATTTTTTACCTGCTGCCTCTGCATCCCATGTTAGAAGCAAGCACTGGCTGCCAAGAAAGGCAGATACTCCTACACCTTTCTAGCCTAATTGTATTATTTTCTTCTTTATTACTTTCAGATAAATATTTCAGGCTAGAAAAAACCACATTTTGTCTGCGTGCTTTTGCTTTCCAGTCTTCTTTCTTTTCTTTATGTTTGTAATAATTAAATCATATTTGCATGTTATCTAAAGGCCCATTAAATCCTGTCCTTTAGCAGTGTGCCAGAAAATTATTTGACTTCAGGCCATGTGAACAAATACACTGCCAGCCTTTTCCAATTAGCTAAGCCGACTGCTTGCTATAGGATTTTTCTCTCAAATACCTGACATGCTTTCTCCCGCAATGTGGGATCCTGTCCTTGCACCATACGCAGAGTCCAAACAGTCTTCCCATCTTTCATCTTCTCATCATTCTTCTCCTCCTCCTCCTGCTTAGCACCTTACATACTCCAGAAGTGGAAGGCTGTGAGATACAGCGTAATCCGTAAGTATAGCTGACTTTTTCTTAGTCATACTGCAGAGCACGCAAGGACCAGCAGAGTGTGAGAAGCTCAAACATCTGCATTATTATGGAGTGCCCCTGTGGCTGCTCTGAGTGGTGTGGTTTTGGGCAGACATCTGGGTGAACTTTAAACGCGGTGGAAAGTAGTGCAGAAGAGACAGACAGTGTCTTTCATAAAGAAATAAAGGTAAAACCAAGAGGAAATTCTTCTGTTAAGAGTCCGGAGGGTAGCATATACAATAATACACCAGATTTCTTCTTTAAGACAGGAATGAGGATTAGAAAAAAGAGGGTAGTGATAAGGTGCTTACCTCAGACCCAGATATTAGAGATATTTTAGGCTGAAATACAGTGCAATTGGTTATTTACAGTATAGGTCTCCTGTGGGCTGATGAGGTGGTAGCATTATGAGGAAACTTTTTAGCATTTTTATACGCCTCATCAACTCTTCCTGACAGCCTGTGAATTTTGCCTCCTCAGCAAAATTGTTTCTTTGTCCAGTTCAGCCTCATATTATTATTTATTAATTTTCAATTACCAATTATCTACTGTAATTTACCTATTATTATCATCATAATCATTGTTAAAATCACCAAGTAGGTACAGACTGGCACTACAGGTTTTTGCAGGATCCTGGACATTGCAGTTAGGCTGATGCTATGGTCTGAGCAGTAAAATTTTGACATAAACTTTAGACACAAGGTCCTTAGAGGTGTTACAGATGCTGAGACCAAGCTCATATAAAGCCTGCATATACTGGATGACGTTGAAGCTAAGATAATGCTTTTTAATGCAGGTTCTTCTGTGAGCATGACAAACCCAAGTAGAAGTGAACATCACTAGAGCCACTTAGACACATTCTCACAGCTCTCCCAGGTGGCAGTGTCCCTAAAAGCCAACACTGGCTGAGAAAACATGTCTTCATTATATTTCAGTATACTCAATCAAGGTAGAAAGGTCTTACTACAACCTGCATCTTGTAATGCATGTTTAAATACAACTAAAGTAAAACAGACGCTAGGTTAGAAAAAGTACCTTCACATGCAAAAGCAATCCCACCACCCTGCAAATCATTTATTTTTAAGCCGAAAGGACAGTACATCCTACTGCAAGGAAAATTCCATTTCCAGACTTAACAGGCTACAGAGTAAATACAGATTCATCATGTTCCGAAATTAATCATGAATTGTTGAGATCTTCTTGCCCCAAATAATTATGACTTCTAATTACAGCAAGGTTTCATTTGCATATATCCCAACCTTACCATGCAAGCTAAGAACAGTTAAGGTATGTTGCAGAAAGATATGTCTAAGAATAGGCACCCAAGAGGATCATTATAGAAATATGTTTCTGTAACACCTATCAGTTCAAAACATTTCTACATATGGTCATGGCTTAATGCTTCACGTTGCTCTTCTCATGCTCATGTTCTCCTTTCAAGTCCCCTCTGCAATTACTAGTATGTTGGAGCCAGTGAGGAGGGTGTAAATCACCCCCAAACTGGTGCTTTTATGATCCCTCCTGCTGTTGTTCCTCCTCTTCCAGCTGCTTCTCCTTCTGTTATTTTGCCATTTTACAGAATAAGGGTGATAATCTGAATTTTGCAGGCTCATCAGCTGACAAACATTTTTGAAAAAGAGTGCCAGCCTTTAAGAATTTCAGTTTCCATGATGCTTGTTTGGTAATTTCCATAATAATTTCCAATCTGATAGCCAGTATAGTACTGAAGACTATAAGGGGGCTAATTTGGCATTGGTTTTTTGCCACTGTGAAGTCATAGGAGTTGCCAACATGAGCATGGCAACATTATCTGTAGCTGAATTTCACATGGGAAACGTGGCAGAATGGATTTCTATGAATGATACAGAAGTTTAAAATTTTATCTAAAAATCTTGATTTTTTTTTGTCCAATTACCATAGTGTCATCCACCATAATTCAAAAAGGCCATGTTATCCTCTTCACTATGCAAAAGCCGTATCAACTGAATACTGCTCTAGCCCCACATTAAAGTTTGGGAGACTCATTTGGGAAAGACAAGTTGTCCCAGTGTGCCATCTTTTCCTCATAAAGCAACAGCTTCAACAGAACAGCCATCAAGTATTCTTGCTATTATTTCAACTAATAGAGCTATTTAAGGCAGTAGATAATTGGGCACATCATGGATTCATCTGCTTTTCATTTCCAGTACTTGAAAGATTAACAAAATGAATCCAACTGGCAATAAAATCTTTAAGAGCTGAAACAACTGCTTGGAATATTGCCAGAACTAAAGGTAGTATCTATATCTTTAAATGCTTCATTTGCAAAGCAACTCTTCAGTACATCCTTACCCTAATGACATTTATCACATGCTTTCCCTTTAGATACTCAGAAGAAATCATGTGTGCTTAAAAGAAACGATGCTCTATTGGTTATGCAGGTATTTGGGTTTTTGTCTCGTTTTATTCTGCATTCAGTGCTCCAGCAGAAAACTGAACGGCCACCTGTTTTACAGTGAAGATCACAAAGAATTATACCAGGTCTGTCTTGATAAACATCATTTGAAAGAGGTTTTCTGGATTTACCTAAATTGAAATAAATTACCTTATAATGCCAAAACACAAAATTATGCTTAAGAAGAAAAAACAGAATGAAAGAAAATGTAACATAATAGGCCTATCATAACATTCAGTATATTTCCTACTTAATGCAAGAACACTCTTTTTATATAGTTTCTTCTACCATTTTGACCATAGTTAACAGTATCTTACTTGATGAAATTCCTCCATTTTGTTATAAATTATAACAGGAGATCTCTCTCAATAGGAATATATTTCATTTCTTACTTTCATTGCCTTTATATTCCTTGCAATATATTGAAAAAAATCTCTTTTATCTTTCAATACAAAAGTTTGTTATCACATCCAATTAGTCAAAACTAAATTGAATTCTCTGTACACTGGTCATATCTTTTGATGTCTGGGTATTGAAAAAGGAATGCAGTATTACTAGATTATATAAAGAAGGATACAGCCTCCCTGCTTCATGTTCATATTCTCTTCATATGCATTTTAGAAAATCACAATAGGTTTTTCCTTCTGCCATGTCAAACTGCAAGGTAATACATAATTAGCTAGGTAGGAGATGGAACAGAAAAGAGAATATTTATATCCTGCAGGGTCAAATCATATTTTGAACTGTTCCTTAGGAAGGACTTTGAGTTTGCAATCTTCTCTTTAGCAGACTTATAATTTCCCCCAGTTCTATTCATTTCAAATGCCTGCAGAGACCTTTTTCAGTCTTTAGAGAACAATTGAAACTTTCCATCTTTCATCAGGCGTCTTTGATGGTGCATTGACTACAATGAAGTGCAGAATTGTAAAGGCTTCTTCTGTCCTTCTCTGACCTATTCATTACGTGAGATATCACATGAACAGCCTTTGGAACTCCTTCTGAATTTCTGACCACATGGGAAAAAGAGATGGTCATAGAGCACAACTGTCGCTTCCTGCCTAGATGATCCATTTTCAGCCCTCTCCCCTCAGGTTTTCTTTACATTCCTTTGTAGTTGAATGATCTCCCTGAACTTGGTTTTTCTCGATTATATTCCTAAAACTTAGGGCCCCACATTCTGCTAATGGCCTTTGCTTTGCAAACCTTTTGCGTTATTCTGCTTTTAATAAACCTACTTTTTTCCAAGAATCTTCAGTGATAGTTCTATCATCACTTTTTTTATATGCATAAAAATACCTTCTGCCTAAAATATCATCCTCATCATCCTTGCAAAAAACAGTCAAAACTGAATAAACAAAGAGTTGCATCTTTCTGATTATTATCTTTTCTCACCTCAGATTCTACCTAGAGTTTAAAAAGGGTATTCATTATATAGCATATGACTTGTAAAAAATAAGTTTGTGGAACAATCATTATGTTTTTGTTTTTCTGCACATACTAGAACACAACTGTAAGAAAGTCCTGCACAATACTGTACATAAAAAATAAATCTAAGATTTATATTCTACAGACACACCATTAAGTACAGTAGAGTTTATCATACTCCAGGCTGCAAATAACATCATCACAATGTTTGAACAGCCAACTGAAAATCAGGATGCTACAGATAATGAAATGAAAGTAAGGCCATTATATGCTTTGTTCCATTTTGCTCCATCTAATTTGTAAGAATTAATGTGAAATTCAGTTTTCCAATTCTAAATATGAAGTCAAATAAAATTAGAACTATTTCTTTCCACAAATTACAAAACATCATTTTTTTGTTATTAATAAAAACATCTTTAGCACTTTTAATTGAATTTTGGAAAAATTGGTGGGTTCCTCAACAAGGTTGCCATTTTCAATAAAAGGGTGGTATTTTGAAATGAAAAAAATCTTGTAGAGAATATTTGACTTAGTAATCACCTGTTGCATAGTACTTTCCATAAGCCATGATATGCGTATTTATAGAGATAAAATATACATGAATTAATTATAACTCCTTACAATGCAAACTCATTATAAATGATGTGTTCATCATTTTATACTTAGAAATTAAATCTTTTCTGTGAATACATACAGTGGTATAGTAAATCATTCTGTTTATACAGGCTACGTAGTCACATTGGTCTTGGCATATTTTCCCGCATCCAAAAAGAAATTTTTCTCCATCACAAATATAATTCTTGTAATCAAATGTAATATGGTGTTTATCTCTCCACTTTCATGTAGAAACTGTGGTCATCAAAACCCAACACAGTTGTTCTGCATTATGGAAAAAAACCCCACGAATTTAAATTTCAGCTGTACGTTTACTACAGGGATAAAAATGAATTTATTAAAATAAATACATTAACAGCTTTTAAATACAGATATAGCTTTTAATTCTTAAATTTATATTACATTTGGTTCAAATTAAAGTCAAGACAGTCTTACTCAAGAGCAACATGTCCCCTTAAAGAAAGCAGAATCATGGCCTCAGCAGACAGAAAAATGAGGCATCAATATAAATAAATGATGTTTACTATTTAGGAAAATGAGGCTTTTCTGAGACAGTTCTATTCTCACTAGATTCTCAAAAAATTCCTCATAGTTAGAACCTGAAGTCTTACTTGACCACCAGTGTTTCAATTTTCTTTTTTTTAATGAAAAACTTCTTAAGGGTATTTTTATACCTTGTTTCTGCTGAATAAATGAAAGTTAATTACTGTGTGATAAATATTTCTCTGAGTGATCTATTGATTATTTTTAACAAAACTGTTTGTTGAATTGCTAATAAAACCTAAAATCCAAGGTGCCGATTTTTCCAGCTCTGTATGGTCTGCAAGAAACTATTACCATTACAGACTCCGCAATCAGTCCTGTGTGTGCACTCCAGGATATGCCTGTTTATCCATTGTCAGTACCGACTGCTCCACCGTATATGTGTAATCCCACCACTTTTAGGGATCAGGCTCGGCTCGAAATGTAACTTGTTTGTCACAAGGCTGGGATTCAGCCTGAGATCAGGATACCTAAACTTAATTGTCTACATGTAGGCTATGTTATAGACAAAGGGAACTTTATTCACTTGTGTAAATACAAGGATTGAGCATTATCTGAGACCTAGTGTATCCAACGCATCTACATGGGGCTGGCAAATGTGACCCAGAACCTAACCTGTACCCATAAGGGTAGAGGCTTGGCAGGAAACACTAACTCAAAGGTGCTAAATGCCTCTCTTTGGACAACTCAGTAGAGCCTCAGGTGTCTGACCAGCTGGATCATTCTCCAGGTACCACTGACCAAGCTGATGATTCATTGGCTACAACAGAAGTTCAGGTACTGAACTTAACTGTAGACATGTATATAGATACCTAAATTAAGTGTCATATCAAATAGCATCCCACTCATAAGTTTCCTTATTTAGGGCCATGTGGAAGATAGCAAGCATACCACTGTGTACTAAAAACCAAAGAGCAGATGACAGGAAACCTCAAGCCAAAGAATCTAATATACAGTTTTTCTTCTTTATATATATAGAGAGAGAGAGAGAGAGAATATATATGTGTGTATATATATATTTAATCAGTTCAACAAAGGATTCTATAGACTATTATGCTCACGTGAAAAACTCTCATTTCCCAACTGATTAATTAAATTGTCCATAAATATAAGCATTCCACAGCCTTGAGCAGTAACACCATAGGTGCAATTCATGCTGTTCATCTCAATGTGCCATAGTTAAACATCTCCCATTTCATCTCTTATTTGTATATCCTTCTCCATAAAGTACCATAGGTATCTGGTGGCCACATCTGTTAAATATGAAATATATGCACCCTGTTCATTACCTCAGGGTTAAATGCTTAGCTGTCTTAAGCTCATCATTATTGCTGGTCTGTAGGTCTAGTGCCACTTGGCTCTTCACTGAGAGAAAAGAAGCCTTGAATTGTCCCACAGATCCCAGGCTTCCTTACACACAGTCAGGAGAAAAAAGCTCCCACCTCAGGTTCTCTGAATTACTTTTTAAAGGCTCTCAGAGGCACTTCACTTTCTGGCAAAAAAATAAAGGTGAGCATAGGCTTCTAATTTAGGCAGCATTAACTACATTGCTTAAGCGTCAAATCTGCTTTTTTGATGCAGGATCCAAAAGCATTTAGGCAGCACTAATGAATTAAATTCCATGACACGTAAAGCAGAGTATAACGTATACGTTGAATTCTCCACCTTAATTCCGAAGTCCTCTTTGCTAAATATAACACATTTTCCTTTACCTATTATGTTTGCTGCTGCAGAACCCTATCTCCACGTATTGCAAGGCATGGCTAGATGTGGTTTGCGTTCAATTTATGACAAGATACATTGAATTCTACACCCTAATCTGTGATTTCAAAAAACATGTATTTTCCAACTCTGCACTAAAGATCTATTTTTATTATCAGAAGTGTAGTAACAATCCTGTCAGCGAGTATCTTAATTCATCTGCTCCTTTGAGAAGCCCCATCTATATGTTGTTTCAGACTACCTGAATGGATAATTCTGTATGCATAACCACATTCCACAAACCTAGCGTTCACCATACATTGAAAAATTGAAATATTTTGCTGGCAGATGATGAATTCCTTATTGCTCATTTTTCTTAGAAAAGTAGCCATGATACAAAAAATGTGTTTGTATTCTACTTAAAAGCAGCCTGATGTCTGCACCTGCTTTAAGTATCTGCAGTTCTTTGACCTGCAGTTGTTGCATTTGTGTCCAAATGTTTAAAAACATTCCCACCAGATCAAAAACTGGAATGAAAAAGTGCTTGTGATAATTGACAGAAGAATGATTTTATTCTGAGAACCAGAAAGAAGACCAGAATATGGAAGGAATTTTTAAATAAAAAATACAATAATCTTAGATGGAAAGCCACAGAAATATCTTTGTGGAATGATTCTTTGGCTTTTATTATAGATGCATAGATAGATTGATAGATAGATAGACAAGTATCCAGTAAATAAGCAAAATATCATGAATTTTCTTGACATTTTGGAGAAAAAAAATTGTACTCCTGAGTATTTCTGACTACTTTACAAGACAGGCAATTCTTAAGAACAACAGGCTATTAAAATACGTCTTTTTAATAATGGGAGGTCACTGAAGATTTAACACTGAGTACTTTTTTTTCTCTCTATAATAATAATTAGGAGAACATTTCTACCAGTTTGGTAGTGAACACTCCTGAAAAAAATTATATTATCTCTCATATTACGGTGGTAGTGTGGTTAAGGCCAAGACAGCCAGATGAGTACCAGCCATGTTTGTTCCCTGGACGAGATCACAACTTCTATTCAACCATTTCAGATCTGTAGCCTCAAAAAATGTCTACTTTTTCAGGTGTTTATAATTTGATTTAATAGAACGTATTACTTCTGTCCACAAACTTTGTCTTATCAATATTTTGAATGATGTTTTTACTTGTTCATCTTAGATACTATATATTTGTAAAATGCAATACACAGCATGGTGAATATCTGATTTTAAGTCTTCTGAGTTACATTAAATAGAAGAGTTGGCCAAACTAAAGTCTCCTAGGAAAGCCATTTAAAATTGTTATCAGTACAGCATATTCTTGTTTACATATAAATCTGACATAAATTCTCTGAAACATTTAGGCTTGTCATAAATTAATATATTTACTCTATTATGATATGTGGACTGCAGTTATTAAGATGAATTCTCTGAGTCTTTCTACCTGATAGGCCAATGGACGCACTCCTTCTCTTGGATTTATGTAACAAATACCTTTCAGCAAATTTTGTCTTACACTGAAAGTGCCTCATAACGTACTCTTCCATTTACCAATCTATAAGTTCTTATCATTGAAAAAAGAAACAAAACAGTGCGGTCTTTAGGGCACAAACTTGGGAAAAGCCATACTTTAAATTGTTCTAATCTTTGTAAGAACAAAAAGATGCCTTCTCTTCCATTAAAATTGGGTAAGAAAAATAACTCCTGATGGATTTCAATAACCACTTGATAGGCTACACATGAAGTTGCAACTAACTCCATCATTACATATTCTAATGCAGTACTGTATTAGTCAGTTTGGCCTTCTCACTTGCAAAATAAACACTTTCTGAGTGCTGCATAGTATATGATGAGGTTCTTAAAAGAGAAAGACTACCTTAAATACTCTTTCCATAATAATGTTAAAATTCATAAATTAACAAGGGGGAAAGGGAAAGCGAAAAGACTTAGTTATCACTGTAAGACAACATTTAAATGTTATATTTTAAATATCTTTAGTATGTTGAAGTAAAATACCCCCTGAACAAGTAGCAGTGTTTGTACACTCAGTTCCTCATTTGAAATATTTATCTTTAAGGTCCTAAAATCAAACAAAAAGAAGCAAAGCTTTGACTTCCTTATGACAAAATTCTATAGTGAGCTTGTTTCTCATTTATACCAAAGGCCATTTACACATTACTGGCAGGGTTAAGGAGACTTTCAGTGAGTGTAAATGTAATTTATGTTCAGCCAAAATTGAAGAGTTGATCTCTCCCTGTTCTGCAGTTACATTCTAATGCATAATTTACATATAGCTGAAACATTAATGTCAGCTGAAATAATTAATTTTCAAAATCCTATATAAACTTAGTACCAAAGTTCATTCTTAAACAAGTTTCTAGATGGCCTTTAATTTATATGATGTACAGTAACCTTTTCCACTGGTAAATGTGCAGGTTTTGATTAAATTAAAAAGCTGTTCGTGCCAGGGAAGATGTTTGAAGGATGAGTGCATTCCTGATAGGAATACCTGTAAAGCTTCTTTTCTTTTCAAAATGTAACAACATTTCATCAGTACCTACCATTAACACAGATTTTATTATACTTGATCCTGTCCTTTAGCAAATACCACAGGGAAAAAAAAAACCAAACCAACAGCTTGATAATAGATCATACTAACCACAGTATATCTAAACCCGTCCACTGCACTTGAGAAATTTCTTTGGATTATTGCTACCTCATCATATTTTATTAAATCAGTTGAGCTCAACATCTGAAGATTGAAAGAAAAACTTATTTCTGAAAGATGATGCTGAGCGTTAAGAATAATCACGTGAGCTACAGAGGTTACACATAAAAAATATAAAAAATAAATAAATAATTGCGAATGATTAAGTAATTCTTTTGTTGCTGATAGGCCGCAACTTTCGTCTCCTTTCTAAATCACAGCACCTATCAACTTATATGCATGTCCATGCATTTGTGCATGTTCCTTATTCCCTAGAGACCTGATGATTGAATGAAGAGAGCAAAAGCTAGAAAAGAAAGTTTTGTAAAAACAGAATTAGAAGACATGCAAATCCAAGAGTAATTTTCAGGCATGCCTAAGTGACACACAACCTTAAGTCCTAGTTTGGAAAATGACCAGGAATGCTTAAAAGAAGCTGCCTTTGAAAATTTATACTGTAGTAGACTCAGCCACTTTTCAATAGAAAATTCGCTAATTTAATCCACTTACATACTTTTACATTTTACTACAGGTTTCAATTGGCTGAATTTTCAAAACTGTGGAAAAGCCTGAAAGAGCTGAAACACGTGCGGTGAGATTGATCCAGATCTTTTTCATCACTAATGTCCCAAAGGTTTTTTTAATGGCAACCTGAAGTGGTGGCGGGAGGGGCGGGAGGAATCCATTATATAGTACACATATTGCTGTGTAAAACATGAACATGCAAAATTTTTCTTTTCACTAAGTCATTGCGACACCATCTGCTCAGCATTGTTTTCATACCTTTGGACCTGCTTCCATATATCAAAGTAAAACTGGTCAGAAAGTAGAAAAAAATATTCACTTTATAGTAATAGATGAAAAAATAGGTTTTCTCCTGTCATTGCTATGATAAAACTTGAACTCATCACAAAGCCTTATTGAAACAACGTACCTAAACACAGAATCTATTTTCTACATTGCCAAGACAGTCCATTCACTGCTAATGACACACACTCAAATAGTCATACTATTCACTTTTGAGATCCACTCACACTTTTTTCATAAGCCATACACACTCATGTCAGCGATATTGCAAACTGCTGGAGATAGAGCTAAAGAAAACACCCCAAATCCATACAACAGAAATATGGATTTTAAAGCATGAGCAATGAAGACACTAACAACATTAAATGCTGTTTCCCTTTGCCTTCCTTACAACCCGAAAGAACAGTGGATGGCAGCAGAACCACTACAGTTTTAAACAGTGAATGAGATGCATGTCCCCACAATCCTAAGTCACATTTTCTTTTGTTTTACTCTGAGACTGCATATCAATCTAAGAGTCAGGCTTTCTTAGAGCCACCACAGGCAGTACAGAAGGATGTGCCTACACCTACCTGCTATAGTGTGTCCAGGGCACGGGTTACTCAGATCACTCAAGCAATTGAGTGCACTGTTGTGCCTATCTGAGTAACATCCCCAGGTTTTATTTTTGAGGGAATTGGTGCATTGGTTCTTCTCACAAGGCTTAATCAGGATGCGGCACAGATGGGCCATCAGCAAGGTATTGGTACGGTCACAGAAAAAGACCAACCATGGCCATACTAACAGAGGTAGAACTCGGCACTTTTGGTATTTCAAGCGGCTTGCCAGATATGCTTTATTTAAATATTCTGACATTCTGCTGGAATCAGCATATTCAGTTTTGCTATAAAGTTCCACATCAGCACTAATGAATACATGTATCATCTGAGATGTGATGGAGCAAGTGGACCTGACGTGAAGGCGGAAGACCGAGAAAGAGTGACCAAGCCAAAGGATGTTCTAAGAAAATGATCTTTGCAGAATGAATGACTGGGGCAAAATTAGACATGTCAGTCCAGCGATCCTAGTTAGTGCAGCTATTTTATTAATCCCACTGTGTCATTAGCAATCTGGAACTACATTTGAGAGAGTTTTGCAATACTTGGGCCAGTTTCTGTGCTGCTGTGAACCCACATTGCCAGTTTATACCAAATGAAAATCTAGTCCACTCATTACAGCAAATTCTTTCTATTTAGCTAACCTAGTTTGTTGTGTTGAGTGTATTCTATTCCCTTTATTAGCAAGGAAAAGAAGATCTATGACCTTGGCTACTTTCCTGTGAAAACAGTCCTTTATCTCAGGATACAGAGAAGTGTGTGATGTGAATAAAGCTGCTAAATAGAAACCTGAGCATGAGAGTGCTCTATGGAAAATGTGAAAGTAACATATTGGGAAATCCCCTATGAGATTGCCAGGCTGGCAGGTGTGACTGAAGGCCCTCTGTAAGGGTGACATTCTTAAAATCCTGAGGGTATTGAATAAAGTAGACAGCTTCTAGGACAACAGTATTTTGGTAGCTGCAAGCAGGCTAAGGCTGTGACAAAATGTAAAAACAAAATGTAAAAGAAACTGACCCCCCTTTTTTTTTTCTTCTGATGTTCTGAAACTTGTGACTGAAATACTTGTGTATCCATTATGCTGGAGTGTGTGTAGAGATCATATGGAAGTTCTCTGTTTTTTTTCTGTAAAGATTGCAGCAATCTCTGTCCCCAAACTACTTATTACAAATTTATATAGCACAGCTGGTGTTCTGTATAAGCCACTGGGCATTTGTTGACACTACACTGAGCAGGTATATTTACAGTATTCAACAGAAAGTGGTATGATATTTGTTCTCAAAAACTCCTAAAGCATCTGAACATCTGCAAGGTACAATGAAAAACATAAATAGAGTCTACACTACCTCACTTCAATCAGCAAGTGCTGACTATTAGGAATTAATTTACCTTCTACTATACCCTTATGTTAACTGCCAGGTAAGGGAAAAGCAAGAGCAGATTAAAGTTGCCCAAGCAATTCACACATTTCAGGATGGTAAAAGCTTTATGAAAGTATAAATGGAAAATTCTGGCACTAGACAATGTTGTTCAGCCCTAGTACAGAAAAAGGAATGGACACAATCCAGTTCACTTAGAACAGGTAAACCTAGTAAAGGTTATGGGTTTACTACTTGAGGGAGCTATTTTAAAAATCACCACCTGAAACAGCAAAAAAATGTCACCTTAACCTACTCAGAAAGACTGATGCCACATAAACTAAGGTCACATTTATGACTTAAGCCACGTTACAACATTGAGTATTTATTATTGAAAAGAAATAATAAAGTCCACATCTGCAGAGGAAATTAATCAAAATGGTGAGTAACTAAAAAAGCTAAAGGCACAGAAGGCAGGAAAACCTATAAATATCAGTGTTTCTGATCACTGAAATGAGCATCAGTAATACTGTGTTTTAACATACTTTTGATTTGCTGAGGACAAATTCCTGGAAGTAACTTGAATGAGAAAATGAAAAAAATACCTTTTCAAGAGACTGGAGAGATTACACAGCCTAACCACTCACAGCACAGAGCTTGATAAACATGCAGCTGCGATTATGTGATTTTGCTTTTTGTGGCAAGGCACAGGTGAGGTTCAGCAGACCTTTTCTAGGTCTGTGTTCTTATGTCTGGCTAGTTGGGGTTTGATTAAGTTGCCCAAATATAAGAGTTTAGCACAACTAGAGATACCTACTTTTCTACCCTTTAGACTTCACCTTTATTATGGCAACTAGATTTACTGAATGTCTTTAAAAGATTTAAGAGAAAACTATGTGCTCCTTGATGCAGTTGAGAGCATATGGGAATCCCAGTCATCTTGACTATCCCTCTACTGGTAAATAAACTGGACCAAGACCTATCCTTAGTCCTGGGAAAAAGTAGTATGACACAGGTCCATACGGCTATCTGCTCTTCCTTCCCAAGGTGAGGTGGCAGTCTGCAGTGCAGGCATGGAGCTCAAGAGTATTTCTCCAGTGCCTCTTGGCTCCTTACTGTTACCATTCTGAGTGGAAATCCTTGCTATACTAGTCTGCAAAGGGCCTAGATCTTAACTATTAATTTTGTGCTTTAACTGTGTTCGGTCTAATACAGAATAATGACGATATTGTGGATCCTGCTCTGAAAAGCTTACAGGATTGTTTAAGAAGACTCTCCAAATAATCCGATTAATACAAAAAGACTGATTATTTCTTCCTGTATTTTGCAGTATCTGTCCTCTCTTTAAGAAAAACCGGTCTGTACATCTCACAGTACAGCTTCCATACTGTGAGATTTATTTAAGATAAGCTGCACATTTGTGCATACTTTTTAAAGTCACAGTTTTAGGGGTCATATGTTCAATGACCTTAAGAGGTTAAGTGGCATGTTTCAGCCTATTTTAAAGCTTGCAAATCTTTTTGCTGTTGCACTGCACATCAAAAGTGCAGATCCTGACAGGTCACTAATTCCCACTTGGTGGTAAACTGTACTATGTGCTCTATAGGAGATTTCACAGCTGCCACTGGAAAAGACTAATGCCCAGAGCCCACTTAGGGGGGTAATACCGGCCCCACCTCGACATAATCTCTACTCTTAAAAGCTTCATTTGAAAATACTCTTCACTGATATTTTACTTGTTGTAAAAAGTATTCACTTTTGGGAGGGTAGGAAGAGCACAAACAGCATTTCTTCTTTCTTTTGATTCTATAAACATATTTGTATAGATTCTAGTTTAGAACGAGAAGTCCACCTTCTGCTTTTGTAAATCAGAGTCCAGGAAGAATTTGCTATTATAACCCAACAGGAGAAAAATCAATAAACGTTAAACTTTTCTCTCTGACTGCCTGCTAGACGATGTTTATGAAAAATGCTGACACCAACAGCATGGAGGGAGCCCATGGTTATCTGTAACAAAAAAAAGAATGCATTACTTTTCCTGTTGCCTTGCATTCTATTTCAGAAAATTGCTATCCTAGATGCTAGAGCACTTGCTCAACTCTCCAGGTTGATACCTGGTAACAGAAGTCAGGAAAGAAAGATTTATCAGCATAATTAATTATTTTTGCCTTGCGTACAGTACACTGATGCCATCTACAGACATGTGTAAAAGCATTCCTAAATGCATCCAATTTAATCTGTGAAGTTTCTCTCCTGGATATTAATTAATATGTTTATTTCACTGACTATGACTGGAATACTAATAGCTTAGCCACTGGAGATCAGAACCCCCTTGACTGAAATCAAATAAAAGGCTCTCACCAGTTCAGCAGAAACTGAATCAGGCTCTGAAATAGTTTTTCAGTCTCATAATACTCCCCCTCCCTTCCTCTGAAAACCAAATTACTCCCTCTAATTTTGCTGCACAAGACAAACTGTTCACTTGTGCACAGATAATCCATTTTGTTTGATTCCGACAGACTGACCAAACCCTTCTGAGGAGTGAAGTGTTCTGCTACATCATATAAATCATTTCAGCACACTGTGTCTTACTTGAGATTATCCCAACAACACAGTTTTACCTGACAAATGCCAACAAAAGACTAGTGCTGTAATGCATACCCTCGGGCACAGCCCTGCATTGCCTTTACATTCACAGATCATCCCAACCTTTGAAAGGTTCCTCTTCCACTCACTTATCTCTATTTTAAGATTAAACAAATGCAGTCCAATCTGGTTTGGATTTTGTTTTATGGCTTGCTTTTTTTCTTTCTCTTAGCTTTCATGATGTCCCCTAGGCAATTCTGTTATCTCACCTGTCACTAACATTTTGTTCAAGATACATTTTGCACTACAAAAACTGCAACTGTTTATTTCTGGAAATATCATCCTGAATCCAGACACAGTCACTAGTTCATTCTCAACAGATATTCTTTATTTGCATTTTTAGTGAAACTGGCATTTGAAATATACTGTCTCTTGTACGTCTGATGAAAGAGGGAGGTTCTAGCTGAGATATTGGAAACCTGACTGCATGAATGTTAACTGCAGTGTTCTCCTTGCTCTGAGGTTGTACTTTCTTAAATAAAACTAGGTAAATAAATTTAACATTCTTTATTACTAATCATGATATGAGCTGCTTACAAAGTCAAACCTTTCGAAGTCATTATATTCACAACCTCTTTATCTGTATGGGTAGAAACATGAGAATGGACCAGCAGCACTGAGAACAGGCAGCACAGGTATACGGAAGGCAAATCGAGCCTGACGCTCCTGGCAGTCGTCTGTGATGATGACTCTGTGGAAGAGGGGAGAACAGTGAACGTTGTATAACTTGACTTTAGCAAGGACTTTGAAATGGCCTCTCATAGTATCCTTAGAGCCAAATTGGTGAGATATGGTTTGGGTAAATGGACTGTAAGGTGGGTGTGAAATTGGCTGGATCACTAGGCTTACTGAGTTGTGATCAGTAGAACAAAGTTTAATTGGAAACCACTTCAGTGGAGTCAATGGTGGGGCTGATGCTGTTTAATGGCTTTATTAATGACCTTAACAGTTAAAGGAAATGCACTTTCAGCAAGTTTGTGGGTGACATCAAATTGTGGAAAAGCAGTCAGTCAATCTACTGGAAAGCAGGGCTGCAATTCAGAGGCATCCCTACAGACTGGAGAAATGGGCCAGCAGGAATCCCTTGAAGTTCAAAAAAGGCAAATGCAAAGTCCTGCTCCCAGGAGGAATAACCCCATGCCTCAGTACAGGACGGGGGCTGATGCGCTGGAAAACAACTCTGCAGAAAAGGACCTGGGAGTCCTGGTGGACACCAAGATCAATCAGTCAGCAGTGTGCCCTTGCAGCAAGGAAGGCCAACAGCATCTCAGGCTGTATCAGCAAGACTGGAGCCCACACAGCAAGGGAAGTGATCGACTGTTTCTGTTCAGCACTTGTGAGACCACATGTAGAGCGCTGTGTCCAGCACAAGAAAGACGCACACATACTGCAGCAAGACCAGTACAGGATCTCCAAGATGGTCAGGAGCTGACACACAAGACATACAAGTACAGTCTGAGGAGGTGCGCCTGTTCAGTCTGGCAAAGAGGCAGCTTGAGGGGATCTTATTGCTGTCTACAGCTACCTAATGGGAGGGTGTAGAGAAGACAGAGCCAGCTTCTTCTGAGAACTGCATAGTGATAGGACACGAGGCAACAGGCACAAGGTAAAATGAAGGAAATTCCACAAAAAATTCAGAAGGAATTTCATCAGCCACAGGAATGGGTTGCTTAAAGAGGCTGTGGACCCTCTGCCCTCAGAGATGCTCAGAATTCAAATGGACATGACCTTGAAACACCTGACACAAGCTGTCCCTGGTCAGAGCAGGGTGTGGACCCCTGGATGTCCTTTCAATCTAAATTACTCCATGATTCTTACATGGGATTTGTGATGAAACATTATTTTTTCTGTGTATTGAAGTCGTTTGTATACCCAATCTCTGTAAGCTGTACATGCTTTTATATACTTTATCCACGCATAATTAATTCACAATTTACTTAATATGCCTTATTCTACTGCTTAACAGTGCAGTTGCAAGACAAAATCATCAGAATCCAAGCGTTAATAAAAAAAAGTGAAAATATCTGGAAAACACAACCTAATTTCAGTACCATTTCCTAGGTCATGTAATCACTATGGCTTACAAACACCTCAAACTAGTCTTAATATATCACAAAGTCTATGGATCATACTATATATAAAACTGAACCAAATGACCCTCTTCTATGTTTAGGGAAACCATTACATAATTTTTAACTGTTATGTGTGTCATTCACATTTTATCTGTTACTGAGATGCTTTCATTTCTACTAACACTTCTAGTTAGGCAACTCTATAGAACAGCTGGTTTCTTGGTATGTATTCTGAACATACAGACATTACTGTGAGAAGCTGTAGTGTAACAGCACACATCTTAGTGTGGGATTCCTGATTATTAAGTCCAGTATTAATATCAGCAGGTTAAAAGCTAGAAGAAAAAATTTAAAATCCTAATCACCTGAACTAACCTAAATTCATGAAACAGTTCATCCCATTCTGGGAGACTCTAGGTTGGGTTTAACAATGATAAATGATACAGCTGACTCCTACTCAAAGCAGAAATCCACAGATACATACTTTGATAAAGTATCTGCTTTGTAGCTTATGAAGAAAGGAAAACTCCAGCTATATACTCGATTGTTAGATGTTTTACATTGGAAATACATGGAAATTTAAGAACGGTTTATTTAAATTTCTCCTTTAAATATATAGAACAATAAAAACAAGCAAGAAGTGAGCCACCAGTTTGACTAGAAGATTTCTACTGATATTTTAAGAACATCTAAAGCCTAGATGAACTTTCCATTATGTTAGATAACTCAAATAGGTAAGAGTCCGTTCCCGTCTCTGACACCACTACTTAGTGAGATCCTGGTAAACGTAAAAGTTTGGTGATTGGCAAGACGCAGATACTGTATAGTTATACACGTACATGTGCTGTTAGGAAGAACGGGATTAGCCAAAAGGGAGTTAACATGAAACACAAAAGAAGCAAACCATCAACTGTGAAAGAAGTAAAAAAAAAAAAGGAAAAAAAAAGGGAGCGGGGGGAGGAAAGCAAAAGGAATAAAGGAGAGAAGGAAAGAGACTAGAGAACACTGAAATTGAAAATATTGCTGGATTTAAGAGGTATGAGAAAATAAGCAACTCATATAAGCTGAGAACTCATTGGCTGGAAATAAAAGAAAAACGTGAATACCTTAGCTGAGCACAAGAAAATTAGACAAAGGGATCACAAAGAAAGGCAAACAAAACTCGGATATATTAGACAGGAGGCAAAAAAATGTCATCATGAAAAGTCCTTCTCTGGAAAAATGTGTACAGTCCCTAACATCATCACCATCTTGGAGAGATGAATTCCAGTCAGATGAGTGCTAGAGTATGGCTGCCAGGATGATGAAGTGAGGTTCAGTGTCACCAAATCAAAACATACACAAGGAAGGATTTTTTTTTACATCTCAGCAACAATCTAAAACGGAAGGAGTAAACATCCTATAGGATGTTATAGCCCTCTCTTTAGAAAGAGAGAATTATTTCAGCAAAAGGAAAATGTTGGCAAAAGAAAAAATTATTATAAACTGGATAATGAAAAAAAAATTAAGGGAAATCAAGATGCTATTAACCCATAAAACATTGTTCATAATAGTATTCTGAACACAAAATGCAGGAAAAAGGACTAATTAATTTTAGACTAGAACTTATTAAGTTTATGAAAGGACTACTGTAGCACAGTTGCTGCTGACAAAAAAGTGTACAGTGATCAAAGTCGCCTGCTCCAATCCTATGCTTCTTAAGTTGGTTTGCCAAAGTGGCTCCAAAGCTGAAGCCTTATTTTATACTGTTTTTCCAGACAGACAGAAGGGCTATGTAGACTTGGGTGAGGGGTTAGGATTTCACTCACAGATTGGCTTTGCAAGGATGTGCATTTTCAGGAATCATTAGAGGCTCTTATAAATTTCATTCATGATGGAGGGAGCTGTAAGGATGGAATCTGAGAGACAGACCAAGAATGTTCTTCAGTAAAAAGGATTTGAAAAGAGAGTACAGGGAAATAGAGACTCAAATGTCCAAAACTAATAAGCAGGTGAAGGTAACATTTTTCTTTAAGTACACTTTACGTAACACAAAGCATTGGTACGTACAGCTTCAAACTGAAGTAGGCGCTATCTAGGCCTTAGCACTGCTAGAGGCACTAGCTGTTCCACCCTTGCCCTGTATTTCCTTGTAGTGTGGTTGTATTGGGTTTGTGTGGCAAGGTTTTGGTAGGTGGGGGGGTTATAGGGGTGTCTTCTGTGAGAAGCTGCTAGAATCTTCCCCTATGTCCAACAGAGCCAATGCCAGCTGGCTCTAAGATGGACCCGCCGCCAGCCCAGGCCGAGCCCATCAGCGATGGTGGTAGTGCCTCTGGGAGAACAGATTTAAGAAGGAAAAAAAGTTACGGGACTCACAGAAACGGCAGACGAAGAGAGGAGTGAGAATACGTGAGAGAAACAGCCCTGCAGACCCCCAGGTCAGTGAAGAAGGAGGGGCAGGAGGTGCTCCAGGTGCCGGAGCAGAGATTCCCCTGCAGCCCGTGGGGGAAGACCATGGTGAGGCAAGCTGTCCCCCTGCAGCCCAGGGAGGTCCACGGTGGAGCAGATATCCACCTGCAGCCCGGGGAGGACCCCACGCCAGAGCAGGGGCATGCCCAAAGGAGGCTGTGACCCCGTGGGAAGCCCGCGCTGGAGCAGGCTCCTGGCAGGACCTGCAGATCTGTGGAGAGAGGAGCCCACGCTGGAGCAGGTTTGCTGGCAGGACTTGTGACCCCGTGGGGGGCCCACGCTGGAGCAGTCTGTGCCTGAAGGACTGCAGCCCATGGAAAGGACCCACGCTGGAGCAGTTTGTGAAGAACTGCAGCCTGTGGGAAGGACCCACGTTGGAGAAGTTCATGGAGGACTGTCTCCCATGGGAGGGACCCCACACTGGAGTAGGGGAAGAGTGTGATGAGTCCTGCCCCTGAGGAGGATGAAGCAGCAGAGACAACATGTGATGAACTGACCATAAACCCCATTCCCCGTCCCCCTCCACCGCTGGCGAGGGGTAGGTAGAGAATCCAGGAGTGAAGCTGTGCCCGGGAAGAAGGGAGGGGTGGAGGGAAGGTGTTTTGAGATTTGGTTTTATTTCTCATTACCTGTCGTGGTTTAACCCCAGCCAGCAACTAAACACCATGCAGCCGCTCACTCACTCCCCCCCACCCAGTGGGATGGGGGAGAAAATCGGGAGAAGAAGCAAAACCCGTGGGTTGAGATAAGAACGGTTTAATAGAACAGAAAAGAAGAAACTAATAATGATAATGATAACACTAATAAAATGACAACAGCAATAATGAAAGGATTGGAATGTACAAATGATACGCAGTGCAATTGCTCACCACCCGCCGACCGACACCCAGCCAGTCCCCCGAGCGGCGAATCCCTGCCCCCCACTTCCCCGTTTCTGTACTGGATGGGACGTCACATGGTATGGAATACACCGTTGGCCAGTTTGGGTCAGGTGCCCTGGCTGTGTCCTGTGCCAACTTCTTGTGCCCCTCCAGCTTTCTCACTGGCTGGGCATGAGAAGCTGAAAAATCCTTGACATTAGTCTAAACACTACTGAGCAACAACTGAAAACATCAGTGTTATCAACATTCTTCGCTCTGAACTCAAAACATAGCACTGTACCAGCTACTAGGAAGACAGTTAACTCTATCCCAGCTGAAACCAGGACATTACCCTACTCTGGTTGACTGGCAATAAATTAATTTTCCCCAAGGTGAGTCTGTTTTGCCCATGACGGTAATTGGTTGGTTGAGTGATGTCTCCCTGTCCTTATCTCGACCCACAAGCCCTTTTTTATATTTCCTCTCCCTTGTCCACCTGAGTGGGGGGGAGTGATAGAATGGCTTTGGTGGGCACCTGGAGTCTAGCCGGGCCTAACGCACCACAGTGGTGATCATGAAAACTAATATTTTGCTGAAATTGGTGGAAAGGAAAAAATTCCTGCACCCTTCGTCTTCAAGTCCATGTATATGGAAAAGTCAATATTCAGACAGTTATTAAACAAATAATCTCATTTCTTTATATCATACTATTATGAAGTGTGTGCTTTCTTAATACATCCCTCTTTTATAATTGCTAAATGATTGAGCTATGAAATAGGCTGTTTTGTTTCCTATGGCAGAGCAAAGAAAAGAGTTAAATTTTCCTAGTTTGGATAGGTTTTGGTGAAGCTTTTTGTGTAGACGTATGTATGTAATTGGAATATATATTACACAAGAAAAGGGTACTAGCATATATAATCTTCCTTTTTTTTTTTCACATTATATTGTGAACGAAGATGTAAACATAGCCGCCAGATCTACAGCTCGTATGATTTAAAGCAACTGGGATATATTTGCTGAGAGAGACAGAGAGACTCAGCGGATGCGTGCATGTGTAAAAATTTACTATAGCACTGTTGTGGTTTAACCCCAGCTGGCAATTAAGCACCATGCAGCTGCTCGCTCACTCTCCCTCCACAGTGGGATGGGAGAGAGAATTGGGAAAAAAACTCGTGGGTTGAGACAAAGACAGTTTAATAGGACAGAAAAAGAAGGGAAAATAATAATAATAATAATAATAATAATAATAATAATAATAATAATAATAATAATAGAATATACAAAACAAGTGACACAGAATACAATTGCTCACCACCCGCTGACTGATGCCCAGCCAATCCCCTAGCCATGGTGTCCCCAGGCCAATTCCCTCCAGTTTATATACTGGGCATGACGTCACATGGTATGGAATAGCCCTTTGGCTTATTTGGGTCAGCTGTCCTGGCTGTGCGCCACCCCCTCCCCCAGTTTCCTGTGCACTCCCAGCCTTGGCTGGCAGGGTGGTATGAAAAGCTGAAAAGTCCTTGACTTAGCAGAAACACTGTTTAGCAACAACTAAAACATCAGTGCGTTATCAACATTATTCTCATCCTAAATCCAAAACACAGCACTGTACCGGGTACTAAGAAGAAAATTAACATAATTCCAGCTGAAACCAGGACAAGCACAAATGTGAAGTGACCAGTTTCATTAACTGTGCATTCAGAAAAGAAAAACTGTCCCCAAAAGGCACTGGCTAGCCAGTTCATTAAAAAACATACAGAAATGATTATGTACTTGGACAAGTCAGACAAAATCTTGGTAAGGAGCAATATTAAGAACAGAGCACTGATGTGTCCATTTGCACAATAAAGTCTGTGAAAAATAAAAGAATCTAAGAAACTTAGACTGAACTTGAAAAGAAGGTAGCCTTTGTTTAGAAACAGAAGTGCAACATAATCTTGTGACCTGGATAAAGTGAAGGTTGAAGTTACTGTACTGGGCAGACTCAGATTGCAAACTGACATTTCTATTGGTCAAACTGTCCTTGTGATCAGAAGAACAGAGGCAGTTGTGTTTTCTGAAATTCAAATGATTAGAGTTGCTATGCAATATTTAAATCTAATGTGTTAAATCACATTACAAGAATCATCTCTTTTTTAGGCAGAAAATTCCTCAGTTAGTAAATTATGAAAGGTCACTTAGAAAATTTCCTATTCAGATTTGTTTGATATTTAATTTACTAATGAAACAAAAAGATACAGCAAAACAACTAAGATGACAGAAAAACATATGATACAAAAAAAAGAAGATGTGATTAACTGAAAAAGTCTACAATTTCATAATTCCAAATCTCTAAATACCCATAGATTCATACGGTTGCTACAAACTGATCATAACCAGCATACTCTATCCAAATCAAAATATTTATACATTTGAATGGAAGACGGATATTTCCACAGTTGGACTTCTCACAACCATATTATTATATAGGATCATTTTACTGTAAACATTCAATTAAATTTTAAATTCTTAAAGAGATTACTGACATAAGTATAGCTTTTGCACCAGCTATTTTCCAGTCTTCAACAAATATGATTTAATAATGTCTTGAAGCTGGTTGTCATATAGATTGAATAACGTTTGTAAAAAATATGTAAATACCAATGTCTGAAAGTCATCTAAAACCATTCAGAGGAATATTAAATCTGTCTGAATCAGTGTTAATGGGTGTGTCTAAAATACTCTGAGGAAATATTAGCATGACTATAAAGAGCCACTATACTAACTGCCCTCCAAAACACATGCAACACAATTGAATCCATGAAATAGAAGTTCATAATCTACTTTTATATTATGTATTTCAGGCTAAATTTAGGAATTAAATACTTTGTTCTTAATAAATGCAAGGACATTATATACCATATAGTGTGCATTCATACTATTTTTAAAGATGATACATATGACCTGAAATCAGCAAAGTATTTAAATATCTGTAGCATATTTTAAGGTTCAATTTAACTTACCTTAAGGTAGACATCTAAAATAGGTACCTCGAACAGTACTGCAGAATTGTATCCATACAAGAACAGTAAGTGTGCCTGGGTAGCACTAATAGGACAATTGTTCCCACTAATAAGATAGTTCCTCCAGCATGGAACCAGTCAGATCTGTATGATGAAGCCACCTTGAGCTCCAAGACACAAGTGGCTATATGCAGACTCACTATTCTGAATTGTCCTTTCCACCCTTGCTAACTCCAAATTATCAGAAGTATGTCCAGCTGTGACCTGGGACACTCATGCATGGCACAGACCAAAAGTGTCCCAAGCCTTGTCCCAATAATGTAAAACTAATAATGCTAGAAATTTCAGCACTACAGTAAACTGGCATATGATATTTTTAAGTATATATGCAGTATAGGATATCCTATATCTTTCCAGCGGCACTTGTATATGAACTAGTCTCCTTGTGTAATTTCTTTATGGTAGACGTCTAATGTCAGATGAATCTGACTTCTAAAATCAGAGATAAATACTTGTTAGGTTTTTTTTCTGTAGATTTTTAATCCCCTGATTTGAATTTAGTAAGTATTAGTGCATAAGATGTTTGACTCTTTCAGGCATCCTACTGTTAGGAAGTGATTGGGAAGATGCCAGTGCCATCAGGCCAGGAACAGGCACCAACACAGTGACACCAGAATGCCGAGTCTGTCTTGGGTGTTCACCTGCTAGCCAGGGAAAACACTTTGCTTCATCTTAGAGATCTTCAATATCTGAACTTTAAACATAAATTTCACTTTAAACATCTGTTCAAGTTACATTGCAATGAAAATGGAGAAGTATATTTGCATCGAGTCCTTTTCGTGATGATATACCTCAATACAAACTGGAAAATTCATGCTGCCTCTGTGTTACGAAAAGATAACTCTGAAGAAGACGTTCCACTGTGACTGATGTCCAAATAAAAGTCACCCAAAGATGAAACAGCTGGGCTTCTTCTGTGCTGAGGACCACAACCTAGATATGGGAATGACTGCTAGCCAGCCAGAAGGACTGACAGTTTTGTTCCCAAAAGATAGATTAGGAGAATGGATCATCCAGAGGGAACATTGTTTGGAAGCAGGAAACTATTATGAATGAAGATGCATCAGAAGAAACAAAAGTCTACCTGGGTATCACTAATCTGAAGCCGTCTCAGCTGGATATAGAGGTCACTGCAGCACAGAGTTTATGGGAAGCTGTAAATAGTTTGTTTAGTCCATTAAAAACAGTAAAGAAAGAATTTAGGGAGAAAACAAACAGGAAACTGGAGCTGAAACTCAATATTTGATCAAGGAATAGAACAAGAAATCTAAGGCTCAGCTGTGTGCCTCCATTGCACAGAATCTGCACCAAGCACCTGTGATGCATTACACCCACTAAAGTTGTATTGCAAGGTGTGCTAACAAAGGTGCAGTCAAGGCTTGAGCAGGAGAGTTAGTTAGAACTTAGTGTTTGGATGGAGGGTGGAGGATCTTGTAACTGAAGAAGAGAATTGGTATACCAGACACATTCCTTTAAACTCACGTTTTAATTCCAGAAGCATGTTGGCAGGTATAGCACAGCTATATGGTTTTGGCAAAACTTCTTCATTTCTTGATATTTCTGTTTTCCATCTGTAGAGTGGCAGCAATATTGCCTTTCTCTTACTGAAATGCTGCGAAGACAAACCAGCTACTGGATAAATGAATGCCTAACTATACTTCGACTGACTGTGCAAGCCACAAACACTGGTGAGTTCTCAAATGCAGTTCAGTATTTGTCTGAATTGCAAATGTTTACAAGGTAAGATAAATGGGCACATTGTCCACTCTCTTACTCCCCTGCCTGCTCACTCCCAAAGGAAGTCCAGGAACATGCCCCAGGATAGCAATCATGGCATTTTCCAGCAAATTCCAGATGTGGACAGTTACTTTGCTGGTACAAATATAGCTTAGAAGCTGAAAATATGGGTGCAATGTAAAAACATCCCGAGCAAAAGGAGCCCGTTATTCTAAACATACTACATCAGTTTGTTATCATGCAATTGTATTCTCTGTATCACTAATGAAAGGAGAAAAAAAGATTTTGTGTTTTCTAATACTGACACCAGGGATGCTGTTACCACATGGTGTTGCCATGTCTCAATTTAGGATCTAATTTAGAATTCATCTATTTAGATTTATTCAATTTAGGATACACTGTAATCATTTGCTTTAATGAAAAAATGAGAAAACTGAATGCTAAACTCTCCGGCAAAGACAACGTGAGTTTGGGAGATGGACAATTGAAGGAAAGATAATTACTCTGAAATGGTGAGTATCCACCGCACACAGAGCCTGAACATTTCAATTCACTCTCCAGTATACCTGATCTATCTGTATTACATTAAATTGACATTTGTGAGCTATGAACATTCCCTGACACCAAGATAAACAGGTGTGGAACAGCCCTTGCCTATGCTACTGAGATCTCTAAGCCTTCAAAAAACAGGGTGACTGCAGCATATTGCTTATTGGGAACAGTGCCTAGAACCTTCTAACTCCCAAATTATGCCTGGGAATTGTTTGGGAAAGTGCCAGCTGACATAAATCAAAACTCTTCCAGGGACTGCTCTAACAACTCAACAGGATAGATGATTGTTTTCCAATGCCCAGGTACATTCCTGAACACTATTTATTTTATATACACATATAAAAAATAAATACATATATATACATATAAAAATATATATTGCTTATGTGACCAGATGTTCTGCTTGGCCAGAAGCTCCTAATTTCTCAGAAGCTCCAGTGAAAAACTTCAAAAGATTATTTTGCTTTACCCACCTTCTCCTGTCTGACTGCATAGGGAATTGCCAACAGGGAAGCAGGACACTTGGGAATGGATACCAGCTCAGTCTGTTCTAACTGGGAACTTTTATGTATAGAAGCATAGTTCATCTGGATGTGGAACTGAGTGAGTGGTATAGGACAGAACAATAACTTAAACTCATTTGTTTATGAATTTTAAATACCAAATGAGCAATCACTGTGAATAAATAAAAAAGAAAACTAACAGCAGGGGAGGTGCATGTCAGCTTCTACAAGAGTATTTAGACATAAATTATCTGGATTTTGGTTAGAGCATATAATTTCATTTTTGATCTATAAGTTCGCTAATGTCTGGCAATTCACTTGACAGACTGCTCTTGTCCTCACTTTAAGTAGCACTGCTATGATAAGCAATCGGGGTGAAAGATTCCCTGTGTATGTAAAAGAGGTGGCTACCAAGGCAGCTTCATATGTGTGATCCCCTTCCCTTTGAAATTATCCCTTTATTCCTGGATCTAACACACCCCATAATCTTTCAAAAAGGCTGCACAGCCCATCTTCTCAAGCCAGCACTGGGGTGGAAATTCTATTGGGAAAAAGAAGGGATGCAGTGGGGAATTTTTTAAGTCCGTTCACTGCTAATGAGTACCATCTGGCTGGACGGAAAGCAAAAAGCTGCTGACTTGATCAAGTTTGTTTTGTACCTGCTTTTCCCTGTGTTTTGAAAAGGGACATACACAAACCCTGGACTGGCAATCTTTGGAGAGGACCTTCTAAAACTAAAAAATAAAAAGGTTTTAAAAATACAGAAAACCAAAAATGAACTTACTGATAGTGTCCTTACTAATAGTAATTTCTCCAAGTTTGCACTGTATATACCATATGCAAGGCAATTATTATCAATAGCATTACACCTTATAACGTACAGATGAAAGCACTATGACTGCACACATCATTTCCTCTGCTACGCCTCGTGCTCTCCTTTTCAAGCAGGGACGTAGCACTGCTCTGAACAGTGGTTGTACTTCCTCTGAATGACAAAGTACTCTGAAGTAACTCGTGTTTAATGGCATAATGTGGAGGGCAAGCTGCACGTGATGCTTTTCTGCAAACAACCATCTAATCTAATGCTACCACTTAGTGTAATCACAGACATGTCTACAGCTTGTACAGACTCAGATGACCGAAATCCTGACAGGAACGCAGTTGTAGTGTTTTTTTGCAGCCAGGATCTTGACTGTTCACCAGGTTCCTACATAAGTCCAACATGTGATGGACTCCACACTACCTAGTTTTAAACCAGTTCAGTATATATACAAACATATACTGGACAGTGAATTGCAGTCATGTCCTTGAATATAATACAGATATAGTCATCAGTAACACCATCAGTGTTTTTCATTCATCCATTTCAAGAATGTAGTTAAATACATGCCTAATTCAATGCTACATACTGTGTCCATCCCCAGTATCAGGCACCATGCCTTCCACTTTTTCCTTCCTTTCACCTCTGACAGAGTAAAAATGGTTTCAGTCACTGTTAAAACCAGTGGGCTTTGGGGGTTTGGGTTTGGGGTTTTTCTGGTAGCTAACTCTATGCCAGCAGTAAGCTGTGAGTCCCTGCTCTGCCACTAGCCCCTGCAACCAATCAGCCAGTGAAAATATACTTAAAAATGAAGAATGCTGATACCCTTGCTCTGTTCTGGAGCTTCTCTCCCTCTGATCTGGAGTCTCTGGGCTGGCAGTACAAGATACTGCTATTGCATCACCAGACTACAGTGACAGGTATCTTGGCAGCCAGACAAAAGATAATGAAAATTTCAAAGGCAGAAGGCTCTTCTTGGAGCTGCAGAAAGTGACAGGGTTGTCAGTGGAATCATAACAGAAGCATCTAAGTAAAAAGAAAAACACCACCAATAAAAAAAAAAGCTTTTTTTTTTTCCTGGAGATAACTAAAAGTCAAGTTTACAAATACTGTATATGTATTTCAAGTTAAAAAGTCCTTCCCAATGCTCAGGAGGTTGTTGCTATTAAAGGAATTGGCAGAGGAGGGAAAGTGATTTTTTTTTTAAGGGCGGAAGAAATACCTCTCACATTAAACATTTAAGACCCTGTCAGGACTGAAGAGTAAACGTACCAACATGGATGGCATTCTGTGTCATGCAGTGTAAATGCCTCCCGAACTGCAAATATTTAGCTGTTCCACAGACTAGTCTTTAAAAACGGAGCTATATTTTCAGCCTGCAGACACAAAGGGAATTAGCTGCCATACTTGCATACGTACTGTGTTGTATATTTAAAATTCCCCATGTACTGCTCAGAAAAATTACACTAAAATTACATGAATTTCCGTGTGCCTGTGGACTGATTTGTCATGACGATTTTTAAATTATGATGATTTCTAAATTTTTAGTTTATTAACCTACAGAGCAAGACTTGAATATGCTTAAGAAAAGGGCCTTGTATTATATAACCTAAACTGTGCATAGAAAAAGCTATATTCAAAACTAACATGAGTCAAGCTTTCTGATACTAATATTGTGGATCATTTTGAAAAGGAAATGACAAATCACAAACAAAATCAAAACTAACGCTTTCAGTTCTAAGTAGGTATGTGCATTATATACAATATTTACAAAGTAGCCAGATTTAGGAAGGAATCCAACAGAGAGGGAAAACTCAACTCCACATGACATGCTTCAGTCTGGTCTAAAGTGTCATTTCAAACATGAATCTTTTAGTAACTTCACGAATAGTTGCATGGGCAAGGCAAGGGTTAGAAGAGAAGTGGCCAGAGAGATCACTCCAAAACCCTTCCTAAATCTCCCTTTCTGCTATATGACTTAAATAAGCAGCACAAGCTTTCCTACAGCTGCCTCTGTGTCACAGTCAGTGCAGCAAGAGCTCTCCCCTTCGTTTTCACAAAATTTAACCACTTTGCTCACTTCTGACTCTTGAAATGAAGACGACAGAAAAAAAGCAAAAAGAAGCTACTATGCCCTATCAGAGAGAGAGAAAAAAAACCCAACAAAACAAATGGAAAAAAAACCAAACCAAAACCCCAAACCCTAGTTATTTATTTCAACAGAACATATATAACCTGTATACTTTGGGATGTTTACAAAACCATCCACTTCAAGCCAAACTGGGCTTGCTTAGGGAACAGGCTGCTTTGAAGTAGTCAGCCTGGGGAGAAATGACTTTTCATAGCAAATACCTCAGAAAACCTGTTTGATAAGTCAAAAATCATTTTTTCACCCCCAGATCAAACCCCAGAATCCTCTGAAAACAAACACACACCTGGCATTTCTTAAAAGACCTCAGTTTCTCCAAGCTGCTACCACTTCAACCAACAATGTGGCCACTGAGCCAGGGCTTCTTAGGTTGAAGTGGTTTTTATTGAAAGCTGAAGCAGATGTTTAAAGACCTCAGGTACACCCTACGAAAATCAGTAATGCACATATATTGAAATGCAGTAAAAATAACATTTAAAAGCAAACAATTCTGTAAAATTACCTAAGACATTATCTAGGAAAATTTCCTAATTCCTCTCTAAAAATATGACCGAATGTTTGAGTAAAAACAGTAACTGCAATTTCAGTAACTATTGTAATTAATGCAGAGACTGTTAATTCTCTTTCTCTGGGCATAAGCTGATGACAACAAGAAGATTTCTTCTGGTACTGTAATACTGCTTGCTTATGGTAAGATGCCTTACCCTCAAACTACAGCTGCAGGAGTCAGGAGGAAAGTCGAGGTGCATCTTATTTTTCCAGAGATTGTTTTATCTCAGTCTTAAAATAGTAGAAGGTGTTTATATTATGATATGATTTTAAAGAAAAAAGGTATTTCATAAAAAAATTAAAATGCATTTGCACACACTACACATTATCTAATGCTTTGCCTCACATACTGCTGTTCCATGAACCTGGCAGGGCGCTTCAAAGTGTCTGACTCATTTAGTTGTAGCTCCACAATGTGGCCAATGTGAGAATATGTTGAAGGAGAGAGAATTTCCAATGATTTTCCAGTTGCTACGTGCATGCACTCCCCAGTTAGGCATCAACAGCCTTGTCCACAGCCTCCTCTCCCACCAGGAAAGATTACAGTCTAATGCAATCTACTAATGGGCTTTTTTCCAATATTAACGTCAGGAACTTAACAATATTAACTTCAGGAAGCTTAATGTCTTTTTATATCCTGTAAGATGATGGCTTTTTTATAAAACACCATACCACAATAAATAAGTAAATACAATTAATATAGTATTGACAAAGACAAAAGATACGTCTGCCCAGTAGAACAGCTTTTCATTTTTTAGGCAAATTCATGGACTGAAAAGGAGAGAAACTGTGGATATTTTAAACACTGTAAAACATGATTGCTTTTCCTGCCGGAACAATCTGCTAAGTGAGATAAATATATTACTTTGAATTACATGTCATTGATCATTAAATTCACAAACAATTATTTTCTTATGGTGAGTTATTTCTTTGACAAGCTTAAAGGTAAATCCATTCAGGTTATTTGTTGTAGTATCTATGTGTGTGCACAAGCTTGTTTAATTTAAAGTTGGACCGCAGATCTAGATTCTAATATTCCCTGAGGGCATTGGGAGACAATACAGATCCATTGTTCATTCAGTGTAAGTACTTATTGAAATGAACTATTAGAATAAATGCATTAAAAGTTCCTTCACTGTTGTTAACTGCAAAAGTGATGAATGTTCTGAGAGTTTAGGAATACAGTTAATTCTGTGCTACCACTGCCGAACTGATTCATCCAAGCAAGAAAAATTTTAAACTGGGAAATTACAATACAGTTAGGGTTGCCAGTATGCATTATTTTATTCCTAGTTAAACCTTTCAGGCATTCGTAAATTGACCATAAAGATGTGCTCTGCCCTGGGGCTACTGTGATATATATTAGGCTGACAATCTGTTCTTTATTCAGCTTGCTATGTCTAGATAAGAAATACCACACATTATCCTGAGTCTGCTTGCAAAGTCTGACAAGGGTATGAAGTTAAGGATCCAATGACAAATTTTATCCTGTCTTGTCTTATATCAGTTGACAACCTTCTGTAAAATTTCGGTCACCCAGTTTTGATTATCTTCACGATAACTAAAACAGCGATGATACTTTATCAGAATAGTTTACAAGCATGATTTAATTGATATTCATTACACTCCCATAAGGCAGATAGGTAGGTGTTACTACTCTTATTCAGGGAAACAGAGAAAGGCAAAATGACTTGCAAAAGGCTGTACGATGAATTAATGCTACATGAAGATTAAGACCAGGGCTTTTCTGACATAACCCTATATCCATTCTTCTGGATTATAGTTCCTTCCACATTTATTAGTCAATCATATTTTTAATTAATAACTTTTAATATCATTTATTAACATGTAAATAATATTACAAAGCAAATTTATTTTTTGTCATTTATAGTGTTAAATTTTTGCACAATAATGAATTACACAAAACAACAGTAAATTTTGCCTTCTGTCTCTCTTAAAATATAACAGAATTCTTCCATATTAAAGTCTTTGATACTAGGGATAATATTTTTACAACTATAAATATAAGTGCATTAATGTTGAGATACCTTTTTTGTTCACATTTAGTTCTGCCATTGATACCAGTCAATTAAAAACTGGGCCTGAATTACAGCTTCAAATGTCCCTTTTAAAGGCACACCAGCAACACAAAATATACACTCCTTCCAGTCATCAAGCGTCTGAAATGACTGTATATAAAAGAGACTATAAGAAATAACATTGGTTTTCTAAGTCAGTCTGTTCATTCTGAGAGCGCTTTGGGTATTTTGGGTTTAGTTGTTGTTACTGAACCTGTTGACGTCCTCTCAATCACTGAAAATGCCGTTAGCTGGAGCATTGTAACAAAATGCCGTCTCTTTTTCTGCTGTTCTTATGATTATGTTGTATTGAATTCCCAGAATGACATCCAAGATCCTAAAACATTAACCCATTAAATGTGTACAAACTTTTTAATTTCATTATAAAAAATACCTAAGAAAATTTTAGTCATCACAATTATGTGCTGTACAAAAACAGACTACAAGAACACAGTCATGGACTACATTTCACTTCAGTTTATATGATGCCACAAAGACTGCCTTAGAGTTAAGCTTTTTCAAGAACTGTTTATCCTCTGTGATGCAGCATGCTCCTTGTGATGGTCTGACTCCCTCTGGACACCATCCTGATTTAAGGGGCGTAGGGCTATCTCCCACCTGCCTCATTTGGAAGAATTTGCTTGAACACTTTAGTTTTAGAAAGGCTTTTAGGAAAATCTAGTATTACTAAAAGAAAGAATGTGGGGTGTTTTTTTTGAAGAGAAGCACGTGAGAGAAAGAGAAATGGTTTTAAAAAGAAATATACCGGACGTTGCTTTAGAAGAAGAAAATCCTCAAAGTTACGCACTAGTATTCTTTGATGTAATGGTTGCCAGCATGATATTTAGCCAAGGAAACACATAGGTTTGCTGAGTTTTAAATTATTATTATCTGTGTATCTGTGGATTTACATATCCAAGATCAGCTGCTGAAGTAACTGAAAACAGAGTTTCTAACATTTCTAAAGCTCCACTGATAATTGCAGCCATACCCTTCTTTATAAGCTCTCTGCTTGCATCTTTTGGGGAGTATCTTTCAGTGGCAGAGTGGATCATTTCCTTTTATCTCCCATTGTCACTTCATACTTTCAAAGGCTGTGAATATACCCTGTATTTTAGTTTGTATAATTAAACATTTGTTTTTGTGTGAAAGCTTGAAAAAAGTATCAATTCAGGCTTTGTTTCTGTGTTTCAGAGACAGGGAAAAAATCTAGGTAATGTACTGAAAAAGAAGAGATAACCTTGACTATATTATACTAGCATATAATATAGCATATATATGTTATAATAGCATAAAAATGGCATCAGAGAAGGAAATCTCTAAAGCATTTAGAGGCTGTGCCCAAAAATCATCCCAATAAAAAAAAAAGAGAGAAGAAAGGAAAAAAAAATCCACATGGCTGAGTATTCTCATTAAACTCAAAGTCTGTCAATGAATATTTATCTTTATTCTCCTGCCCGGAAGGGAGGCTGGAGAAAGACTGAGCAAAAACACTTATTTCTGTCAATGAAGCTTAGTAATCAACTCCATCACCAGACGTCCTCTTACTGCCAGCTGTCATTCAGATGACAGGTTATTTCAATATATCAGCAGAGGGCCAGCTGGCAGGGGGATAGAAATGACAACCTTGCTTGAATAGTGGAAAATATTTTCAGCAGAATTAGCAAGGCTGAGATGTCTGTATATGCTTGGGGACACAAGTAAGGCCAGAGGAAGGATGTATTTGAGCAAATAGGCATATTTATTCTCTGTCTTCTAGTGAATGTAGAGATGTATTTTTTCCAAATAGCAAAAAAGTATGCCACTCAGGTAATTTAATGTTTGATCTGTTTGACAGATTACCTTTTCTCCTCTACGTTTATTTCACAGTGCTATTCTCCTGTCTCATACGTTTAACTCTTAAAAGTTTCAGCTCATCCCTGTTTCACTGCATGACAGACAGTGGTTTCTTTGGACTTCTTGTCGCCTTTGTGATCTTCCTTTTCCTCCCTTGCTTTTAAAATCTCTAGCTCTTACTTTATTAGTTACTTCAGATTCTTCTCAGTCTCTGCCATTTTCTCCCTGCTGTGCATTCATCTGACTTCAAATCCCCCTAGAGGTTTAACTCGAGTTGACTTTAAAATTATCTGATCATGGATAAAACTCATATTTTGAGAACTTGACCACCAGACTTCCAAGGTCCTGTTTGCAGTGCTGCAGTGCAATCATATGAGACTTGCACTGGCTTTACCTGGAGCTGAAGGTATCAAAAATTGTTGAAAATCAGTCTCTTACTGTGAGTAAAGGCAAATGGAAACTTGACTTCCTCCTGTTACTCATGTTGTGCATTTCTTTTATTTATATTTACTTTTGAAAGTGTCTTTTGAATTTCAATCCTAACTTTTTTCCATCAAAGTGTTCACAAACTCCTTTACTGAAGGCTCCATTTTCATAGGCAGAATGTGGATTTAAAGTGACAAAATGAAATTAATTGGAATTCTGCATCTTACTTCCTGTTTTCAATTGCACTGTATTAAATAACTATTTTCACCAATAAAAATAATCTTGTAGAGTTCAAAATGCACAGCACAGGATACATGTAGCTTCTATTTCTCCTGATTCCCTCAAAGTAAAAATATAATCAACTCTAAAATAAATACTGTATTTTCTATACCTGTAGTCACCTCAGCTATATTAGGTATTACATAAAACACATAAAGTTTCTGGAAATTGGACAAAAGAGGGAGCTCATATAAGGGCAAATCATATCAGTTATTTCTCATGCTGCAGATCACATTACCTAGAGAAGAAAGTATGCCTAGATTAATGTTTCTTATCACATACATGCCCTGTCCCATCTGTTTCCTATAGAGTAAATATCTCCCCATCAGCACTGATCAACAACACAGGTTGGACTGTGAAGAAACATGAATTTTGGAGCAATGTCTGGATTGAGTATCAATAATCATTTTGCTCCCCCAACAATATTTTAATATGCCATCTATAAATTTTTAGGACGCCCCAAGGCATGTTTTGCTAGCTCATTTATATATGCCTTGGGTAGATTCAGAGACATAAAGTAACAAAACAGCTGTCTTCAACCAACCAAAGCACTTTAACATTTCACTAAAAATGCCCTGAAGTGTCCTAATGTTATTATGGTATAAGTTTTTAATTTTAAGATGAGATTTCAGTAACAAGAGGTTATTTAAAACACAACACCACCCTTCCATTTTTAGATTATTTAACATATAAAGGATAAGATAAAACAAAAGTATTAATAGTTTTCCTTCTGCCATCTAGAAGTCTTGAGCTTCTCCGTATTAACTTTTGGAAATGTAAAGCCGGTATTAGTAAAAGACTGAATACACTTCAAAGCTGATTTCAGAACACACCATGTAATATCATTAACCAGCTTCTGAATATTAGCCTTACATCTTTCTATTATTTAACATACATTATCTTTATACATGAAACAAAAAAATTAAAGTGGTATGATTCACACACAGTAACAAAACGGATACTTGTTTATTGGACTTCCATATGTACAATATCACTGAAAGTTATGTTTTATTGAATGCTCCAGTTGAGTAACAGAAAATGAGACTCTGAAACAAGCCAGAATCTATGAAAAAGCCCCAAAATTCAGTAGAGCTCTACCCATTTATATCAGAATTTAGTTCAGCCCTCCATTTTACTCACAACAGTTAGAAAGTCAGGAATTATTAGAATGGTTGTTTTAAAAACAGATTGGTAGGATTCATCTGACCAAATCCACATGTCTACAATTTGAATATCTATATGTAAATTGGTTGTCTAGGCTTTCTTAATAGTCAGGGGATTTAGAGGGTGCTTTTTAACCTGGAATTGATACCTAGAGTGGAATTCAGTTGCCAAAACGTAAGTATCTGTGAAGCCATTCCGGATGCCATAGGGTATCTATCTGAGATATTTCCATGGGGCTGGCAAACATGACACAGAAGTGATCAAACACCTGAGCAGCACCTAGAAGCCAAGCAAGATACCTTTGGCATCTAAAATGGCACACTGGATGCCTATATTTAGGAAAGTGAATCTCATATCCAAAGTAGATATTGAAAGTAGATATAAAGAAACCCAAACAAAACCCCACCAACACTACCACCAAAAAGTGCTTTTTTGAAGGATGTCTTTTCACTTCCAAGAGATTCTTTTATTCTGCTGCTTAACAACATTAGCTCCTTTTCAGGGCTTGTTTTGTTTGTTTCGGTGGGGTTTTTTTGGGGGGGTGGTAGTGGCATTATGTGGGAGGTCCTCTCTGAGGCTGTAATAAAATACCTGTAATATGGCATTTGACCTCAAAGATAACTAGTGGCATGCTTCTCTGACCAGAACTGCCTCAGCAGTGCTTTGCTTCCACAAAGAGCCAGAAGGTCAATACAGGAACATCAAAGCCCCTAAGCTACCCAGTTACGCAGAGCATGCCCCATGCAGAGTGATATTAATGCATCTGAGGTCAGAAGAATAAGCAAGAGAGAAAAACAGCTGAGCAAGAGAAGACGACTCCAGAATGCCTGTTTCCATGACCACCAATCACCTGTTAAAGCAAATAAACAAACAAACAAAAAACCAAAATATCACAGTCTTGGTCTCCCCACTCCTCAGAAACCTGGTTTTCTTTCTTTTTTTTGTACAGTTCCAACACAAGGATGGACCTCATCTGTAACCTAGCAAATCTCCAGCCTGCTGATTAGGGCACTCTCCTTGTGAGGCAGAAGAAATAGGGCTGAAATTTCTGAAGCTAAAAAGGGCACTGATTCTAAGTGCTGCAAGCATTATACAATTATAGATAAAGACCCCAGCCCTGCTATTTTCAGAGACGAAAAGGAGATAAAACAAAAATCCTACAACCTATTAATTATGTTTGTAGAGCACAGCAGTATAAACTTACCAAAAAAAAATCAAGAAAAAGTTCCACAGTTCAGGGTAGGTTATACAATTAAAGGGTCGTTTCTACCAACATGAAGGAGCACAGAGGGGCAAGGCCAGGCAAGGGAGCCCCAATAACCTGGTCAGAGAGATGAGCCCCTGCCCCAGCCCTCCCAGGGCTATCCCTGGAGTGCTTCAGCCCCATGGGTCAGGGGGACACCCGTCACCCTGAGTCAGTGGGGGAGGATTTCCCTGGGGTCACGTTGTGACTGAGGGGTGTTACGGCTTTTCTGTGATAAAAATTATAAAGACCAACAACATGCTTAATGCCTGCACAGACTCATACAAAGCTTGGCTATAGGCTATACACCCTCTAGAGTGTTGGCTGGTTTCTGAAAGAGAAAACATTGAGATCTTTCAGAGAGACAGAAGTAGCAATTTATGAACACCACAGAGGACTTCAATCTTCAGAAATTTTAACATATTATTTAAAATCATTTGGTATAGAATTCTCTCTACTACAGCAAACAAATAAGAGAATGCTTTTCCAAATACTAGAAAAACCGATAAAACATGTATCAGTGTTTTATGACACCTTCTCCAAGGTACCCACTAAGCTGTATAACACAGTAGCTTACATCCACAAACTCAGAAATAAATATAAAACTTTTCAGAAGCAGGGCTAAGACTACCAAGAAATACCTAATATGTAGATAAAAATGGAAAACTGATTTAAAAAAAAAAACAGTTTCCTAAAATAATGTAAGAGTATAAGAACAGCTATTTGGTTAAAGGTGTAGCCCAGCATCCTGTGTCCAACAGTGGCCTTAAACAGATGACTAGGTGTCCTGGTTTAAGCCCAGCTGGCAACAAAGCATCATGAAGCCGCTCGCTCACTCCTCCCACCCAGGCCCCGGTGGGATGAGGAGGAGAAAATACAAAGAAACGCTCGTGGGTCGAGACAAGGACAGGGAGGGATCACTCACCACTTATGGTCACGGGCAAAAGACAGACTCGACTTGGGGAAGAAACAAAATCAATTTCATTTACTACCAATCAAATCAAAACGAAGATAATGAGAAGTAAACCCCAACCTTAGCACACCTTCCCCCAGCCCTCCCTCCGTCCGGCTCAGCCCCACTCCCGGTTCTCTCTCCCTCCTCCCCCCGGCGGCGCAGGGGGACGGGGAATGGGGGTTGGGGTCAGTCCGTCATACCTTGTCTCTGCCGCTCCTTCCTCCTCAGGGGGAGGAGGACTCCGCACTCCTCCCCTGCTCCGCCGGGGGGTCCCTCCCGCGGGAGACAGTCCTCCACGGACTTCTCCAGCGTGAGTCCTTCCCACAGGAGACAGTCCTCCACGAACTTCTCCAACGTGACTCCTTCGCACAGGAGACAGTCCTCCACGGACTTCTCCAGCGTGAGTCCTTCCCGCGGGCTGCAGTTCCTCACAAACTGCCCCGGCGCGGGTCCCTCCGGCAGGCCGCAGTCCTTCAGTCCCAGGCTGCCCCAGCGCGGGCTTCCCCAGGGAGCGGCGGCCATCTTGGGGGGCATCCACCCCCTGCTGCGGCGTGGGCTCCTCTCTCCCCGGGCTGCAGGTGGGCATCTGCTCCCCCGCTCCCCTCCGTGGGCTGGGGGGGGACAGCCTGCCGCCTGGTCTCCCCACGGGCTGCAGGGGCATCCCCTCCTTCCTCCCTGCCCTCGGGATCTGCACAGGGGTTCCTCTCCCATCCCGATCCCCCGACTCCCGGCAGGTTTCCCCTCTGGAATCTGTTCTCCCAGAGGCGGGTCCGGCTCCCAGCCGGGGAAGCTTCCAGCAGCTTCCAGCAGGAGCCGGCCCTGCGGCCCCTACCCCGCTACCAAAACCCCGCCACACAAACCCAAAACACTGGGGAAGAATTAAGACCACGGAGCACAGACGTGATCAGTTTGCCCGCAACATTTTTGTCTGCTTTCAGCTCAGGGGACCTGTAAGCCCAAAGCTGCTTCTAAATATTTATTATAACTCAAAGGATTTATCTTCTAGAATTTGTCTAATTACATCTTGGGTCCTGATCAATTTTAGTATGCACAACATTCTAAGTAGAGAAAATATTCTAGCTGCTATGTATTTAAGATTTCTATAAAAATTTCTAATGAAACTCTTTGCTGTTGTTTCAGTAGTAAGCAAAATATTAAATTTTCTGCTGTGCTACAGCAGAATGTTAATACACCAAGTACATCACCACAACAGAACTGTTGGAAACCATCAAATAATATCTAACTTAGTTTTTCACAAGTACAATACTGTAATTCTTGAGTGTTTCTGTAAGGAACTATATAATAAACAAAAAAACTAACATACATTTTGGGATGGACAGTCGAAGAAGTAGGAAAATTATTCCAGATACTAATATGATCAGGAAAGATATTCTAAAAATGTTAGCATAAAACTGACCGGTACTTGAAAACCAGAAGGTAAATAACCTAACTACAAAGCAATTTTCAGAGATCCCCAATATAACAGAATCTGAACTGGCTACTATCTAAAGTAATAATAGCAGTACATCTCCAACACTTATCTTTGTCCAGTGAATTATTTTCTTCTGGTTTTTGACAGCCTTTGAGGCAAAAACTATTTAGTGCATTTATTGTGCAAGCAACTTTGAAGACATGAACACAGGTATCACTTAATATTCAAACAATATATTTTATTCTAAGAGAAAGGATGGATAGCTGAAAAGAAAAATAAAAAAGCGATATAATAGAAAATAATGAAGACTAGTAGGTTATCTTGATTAGTGTTCTGCTACTGCAGAACTATTCCTTGTCATCAATTTATCTTCTTATATGCCCATGAAACCATAAAAAGTCACAAATAAATTTTTTATCGTTTTGCTTAGAACATTGTTCTTAACACAAGGCATATTAAGATTTCTCAAAATTCACTTGGAGTCTTTGTTTTTCCCATTGTCCTACCACAGCTGTAGCCTGGCTACAATCCCAATTCCCTGTCTGTTTCCAACACTGCCAACTTCAAACAGCGCGAAGGGATTCAGTTCCAGACTGCAGACACACAAGTGCTGGTGTCTGCCCAGGAGGTAGGTATCTACACTCCCACTACAGTAAATGAAAATCTAGGGTTTGATTCAGAAGGTTGAACGGAGGCATCTGGTGCCCTTTGATGGTATCATCTGTGGCCTCCAGCTGCCAGTCCAAAAAGGCCTGGGTCTCTCACAGGTTTGTGTCACCTAGAGCTGAGGAATTGCACTAGGCAATCCCTACAGGTCCTTTCCAACCAGTATTTGTATGATTCTGTACCTGCCAGCCCCGTGCAATATTTCAGATACCCTTGGTATCTCAACTGGTATGTGGTACCTATATTTTTTACTCAGCTGAACCAGGTCTCTAGTCAATAGTCAGTAGAGTTTGGTTCAGCTCACTCAAAAGAACACAGTAATATTTAATCAACCTGCAGTCTGCAGTGGAGCCCTACTAAACAGTATACTCTTTCTCAGTGTATTATTTACAGCTTGGTCCAACTGATGATGATTAACTTTTCCCCACACACTCCTTTCAAATTAAACCCTACAACCTCATTTTAAGTGTCGATACATTTATTTTTAACTCTTCCTGAAATATTCACCATTACTATTATATTTCCATACAGACATGCATGTGGGCATGTTCGTTATTAATGGATGTGTGGGAAGGGACCTTCACTACAAAACACATCAGTGAAGATGTTCGTAGGAAATCCCATTCAATTACATCAAAGGCGTGTCCCAAATACTCTTTTATGAAATATGTAACATTATGACAAATCTCATGATGCATTAACTATGGGTTGACATTAAACATTTTCATTTCATTAAGAATCATCTATTGCATATGGATAGCGCCCTTCAACTCAGAAGTAAACCACAGTCACAGCTAACCGATAGCAGTTTTAGGAATGATCCTGAGAGTGTCATGATTCAGCATAACATGTGGATTAGAGGTATTTTTCAACTGAAGCCTGTGAAAATTCTAATTATAAGCACCATGCAAGATGCACTTCCTTTCATATTATCATACTATCCCATATCATACCATCAAAAATATTGTAACTCAGGAACCCATAGGACAATGAAGAGTTTCTATATTGACTCAGAGGGGTGCATAACAGTGAGAGAAACAAAAGAAAACAAGCTTTGCCAAGCAGCAAGGGGGAAAACAATACATGAGGACAAGTTATACCAAGCTTTTACCTGTCTCCTATATTGCTTCAAGTGGTATAAAAACCATAAAGCAGTAATATTGGCCAACCGTTCTGTTTGACAAAACTCAGATAATGCCGTTTTAAGCCTTTACTTAAATGCAAAACAATCGACTCTGAAAAATCTACTACTTGGAATGACAGTTTATAACTTCCATCAGACAGTAAGTAAAAGGTATGTACCTAGAGGATGCCAGGTTCCTGTAGTTTTGAACACCTGATTTCATCAGCTGGGACAAAAGGACAGGAAAAAAGATGACTTAGTACTAACATAATACACTATTAAAGGATTCTCTGATTGTTTTTTAATAAACTTGTTTTCTTTTTGCATAGTTTATTTTTTTTCATTGCTATTACCTTATAAATAGTGAATACACTGAAAAAAAAACCTGAGGAAGTTACTCAGTTTTCAGGCATTCCTGTATCAAAATTTCCATGAATCTCACTGACAGTACCTGCTGTTTCTTCCTTTACTGGGATGCTAACACTGAACTCTCACTGAACAGATCTACTTGCCATGCTTCTATAAAAGATCCAGACATTAGAGGATATCACAGCAAAACGCAACTTTTCTCAGTAAACTAGTGAGCTCTCTTCCCACGTAAAGGGAGGGCCCAGAAATCTCAATGGTCACTGAAAGGCTTACTGCCTCACGTCTTCATCCACAAAAGACTCTTTGAGAATCGCCTAACTCTACATCCTTAAACAACCTCAAGCCAGCTTTCACCCCTAAGAGCAATGCCGCTATTTTAAAAAGTGCAACTTAGCAAACTGCAGTCACAACCGCTGCCTGTTTCTCATGACAGAAGAAAAGATGAAAATGCTACTTATACTTTGAGCTAGCAGTATGCAATATTGCTTGGTATTTGGATATCAGAATGACAGGTGCAAGAATATAGAATTGCTTGAAAACATACAATAAAAATACTGATCAATGGTAAACTAGTCTTTAAAATGCATGACTGCACTATGTTACTAATAAAGGCACCTTGGAGGTAATGTTACTGAAAGCACAGACTGGTTCTGAGCACCCTCTCCCAATTCTCTTGGGAATTTATTCCATTATAGAGAGAAGGGAAAAAGATGGACTTTTCTGAGATTGCACACTTGAGAATTCCATACTGTAGCTTACGGCACAGTCATTAGCATGTTATTTCAGATATAAAAGAAACATTAGAGGATACTGTAGGAAAATGAACATAAATGAGCCACAAATCATTAAATGAATTTTTCATTTTCTGAAATGCATCCTTTCCTTTTCCCTCCTATCATCATCTCCCTGATATCATCAAAGACTGGTTCAAATCGAAACAAACCCAGCTAAGATGGAATGTAGCATTCAGGGCTGAAGTCGGACCCAATTTCACTGGGACAGCTGCACATCGTATGTTCAGCACTGACATTTCCCACATCTACCACACATGTAGTGTATTACAAGAATTAATATTCACATGGTGGTGCCTTTCAGGTTACAAGTAAAAAATAATAACACAAGGAAAAAAAGAAGTTATGATTTTCATAAAAATTTATGCTTAGGACAGAACACCCAGAAAAGACAAAAATTGAATGTACTGTGGAAAGAATTAGATGTTCCACACCTTTTGAAAGAACCAATCTCTGCAAATCCACAGAAGTATATTAATCCATCGCATTTTAAATTACTGTACGGAAGGTGTCTTGCTGCATTTAGGTAAAATAGTCAGAATCACTAACTATTTATGTTCTTAAAAACTTCTGACAATATATGTTTTTAAAAGCTAATTGAATGGTCATCTTCAATGATTCACGAAGTTCTAGGGCAAAAGTGAATGCTACCAAGCAAAGCAGACAGGCACTTAAAATGCTGAGATGACTGTCAAAAGGCTACTTCTGAAAGATACAGCCTGATAAAAACATTAATAGGACTGAAGTCAGTAAAGAAACAAAAAGTCCCTCATTTTTCAAGGTAATGCACAATTCTGCTTTCACGGACCTGGCTAATATAAAAGCTTTAATGTACGAAATGAATGCTTAAATATATACTGGGACATTTGTTCCTACTTTTTAGGAATCTTTGTCTGAGTACAGGAAGAAATAAAATAGTCGTTATGAAATATTATCTCACACAAATATTTAAGGAAAAGTGTAATTATTTGGTTGGCTGTACGTTGTAGACATCACTGACTGTTCAGTCACGAAATTTGCTCAATGGCCTCTGCATTTTCTGCATTTCTTTCTTCTCTGATACTCCCTGGGAAACAATGATATATAGTTTATGTATGCATAACTCCACAAGATGTTGGCAAGTTGACTTAATTTCTCAGAGTCTTCTGTAGTTTTAAAAATACGGATGTGGCCCCTTGTTTCACATGCAGCAGGCTAGTTAAAACCATGAAAGGATGCTGTATTTAGAAAAATAAACTGATCTAAAGAATTGCTGCCACTCTACAATGGTCTTCAGCACAGAGGCTGACTTTCTGGGCCTTTTTCAAATTAATTTCCTTTCCTCTTCTTTCCCCATTCCATACAGTTGGTCCATCTTTCCTTTTAATAATTTGTCTTATGGTATCTTTCATCTTTTGTACCCCTACCTGAGCAGTAGTGAAAATCTACGTATGTGCTCTTTTTCCTGCCTGCTGCAACATGACAATAGTCTCCAGTTCTGTCTTTGCTCTGACTCCCACTCTGTAATTTTCCCGTACAACCCGTGTTCTGCTCCAACTCAAATGGTCCCTTTTTCCACTGCACATTTCCATCCAGTAACTGAAGCTAAGCTTGACCACAGCTGACCCACCGAGCAGATCCGCAGATGCTGGACTGCTTTAACTGGCCTGGAATTTCATCAGGCCATGGCATCGTGTTGTACACATCACCCTACTCCCAGGATTTTGGCAGCCAACCAGGGGTGCTGGACGTTATATATGCTTTCTGGTTCTCCTCAGGCTATTTGGAACAGCTTGTTTTGTACCAAACTTTTTCAAAACAAATAGTGTCTGGTAAGATATTCAGCAGAGCTATGGAGGTTTCTGTAAGCATAATTAAAGGTTGTACATGTAAACATAATTTAGACAAAGTTATGTGATGCCACATCCAAAAAACTTCAGTGACTTGAGCCTGAATTATTGCCGATTGATATAACATAGCTTTGCAGCTGTGTGACCGCTGCACAACATCAGTAGCTGCATTGGGGGTTTATGGTATTGTCAGGGAGGTAGGAAACAGCTGATATTTACAAGTGAATCTGGGAGGCATTTTTATTAACCTGTTTGTTTGACTGATGGATTTAAACCACAGCTAATCTAATAATTTATGGAACCCAGTATAGGTCCCCATTCTGCATGTTTGAGAGTTACAAGCTTAACCATAAATAATACGTAAATAATTTACATACAGGTATAAATGCATAAAGAATTGCTTTTATGCATAAATAATTAAATTTACATCCTTGGCTATTTCAGCTATAAACAGGTAACTGTTTCACAACAGTTTTATACACTTTCCCAATGTTCATATACACCTGAATACAAGTACATTGTACAGGTTGATAATTTGCAGGTATTTGATATTATTTTGATTTTTTCTTGTCCGCACTTCATGATTTGATTAGCATTTTGGGGAAAATGGTCAGGAAATATTAGTACATACGAAAATTTATTTTTCTCTAGGTAAAGGGATAGATTCAGTAGGCAAGAGGAGTGGGAAGAAGATACAGAAAATGAGTTTAAGAACAAGGTTTTATGACTTAATATTTGCTTGGCTGGCTTTTGTAATTTGGTATTTCCTTCTAGAATGAAGCAAACCTGTAGCTGAAAACTTAAATAATAATAGCAAAATACAAAATGCAATGTACTGCAATTCAGCACAAAAAGGTCTTAAATTCATAAAACATACAGAGTAAACAAAGGATCTTGAAATTTTCAAAACCTAAAGATATCAGACAAACAAATATTTTAATCGGAATCTTTTGAGCACATTTTAGTATCTCAGACAGAATGTTTTAAATAAAAGCTGTTGCCCACAGATTGACAGATCACCAACTTCAATATTAATATTCTCAAGCATGTGATTTGGGCATAATTTCCCACTGCTAGCAATTTTTCAGGTAATATTTTACTACTCTGTGAACCTCACTCCCTGCAACCACATAGAAAATACTTAGAACCACTTCAAGAGTTTAATTGCATCTTCACGAGTTAGTATTTTTAGCATTTCTTTCCCAAGGAGACTGACATTTAGATTCCATAATTTTTGTGTTTATTTCATCTGCCTTCAAAGATGCTTCATCTTTTAATATTTTTACCACGAACAGTAATTCCAAAAGTCAAATTAATCATATGTATGTCATCTAACTACTAGTAAAGGTGCTGAGAAAAACTCATGTTGCTTTCTGTGACAGCAAGAGCAATTAGAATAGGATTTTAACAGAAAGAGTTTGATCTTCTTAAGGACAAAAATCCTAACTTGTGGATCTTTTATCACTTTAATCACTTCCAAGTCTCCTTCGCAGCTTAGAAAATACAGAGGTTATGCTTTTAGAAAAAAACTCAAATCTTGATTTTACATATGACAAGTGTATTAATACAATAAAAAGTAATTACTCTTCTTGTGAAACTAATGTGCGTTGTAATTAAACAGCTTGTAAGAAATTAATGGTATTCGAGTCCTGGAATGGATATTTAATCTACAACACAAAGAAAAATCTTTAAAGCGCTCTAAAATTGTTTTGACAGAAAGCCAAACAGGTATATTTTAGATAATCTCAATCAGCTTATGCCACATAAATACAATTTCATAATGGAAATGTAAACATTAATTTTATTCTAATTTGCCTGCATTGTGTGTCAGATGTTTCTACCAGAGATTGTCACAGGTGATTAATATCAGCAGAGTAGGAGTCAGAAATTGAGTAATGGGGCTCTGTACCATTACACTGCATTTTTCCCAAGATTAGGTTCATGTATTTAACAGGAATTCTTTTAGGTCCCTGTCAAGCGTACTTGATCACACAGTCACAGTAAGCTACCAAATACTGCAGCCATGACAATATGATCTTCATATCCAACAGCGAAAAGAACATTGGTAGGCATGACTTAATTTAAGAAGTGCTATATTAAGCTATATTTCTGCCAGGGATTGGCATCTCCATACAGTGCAGGGTGGACATGCCAGCTTGACTAGGCACAAGCTTGGGAACCTTCTGCATTGCACTCCTTTGAGCAGTGAAGGTATATCCTTAGAGAGCTTCATTAGTTTAGCAGAGCAACACACTGACTAAGTGAAGATGGTTGCTTCTGTACGGACACACTGTTCAAAACCAGGAATGGACATGAGGTATATAACCACAATTCAAAAGTGGGGTTGATTGTGGCACAAGAAGAAACAGGACACAGACTCAACATCCTGCAAGCTGTGTAGCAATGTCTGAAGCTCAGCTCCCATGTATAGCACCTGAAAGATTACAAAGTAGCTTAAAACATACTTTCTGTTAATCTCCAGAGCTCTGTTTAACTTGGGAGAAATGAAGAGAGAGCAGACTTTGGCCTGTTCACAGATCTGCTTGGACAATTGTCATGGGAGACAGTTCCGGGGAAAGGACAGGTCCAGAAAAGCTGGTTGATTTTCCAGGATCACCTCCTCCAAGCTCAAGAACAGTCCATCTCCTTGTTCAGGAAATCAAGCAGAGGTGGCAGGAGGCCTACATGGATGAACAAGGAGCATGTGACTGCAATCGAACGTGAGAAGAAAGTCTATAGAAGGTGGAAGCAGGGTCAGGTCACCAAGGACGAATACAGAGAAGGGGTGCAGGGATGGGGGTAAGAGTCAAAACCCACCTGGAGTTGAATGTGGAGAGTCACGAAGGGCAACAAGAAAAGCTTCTACAGGTGTATCAGAAGCAAAAGAAAGCCTAGGGAAAACGTGGGACTGCTGCTGAATGGGATGGGAGACCTGGTAACAAAGGACATGCAAAAAGTCGAAGTACTCAATGCCATCTTCACCTTGATCTTTACCCGTAAAACTGGTGTTCTGCAATCCCAGATCCTTGAGGCCCATGGAAAAATCTAGCAAGGAAGCAAGGAAGACTTACCCTCAGTGAAGAAGGACCAGATTAGGGAACATTTAAACAAAATGGACATACACAGAAGTCCACTAGCCTTCTATGATAGGATGACTGGCTTAGTGGATGAGGGGAAAGCAGTGGATTCTGTTCATCCCTACTTTAGCAAGGCTTTTGACACTGTCTCCTGTAGCATTCTCACTGACAAACTGAAGAGGTATTGGCTAGGTAAGTCAGGTGAATTGAAAACTGTGAACTGGCTCAAAGGGTTGTTATCAGTGGCAGAAGTCCAGGAGGAGAGCAGTCACTAGTGGTGCACATCCAGGGGTCAAAACTGGGACCCATACGGTTTAACAACCTTATTAATGTTCATAACAATGAGGTAGAATGCACCCCTAAGAAGTCTGTTGATAGAACTGGGAGGAATGTATATAAATATCTGAAGGCAGGCTGCCCAGAGAGGTTGTGGAGTCTCCATCCTTGGAGATATTAAAAACTGGACAAAACACAGCCCTGAACAACCAGCTCTAGGTGACCCTGCTCTGAGCAGAGGACTGGACTAGGTGTTCTCCAGAGGCCCCTTCAACCGTCCTATGACTGTGTGATGACCCCAGGGTACTCACCTGCTATATACCTGTGAAATCCCTGAGTCATGGCTGACTCCAAAGGACTTCTTGTTCTGTTCCCCAAGAATCGCTGACAGTGCAGGATTCCTGCTGGCTTTTTCTTTTGCAAAGAAAATGTGAAGAAATAACAATGATTTTTATCCTAAATCAGATAAAGACTTTTCTGACCTCTGCAAATGCCTGTGGAATAATAACTGAATACCAAAATACAGCAATTTCCACCTTTAATGTTTAGCATATCAGAGAACTTTGAGAAGACGTCTGCCTTTACATAGAGTGCCATTATACCTATTAATTCTATTACAGAGATACTTAATTTACTGTGGAGTAAATGGACTGCTCCCAGAATAAATTACATGGAACTAAGATATGTGAAGCCTCCATAAATCGCCACTTTTTTCTCAGACATAACTATCATTATTTATCTCCTACTTAACCAGTGTTACTTCTTTCTGTATCTTTCCCACAGTAATTCTCCTCCGTTTTCCTTATAGCAACTTCACTTGTCAGTATCTATGGTGCCAACATCATAAGAAAATGACACAAAAAAGCTAACTACTAAACAGACCCAGAATTCTGTGAGCTTGCCACAACCTGACATTGTTGTGTGAACACCACATCTTACAGATCTCAGTAGGAACTCGCTCTTTTCATGCCCTGCTTACCCTGGCTGGCCACACTGTTCTGACTGAACCTTTCTTAATGCTGACTAGAGTTGAAAATACACAACTGTTTGGCATACTGCAATACATGCTTGCCACTTTCCCAACAGCATGTCTCTCTTGGAATATATTCTGACTGTGATCTAGCATGACTTATTTACCTTTTGTTGGAGAGCTACTACCTAATCAGTTCACCCAGTAAGTGCACGGCACTTATTTCTGTCTACCTATAGTTCATTGGACTTTCCCCTGTCAAATTTCATCCTTTTTTTTCAGATATTTTCTCCAGTATGCCACGATCATTTAAAAATTTTAGTGTTGTTCTCCAGTCCATGAGCCATTAGGGATCCTACACAAATACCCAAAGTGTGGACAACGTGAAGATGTAAAAATGCTGGGAAAAAAAAAAGTAGCTACATCAGATAAAGCCTGATGTTTGGGAGATGCCACCTTATGTGTGAAGAATGCAGTATTTGCAAACTAATGTAAGAAGATATCAGCTATGAAATTCCCATCTGAAGAGAGAGGTGAGGCAGGATTAAAGAAAGGATGGCTCACAGTGTAATAATTAGGACTAAAGACCTTCCTATTCCATATTACCTATTTGATTAGCACCATGACCAACAGTTGTTAACTGATCTACATAGATGTGATACCTTTGAGAAATGAATATGAGTTGCAGTACAGGTCCTAGTAAATTTCCTATTTCACTATGACTTAGATTTTCTTTCCGATCTCCTCTGTCAACATGCAACCCAACTACTGGGTAGGCCATACGGTTTCAGGGTGCCATTAGTCTTCCACAGCTTAACCTGCTCTTTCTGTCAGCAGGTTAATAGTTGAATTACAGATTCAAAAGAAAAAAAAAAAAGGCATAGAACCTATGCTAATTTTATATAATAGAAAAAACTGTAACAGAAAAAAAAATATTTTATAGAAAAGATTTTCCAGTTTGACAGTAATCCCAGCTCTTACAGTGTGATTGAGTGCCTGACCTTCTTTCTTTCCCTCGAATAAGCCTTTTTATAGCCTTCTAGATACCTACAAGCAAGAAGGGGAGCAAAAGCTGCAGTTAATCACCTTCTGCTCTAGAGATCAGAAACAGGTCAAGCGTAACTGTTCAGTACCTGAAACAGTAGTGTTAAATAAACAGAAATAATGTCTTTATGTATATGCACCTTGATGTGGCAATGTAGTTGAATATTCTGTACAGCCGTATCTATGAAATACAGTAGCATAGTTCTTTCTTGGTTTATCATAAGACCCTTTACACAAAAGTAAAACTGTCATCCTCTGGTGAAAAGCACCTGTGAAATATTTGAGTGATTATGTGGCTTTTAAAGTTTCAGTCAATCTTTGCAAGAGCTTCAGCATAAACACATTTTTATCTAAACACAAACATGAAAAGAAATACTACAGTTATTGATTGCAAAAGTAGAGCCTGCTGGTTACTATTTATTTAACAAATAACTCTGCCAAACAGAGAGCTTCTTCCTCAAAGGCTTCATTATCTAACACCCCAGCTCTGCAAGAACTTTTTTTGTGTGCTTACACACATAAGCAGTTCCCTTTGATTTCAGCAGTATCCCTCTGACTGCATTTACCTTCCAAAATGCCTTTTCATGGTCTGAGTTTAAGCAGATGACAAAGTCAAGGGAAAGGAAGCCTGCAAGAAAGATGAATCGGAAGGATTTGAGCAAGGCTTCCTATGTTATCATGGGAGAAAGGTAGGTGCTTCTTCAAAAGAGCTGCTTAGAGAAGAAGCTTAACTCAGAGCTTCCCAATCACCTTCCTGCAGAGTCTGTCCAGTTCTATTTGCTATTTAGGAAGACTAAGAAGATTAGCTTAGGAAAAAGCCCAAAGTCAGATGCTTAAAGCACAGGCTAAAACCATGCTCTGATATTCCCAGTGTTTGCAGACCAGGAGCTGAAGCACATAAATAACCATGTTGTGGCAATATTAAAATATAGCTTTTTTAGACTCGTAAGTCTACTTCTCTGACTAGACTAGAGATGTAATGTCCTAGACTAGCAAACATGAAAGCTTCACCCCCAAGACATTTTAGAACAGAAAAAGGTTCTGCTTTCTTTTTCTCCCATAGGCCAGCAAGCCTTCCCTTCAGCAAGAAAAATATTTCATAAAGTATACTTATGGCAATACTGTTAGTGTTACAGTCTAGCCCTCAAAACACTTTCTGTAGCTAAGAAATACTGAAAATCAAACTGTTGTGATATAAAAAGTTACAATGTTAGGCAATTTTAATTCCTACATATTGTAGGTCAGACAAATTTGCTACTTGGTCTTTACTACTATGCTAAGTTGACACACACACTCAAACACACATATATGGGAACAACATATACATCTAATAAGGTTTTTGTTGGTAAGCATCGTGTTAGATTTCGTTTATATACTATGTCACACACCAGTGATACAATCTTTTTAGTCTACTTGGTGAATATATTAATGCTTTCAGTTTACAGAATTTTTTTTTTCCTACCTCAGGTGTGTCAGCAGGCACACAAAGAACATAGGTACGTAACTCAGTGCCACACCATCTCTAAAATAATGTATACTTGTCATTATGCAAAAAATAAAGTCTTAGTAGTTACTAATTTTACAAAAGGATCATTACTTCTCATAGCTTAAATAATTGTAAACAATTTTGTCTTTACAATTCCTAACAATTACATAATTTTAGCAATTGCTCACTTGTTTGGCTAAGAAAAATGATGTAAGATAAAAACTTCCCTAACATACAAACACGTGCTTGCCTTCAAAGTTTACAAAAAAAAGCTGCTTTGAAAACCATTCATGTCTTTGAAGGCTAATGATTCATTTCTTTTTTCCTATTTTCAAAATATTTTCAAATCCTGACATCTCCCCTTCTAAGCATAGGCTGAAAGAAAAGATCTTAACACTCAGGCTTTACAGTCATTAAATTTACATTTATTTTAGCAGGATACTTGTACTGCACAAATAAAAGAACAAAAAGATATTAAGGAGAAACTACTTCATCTGGATTAATACCATTTAAAATGTTGCCTTAGAAATGATGGGTTTCAGTAATCGGTTGTTAATCCGAAGAAACAACCAATAATGATGACTGATATTTTAGATTGCTTTACTAAGCAGTATATATACTTAAAAACTGAACAAACAGGTGATCTGTCACTTCACCTAGTCATCCATCACTTGGTGATTATACTGAAGGGCCCCTCACTGTGTACAATTTACTCAGTGTTCCAAGATTTCAGGGAATGGGGTAAAACCATCCCACAGTCTGAGTTTTTTTCCAGCTCTGAAGCAAACACTAGGGAGTTTAATCCACTGTCAGAGACATTTGCCCTTTCAAAAAGCAATGCAATCTCCAAGACTGCAAAAATGCAGAGCAGCTGTTTCAAAACAAGACAAAGTCAGTCCATTAGTCCACTGAACGACTACACTTGGTAGCTTTTCAGTAGTGGAAGAAAATCAAATCTAACCTACTGCACAGCTGGGAGCGTTTGGCCACCCTTCTGTGAATCTCCCGCATTTCATCTTTTTCTCTCTCTATCACGGAGTATAGTATCATAGCGTTCACCCATTCATTCAATTTGCCTCCTTTGCTTTATTTATTAGTGTTGGACCAGGTAACCTTTTGATACTGCTTACTGAAATGAAAGGACTAGCAAATCAGTATCCTCACTGCCCCACTTTTAAGTTCATGTTTCCTCCAACAGTCAAAAATTTCTCTGTCATTCTGCTAAGACGATCCCTTTGTTCTAGATCACCACAGTGGCAGGATTTTGAAAAACATTAACTCCTTTATTATAACAGAAAAAATAATGACAAATAACTATAGATCAGTAAGCACCCATAATATTGTGAAAATCATAGGTTTTCATACTAATAACAACTTTGGTAAAAACAGTAATTTTTTTAACCAGTACAGCTATACGAATTGTTATTATAGCCAAAGCTATTTCAGAAAAAAATGCCTAATACATGAAGATTCTCCCCCTTACTTTAAAGGATTAAACCATTCTGCTGCAGGCATCTTTACACCCATAATACTGAATCCACACTGAGTGAACAACTGTACCCAGGGAGTATAACAAGCAAACCTTAATAACAGACTCAGCAAGAAATCTCAGTCATTCTGATATCTTTTTGTGCAAGACAGGCTGAGAATGCCAAGGAGCAAAAGCCACAAGTAATTTGTAGCATTTCACAGTTACATTAACACCTCTAATTGTAACTGACAGGGCAATTAAGGCTGAAAAACGTCCCAGTACAGTGGCTTGTACATGATGATTGTCCCACTGAAACAACAGATCATGTATTCTATTTGGAGGAAAAGTGTTTCACTTTATTTTCCTCCATTGAAGTAGATGTCCCAGTTCATCATGCCTCATTAAAAGGTTTGTGTTGCTATAAACATAATTATTTTAAACAATCACAAGCCTTTATATCAAGCACGTAATTTAACAATTCCCTTTTCAATACCAGTATCAGTAAGATTCTTTTTAAAAAAGGATGTTAATTGTTATATATAACCCATTTAAATAATGAGTCTTAGAATAACAGGAAATATTCTGAATACAAATATATTTAGGACATACATTCCCCCTCCCTTTTTTTTTTTAAGGAAATCCAGACAATTGCCCTCATGTGCCTGGGTTTGCCAGGTTTTGTACACTGGTTTTCCTAACAGCCTCCCTTCCTCCCACACACATGCACAGTTCCCTATGGTGAGCCATAACAAGCCAAGTTATGTCCAACATCAGCAAGTAGTTAAATTCTGTAACCACAAATTTACAGAAATTTGTTTCTGTAAAAACTTGGTGCTTAGGGCCCAATATATACAATATAGATATTTGGAGGGGAGAGAATACTTAATTAGACCTACTCTAATCCCAAGAGACTGAATGCCCATTAGTAGTTAGGGTATGTTAGGTGCAATCTTCAGGCACACCTTACCATTGAGCTTCATCTGAAAGGAATCCTGTTTATTTGCCCCAGGACTGCTCCATAACATGAACTGAAGTAACTGGAGATGATTGAGAGATCTGTGTCAAAAGCACACTCCTGATCCAAATTAAAATGCTAATATAGATGCATCTGTATCTGCTTCTTCAAGTAGAAAGCAGGTCAGTAACACATCCACAATTTAGGAGGAAAGAATTCCTCTCCAGTTTCTGCACATATACTAAGGATTTAAAACGGGTGGGATTTTTTTTCTTCTCTGAGAAGTCTCCCACATCTTAGCTGTTGACTGTTTAATTTCTCAGTTGCATCCTACTAATCATTTACTATATACATTTGTATATCAAACATTAATAATATCTGGCCATACTTTACACAGCTATGATTATAAGCATACAGAGGAAAAACAAAACAAAAAAAATAAGCCCAAATCCCACAACTTTATGCTGTATTGCAATCTTAAAGAATATATATGAATAAAAATAGTCTGAAGGCTGAATAAGGATGTAACTAGTTCTGGCAATTATTAAAATAGATTAATATAATGACTGGTCTTAGAAAAATACCCAGATCTATGTCCAAAGTGTGACAGAGGTCATATTAAAGGTGAGGAGTGGATTTCAGAGTGTGCTTTTGTTACCTTTCCCAAACTACACTCAAGACAGATTTAAGGAAAAAAAAGAAAACACAAACCAAACCCATAATTGCAAATGTCATGGCAACACATGGGCCTTTACAGGCCTGAAAAGCAAAGTGAATCCATTAACATGCCACCAAGATGTTTTAGAGAGCTGGAGAACCTGACATATGAAGAAAGGCTGAATGAACTGTGTTCAGCCTGGGAAAGACCAGGCTTAGGGAGGATCTCACCACACCCTTCATAAAGCACCTAAAACATAGGTACAGAGAAGGAGGGGATGCTCTTTTCACAAGGATGCACAGTGACAGAACAAGAGGCAACGTGTAAAAGTTGCTCAAGGGAAATGCTGTCTGGCTATACGAAAAAAACATGCACCCTGTGATAATTAAACACTGGAAGAGGTTGCCCAGAACACTGGTAAAATTTCTGTCACTGAAAATCTTAAAAGACTCAGCTTGACAGATTTCTGAATAACCTAATCTATGGCCCTGACTTCTTACTGATGTTTGGACCAGTAATTCCAGAGGTCCCTTCCCAACCCAGGCTTTTCTCTGTTTCTGAGCCCTGAGTAACAACAGAAGTTCTACACACAAGGTGAAAAAATAGTATAAAAAAATATTATCTTTTTTTCCCTTTGGAATCCTGAACTGCAGCAGTTCATGCGTGTTTTTACTGTGAAAAGGATAAATAGCAGTATGCATTTGTTTGGTTCACACTGCAAACAATCAGAAAAGTACTGAGGCATAGGGCTTATATCCTCCAAGGTTTCTACCTTATCTGCTACAACCTGGGTCCATCAGTAAGAGGTATGCTAATGTGAAGAGGACTTTAAAGAAGCAGAACCTCTCATGACAAGTTTGGAAAACTACATGAGCTATTACAGGCAGCATCGGCCTTGCCCTCTTCTCTTCCTCTCTCCTGACAAAGGCTTGGGGGAAGAATTTGAAAAATGGAAATACAGGTAATAGACTAGATAAGGAGGCTTCTTTTCAGCTGAAAATGTGAGGGAAAATTTGAAAATATTTTGAGTTTCTGTTGCTTTTAATCTTCCTAAAGAAAGAAAGAACTCCTTGAGATTGTGCTTAGTAATTTGGCTTTCGTCATGGCAATGGCCTACTACAGACTTCCAAAGGAAAGAGGATTTAGCCACTATCTTCTTCCATTTGTGTTTGGTCTGCTCTGGACACCCTTGGGCTCGTGGAGCAGGGCAGAATGATGACTACTCAGAAATTGCTTCTGATATGGAAGTTACTGGTCACTGCCTTCCATTTCTCTGTTCCGTAGAGTGATCAGTGCCCTTGCTTTTTTCTGCACTCTTATTCACCCTTCTCTAGTGTCCTCCTTCCCTTAAATACTCCAAGTATTTCCTCATGACACACCACTTAAAAACTAGTGGCTGCCAACACTTGCCTGCATTAGCTTTGTACAGCAATTTCAAACATTTAGATGAAATAAGTGGAGAATGAGTCAGATAATTCAGTAATATGTACTGGAAACTAGTTTTGGGTGGTTTGGGTTTTTTTTTTCCTCAAAGCTCTGAGTTGCTTGTTTAAACATAGCTAAGGCCAAATGAAGTTTGTGTTAGAAGAGACTGTAATAGCACATGGCATAATTTACAAGAAGTTGAGAATAATGTAACCTTTTTGTAGAGTTCAAGACACTGTTGCAAATCACAGCTCTGATCCACTGCCATATTAATCAGTTTTTATATTAATATAGATAGAGCTGCATTGTTTCATTAGGCTGTTACATAGCATGTAACACACTGGTCAAAGCCAGTAAATCTCTAGAGAAAAGAGGCAAACCCCAGAGGCCTTTCTTTACCTGAGGATTCCGTGCTATTGCTAGTTCACCTTTTAAATCTAAATTAAAGCAATGGAAAACAACAAAAGCAAGCAGCATTTTCACAAAAGACCACCCACAGATATTTCCTTGCAGAATAAGGTCGGTAACAAGGCTTCTCTTTTTGGGCCTGCGACAATGAGAATTTACAGTCTTCTCCACTGGGTGGCAACCCAGGATGCAGCAACAGAAAGAACTGCTCTCTCCGGAGGGCCACCAAAAAAAGTTTTTGCTTCTCTTGATGTTGCGCTTGGCAATGCTATGAATACGTGGAAAAAAAGAAACTTTGAACAAAGGTGACAGATTATGGCCTAATCAGATTGGATGCAGTTCAAATGAGTATTGACATAGCCCCCCCCCCCCCCCCAATCCCATTTTTTGTTTGTTTCTCTTCAATCATAACAGGGTTATGAAATGTGAACTATAGTTGCCATTGAAGTGTTTGAAAGTAATGCTGACTTCTGACAAATGGTTTCTCACATGCATCATTGTTACAGTTCTGCAGGTTTTTTTAGAATGAATGATTTTAATAGTCACTTGAATTTATAGTAAGAAAATGCAAGACGCAAACAGGGAAAAAACCTCAAACACTACGTCTCTGATTGGTTTAAAACACAGAATGCACTTCACCTGTCAAAATCTCGTAGAACAAGAAGGACTCCTTTCCAAAATACTTGCAAACAGACTCACTTTGTTTTCTAAAGTTATTCTGTGGCTATCAGAAGAAAAACCAGGAATAATAAAATTACGAAGTCCACTTTGTCATTGTTGTAGCATGATTAATATGACTCCAATGAAGTGAAAATAAAGAAATACAGTGCAAAGAAGAAAGGCTTGAAGTGGAATACAAAGTAGAGACAATAATATGGAAATCAATGGGAAAAAGATGTGAAAAATACTGCATGAGAGAGCTGTGCCAATATGAGGTAAACTAAAAAATGTTACAAAAAAATGAGAGGAGGATGACAGATTAGAGGGAGAAAAAGAAAAAAATCACACAGTATTTTCCTCCAAAGAAATAACAGGAAATAATGTATAAGATTGAGCTCTTCATACTGTATGAAATTAAGAAGAAAAAAGTTCTATCTTTTTGTCACAGTGGGGAAGCCCATAAAACTTCAAAACATTTCTGCTCTAACTTCTGGCTCTCACTTCCTAGTTCTGAAGGACTGCTGCAAAGCAGGACATTGTGGATCCACAGTACACACGCCTTGAAGTGAATGCACAAGTGTGAGTGATTGTTAGGTTACAGCTGTTTTACATTCGAGTGCCCAACAATCTTTTTTTCTTTTTCTAAGAAGAAAATGGTTCAGAAATATCCAGTCTAGTATCACAGAGAAGAATTTCAAATGGAGAAATGTCTCCACTCAAGAAGCTGCACTCTCTAAGCAACCACTCTCTAAGGTTAGCCCGCAGGGACTTGGAATAAAAATACACAGCTACACTTTCTCCCTTCTCTTCCTTGGGTACAGTCCCCCAGTTTCTGGCAATTTATAGAAAGCAGAGCTATGGTGTAACTTTATCAAGAGTCCTTGATGAATTACTCCATGATTTTGTCTAGCCATTCTTTGAACGAAGATACACTGTTGACTTCCACAACATCCTGGGACAGAGATTCTCTGATTTAATTACACACTATGTGGCTAAGTACCTTCCTTTTTTAGTTGGCTGGCCAGACATCATTTATTGTTGGTAACTGTGAAGGACTATTGCCTATTCACTTTTTTAAGCTTGTGTGCTGGAGATCTGTTTTGGAGTTAGATCTCCAAATGTTCCAGGAAAGTGGTCTCATTTAAACAGAAAACCACAGTCACAGAAGGACATATTATTGTCACTATTATCATGATGTCCCTTTTTTTTTTTTTTTTTGGTGATGAAAAACATGCCCCAGGGTGGCTAGTTTTAACATGCTTTTTTAATGTGGATTCATCATGGGTTATTTTAATTGTGATGATATTGGTACTGAAATTTTTTTTTGTTTGGAAAAAAAATTTGCAGCAGAAAGTTTCTCTCCCAAATTTTCTGATGTTATCAAGGTATTATAGTTAGTTTGAACTCACTACAAATACTAAGGTGAAAGCAAAAAAGTATTTTAATTTTACCAAATGCAGATTTTTACAGAACAGCAATGATATTTTGAGACAGATGTGGGTAATAAAAATATCATTCCTTACTGGAAATCTGGCTTGCTTTCCAGGTGTTCCCCTCAACTACCAGCTGACCTCAAGACTTTTAATACAATTTCCCATAGCTGGGATCTATTCATTTGACAATGTCTGTCCTCAGGCTTAGCTTCCCCAAATGGAAGCTAACTTCAGAGTGAAATCTCCACTTTTGTCCTATCATCTCAGCAGATTTCAGCTGATGGGTTTCATTTATCCCCCAAGTTTACCTCCCCCAAAATTAATACAGTTAGGGAATTCATCTACCTTCACATCTTCCAAAAAGCTCCTCACAACAGTGAATTTAGTTGTGTTCAACACCTAACTGACAGAAAAAAATAAATCTGACTACAGTATGTATCTGTACCTCTTCATTGCAGGCAGACAGGTGAAGGTAAAGTAGCATTACCCCCAGATGCACACAAGTTCAAATGCATAAGCTCAGAATTATTTTATATACACATATGAGAAAAATGAACTTATTACACTGCCTATTTATCAGAATATGAGATTTCCTAGGACATGAGTTGGTCTGTCCCTAGAGAAAGAATTTGTTCTCTTGCCACAAAATGATAAACTTATCTATTCAAGGTCTATTTCATGTTTACAGAAAGGGGGGGGGGGGGGGGGAGGCAATGCAAATCCCAAATAGTTTAAATCTTTCTGGAGGTGATGGAAGTATTAGAGAAAACTGCTCATCTGAACAACTGTAAGATCTTTTTACATATGGCTTCTCTTCATGTATTCCACTACAACTTGTGTACACAGCTGAGACAAGAGTTCTTCTTGTCATGTGCATCTGTTTGACTCATCGTATGTGCTGTATCTATCACACTGCGAACTGTTCCAATGGCAGTGTTGAAGCATCTGCCACATAGGCTCCCTCTCCAGAGGAGTTCAAAGCCTAGAGGAATCTGAAAGAAGGAAGCAGCAAAAAGCAATTCAATGAGCTTCAGCTGATGTTCAGAAAACTTGTTTTTCTTTTACCTTCAGCGGTCATCTTCTGGTGACATTTACCTAAGGACGGTGCACATTGGTGCACCTCTAACTACAGCTCCCTGAGGCACAAGGTAGAAGTGACCCATTTCTGTACTTTCTTTCTGATAGCCATGAAATATGCTTTGAATTGCCTCTACTTGTTCTCTTTGGGGGCAAATCTTTTTCCATCAGACCTACACATCTTTGAGGGCAAGATTCAGATCATCTAAGCTACACAGCTGCTCTGTGCTGCTTGCTCCAAGCGATCACAACCTTTAGAAACAGCCAGTCCACTAGCACTTCGTAGGATGTGTCTCTCTCCATTGACTATACGGACTCAAGAAGTCCAGATTAGATGCCTAAGTTTTGCAGAGCTGAAGATGTCAGTTGAATCCCACCCCCAAAATGAAGTCTTCCTTGTATACTCAAATATGGCATTATCAACGTAAGAATCCAGGAGAATCAACAGCATTAACTGAGACATGAGCCAAATTATTTTTCACAGGTGTCTAAGCAAATAAACAACTTCAGGCTGTTTGACTCAACATTTTTTTCTGCAAATACACTCCTTTACTAAGGAAATAAAAGTACAGAAGAGGGGGCAGAGTCTAGCTATCAGCTCTTGAACTGGCTGGTAAAAAATTCTCCTTTGAAAAACTAATTCCCTAGATATAAAAATATGGATTTGAAATTAAATGATTACTGCCAAGATCTCTGTGAATACAGTCTGTGCTGTCAAAAGGCTGAAGGGCAGTACTACAGAATGAGTTTTCATTGGTTTGGACCATAGTCAAATCTTTCCTGTGCTAGAAATATATTCAGTCAAGAGCCAGTTGCCCTTATCTTGGGATTCCTGTTCAAGGAACTGAAGAAAATATAGTGATAATCTGCAAATACAGGAGGCTTTTGCTCAAAAAATAACTGCAATGATTTATGCAGTCTCTTTCCATTAGCTGCTGTCTAGAACCACTGTACCATTCAGTACTGCTCTTCTACCGTTCAGAACTGCAGCATGTTAACTGACCATGTTTAATACTTTTCAATGGAAAATGAAACATCCTTATATCAAAAACATTGTTTGTTAGGATTTTTTTAATTATTTTTATTTATTTTAAACAGCTTCTGTACAAGGATTTCAAGATGCACTGATAATATATTTTTCTTCCCTAAATAGAATAGAACATGTTGCTTTGATGTTTGAACTGAAGGCAATAATATTAGCTATCTGCCATGCTATCTTTGTAGATTCCAGAAGTATTTCATTAAACAACAAAAAAAAAAAGCAGTTTTATTAGACTGTAACATAGCATAGGCTTATTGCTTCCTCTATTATTGTTGTACTTATGTGTGATTCAGAGGTTTTAAAGACATCAGGATATGAAAGTAAGACATATTAAAAGAAGGATTAGTAGGAACGTACTCGTGTACAGGAACATAAGCTTCTCTCAAATACTGTTGTCATCATATTTGGAAAAAGGACACAAACACACCAGTTTTTATAGCACTTTATAAGAACTGGAGACTTAAAACCTGGAGTTCTAGATGCCATAACCTCTCCTGCAGTGAAAAATAGGCTTTGGAAACAGAGGGAAAATGAAAAAAAATTTCATATTCTTTCCATAAACACCCTAACTCTCTCCAAATCCATTCCCAATTTTATCTAACCCTTAAAATGAAACAACTTTAAGAAACTATGCAAAACAGAAAGTTTTATACCTTATTCAGGAATATGTTCCATCTTTGATCAAAGGTACTGAGAAAGAGCTAGAGTGGTGCTTGGTCCTGCACAATTCTTTATACTGGTTACCCCAGTTACTTTCATACATCACTTTGAGCAGAAGATCAGCGCTAGCAGAAATTGATCAACACTGCTATATGACATCATTACTTTCAGAATATGGATCAACATGCGTACCTAATTTTCTGGTGAATTATCCCAAACACTTAGACATAATGGTTCTGGATCAATCTCCCAGGTTTAACACTTAGTGTTTAGGGTATTTTGGTTTTTAATCTCAGCATAGATGTTTCGTATTAGTTTGCTTTTAGATATTTTAAACTTAGATAACATAAATTCTACCACTACCTTTAGACTGATGCCCTTTACAGCCAAGGGGCAGAAACAAGTCCTTCTAGGAAGTTCTATCCAACCATTTAAAGATTAAATGAATTGCATCCTACAGGGGTCCATTTCTCTCTTTACTGAAAAAGAGATGAATAATACCACAACTTTTAGCACAGCAAGCTCTTATTAACATAAGACATAAATGTGTTTAAAAATTAACGTGACAGAGATTCACACCTCACACTCCTTAGGAGGAAAAGCTACATATTATTACACAGCAGTATGCTATAGTGCAATCCCTCCATCCATAGTCATGGGATTTTTCTCAAATATACATCATGATTCCTAACAGTATGAAGGAAGGTCTGCCGGTACTCCTGCCTATTACAAGCAGCAGAGAGATCTCTTTTATTGTGGAAGGAAAACAGTTCATTGTGAGTTTGGACTGTGTTTTATGCTTCATATTTTCTTTCTCTGCCTCATAGGTAGCAAGTATGTATTTGGGAATAATCTGAACAGTCTCCTGTTGCATGAATGTAACAATTTAATTCTGCTGCTTTGATCTGTTCCTTCATAATAACTTCTCATGAAATCTTAGGCAGTACCTGAACATGAAAACCTTTCAGATTTGGACATGACTATTCACACTAGTGCTTGACTGTGTCATTTACTAAGCCTGCAGCAAGGCACATATAAGTGTGTTCATGTCCTTTTCGTTAGTTTTTGCTTCAGTCTTTTTTCAGAGATAGTTGTCACTGAAGCACTCCTAGCAGGTATGTGCTTGCCTACATGGCTAAACTCAAAACATCACTTGGAACATATTAAAGATGCAAATGCATTACATGGGCTAGCAAAACACGATTAAACTTCTGTGTGGGATACTATGCTTTAATAATTAAAATTCTTTCTAAATTAAAGTAGCTTCAGTTTGGTTTATTCATTCAATGAACTGAGGAAAAAATGAGCTAATGTCACTGATTTCTAAATTCACAGTCTTCATTAATTCAGCTTAATTTTCCTGAGTGCCCACATGTGGGTGAGTGCTAAAAAACTTTGGCCCTAAGAATGCAGTGTTAGAATAGAAACAGTTAGAACAAAATCGTCATTTTAATGAATATAAGACAACTTGTGCCTCTCTTCATATAATTCTAAAGGAATAAAAGAAGAAGCCGAGCTGCTAAGGAAGATAAGAAACCTTAACTTTTATTAAAGAACAGAAGATACGGTATTTTGAAGTACATGCTCGTAGACTCCCAGTTGTGAATGGCAGATTAGTTTTACTTCATTAGAGAGGATCTAATGATTCTTTTGACTACAAAAGCAGCAAGAAGAATTTCACATAATTGGAAAGAATAATATTTATTTCTAGAAAAACTAATGAGTGAACTCATTCTTTGAATACATTAATAAAACTTACAAATACCAATTTTTTATCATCTGTATTACATAAACAACATTAACAAAATCAAGCTGTATACATAAAAATCTACAGAATATTCACCAAAATAGGACTATATAAAGCAAATTTTTTCTGAAATAGAGAAAAACTTACTGCGAACTTTTGCCATTAGACACACAGGAAACATCAGTGGTTTTCACATAAGACTCCCAACCAATTTCCAGATCTCTCAAATCACCCTGCTTGAGTATCTAAGTCAGCTGTGAAAACGTAAAAAACAAAAACCCCATCATAATCTAAGTTTCAGTAGCGTATTTTCACAGCTGGTGCAGGATGCTCAATGAAAATCTGACCTATAGCTGTCAAGAGAAAGTCTTTGGCAGACGTAACATAGCAATACAAAGGTTGAAAGGAATATCTGTGAATGCTGCGGTGCTGAACATTAGCACACAGAAGTTTGCTGTCTGGACTGGTAAGCCTGCAGTGTTTATAGAGGACTGCTGTGAACATTACAGTGAAAGAGTACCCCATAGAAGGTATTTCACAACCCAAAATATTGTTTAAAAAATTCATTGAGAGCTGTTGTATTAAATTGCCATGGCTAAAGGTGATAAATAATTTGTTTTTAGAAATATAAAATGTTGCAGAACATCACTGTGTGAGAGGGGCCTCATTGTAAAATATTACTGAACTTATTATTTGAAAGATATCCTGTATATCGAAGTTGAATTCAGTTAGATCACATTTCTTTTATAAGAACTTCAGTGAGGCACAAATACACAAATCTTCTGTCTAGTATAACCCGCTATGATTCACAGTTATTTATTTTATGTTGGGCTTATTTTTGAACTATGCAGCAAAGCCTCTTGTATGAGTTTTCCTTGGTATTAATATGAAACCGTATTATACAAAAAGGAGATGATAGATTTTTTTTTTTTGCCTCTATTGTTTCATGTCATAAACTATGGTAAAGTAGTCCTGAATTCCCTAGGAAAACCTCTAAGAGTCATCACTAATACTAAATCCTGGAGTAAGTGTATTTTTCTATGACTGTATAAAATGAAAGAACAGAACACTCCAAAATGAAGGTATGATGATGCCATAATTCAAACTCTTGGAATATCCTTGGTCACTGGTCTTTCTCATGCCTATCTTTCAACAGCCTTCTGTGACTTTATATTATTTATTTAACGTGGCTCTAATGTTTTTCAATTTAAAAGTCAATACATTTTGTAAATCAGTACCAGCTTAATAAAAATTAATTCACCTGGTGTTACAACCCTTCTATTATAACCCCTGCTGTGCATGACAAATGACTCGAATGTTTCTAGGAGAAACACTCCAGAAAATTATATATTTGCTCAAGCAAACAAAAGGAAAAATAGATCATTTATTTTCAGGTAGTCAAATGCAATACATATTTTGCTGCTTTTACATAATTAAATAAATTCCATCCTCAAGAGTCATGGGGTTTATCTAAGTATATATTGAGAACTGATATTACCACTATGAAAGCAGGAATTATTTTATTTTTATATCTCATGATAAAACAGAGAACAAACCCCGCAACTAATATAAACAAAGGGATCATATACTATTTCTTTTTCTCCCCTGATGTCAGACTTGGATCTCCTAAAACCATCTGACACAGGGATCTGAATTTCAGCTCTCATATAAACTACCTAGTTTTTATATAATCTATCATCAAGCCAGTATCCTTCTTTCTTCTAATTTTTGTCTTTCTCTGGAATGAATAGTTCAGATTGTATTCTCCACTAGAATCCCCAAATTCATTAAGCTAACCTAAAAATAATGTTTAAGGTTTATCAAAAGAAAAGACAACAAAAAGTTGCCTCCAGAAAACCAGCAACTAGAATAATATAATTATTTTTTGTTATTCAATTACATGTTGATGCCAGAAGTAGAAATGCCTTTTGTTTTCTACGTTGACACAGAAAAATTTATCATAAGCCCCTCTCATTCTTCTAACAAGTCAAGTAGGATCAATAAGAAATGATTTGTGACTGGGGGGGGGGGGGGGCAGGCAGTGGTAAAATTAATGGTGTTGCTCATTGGTCATCAAACATATCCTGATGTCAGTAGTTTTTCAAATGAAAATGTATAAATTGTAATGAAAAAATCCTCCTGAATTCAGGGAGGACCTTTGGAGCCCCATGTTCTTATAGACCAGATGACCTGATTTTTCATTACAGTCCAGGTGACTTCACTTCCAAGCATCCTTAAAGGGGCGGCAGCAATTCAAAAGAAAAATACTTCAGATTTCAGGCATTTGGATTTAACAATTTATTTAATTTTCATTTTCCTTACAAAACATTCAGCCTAAAAATATCTTTATCCACCATTTACCTCTTAAGTTGACTCAGTGTTTTGGTATCTGAAAAGTTCTGGTTAGCTTGCTGTGGAACGCTATTGGTGCTAAGATTTTATGAGTTCATGGGAAGACTGAACATTCACATCTCTGGGTCAGGCATTTCCAAATTTGCAGATTGTGAGGAAGCAGATATTTACAATTGTTTTTTTCTCTACACATCTGTCACTGGTCCTTGTTGGCAATAGTGTATTAGGCAAAGCAGTAAGAGTCAAGTTGCTCAGGCAAATCTTTTCCATAGGTGGCAAGTGGTGCCTTTGATGGCAGTTTACATTCTGCTTCATTCTAACGTGATGACTAGCTCAAATAGAAGAAAACTAAAAGGAATTCATTAGATCTCCTTATATCACCATTTATCTTCTCTTGTTGGCTAAGAACAGATTCAGGATGGTACTCTTGTTTCAGAATATTTAAGAATCAAAAGAGAAAATTCCTTTCCCCAGCCTAAGAGCTGTGCTAAAGCTAAGCATTTATTTGATGATAGATGCTTATTATAATCACTTTCTAACAACTTGCTTAGCAATTAAAATCAATCATGCTGTTTAATTCCTCTTAATTTGGATACTTTAGATATGAAACTCTTCCTTCCAAACTTGATTAGCTGTTTTTAATAATCTCCATTACTCCTGAATCCTTCAACACACATAATTTTACTATTTTCTTCTCTCATATCTATTTTTATTTCAGTGGAATCACTCCTCTGTGGATTTTTAATCCATCTCTCTTCAAATTCTAGCCAGGCACTCTGGAGTACCAAAACTGTATACATGTCAGTTAAACCACTTTATGTTCATGAATGAGAACAATCTCAGTCTATTTGCACAACTCCAGTTATTTTAGCTTTAATGCTAAGATCCACTGAAAGTCCAAACTGATGCATGCAGTTCTTCTCATATGCTTTGGTAGTGCATGACTTATTAATTGCAATTCCTCTTTTTCCATTGAACCTAATGAATCCTGTAACACTAAACTCCAGGTACTTCATCGTGGCACTCAGTGGAAGGGCTGAAGACTCCTCTGAGACGTCCCCTCCCTCATTCTGCAGTGATGTGGACCTTGCAAGAGTAGTCTTGCTCCTGCAAGTCCTGCCCGCTACCAATCTTGCCTGACATGAATACAGGAATTTGGGGATTCTGGTCTCAGTTTTTGATAAAAGCATGAGCATGCACTGTGTGACAGGCTAGATTCAGAACAATTTCTAGTTTCAGAATCAAGTGCCATACTGCCATGACATTACGATTTGGGGGAAAAAAAAAAAAAAAAAAGGCTTAAACCAAAAAAAGAAACAGCTCAAGCATATGAAATGTCAACTGTTAAGTAAGCTTTCATTTCAATAATACCCTCTTTTTCTTTTTCTGACCTTTTCCCATCCAGGCTTGATAATCTCTTAGATGGTATTAGAAACAGCAAAGGCTGTAAGATTTATCTGAGCTATGATATTATAGCTGTTAAAACCTTGAACTACTTCCTTTAGAAAAAATGTACGGAAAAGGAGAAAGAAGAACTGCAAAGATTTTTTTAACACATATCTATCTTCTGTCTCCAGGGCTTATTGCTACTTGCAGCTTGAAACACAGATACAGTAAACAGTCTCAGCAATCTCTTCAGGTCCTGATACACTCACACCAGGATTATGTAGCTTATGATATTGCTTTCCCATGTCAGGCCCAAAATTGCAGTCATTACCAGCTATGGCACATGATTTTTAAATAGAAGGCAAAACCAGACGGAAATTATGAAGAATCTCAAACCAGATAAAATCTATTTATCTTTAACTAATTTGAACATACAGACTTTCCCCCATCTGTGCCAGGAACACTGCACAGATGAATTCACCAATATCTTTATTTATTACGGGGCAGGGGGGGGGAGAAAAAAAGAAGAAAAAAAGAGAGTGAGTGTACAGGTTCAGGTGTTCTTCAGTATTTACAGAGAAAAACGATGATGCCTGCTCCAGTCATTATTGCTTCTAAAATGTCACAGTATCCTGGCATCATGGCAACAGAAGTTGAGCAACACAGGATTTAGATAATCCTAGATTCAGAATCAGAGAGCTGGAGGAGATTTTAAGAGGTTATCCAATTTATCTCCATATCTCCAAGGAAAAATCAGCTTTTGCTGCATCATTTCTCAGTGCCTTGTCTTGCCTGTTCTTAAACATCCTCCTTCAGGCAAACGCTGGACCCCAAAACTACCTGGTTTTGTCCCTTATTATCCTTGCCACTAGAAAACTCTCCCTAATATTTAATCAGAATATATTTTAAATGTTTGCTATGTGTCCTAGCCATTATGGAAGCAGGTAACAGACACTTTTCTTCCCCCTAGCAACAGCCTGTTTGCACTTTACATTTTCTCTTAACAGTTTTTCTTTTCCAGGTTAAAGAAATCTAATTCCTTGACTCCTTTTTTGTAAGCTGAGTTTCCTAGATTCTCGATTGATCTCATAATACTTCTGGGAACACTCTACAAGTATGCCACAGCTTTCCTGAAAATGCTAAAACTGGGCTCAGGCTGAGTTTCATCAAGATCATTTTGAATGGCTTACCCTGGTTTTTGCATGTTACTAGTTCCTTCTAATCTGGTTTGCCTGCACAATGGTTAGGCTCACTGCCTCCAGTCCACATTCCTAAAGCCTGATGTCTTAATTTCCCTTCACGATATCCCCAAACACAATCACTTCTGATGCTGCTCATCTCCCATCAGATCTCTTCGCTAGTTGATTGATTCATTGATCCATTTCAAATGTCATTTCCCAGCATAATTTGTGGTGCAGAACAGGAGCCTTTCTTGCTCAAACACAACTTCCTTGTTTCTGAATTTGTAGAATTTGTTTGTTTGACTGTGTTTCTGAGGCTGACTTTGACTTTCCATAACCAAGAGAAATCTCCAGGCATTGCACACCCAATGCATGTGCCCCTCTCCTGCATGCTTGTGTCACATGTGCCTTGTTTTCATAGCAGGCACACATATGTGCCTAAGCACAAAAAGAAGAGAGTGCCCATTTTTCCCTAGATTAACAGTTCTGTAATAATAATAATAATAATAGTAAAAAAACCCCTGATCTCAGTCAAAGCGCAGGAAAGATTTTTTTCCCCTTCAGTTACAAAAGAACAAATATAAACAAATAAAATTGAACAAAGGACATTTTAACTGAGTAACGAGGCAAAATGAAGAGGAGGAAGAGGACAAACGTGAGCACCTTCATATAGCTACTGAAGCAGGAGAATATGTACCACAACATATTTCGTGTACAAGTAAAGGTACTGAGATGTAGGAACTAATCCGCAGGTCTCAGCTCCAGTTGATAACCTAGAGCAACTCAGAGCATCCTGCTCTTCTGCTTTTAATCAGCTGTCTGTACTTCTAAATATTATCTACACTTCAGCTCTTTCAGGAAGTTAACACTAAAATTTACTGACCAAAAATATAAATATATATATTAACATACATATGAAAACAAAATATTTTAGTAAGGAAATTTATAAGTTAAACTAATATCAAAGTGGTCTTACTTTTAAGATATAGTGCTTTTGTCACCAGTTATATCTTTAGGTTGATCCACAAATAAATAAATTGCATTAATTAAATATTTTTAGTCAAATTAAATTACTTTTAAAAAACACTATGGTCTAGGATTTAGTAGAATGTCTCATTTCTGTGTAAGGACTTTAGTGTCTAATCAATCAAAATCAAACAGTATAGTGCTATAGTATAAACATAGTAACAGTATAATAATATAACTAAAATATAATAATACCATATAATAATATAGGTTTGAGAAGATATAACACATTAATAATGTTATAATGTTAATAATAATAACTAAAATATAATAGTACCATATAATATAATAATATAGGTTTGAAAAGATATAACATATTAATAGTAAGACTGTAAACAGACAGAAGTAATGATACAAGTACCTTGTTCTTAGGAAATCTGTAATTACAGGATGCTTACTTCAAATTGTTACTGAAACATTTGGTAGGAATAGTATAACTTATTTGGGGAGGGGCAGCAAAACAAAAGCCAGGAGGTAAAGTTGATATTAAATCTCAAATATAGATATCTAAAGAAGGAACACGTCATCTTGAGAAGATTGTTGAAAGCTTAAGACAAAGGTTCCCAATGAGACTATCAAGGGAATTAACCACTCATTGGGCCTTAGTGCTGCCAAAGCATTGGACTACCCAAGAAGATAAAGAAAAGTAGGCCTGTAGCTGTTTGCTGAAAGGGTATCCATTAAGTTTCCTTAGGTATCATTGATCAATAAATTACAGCTGCCACCTAACCTTTTTAGAGACACCTGAGGGTGCAGGCTGTCACTGTTCCTTCTATGTGGTACCAGCTATCTCCCACTTTGACTCACTTCACAGCCTTTAGCCACCTTCTTTGAAATGACCTTTGATATTACCTACTAATAAACGCTGTATTAACACCATGATCTTTATAAAAAAGTAATTGCAATGAACCTTTTAATATTTTGCTCTCTGTCATCACAAGGACTTCCTGCTCAGAGAAATACTTGTTCTGGTGATGAGAGCAATAAAGCAAAACCATAGAGATCAGCTCTCTGACAATCATTCTGACATCCACAAATGCTAGTATTTTGTAAGCTGTGAAATACATTGATTCCAGAGATACACATCCAGGAGCATAGCAGTTCATTATTATCTCTTCTTTGCCATTGCTGCTGAATGATGTCTCCCAAGATGCTGCATACATAAAAAAATACATGTGTTTCACCTCTAAAATGTTTTATCTTCATGTTTTAACTTTTAGCTCTCTCCTGAGACACCATATATATTAAGAGATTACTTCATTCTTCAGACTCAGAGAAAGTTTTAAGCAAATAGCTTGAGTCTGTTATCACCTACCCTGTATTAAAAGGAGCATTTCATAAAGATCAAGCTCAAACAAAAATCCATATTCTTTTTCTCCAACTGTATTTTGTAAATGCCAATTTAGCTTCTTTTCCAGTATAGGTTTAGGTGCCATAAATTTGAAGGAAAAATGTCTGAAGAACAGCAGAATTCTTTGTTTTTCTCAAAACAGAGACACAGGCAGATTTTTTTTGCTGTTTACAGGTGAAGCCTGAGAGAAGGAAACCCACCCTGCTTTGTTTTTCCAACTAACCTTGACACATATCTAGGGAAACAATGTACTTGAGCTGGAAGCTCCTTTAGAGAAACACGAAATACAAAAGGAAAGACAAAAGTGAGTCACAAAGGTACCTTCTTACAACATCTTCTCCGTTCCAACACGGGAGTCCATTGGCAGCTGCCAACTCATTACTGCACAGCTGATCAGCCAGGCCGCCGTAAAAGGCTCCGTAGAGCCGGAGGTGGCTGATAAATTCTCTGCACAGGGGAACACGGGAAATAATTGACAGTGTCAATCAATAACATTAAGCAGTACTGCCGTTGTGTGTTTCTACAAGAAGATAAAGAATGTGCTTATTCTATTACTCTCCATTGGTTCCAATGATTTTTTAAATCAATTTGTCAATTTCCTGTTAGATAAGTTTGATTCTCTCAGATACATGTCAGTAGTTTACAAAGCTGATACTCTTATTGGTCAAAGTGAACAAAACCACTTTACTCATGCTCTGGAACAGGAATTATTTTCCTCCAACCTGAAATTTTCTTGCAGAGTTGTGATGCAGTTTGCAATGCTACACTTGTACAAATATACTAAAAAATGTTCCAAAAAAAGCACGTAGCAAATACAAAAATAGGTGTCTATGAATAAATCATCTGTTTTTCAAAAGTGCTATCAACTAGTCTCCTACATAGTGTTACAAATACTACAAAGAATATTTGTTAGAGTTATGGAGCAACTCAAGATTTAGTTAAGATGGGTTTAAGAGGTAGGTGTTAAATATTTAGTGGATACTTAAATAACTGTCTGAAAAATGACATCACTTTTATCATGTGCTGTGCTGGTAGGTTATAAATTATGTATTGCTATTTTAAATAATTGTCAAGATGCCCAGAGCTAATGATAAGTTTTTGTACTTAAATCAAAACAAATGAATGAATTTTTAGTTAGTATGTTTTTAACTGGATTGTGATATTTATGTTTATAAATTGTATTGAAAATCTCTTCCTGGGAGACTCACTCCTGCTGTGAAAAATTAAAATATTTACTCATTCTGGTTTAGAACATCACACTATACTGAGTTATCTATGACCTGCAGGCACAAAGAAAGGCACCAGCAAATGCTGTACTCACTGCTCTGCAAGCCCGCAAGCTTCACTTTATGTTAACTTCTTGTATGGTGTCTGGAGTTGTGAAAAAAATGCCAGAAATATTCTATACATTTCCCTATATTTAGTCAATGTAGGCCTAAAATGGCATAAGGAATTAAATTAATATTGTTTACTCCAAATTAAAACATGAGTGATTATATACAGTCCTGTCATTTAAAAAGCCAGATGTTCTTTCTTGTAATTGTAGGGCAAATATTTTACACGAACCACAGTGATTTAGATTTACTATGCCTATTAAATGTGATATGAGTGCCCTACTAAGTGTAAAACTGCAGTTCTGAAAATCTCAGGTAGGGTCAATTTTGACTATGCATCATAAAATTGCCTAGGCACGATATATTTTAAATATGTAAATATGGTTCATCCACACTCTGCCAGCCATAAATAGTTGTATCTTGTATTTCTCCATCCCCAAAATTGCATCCAGTGTGTGCAGTATGTTTGCAATTTTCCTCCATTTCCCATTGAGTGGGATTGATTTTGATTTTGTCTATGCTTTGGCTTTACATTCTGGATGAAAACTAGTGTTTAGAGAGTCCTCTCATAGTAAATAGTTGGAATTTCTTCTTCTGCAGAATCAATCCATGTGTAACACAGAAACTGAAATAAATACAGCTGCCCTAATATCTTGTGACAAACCGCATTCTAACAGAAAGGTCATTCAGTTTATTAGTAAATACATCCTGAGGCAAAGCTAAAGTTAATACAGAACTAATAACTGATTTCAGCCCCTGTTGATGTCTGACCAAACTAGTTAGAAGGGCAGATGGTATGAATGTCAATTTTCACATCATCATCTTCTGGACCAGATAGCATGTAATTATAGGCAGCTGAGCACAAATGTGCAATTACAGTCAGTGGAAGCTGCAGATACTTCTTATCTGTTTATTGTGTTCATCATAAAATGTTCATTTTTTTTACAATTTTGTTCTCCATGCTAAAAGCTGTCTGCAATGTTAAGTTCTGGAGGAAAAAGCATTATATACTTTCAAGTTTGTATGTTACTATCGAAGGTTCTGCTTAGAATTTTTTTAAATTCATCTGACAATTTTTGGTGTCAAAAGCACAGAGAAATTTCCTTTTCTTCTTGTATCACATAGTACTAGAAAATACCAGCTTAGGTCTGATGGTAAAAATAATTTAGGAAAAGTTCAGGCAGATGTAGTCCACCACGTACTGTAAAATGTAAACTTTCATCTGGAGATGCATTTGAAAAATCTTAGGAAATCAGGGAACTCTTAGGAGTCACACATTTAATGGAATCATTTTGTTCATTTGTTTTCCCTGAGATAACTGTCAATGATCAAGTCTACACAGTTTGGGAGAAGCCTATGCTTTTCTGCTGAAGCCTGTGAAAGTTGCTGCCAGCAACCTGCTGCCAGAAGTACATGGGAGGTAAATAAAGTGGAGTTAGACTCAGAGAACAGCACTTCCTTAAAAGCAGGCTGCAAACCTTTGCTGAAGTGGCTCTTCCATGTGAGGAATTGTTACAGTTGCCATGGGAATACAAAGTGAAATATAAAGCGATTGTGACTAATAAGGAAGGAGGTGATCCAGGAGGCAGCCAATGAAGATGATATCAACTATGAAGTTGTTAAACTGAAATCTGTGTCAGTGGATCTCAAGCTTTCTCCCCGCTCCCCCTTTTTGGTGCAGCACCTGTTTCACGCCATGAAGAGTTTCCATCACCTCAGGCCGGTGGAAGTCATGGTAAAAAAACATTGCTTCGTGCTGCCCACTGCCTCTCGAGCCCCTTCAGGTCTTCTGGGCAATCTACCTGAGGTCAATCCAGACACCACTTATTTTGAAACATGGAACAGTCCTGGATTAAGTGAAATTTTACAATTCGGTTTCATGTTTGCAGAGTGCTAGCAATCAGAAAACATCAAGAACTTGCTTAGCTACATAACACAGAGAAAATGTTGCTGTATAATGGGTATTGCCTGATGAACTTCTGTGCTGGCTAAAGCAAACTTGCGTTTTGCAGCTCTTTCCATTCTCACAATGTTCTCTAAATCCTGTGTTTGGTTTTGTTTTGTTTTTTCTCCACTATTTGGAACATGAAGGACCTTGCACTAACAAGAATGGTCTGTCTTTGAAGTTCAGAGGCACTTTTTCTTCTCCAGACATCAGAAGTGAGCAACTATTCCCTGCAATTCTCTCACTTCAGTTTCCTTCTACACTTCGAAGTGAAATGAGAGGAAACAGAGAACAAAGAAAACCACTCTGTATTTTAGCAAATACTGTGATAGAAATGAAATTTCTAATTTTAACTTTGTACTTTATTTGCATAATAGGGCCTTTAGTCTCAACTGTAATACTATCCTTACTCCTTACAGTGCTATTACTCCATATGGTCATTAAATGCTTGATTAATTTGTCTAAAGACAGACTGGCCTTTGAGATGCCCTCAGCTATCCAGGATATCTGCAGAAGTCTGGAATACACAATACAATTTACAGGACACCTGCATCCTTCTTGGCAGCAGCAGATCAGCTGGGATACCCGAGGGTATCCTCAAGTGGCACTGGGTGCTTGTAGTTGTGTGGGCAGCTGAATTGAGTCCTCCTCTCCATAGACTACAGTGGCAGCTTAAACGCCTAGCTCATACGCAGTTAGGCAAATTTTACCCTGTAATGCTGAGCCAGGTATAAATCAAATCTCCAAGTCCTTGCAGTCACCTCAATTCACTGTATACTGGCAAAAGAGCCAGAGAAAATAACTCAGCTGGACTTGCTTGAACAAGGACTTCAAGATTTAGCCCCAAATGCTTAGTTGTCTCATTTTTTACAGTAGAAAGGTATGTAAGAACAGTCATTCATTTTCTTCTGTCTGATCAATTTGTACAAATAGTCTTCCGATAAAAGTCACAATCACTTTTTGACAGATTTAGTAATGTCTGCTGATATGCAAGTTAAATGTAATTTGAAAATTTACTCATAAAGATAGAGCTAACGTTCATATTCTACCAATGTTATCCATTTTTTTAAGTACTCTAAACCACACCAAATGCCTCTGGTCATATGTACATTATTTCAGAAAATAAAATCTAGCCATGAAATTATTCTTTCCAAAATGTAACTGAGCAGATTGCGTTGCTGAAATGCTTCATTCTTTGCAGCCTTTATTTATTCTCTAGTAATGCATGCCATTGCATTGAATATAATCTGTTCTGTTGTAAAATTAATGGCTTACTTCATTCTTTCTTTCTGAGTGTAAAACTAATACCTTTCTTACTTTCTTCTGTTGGCAAGGGTTTCTTCACTGTCTCTTGAGAACATCTTCAACCCTTGATTATCTTTGTTCTGATCAAAGGAGCGACCTGGAGACTGTGTAGGCTTCCTCACAGGAGGACCACATACCTTGTTCACCTAAAAGGAAAAAAAGCCAGAAGAAGAAGAAAAGAACACATGTAAACAAAAATTATTATGTACCTCACAATTCAGTTTAAGTCCATTTTAGTAAGAAGGAAAGTTCTGTGGACATTAAGCTAAGAAAAGTATCATTAACTATCATACTTCTCAACACTATATACATAATGAATGCAGTAAACACATAATTAGTCATTTTATAGTAGAAAAAAAATGAAACAAAATCACTCCTTTTAAAGCAATACCAGGTGTATATGCAAGTCACTACATGTATTTTATTGATTGTGGCTTTTTTCTTCCTGTAAGGAAAGTGTATTGTTATGCAGACAGTAACAGTAACCCCCGAGAATATGAAGTGTTGTGAACAGCAGCCTATTTCCATTTTTTCTGTAATACAGCCTGATCACATTTTTAATATGCATTGAACTTTGTGATTTCTTTCAGGGCTGATGAATTATTATGGCATGTTCAGCACAGTTACCCAGAGCATATAGTGAACAGTTAGCATGGTGGAAACTTGCATTACAACTTTGCAAGATGTAAATTTAATGATCCAAGATGTAAGTTTAATGATTCGGACCACAGATGTTGAAAATATCAAGGGATTTTTTATGTCTGGCTTTCTGATCTAGATGTCAATAGATACAAATTCACATGAACTCCCATTTTCTTCCTTGTAAAATGTGCTACTGAGCATTTTGTATGATAGAAGATATGAATTCATGTTCACAGCTCATTATTCTTAGTCACTGAATAAAAATAATTAGGGCCATACATATTTTTACATACATATTAAATAAGAGATACTTCATGCTGGGATCACATCAGACAACATATTAAGCAGACTGAACAGCAGATATCTTGTGTAAGCTAGCACGCATGCACTACTGAAAAACTAATACTGTATGTGATTTATGAAAACTCGGTTTCAACAGGTAATCAACTTTTTTAAAAGAAAAAGGGGGAGAGGAGATCACTGTTGGCTCTAAGACAGGGATCCAATTTTTGAAGCAGAAACATACTCAAAATGCTACCATGAGACAGAGGAAAGGGTGCATAGGTTATACAACAAGGATTACTGTTTCCTGTTGCATTTTATACCCCCAAATGCAAGAACAGAGAAAGGAAATAAATCTCACGTTTCAAGTTACCATCACAGATATTAAAGTGCAAGTCTTAGGGACCACCTTTCCAACTAAGAACTGATGTAGTGTTAGTTAAGAAATACATTTAAAATCTAAAATAAAATGAACATATCTAATGTTGATGAGTTTCTTTGTTGTTATGCGTGGTGTAAGTGTTGATAATGAAAGACTCATTGAATGTGCTGGCTTACGCCAGTCAAAAGAAGAAAGAATCGGCATCGTTACTACGTATCAATAAGCATTCACCGTATTAATTGAAAGTGAGGGTAAAGTTTAAAGTGAATAGTCCTTTTTGGCTGCAATTCACATGTGTTAATTTAGGCATCCAAATTATAGTTTGAAGCCCCTTCAAACAAGATGCATGAATTTACCTGCAAGGTAATTATCCCTGGACATACAGCTAATGTCCTTTAAGGGACTTAATGGGATACACTTTAAACATGTCTTGAAGTATTCACCTCACCATTTCTTATCAGAGGCAGTGTCTCCTTGGACAGCATCTTACTACATTTGTTCTTGTCCTCAAATTCATTTTCAAACCTCGCTCACACTTCTTCCACTATTTCCCCATTAGCTCTTCTTCAGAGCACATTATCCCATGCTCTCCATCAGCTTAACTGGACTCCCATTTCCCCCCTGTCAGTCTCTACACTCTTTCTAGGCTTCATCCATCCTTGTGCGAGTCTGCTCCTTCAGTGCTGCATTTCACCAGCCTATGCAGCAGTCTATCCCATCAGCCACTCTACACCAATATAATAAAGATCTACCAGAGACAAAATATGCTTTTGTCCTTTTACTTGTCTCACTTTGCTCATGATCTCTTATGCTCACTGATGTGACATGGGAAGCATTACGCTTACGATCAGCTTTTATGACAAAGCAACTGATGGTTTGGGTTGCCTCTGTCCCAGCTTGCCATACACTCTTCAACACCTCTTTGTCTTACCAAGAATAAAAATAAGGGTTTAACAGACAGCAAGAGTCAGATCCAGATGTTAGGGAAGGAGGCACTGTCTCATGACAGGCATGGGTTAGGTGTGTAGGTTGTTGTAGGTCTTAGGTGCCTTGCGTATCTGAAAGTGACAACTCAGCTGTCCAGGCACTCTCAGAGACTGACTGCAGGGTGGGAGCCTGTGAGGGGAAGAGAAACATGGTGGAGATGACTCACTGGCCAATACAGACCCTAAGCAGATGAGTACCAGTGCTTTGGGTCAGGGAAAAAAAGAAAGAAAAAAAAAAATTGGCTCCAGGTATAGTAAACTGAAAAAACATATGCATTCAGCTTCACTAGAAAGGCAGGAGAATCCACAGCTATCTATATTTCTTGAATTTAGAATAAAATCTCATTATATTTTACTCTGACTAAAATGAACAAATAAAGAAAATCAGTAATTTTTACAGTCATAGTGTCTTGGAATACAGGTATTTGTTTTATATGTATTATACAATTGCTTCAAAAAAGGTCTAATGACCTTTCTCTCTGTTTATTCTCTTTTGAGTGAATGTCTCAAGAAATGCATTGTCCAATACCAGGAAATTTGCATTCACCGATACATTTAAAAATAAATCTTAGTTTCAAATATAAAATCTTTCTTAAAAAATTAATCTTGGGTAGACTTTATATATGTAAATACCATAAAAATCCAATCATTATCTGAAATGTCTTTTTAAAAACTGATTTTTTTTCCCAAAAGCTATTTTTGGAAAATTCTGAAAAAAAGCATTAGTTAAATGATAAAAAGAGTTTGTACAGCACCATGTACACCTCTGCCATTCCCACAAAGAACTGCATGACAGTAATCACACAGTTAATGGCAGCAACAGCTCTCACAGCTGAAAGTTAGCTCACCAATCTTTAGCAAAGTCACTTACTTCTTCAGACATTGTTTCTGCAGGATGAGCTACTTCAGCATGTACAGTGATGATGTCATCACCTCTGTTACCTTTCTCGTATCTCTGATATTTAAACCCTGGGACCACTGACTGACCGACTGGCTTTGTGTGGTGTTGGTTCTTCTTTTTGTGTTTGGTACATCACACTTGCATCACTCACCCAGCTGAACCCAATCCGTCTTTTGATAACTGTTCACTAGTGGCTGTCACTTTTATGTCGTTTCCACCATTAACTGTATATGCATGCCAAATGTACTTTCGCATGGCCCAGTCTTCATTGTCCTATGGTTTCTTCAGTAAACTTGTGCACAAGAAAAGGTCATATACTCTGATCTTGCCTTCAGGTGCCTGTTGTGTCTGTGAGCCAAATAATTTAAAATCAAAACGTCAGTATCTCATTTCCCAAGACACAGCTGATGATGGTCTAAAAACCAGATAAATACATTTTCCATAATAATTTCTGCTTTTTTTTTTAATGCATTCTTTACATCTGCAGGAATGAGTACATGGTGTAAGTGCAATGCCACTTTGTTGTGTTTCCCATGTTTTCTGAAGGACTACAACTATTTCCACTAGCTACATTGTTTCTTTATGTTTAGGTTTTGGGCTGCGAAATTAACCTTCCAGGTAAAAATTTGGTCAGTGCTATCACCACCAGAGAGGTGTCATCTTGAGAGACACAGACTGGAATCATAGCTTTGAGAGAAGGGGAATGGTCTCACTAAACTAATGATCTAACAAATGACCATTTTCCAGCAATATCCGACCAGAAGGTACTCTTACTATCTTCCAGCTTCACTGAAAGGGTATTCCCACTGAATGTTTCCTCAAACTGAGCGTTTTTCTTGGCTTCAAACACAAAATCCTGAAAGAGTGTATAAAAATTATTCTCAAAGGGGACCGAAAATACACTGACAAAAGTGAGACCGAAAAATCATCGAAAATATTATTCAGGAGAGAATTACACATCTCACTGAATTTCAGGAAGAACTGAAGACTGCTGTAAGATTTTAAAACAGACAAGCCTCAGCAACTTACTAGGGGTTTTTCTGTTGGTTCGTTAGGTTTTTTTTCTTTTGGTCAAATGTTCTTAAATACTGCACAATATTTAAGGGCATAAAAAGAAACCTCAGAAAATTATAAAACTCCCGACTTTCACAGTTCAGACAAACCTATTGTCATTATACTCAGCATGCTGTTATTATACACAATTTGTACGCCACAGTATGATGACTAGGTTAATTAAAAGCTCTTGTAATAACCATGCAGTTAAATTGCAATTAGTGCCACACATGAACTTTATGGCAGTTTGATTTTGCTTGGTGCAATTCCGTAGAACGTCTACTTATGGTTACTTACAGTTTGGAAAACCGGCGCATCATAAACCTTTACGTTTACACAGGACTGGACAATGATGTGAGCATCATACCAATAATAGTGGGATACTGTCCTCTTAAGTTCACGTGCTCAATAGGAGAAATCAGTCACATTCTTTGGGGTTTTTTTTTCCACTATAGAAATGGTTCTTTCTGACCTCAGCATTTCCACTGAAATGATTTTACATCAAATGTCTGAAGCAAACTGAAGGCACAGTCCTGTGATGCACTTCAAACTAGATACGCCAAGTCTCGGTGATTAGCTATGCCATAATCTTTAAACACTGCCACTGTGCCAGAAATAAGTCTCAAGAATCCCAAGACTCTCTGCTCCACTTTGGGCCATAGGCTGTTGTGACATACAATGAAAAGATGAGCATCTTTGAGTCTTGCGGTGTGTCTGTAGTCTGTTTCACTTGTTCTTACTGCTGTGCACAGAGCAACAGGGAAGAAAACACTTCTCTGGATACAAAACCTCTGGGGCTTACACTCAGCTCTAGCTGGGAACCAGAATCAGAGTCTGAAAATTGCTCTTTCTTTTATGTTTAACAGTTTCATGCTTGTTTTGGTAAGTTTAGCAAACACTGTAAGTTTCTGATACATATATATCCAGGATTTCCTGTAAATGGGGTACATGTCAAGTATTCACTGGACTGACACAGTCTCTCAGACCTGTAAGCCATCAGTGTGGCCATAGTCCATGCAGACATTTAAAACTGCTTTTATTTAATGCGTGTTTTACTTAGTGATTAGTCTGGTGGCTTTCAGTTCTAGCTATCAAATTTGCCATCATCTTTTACAGTTAAATCCCTCAAACACTCATGAGCAAACAGACAGCTGAAGTCTAATAACTAAAGCAAAGCTAAAATGAGATGGCAGGGATGGATGGGCCGAAAATACATTTGTTACCAAAAAAATGTGGTTAAGTTAATTTTATTTTATGTTCTAGGAATACACAAGCGAATACTTTCTTTGAGAAACAGATTCTTGATGAGTCACAAGCATTTCCAGCAACAGATTACTAATCAAACTACCCAAAATATTCATCCAGAAAAACAATGCATTACATGTTTATGACGTTTCCTTGATTCAGATTTAATCCTTGCAAGTGGATGTGTAATACTTTCAGGTAAGGTGGCTGTGTGTCAGACAAAAGAGAAAAAGAAGACCAATACAGTATACTCTTTGCACCTCAACCTGCCAGCCAGCCTCTGCGAGCAGCACAGGAGAGGATGGCTCCTCTGTCACCAGGCAACACAGGGGTGTGGCACTTTCTGACCATGTAAGCAGGTGAAAATGAAGATTTCTCAAAGTAAGATTAGCTTCTCCTTTCAACCTGTAATAGTGTCCAGCTGAGCTCCTGCTGCAGGAGCCAATATACCCACACACTTAGCACTGGTTTCACTGGTTTGTCTTCTTCTCGTTAAACCACAAGAGGGAGCACCAGTATTTCAGTATTTCCAAGCACTTAAGCAGGCTTTTATCGTTTGCTGCTTGTTAACAGTTGCATATTTGATATCAAACTTCTGTTGCAAAGAAAAATGTATTTTGATATGTGAGAGTGTGCACGTGTGCATGGAAGATTCAAGTATTCCCTACTGAAACAAAATCCAAGTTCTTGAAAACAAGGAGAGCAAGCATTTGGTAAAACAGGCTGGTTTTCCTTCAGAACAGGAAAAAGACATTAATGAGATTGTCTTAGCAAAGTACGGTGGAGTACCACCAGTGTTTACACCACAGGACAATCATGCAGAAATCGTGTATTATTTCCTTGGTTTTCTTTGTAAATTTTGTCTTCTTTATCTGTGACTAGTTGTCTCTTTTTCTCCACTGTAGCCTCAGGACTCTTAGCAATATGTCTTAGGCACCCAGAACTCTAAGCAAGCTCTGGAGCTACAGCGGCTATTTTATAAGTTTCATACATAGGTTTAATCATTTTACAAAACTTCCAAGAGCAGTCCAAGACAACCTGAAAGGGGAAAACATTGTGAACAACAGCCTAAAGAATTACAGAGTAAAGCTGATACTTAGAATAATGCTTGCACAAATTAGTAAACACTCAATTTATAATCACCTGCAAGACAAATCTTAAATGGACTTGCCAAATAATGATAATTTCAATGCAATTTTATTCAAAATTGTAATTAAAAGCTCAGGTGATACATGAAAAAGTATATTTATAATCTTTTAAGTGAGATAGAGTTGGAAGTGAAAGAACTGAGAGGATTACATGTTGCAAAAAAAAGGAAGATCACTTTCTGTGAAATATAAATAATAGTACAACTTGGAGATAACTGAACTAATTATTCCACTCTGTTTGGCACTTGCATGGCATCAGTGCCATTGCTGTACACCTTTCTGGGGAAATCTACAGTCAAGACAGAGGACCAAGGAAGAGACAAAAAAGCTAAGAGTTTGCAAACCAGGTTTTTTTAATCAGCGATTTTTTTATACAGTTTTGCAAAAGACTGCTGTCCAAGCTGTTGGATTCTGGGAGCCACAGTCCACAACTTTCATGTGACTAAGACTCGTATCCTCCTCCTACCACTCCATCTACCAAAACCAGTGCTCCAGCCCAAGTTCTTGAGACTGTTCTCATATCTCGTCAGTTTTTAATTATCTCCGATTTCCTTCACAATTTTGCATGTTCTGATTGTAAAGTAAAATCCAGTAGCCCATTAAATATGAGTTACTTAATATACTTTTAATTTGTGTCTTCTGCTCTTTAATTACTAAAACCTTAAATGGTTTTAATTCTGCTGCTCCTTTCATGAGGGACTAACACTCAGCAAGTCTGGCAGTAAAAATAGCTTCTCCTTCTGAATGGGGGTGGGAGGGAAGGAAATGTTGGGTTTTTTTTTTAATGGCTTAATGTCAGGGGAAATCCTAATGTTCTCAGCCAAGCTACCCTGCAGCCAGAATACAGCACTGCCAGTTCAAACTCTTCAAAGGCAGTTCAACAAAACTGCTTCTTGTGAGAGGCTGCCAGCTTTCCCAATCCAAGTCTGCTTCAGTGTATGCCAAGGTGTTTCATTTATGCTCAGTGAAAACACTCTGTGGTTCTCCTCTGAAAAGTAATTATATAAAACTGGCAGTAGTCCTTTCCAAAGATCAGCTGCCTGTGTGTAGTTTGACTGATTTATCTATGCTCTCTAGTGGTTAAAATACACTTTATTGCTCCCTACTTCTGTGTGCCCTGCAAGTACAGCTCTGACGTAGAGGGCTAACATTATGCCTATACAAGCAGAATTGTTCTTTAAATCTAAGTCTATCCAGGGTCACCTGTGTAACCCAAAAGAAATTCAGTAGGAATGTGACTGTCAAAGTAAGCAGAAATGGGGCTCTATAACCTTTATCAGGCATGTTACTCACTTAAAACAAAAAACGTATTACAACTTACAATACATGAAGAATCTGTGAAACCAAAACAAGTTGGCTGCGTCAGCATATCTGCACGATGTGTTTACACTTTGTGGCAGGCTGCAATTTATGTTCCAAAATTGTGAAGAGGAGAACAGTTTTGTAAGATCTGCAACAAAAGTATGTAAGTCAGTAAAATCATGCACACTTACAGTAACAGTCATAATGCATTATTTCATTTAGCATAAGACAGTGTCAACAACTCTTTAAATAACTGGAGGGTCACCTCTTCATGATAATAAAGAATCAAAAACTATCTGGAAAAAAATATGAGGGGAAAAAACCACTATCTAGTTAGTCAGCATTTCAGAGAACCTAGGTGTTTCTCCCCCATTCCAAACTACATCTTATGAGATATGTGGTTTTGCTTCCTTTATCTGTATATTAAGTGTTTCAGTGTCTCCTCACCCTCGTATTTGAACCTGGACAAACCAGTTTTCTTTGAAGATCTTTTGTGATGTAGAAGACACTCACTCATTTATACATGTTCATATTTCAAGGACCAAAATAGTCTGAAAAATTAATTTGCTTCAAAATCTCTGAATTTGCCCTCACGAAGTTTTTCGCTTCCAGTACAAAGGGTTGGTAGTGATTTAAAGGCTGAGACACCAGAAGTCTGCTCAGCTGAGTAGCTCTCTTTGTGAACAGTTATTCTGTTTCACAATGAAAAAGGAAGAGCAGAGAAGAAAGAAAACACATACACAGCCTACAGAAAGGATTCTCAGTTGACTTCTTCCTTTACACTTATTCATGCCTCTTACTTGGCTTTGGGGAAAGAGTAAAAAGCCTCCTTTCTTATCCTTCTGTAAATACAAAGAATCAGAATCTTGAGCAGCATTTTCAGCCTCTTGGAGCACCTTCCTTACCTTCAGTTCAGCTCCCCAGTGGACACATTCAGACAAGCCTGCCATGGTGCCAAAGCAGAGTTAGATGTCTAGCATGTCAACTAAAACCAGAACGTGATGGCAGCCCAGACTGCTTACTCCACATTTTTCAGACTCTGAGCCCTTATGCAGTCAATGGAAAGAGGAAGGCCATTTTGGATCTGTGCATTTTGCCCAAATTTTGCCTAACCTTCTGTTAAAAAAGAAAAAAAGGGAGGTATATTAAAGATCCTATGCATTCCTGATAAAATAGTTCTCAATCTTAAGAAGGAAGTGCAGCAAACTGAGAGATTTAATAAAAGATTCAAGTAATTTCAAATTGTGAAGTGGATTTGCTCTAAACACATTAAACAGGAATGCATAATGCATGCCATGATATGTTCCTACAATATTTACTTGGCAGTCTATATTAAACATACCTTACGCAAACCTGCACTACTCAGCATTGCTTGCCAAAGCTGTGTGTGTGTGTTGGTAAGCGTGGTGGGTGGACCTTGGCTGGCTGCGAGACCCCCACCCAGCCGCTCTCTCACTCCCCCTCCTCAACAGGACAGGGGGAGAAAATAAGATGAAAAAGCTTGTGGGTCGAGATAAAGACAAGGAGATCACTCACCAATTACTGTCATGGGTAAAACAGCCTCAACTTGGGGAAGATGAATTTAATTTATTGCCAATTAAAAATAGAGTAGAATGGTGAGAAACAAAGATAAAACCAAAAACATCTTCCCCCTAGCACCCTCCTTCATCCCAGGCTCAGCTTCATTCCTTCACTCCCAACTCCTCTGCCTCCCCTCAGCCCCCCAAGTGCTGCAAGGGGGACAGGGAAGGGGGGTTGTGATCAGTCCGCAACACTGCATCTCTGCCACTCCTTGCTCCTCACGCTTTTCCCCTGCTCCAGCATGAGGTTCTCCATGGGCTGCAGCGCGCAGATCTGCTCCACCATGGTCTACTGCATCGGCTGCAGGGGGACAGCCTGCCTCACCATGGTCTTCCCCATGGGCTGCAGGGGAATCTCTGCTCCGGCGCCTGGAGCACCTCCTGCCCCTCCTTCTGCACTGACCTGGGGGTCTGCAGGGCTGGTTCTCTCACCTTTTTTCCTCGCTCCTCACTGCCGTGCATCATTTTTGCGCTTTCTTAAATACGTTTTCCTCGAGGCACCACCACCTTGTCTGCGGGTCTGAGCGGTGCCCTGGAGTGGGTGGGTTGGAGCCGGCTGGAACCGGTCGTGTCCGGCACGGGGCAGCCCCGGCCGCTCCTCTCCTGCAGAGCCCCCACCGGCACCCGGGCGCCCGCACCCCGTACAACAAGTAACGCCGCTGTGGGAGTTGCAGGGGAGGAACCTTGGCAAATGAACTGAAAAAAATTGAAAACCAGGGGAATTTGGCAAATGAATTGAAAAAAAGCACTTTTCAGAAAAGTGTGAGATATGAACTTGACACCGGATTTGAACCACTTCTCACCAAAGGTGAGAAAGATGCCCGCTCTCATTTCCATAAATGAAAGGAAAATTGGCCGCAAGAACAGGAATTGAAAATGATGTATCTTGAAACACGTACCAAGAGCTGTGCCACCATATACTCAGATGCTGAGAAGCTGAGGAATGTAGCAATTGATTTTATTTAGACAGACATGATTTCATGGCTTCATGTTCTGCTATTATATTTAAGAAGCTCTTGAGAGAAATGAGTGCTTCCAGTGTTTGGCACACACCTGCCAGTGTATCATAAACCTTAAAATAAAGACACTGACAGAATATTAGCAAGTGTATGCCAGCAATGTTTATCAATTTTATTTTTTCTTTCCAATTTGCACTTGAGAAGTAATGCCCTGATAAGTGAAAGGAGTAGATCATACACTAACATACATTTTTCCAAAATGTGTGCACATCTACGGATGTATTATTGCCTTTGCTAATACTCTGTGCATAATTTGAAGCCCTTTTTCTACACATTAGAAGCAAGCAGACCCATTGCACTGGAAAAGGACACCGATTTTGAGCAGAATTCTGCAGCACGGAGCTTACAACAAGGATTCATTCCAACATACAAGAGATACTCTGGGACGTGGTTACCACTATTTTTATGTTAAATATTGTAGCAGAGATTTTGTTGTTATTTGGAAAACACCAATTTTAGTTACAAAATCTGTAAAACGGCATGGGCATTTATAGCGGTGGTATATAGTGTGTGGTATAGAGGACAAGACTACAGAAATAAGAGTAATACTTCAGATCTCAGTAATATACATAGCAAGGATGGATCAAAACAGAAAAGAGGGTAAGAGTTGTCAAACCACTAGGTATGTTTAGGTAGGAAGAAAGCCTACTATTTAATAAAAACAACTTTCATTAGTTACAAACAAGCCATAAACACTTGCTTTGTTGATTTTTGCTTTGTTTTCAAAGTTCTCCATTCTCTTTTCTGATGAAAAAAGCCCAGTTTAGCCTCAGAAGAAAACCTTTTGACAGCAGCAAGGAGCTATTCCACTCTGAAACAATGGTGAAGTGAAATATAACGCTACAGGAATCTGAATTAGATGGAGGTCATGACTGCAGTACACTTACTCCATGCTACATTAAAAAAAAAAAAAAATGACTGATGTATGAAAATATGCCATACTTTATTATACAAGCACCACAGTTTTTCACAGCTACAGCTGGATGCATATCTGTGAATGGAGAGAAATGGAAGGTGATAGTGTTTAACTGTGTGCTATGTTAGGTTAGATATCAAACCTTCCTTTAGAACACAATGATACTAGAATACAGACATGTATAAGACGAGGACTTTAAATCCAATTACGGTTCAGCAGTTTCCACAAATCAGTTTATATCAATCTTGTGAAGGAATTTAAATTCATCAATTTATCAAGTAATATAAATTCAGCAAAGTAATGATGGCAGAGACATATGCCAAAAGCTTCAGGCAGAAATCCACAATTTTATTCCAAAGTCTGCTTTGCTGAAAATTACGTATTTAATTTTTTACTTTTTTTTACAAAAGTATGAAAGAACTATATGGCATGTTGCTCACTTGGGGTTTGTCTTTTAAAAATTAGTAATGGGAATACACATTTGCTGAAAGTTAAAGGAGTACAAGGCCAGTTAGATAGTTTGGTGATAGGAACAATGTAATTAATTTTCCCACAACACCAAATTTAAGTAGTATCTATGCAATCTCTAAACCAAGGCTCATTTTCCCTCCACAGTATATCATCAATACCTCCACTTCTCTTGAGAACAGAAGTACCTACTGTTGATATATAGCTTTGCAACCAACTCCTTTGAGAACCTTTGGGCTATCACTCTGTTGGCCTCAATTTTTATCATCCTGTCCTGGCGAATTTCACTGAGGCTCTGAGATTGTATAAGGACCAATTCCTTCACTTTTGCTTTGACCAAAGATCTGTGAAATAGACAATGAGCACTGTCTTGTGCAGGTTCAGTTTTAACAGCATACCATGGTAGTGAGCACCTTGCATGGCAACGTTCATCAGCCATGAGATGAAGCCAGTGCCCACATCCTGCACTAGAAGAAGAACATGATGAACATGATAGGTTCCTGCCTTGTCCGTGATGCCCATATGTGGGTCCTATCCCACCACAGCTACCTATTCAAAGATGGCTGGCTCCTTGGCAAGAATATTCCCCTGATGCACCCACCTTCTAAGTAATTTCACAGATTCACAGAATTGTTTTAAGTTGGGAGCGACTTCTTGAGGTCATATAATCCAATATCCCTATTCAAACAGGGTCAGCTACAGTTGGTTGTCCAGGTTCATGTCTAGTTGGTTTTTGCATATTTCCAAGGATGGAAACTCCACCACCTCTCTGGGCAACCTGCTCCATGGAATTTCATGGTTTTTAATTTCTGCCCATTGCCTCTTGTCCTGTCAGTGGGCACCACTGAAAAGAGCTTGGCTCCTTCCTCTTTGTTGTCTCCTATCAGGTATTTATTCACATTAATGAGATTCCCCAAGTCTCTTCTCCAGGCTGAACAGTCCCAGCTCTGTCAGCCTCTCCTTATATGAGAGATGCTCCAGTCCCATAATCATCTTTGTGGCTGGACTCACTTCAGTCAGTCCATACCTTTCTCATACTGAGGAGCCCAGAACTGGACACAGCACTCCAGATGCTGAGCAGAAGGATAGGATCACCTCCCTCAGACTGCTGGTAACACCCTGCCTAATGCAGCCCAGGAGGCTGTTGGCCTTCTTTGGTGTGCAGGGGCATTTCTCATGTTCAACTCGGTGTCCACCAGGACGCCCAAGTCCTTTCTTCCAAAGCTGCTTTCCAGTCAATCAGCCCCCAGCACGTACTTGTGCATGGGGTTATTCCTCCCCAGGTGCAGGATTTTCATCTCCCTTTGTTGAACTTCATGAGATTCCTCAGGCCAGTTCTTCAGCCTGCCGAGGTCCCTCTGAATGGCACAACCATTTGGTGTAACAGCTGCTCCTCCCAGTTTTGTATTGTCTACTAACTTGCTGAGGGTGCACTCTGTCCCATCACCCAGGCCACTGATGAAGACATTAAACAGTATTTGCCCCAGTATCAGCCCCTGAGGTACAGCACTAGTGACTTGCCTCCAACTGTATTTTGTGCCACTGAGCACAATCCTCTGGGCCCAGCCACTCATCCAGTTTTCAGTCTTCCTCACAGTGCACTTTGTCAGCACAAACTCTCACAGGCTTTAGTAAAGTCAAGGTAAACATCATCCATTGCTCTACCCATATCCTATCAAGTTGGCTGCCCTATCAAGGATATCAAGTTGGTTAAGCATGGTTTCCCCTTTGTAAATCCTTTCTGATTACTCCCAATCATCTTCTTGTCCATCTGTTTGGAAGTTCCACCACCTTCCCAAGGATCGAGGTGAGGCTGACTGACCTGTAGTTTCCTGGATCCTCCTTCTTACTCTTTTTGAAGATAGGGGAGACATTTGCTTTTTTCCAGTCTTCAGGAACCTCTCCCAGTTGCCAAGACCGTTCAAAGATAATTGAGCGTGGCCTCATAATGACATCACCCAGCTGCCTCAGCACTTGTGGGTGCTACTTGTCAGGCCCCATGAACTTATGTATGTCCAGTTTGTTTAAGTGCTCTAAGATTAGTGCCCTAACCTGTTCTCCACTGAGTGTAAGTCTTCATTGATCCAGACCTTTCCCCTGGTCTCTGGATCCTTAATTTCTGAAGGCCAGTCTTCCTAGTAAAGACTAGGGCAAAGAAGGCATTGAATACCTCAGCTTTTTCTGTATCCTGTGTCACCAGTTCCCGTGCCCCATTCAGCAGCAGGCACACATTTTCCCTTGTCTTACTTTTGCTGTTTATGTACTTGTAGAATTCTTTCTTGCTGCTTTTCCTATCACTTGCCAGATTCAACTCCAGGTCAGCCTTGGCTTTTCAAACCCTATCCCTACAATATTGGACACCAACTCTATACTGCTCTTGGGTCATCTGCCCCTGCTTCCACATCTTAAAACACTCCCTTTTTATAAATTCAGTCAAGAGCTCTTTGCTTTATACCATGCAGGACTCCTGATGCCTCTGCTTGATTTCCTACTTGTCAGGATAGAGCTCTCTTGAGCCTGGAGGAGGTGATCCTTGAATATCCACCAGCTCTCCTGGATCCCTCTACTCTCCGTGGCCATATTCCATGGGATTCTCCCAAGCAGATCTCTGAAGAGGTTGAAATCTGGTCTTCTGAAATCCAGTCTTCTGAAATCCAGGGGTGTGGTCCTCCTTTTTGCACTGCTTTCTCCTCTTAGGATATTGAACTCTTAGGATCTCAAGGCTGCTCCTGACTTTCACATCCTTGACACATTCCTCCTTGTTTGTGAGTATCAAGTCCAGCAGAGCGCTCTTCTTCGTTAGCACCTATGCCAGGAAGTTGTTGCCAATGCACTCCAGAAATCTCCTAGATTGCTTGTTCACTGCTGTGCTGTTCTTCCAGCTGATACCAGGGTGCTTATAATTCCCCCATGACGTGTGTCTCTTCCAAATCAACATCTGAAGCAAGAAAAGATTGACAGGCAGCACACTTATCTTGACTACCATCAACAGGACAGTGTCCTCTATCCACAAGTCCTCTCATGTTTTCCCCCAGTTTTTGCAGAAAGTCTTCCCATAGGAGACTCCATCTATTCATAGAATCATAGAATCATTGAGATTGGAAAAGACCTTTAAGATCATTGAGTCCAACCATTAACCTAACACTGCCAAGTCCACCACTAAACCATGTCCCTAAGAGCCACATCCACACGTCTTTTAAATACCTCCAGGGATGGTGACTCAACCACTTTCCTGGGCAGCAAGTTCCAAGGCTTGACAACCCTTTCAGTGAAGAAATTTTTCCTAATATCCAATCTCAACCTCCCCTGGCACAACTTGAGGCTGTTTCCTCTCGTCCTAACGCTTGTTACTTGGGAGAAGAGACCAACACCCACCTCGCTACAACCTCCTTTCAGGTAGTTGTAGAGAGCGATAGGGTCTCCCCTCAGCCTCCTTTTCTCCAGGCTAAACAACCCAAGTTCCCTCAGCCACCTCTCATAACACTTGTGCACTAGACCCTTCACCAGCTTGGCTGCCCTTCTCTGGACACGCTCCAGCACCTCAATGTCTTTCCTATAGCGAGGGCCCCAAAACTGAACACAGGACTCGAGGTGCAGCCTCACCAGTGCCCAGTACAGGGGAACAATCACCTCCCTGCTCCTGCTGGCCACACCATTTCTGATACAGGCCAGGATGCCGTTGGCCTTCTTGGCCACCTGGGCACACTGCTGGCTCATATTCAGCCGGCTCTCAACCAATACCCCCAGGTCCTTTTCTGCCAGGCAGCTTTCCAGCCACTCTTCCCCAAGCCTGTAGTGTTGTATTCCCTCCAGCTGAGATTTTTCACCCTCTTTGCCCATTGAAAAATGAAATTATGACCTTGCCCCCTCATCACCATAGAAATGAAGGCTTTTGACATCCCCAGAACAGAATGACACTGGCTGCATCAGTCTGGCAGTGCCCTGAAAAATGCTCTGGAAAGCATCAATGACATTTTCAGTGCTTACAGCATTCTGCACACTTGTTTCCAGCAAGAAAAGGAAGCATTATGCCTAGAGGAAGAAGGTGAAAACAGCCCAGGCAGAATGAGTAAGAAAGGGTGAACAGGGACAGGCTCAACAAGGACATTTGTCCCTTGCAGTCCTAACAGATCCTGTAGCAGAGCCCTGGCAGCAGCAGCAGAATGCTACTCAAGAGCTGGTATGCTGGATGACAAGAGAACAGTGTCACACACTTTGCCGTGGAAACAAGGCATGAAAACAAACAGGTGTCTGCTTTTAAAGGAAACAGCACAGGTGAAGAGACAGGTCAAAAGCCAAGTGAAGAAGTAGTCTGTATCACATATAATCTGAAAAATGAGAGGAACAGCTAAAGAAGAAGATGCAACACATCTGAGCTACTGTATCTTTCACATCACAGGTGGTCTCTGCCCTAGGAGACTGTGGTCTGTCCTTGGTGGGGGCTCTTCTCTGAAAACGAGCAGTGTCTACATCATCCCCCCATGGAAGCAGTGTGCTCTGGCCTGGCAGTGGGATCCTGGTGCTGGGTACTCTGCTGACCTCCTGTTACCAACTGCCCAGCCTTCCTGCCCTCGCCTATGGCGACAGAGACTTCTTGCCAGTGACGGATTCTGCTTGGTTGATGTCAGTGAGGTGCTTAAAACAGCTACAACCACCTGCACTGTACACTGCGTTCTTGATAAGCTATGGGATGTTGTTGACAGTGAAACCTGGCAGTGCCCTGGCTCTTGTGCCACTGTTGTAACCTAAGGCTGTGAAGAGTAGAGGGTCGATAAGAGTGTGGGGGACCTGCACATCTTACCCAGGACCCCAATCCACTTCCCTCGCTCTTACTCACACTCCCTTTCTCCCCATCCCTCTGCATCTTATTTCAGAGATAATCATCCTTTTCTTTCCTAGTGAGAAACTGCAAGCCAGTAATTGACCATACACACGACATGGGCATACATCCATACTTACACATACACAGAGTGGTTTGGCTGTTTGATGCCAAAAGTAAAGGCACTGTTAATCAGGCTGTCTCCCTGCTGCTTTCCTGACTGCTAGTGGCAATAAGACCAAAGTTTGGGAGGAGCTAGCAGAGCTAGGTCAGCCGTCCATACTGGGGCCATCCTAAGGCACGAAACTCTGCCTGCAGCACTGACAGTGCTTCTCTTTTCTCACCATGCCATGTGCACCTGGAGCCTTGTGTTAAACAGGGCTCTTATGAAGGGAGACAGACAAATGCAGTCAGCTATCTGGAAGAGCCAGCTAGATATTCGTCTAAACTTAGCTATATCCAATCAGATGAAGCATACCTAGAATGTTTGCAATAGAGAAATTTACTGTGCAGGTTAAATATAAACAATATGGATAATAAACCAAAGCAGTCATAAATTAGACAATGCTGTGTAATCTGCTTAATTCGTAAAATAATAAGTTACTAGGCTTTTCTATAACAATTGCTAGTTTTACTCTAGTATATACAGTAAATTAGGCTGTGAAATTATGTTTTCACATAATTAATTCTTCTTACGTGTAGAGATTTTGTTTCTTTTTAACCAGGGTTTTGATTTTCAGTCTATGCCATTTCATAAAAACATTTAGAATAGAATAGAACAGAACAGAACAGAATAGAAGAATAGAATAGAATAGAATATTTCAGTTGGAAGGGACCTACAACGATCATCTAACCCAACTGCCTGAACGCTTCAGCTCTGACCAAAAGTTAAAGCATGTTTTTAACGGCATTGTCCAAATGCCTCTTAAACACTGACAGGCTTGGGGCACGGATCACCTCTCTAGGAAACCTGTTCCAGTGTTTGACCACCCTCTCGGTAAAGAAATGCTTCCTAATATCAAGTCTGAACCTCCCCTTTTATAAAATATTGTTTTAATATTTATTTTAAAAATAACATCTTGAATGCATCATTTTAGGTTGAAGTCATGAGAAAACTAAGGTGGTGAGAGTAAACATCCATTATTTCCTTTTAAAAGTTTCAAAGTCCAAAAGTCAGAGTCGCGTGAATAATGCTAAGACTATGAAGCAAGAATACAAAATCCAAAGAAGCAAAATTAGAGGTTAAAGCCACTACCCATTTTGCTAAAGGGTACGCAGCATTCACAGTCCTCAAAATCAAAAAATAATGAAAGGTTCCTCCAGTAATGAGGCAAAAGAAGATAAGCTAGTGGCAAAATAGTCACTACATTTGATAATGAATGTATGTCCCTTCTGTGTACATGTTGTTGGGTGGACTGAAACACATTGAAATAACATTAGAAGACATTTGTATGACATTGTTTAGACAGGCTGAATTGTTTTAGGGGAAATGTTTCTTATTTTCCTCATTTACTCCATTTTCCTGAATTTCCAGTTTTAACGGAAATGCTTATTTTTTTCTTCCATTCTTCTGTTTTCCTCAATTTTTATTAGCTGGATAACTCATAAGTTTTTCAAGCAAAATCAGGGGTGGACGTTATAAATAACACTTGGAAGTACAGCCTAATATTTCCCTTACAGAAAAATACTGTAATTATATCTCTGATTGTTATCAAATCAATAACCATTTTTGGTTAACACTGTACTGTGTATTTTTATATGCATAGAATAGAGACGGAAGTCCATTTCAGGTGTGCTGAGTACAGCTCTCTGTGACAGCTACAACTTTAAAGTGATTAATTTCAGATCTCTTTCATGACCTGATTTATATAAAGGGTTTGTAACAGGCATTTTCTAATATTAAAATTTCTTAAAAATAGTGACAAAATTAATTATTTTTTAATATAAGTTCAAATAGCTTGTTAACTTACTTCACAGGATTGACTAATGCACTCTACGCAAGCAACCAAAATGCAGTAGCTATGAAGCAGTAGGCATAAAGCTGTTGTTTTTATAGGCATATAATCATGTAAGTAAATAAATTAGATTTTAGATACTAAGGAAGTGGGTTCACAGGATAGTTACTTCAAAGGATGCTCATCTCTTGCATCTCTTTAAGTGCCTTAACCTGTAAAGCTATGAAAGTTACCAAATACCCAGGCACAGCACTTCCCACAATTAGAAATGCTGTTAATCTGGTCTTCTGTTGACAATCAAGCTTACTCCTTTCCAAAAATAAAAACTGCAATTACACTACAGCTTGCAGGTGTATGTTTTGTATGTATTTGGGATTATCAAAAGATGTTTTTCATCACCTTTCCATTCCTTTTTTAAATCTAAAAAATTAATTGGTTTAGTGCACTTCTACAGCACTTCCATTTTCTGGAATGGCACGGAATAAGGCTGTGTGACTTTTCGCTGGAAAGACCCCAATAAAAGGTAGCTACATAAAACAGACCCTAGAAGGAATAGAAAAAAACCACAAATATTCTATTTATAATGTTTGTGAATATGTCTCTTCATGGCAATATTAAATTTAAAACATCACTGTATGACAGCAGTTCTGACTGTTTAAGTGTTTATAGCTAGTCATTTCAAGCAAAAATAATCAATAAGGAAATAAAGCTCTAAATACAGTCTATTAAATTCTTCTTCCTGCTAGCATTCTATGACACAAGAAAGATCTTGCTTTTTTTCTAGTATTGACGACAGATTTTAGAAAAGCAACACAAAAGTCTCTTTTAATACAATATAATTATGCATATTTTTTAGAAGACAGATAACTTAGATCTTCTTTCAGGATTAGTCTAAGATCAGTGAAAGGACTTGAGAACTTCCAGAATTTTGACATTTTCATTATCTCCAACTGTTTGGAAAACTGATACAGTGAAAGTCCACATCAGTTACAACACAGTGAAAACATAGTGCTTTTGAAAATCCCATTCCAAATTTTTGTAGGCTTATATTACATACAAAAATACCAAACACATAGCACAAATTCCTCACTTTCAAAATTAGGAAATGCCAGAATTTGTCTGTGTGATTTTAATTTTTTCTGTTGTGCTTCTGATTCCCACATTTTTATATGCATATATAGCTTTTCATATCATGGTCACATACTTCATTTTCCTTCAGATCCCCAAATCATCACTGCCCAGAATACATAATGAACAACTGATCAATATTCCTTTTCATCTCTTTCATTCAATAGGAATCCCAAACACCATTAATCTTTTGGGAATCAAGAACAACAGTTTAATGTAAAGTTTGGAGGAAAGATTTAATTATAAAGCTTTGTAAGTTCTCTCTTTCTCTTCTGTCCTGTTCCTTTCCCCTATTCCTTCAGCTCTTGCCTCGGACCCATTTCAACTCCTCTCAGGTCCTCTGCTCCACTCTGATGGACCTCTCAGCTGCTGCGTTACCCAGCGCATGACAGCACAAGTCTCCACACACCGAAACAATACCATGGCTGAGAGAGACTCTCTCTTACAGACAGCTCCCTCAACCAGCTTGACATTCAGCGGCCGAAGCAGCACGCACACAGGGAAAAGGGTGGAAACACACAGCTGAGGATGATGCCAGAGCAGGACTTGGGCAACCCATGGTGAGACTGGCTTAAACTGCCGTTGAACCACACTGTGAGTGACACAGAAACTTGCCCTTCCATGGCATGGGGCTGTGCCATTAACCCACGCATAAAGGGAACAGAAACACGCTCTTTTTCTGGGGTTTGTAGGATGCAACCACACCAAAACTCTGTAAATCTTGCTAACATCTTTGTGCTTCTTTCTTAACATTGACAGTGGCTAGCATAACAGAATGGAGGTAACATGAAACAATTTATTACAACTTGTAAACAAGTTTCCATAGGCTTTTTGTTTGTTTGTTTTTCCTTAAATGGGGCTTAAATGCGTTACAAAGTTCTTGTGCATTCATTAGCCTCAACGGGGATTCCCCTGGCTATATGCAAGCTCAGTGACCGGCATGGGGCAACTCAGGCTGAGCACAAAGAGAAGCATAGGATGAATCCACAAGGTCCTTTGTAGCAATACACATTTTTACCTGTTATCCAGTGCTTAAGAACTACACGTCATCTTTTTCAGATTATCTTAATAATGAATACTGTTCTTGTTTTGTATGGTGCAGCTCTCTTAAACCTCTATTACGTTGTATCTGCATGAGCATACACACGTAAGTCTGCTAAAAAATTTGTTCCAACTCCTACCAGCTAAAAAGCATAGGGTCCACTATGCACTGAGCATAAACAGTGCATAAATGGACATACATAGACTTCAGGAACATAGAACAGAACTATCATTAAATATATGTCAATATATATATATGTGAACATCTATATATATCCCAATAGTTGCACAACCCACACAACTCCGCTAGATTCTGCAGAATAAGATAGAATAACGTCCAGGTATAGAGATGATGAACAGATGCTGCACGCACTTGTCAGTCAGTGGAGCTGTGGGAGGCAGGAATTAAAGGTGTGAATTTGAAACAGGAAGAACAAAGGGAAACAAAAATTCCAGCTGGAGACAGCGTGGCACTGCTCTGCTGACCCAAGCAGAAACAGGAGCAAGGTGTAAATTACTGGAAAAGAAGAGTTTTGTAAAAAGAAGCTATGTTATATAGGCATTAGTGGTCTTTCCACACCACGCAGAGCTTAAAGTATGAATATACGTTAGATTTAAATATAGACATCCATGCAACATGTGAGAAAAAAATCCTTTACATATAGTTATTTACACGAACGTACACATGATTAGATAAAGAGCTGTACAAATACATGTATCACTAAGCAGGATACTCTCTTGATTCTCATATTAACATTTGCATATGCATATATCATACTTCCAAACATTTAAAGATTTTTTTTTCTCTGTCTCCTTCTTTAAAACTTATAACAGTACTTACTGTGATCAAATTCACTTTTAAAACTGTGGACACTGCTGCGTGCCTAAGTGAGCCATTATTTTCTGGCTCATAATCATATTTTCTGTGTCTGTTAGAATCACTGATGCATTAATTGCTTATCAAAATTTGAAATGGTTCATGAGTCACTCTGAAGATAAAATAAATAAATATTAATGAGCCAATTTCAACAGAATTCATGTCCTCTGCCTCTTAAAGCTGAAAGACTGTATTTATTACATGTCAGAATTAGGTCTTGATACCTAATCTATGGGCAAATACGAAATATACTCAAGCCATACTGAGCAAATCAGAACTGACTGACTAGATCACCATGTTTCAAGGGATCAATGGATCATAGTCTTATTTGACCAAATAATAGACCAAAGAAAGAAAGGACTGGTCAATTATAACATAGAGATTAAGTGAAAGATATGTCTAAATGCATACATCTAATGCAGATTGAGTGAAAAATGAAATATTTAAAGTTTGGAAGTGATTCTATATGAGAAGATCTTAACATAACAGAAGTAAACACTTGATCTTCAAACAAACACATTGGCACAAAATATCATTACATAAGAGATTTTACTATTCCTTACATCCCATAATGGAAGGGGAGAAGGAAGGCATAGAGTTTTCAGGAATATCAAAATAAAGCATTTTAGTTTGGATCAATCTGAAATTTTCATTAAGCCGAAACGCTGGGTGGAGGGCTTTTCAACCATTTAATTTTCTACTAAAATTGAGTGAAATATACTATTTTGGAGACTAAAAACCTTCATTTTGAAAACATAAGTGTGCTGAGAGACTTTTAAGTCTGGGCCAATGATGGTTCACTGTTGAAAATCCAAGTCTAAACCTTTCCAAACTAAATGACCCAGGATGAAACAGAAAACAGAAGTCCTTCCCTTGAGCCTTTACTTTCTCATTCTAGCTTGTTCCTGAAGATTGTAGGCAAAAAAGATCCCTAAAGAATCTGAAAAGGAACAGGGAATATCCCTAAAAGGCAGCTGTAGCTCTGAAACATATTAGGAATTAGACAGACATCAGTGAGCCACTTTTGAGCCAAACTGTTAGCGAAAAACCTTTTAAAAAAAATCAGTTTTTCTCAAGGAAGTTCAGCAGCAGGAGATTCTGGCTGAATGTAGCTGGCTGGCATAAATTCATAGAAATGGGAGATTCATAGAAATGGGCAATTTCCCTGTTACTCACTGACTACAAGCACGATGAAGAACCCATTTTAACAGACTGTAGGGCTTAGTAAGAAAGGAAGAATCCTCTATTTATTATATTAGGTCAAGTTGTTTGTTGTCAGAGGTCATATCAGCTGCTTAGCAGAAGACACTGCTTCAACTTCAGCTAGTCACATAAAGAGGCAGGCTGTGGTAGTCCTAGACGTATTACTGCACCTCAGCTGATGCCACACCACTGACACCCAGACACCCTGTTTAGACCTGTGTATACTGTAAAACTAAAGGCATCTCCCCAGACCAAGATATCCAATCCAGCATTAAACACAGAATATGTCACTGTCAGTGAAGTCTGCATGTACAAGTAGAGAGGAAAATACAATTACAAAATGTATTGTGTATTACATATAACGTAGGAAGAATTAAAATTTTGCTACTCACATAACCTTCATAAATTTGCAGATATACTTTCTTTCTAATGCGTAGCTAAATAATGTGTATTTTCCCTAACAGTATCTTAAATTCTTCACTTCATGCATTCACAGCTAACATAGCTCTCACATAACTTGTTTCTTCTCTCAAGTATATGTAAGGAAGGACTTAGTTCATGTTACAAATGAACTGTGCTACTTTATCTGAAACCTGCAAAATTACGCAAATAATATATGCGAAGTCATAGGTTCTTTAAGACAGGCCAATGGTACCTAAAAGAAGGATTGCTTAAATTTATCATTATGTGCATATAACAATAAAGCAATTAATTTTTTTATGTTCACGAAAAACATTTTTTTGTACTCCTAAAAATTATTCTCAGTATGCCATATAACAAGTTTCCAATCTGCAAACAAATATTATCACTGAGATTTAACACTCTCATTTACACAAATGTTAGGGTATTATTCTGGTTTTATAGAATATTTGTGGAATCAGTTTTTCAGCAGATAATTTACTGTCTTCCTGTTAATATTTTAAGCTTCCAAACTTAATGACACTTTCCACTGTTCACCCTTGTTCAGCAGAACTTAACAGACGCAGTTTTAAAGTTAAACCTAAACCTATTCAGTGCATCTACTGAAAATGTTAACTTCTAAATAAGAAGGGTGAAGGAATAGAATTTTCCATTGGATTGTGCAACAAAAATTTTCACTCAGCGAAATTCTGAAAAAAGCTGTGGTTTCATGGGAAATGGGAAAAGATAATTTCCACACAAGAATTCTTTTCATTTTGAAAAGCCTTTACTGTAAACACTGCCAAAATGTTGAATCTCCACTTGATGTTAAACTTGTGAATAGAATATGGGAAATTAGCAGGTCATGTGCATGATTCAAATAAAAACTGGTAGCGCTGGAAAAATGCATTGTCGAATAAAGCTGAACCCAGATACCAACGCATTCATCACAACAAAAATGGCCAAACAAGAAACAGTTATCAGTGTTACTTTCCTTAGTGTCATGTTTGCACCGAGCGTGGATAAAAACAGCTTCTTACCTGCTCAGACAATCCTGGTCCATTGATGTGAGCCTATACGAGAGCGTCATTAAGAAGTGAATGGAAGTTTAGAAGCATGTGCTCAGTGTCGTATGTTCCACTCATGGCACTTGAGAGCTCCTCCAGTGACTGAATATATCCTCGCCAATGAAGATCAACTTCTGCCATGTCAGCTAAGCAGCCTCGGATGACGTTGAGGCAGTAGCCCATACAGGGCTTACCTAGAAGTCAGCCCTTGGCAATGAGGGCAGTACCGCATTCTCAGTAAAGCTCTGCCGCAGTCTTTAGAGAAATGCAGATGATCTGTTGTATTGATCACTTCAATCCCCAAATTCAGAGCCTGCAAGAAAGTTCGGCTGGGTAACAGTGATCTTCCCATTTGTCCTATGGCCTTTTTGGAAACATTACCGTTCGGAGGCACTCCGCATATTCCAGTGAAATATCAGTCAGACCAGGGTTAATCACATGGTTGTAGACTACTGGGAACAGGGTGTCGGAAAATCTCTTGACAAATTTCTCTGTGCTAACGTCTGTGCCAAATATGAAGAGTCCAACATCTGTGAAAAACTCCGGAACACATGTAGGAGCCTCAGCAGCCATGTTTCTATATGCATTGCAGAGAAGTGTGCTTGTGTAATTCTCAGCCAGTCTGATAAGCATTTCAAAGGTTTCTGTAATAAATAAAAAAAATTCATTATTTTTAAGGTTTAAAAAATACGAAATTAGAGCAAGAACTTAAAACAATTACATCAGAACTAAATTTATCCTGAATGCATTTTTGCATTAGAATTTATAAAGAGACAAACTTCTCACAAACTGTGACAACTGTCTTTTGTATATAGTAAAACACCTTACAAGTAATGTTACAACACAATTAATAATCCGTATGTTTTCTTGGCAGGATATATTAAACACAGTCTACAAAAATATAAAAGGAAGTTGATTGTAAGCTGAGTTATTAAGTTACAAAATACAATAAAGCCTTACTGTATCTGTCTATGTATATACATACGTTAGCTGTCTCATCTCATGACTCATTCTGCAAGTTGCAATAGAAAGCTAAATGCTCTCAGTCACTCCACTTCAATTCTTTCCTCTTACCACCCTAAATGGATGGGCAAAAGTAACATTAAACAATTTAAACAACTCTTCCCTTCCATTAAAACTTAACTTTTAAAAGATCAAACAGTTTTGTCTTCTTGTCTTCCGAAGGAAAGAGAGGTACCAAACACACATGAGAACAATGCTGTTTGGTCTGGCAATTGCTATGGTCAAGCAAAGTGCTGGAATGTGCGGAATTGCTCTGCTGAGCACTGTGATGGATACACCCTCTCTAAGCCTCAAGATCTGCATAACTGGTAAAGCCTGAATGGATAAATTTACAATTCGTTTCAAGTGTTAGGTGGCAATCCTTAAGTACACTGAGTAGTTTTTAATAAAACACTTAAAGTATACTGGAGAAGTATTCTCTCCTGACTTGATCTATGATTTGCAGGTAAGGAAAAATGCTGGTTTTCAAAACAGAAAGAGTGTTTGCATTGAGGAATTTCCTAGGTCTGCCTGAGAAGCTTGCACTTCAGGGAAGGCAAAGGAGCAATATATAGAGCAAAAGGGAACTTACCTTAGAGTTGAGATTAAAAATACATAGAAACACACATTACAAGTATTAACCCATTTTATCCACTGGATGGCTATGACTCAGTAACTTTCTTTTATTCATTCAAGCTTTACAAGTTTTCATGTTTTTTTTTTTTACACTTTTTTTTTTAATGGGACTCTATAGAAATAAAGTGAGCAAAACCAAGAAGTACAGTTAATACTGTCCAAACAGTGATGTTAAAAATAGGCAGAACCAAATAGTGTCAAACTATGTCAGGCAATTACTGAAGCAATCTGAAGTCTGATGTTAAGTCACGGACTGAACAGTAGAAAACTCAGAATAATTTTAATATAATAACCAAGACTGGCTATCACATCTTTAATATATGTCTGTGCATAAGAATAAATGTCTCATATTCTGATAAAAAGCTTGTTCAGGTTAGTGGAATGATTCTCACTGACTTCAGTGGGTTTCAAACTGCACTTTTTGAAAAGATCACAGAGAAGACATATTAAACTAATCTGCTTATACTTTCTATGTATACTTTGCTTTCTCCAATAAAAATTAGATACACGCTTATAAATCAGAGTCATTACCTCTATTCCTCTGCTGTTATCTATTAACTCTTAGTTTCCTATTTCACACCACCTTTAAGACTGATTTTACTATTTCTCTCTTTTCCATTCCTCTAACATTCACGTAAGTAAGAAAAAAAGTGTTGACTGCCCACAGTAAAGAGTAGGAAAGTGCATCCCATTTGTCTTTTTTTTTCAGTACTGTCCACATACATATGTGCATCTCTCCTAAACTGAATTTCGCTATAATCATTCATACATGCCAAATATCACAGTGATTCAGCAAAGAATTTGATTTGTTTTAAAAGTCAGACTCCTGAAGTCAGGACCCTGCCTGGAGCTAGGCTCCCACCAATGGAGACCTATTCAATACAGCAAAGCCTCTTCAGTTTATCCCGCAAGTTGACACACCAAAGTGCCAGCTGAGTAACTCTGTAGACCACAGCTGCCTGCATCACCACTGCCTCTGTGACTTTTCTCAACCTCAGCACCTCATGCCAGATCGTACCTGAGACACCCGTGCACCACCCCACGTTTGTAGGTGTGGACATGCGTATGGGAGACCCATGTCCTTCTGGAGCAACAGATGAGACACAGCATATCAGATAGGGCATATCAGATTGATAAAAATGCCCGCTTTAAGGCAACTGGACCAAGGATGAGATCTCCACCAGCTATAAAGGCAGTTTGGACATCTAGCTCATGTGGAGGCACATATGAATGGACAGCTAAATTACAGCCCTAAATATTCTACTGTACATTACATCTCATTTTTATTGGAGGGAACAAGGAATGCAAAGAATGTACAACCCTACTATGGAGGCTTTATTTAGCTGCCTAAAAGTGTTTAATACCTTTTTCAATTGTAGATGCCATTTATCTGCCTGTCCGGAAAGGCATGGGTATCCTGCAGGTCCTGTATCACATCTCCAGGCTGTGCGTGGATGTTTTGCATTTAAAATGGTACTAGATGGCTGTGCCTAGGTAACTGAACCGAATTCTAGATACCCAGCTATCGCTAACTCAAGAACCCTTCATATAAAAGCTTGGAGCAGCCAGAATAGCAAAGACAAAAATTTAAGTCAAAATGATTCTTGGTTTAGATGGTTTAAAATAATAACGTGTAAAGAATATTAAAGCCTCCTAGGAAAATGGCTGGTTTTGTAACTGCAGATTCAGTCTTTTACACAAATTTTGCCAATGCTTCAGATGAAATTTGTTAAAGTAGGTAATGTTAGTAAAATAATGATATTATAATAATCTCTTTAGAACAATATGAATAAGGTTTTTATGGCCCTTCTCAAGTTTTTATTATTACTTTTTCCTAGGTGAAAACCATAAAGTATGTGATCTAAAATGTCTGTTACAATCCACAGCTCAGTATCCCATTACCAAGAGCACAAATATCAGATGAAAGAATAAATCATGCTGCACATGGATAATCAATAGATTTTTACAATGTGGTCTAAACAATAACAAACCTTCAAGACTGAACTACATTGCTACTGCCCCAGCAACCCACAGATGAATGAATGCAATAAGCAACTGCATGATTTATTGACTGTTTTTGCTTTCCTAAACAGCATATGGTAATACTGGTCACTTGTGTTTAACAATTCTGCATCATGCTGTTTAACGGTCATTTTAGGATTTCTTAGAAAATTTGTTAATCAGGTTTATTCCACTGGCACGTTTCCTACTTTATAACCACCAAAGCTATTCCAGAAGTTTGTTTTGCTCTCAGACAGCTTGAAGAACGACAGACAGCAAAGCAGACCTATGTTTACTTTCAATATTGAACAGTTCCTGTGAACACTTACGATGGTAATCTATGTCATTTACAACACTTTCAGAGACTTCAATGACAAATCAAGTTATGCTGGATCAACGCTGCAAGCGTATCACAGATTTAACAATGTGTTTCTCTATCTTTTAAGTCTGTCAGCCCAGACGAACTTCATCAGTCTTAATTATTCAGTCACAAAAAAGAAGTGGTGAGTTTTCAATCAGTATAAATCCAATACATATAAAAGACATTTTAAATACAACGAAGATGAGCCAGACAAGCTCTTTTTATTACTATTAAATGATTTTTTAATCTGCAGGCTCAGTGCCTCTTATCTCCACCTTTTATGAGATCTTTGTAGTAACCGCTATACAATATCCTACAGATAGCTTCTGCATCACTACTGTGAATAATGTCTATCGTTTACCATGGGTGGCATGACAACTTTATTTTTCTTTGGTTACACTTAAAATTATGATTTGTACACTCCTAAGTCAAAAATCAGGGCTGTCAATATATTAACCCATTATTTTTTTGAAAGACCAGGAATATCTCTCTTCCTGGTTTTGCTAAGAAAGAATAAAACACAAGGCTAGGAAAAAAATGTAGATGGGCACTTTTTTGTTCGATGTATTGGATTTATTCAGCTGATTCTTCATATCAGTACATACATATACATACGTTTTTGATAACAGTGTATTTAAAAAGTGATCACAAAGTGACGTAAAATAACTGCCAGGTCATTGCTTTAAAAGATTTGCAATCTTTCATTCACTTTGCTTAACCTTTCTGTTCCTGAGAGCCATGGGTGGTTCTAAATTATAAAGATACCACAATGTATCTAATTATCTAAGATAGTCTAATAAATTAAAAACCCTGTATTAGTAGTGGGCCAACAAGTTGTGAAGTCTTATAATTTGGTAGTAATTCACCAGCCTACATTACATATTACAAATTTATTCACACTTAGTCAGGGTAACATATAGAACTCAATAAATTATAACCAGACAGATTAAAATCCATCCTTGAACTATGGACATAGTATTTAGCAAGAATGCCTTTCACAGTCCAGAGGGGATCCATAACTGTTGAGCTTCCATTACCCTAAGTATCAGCCCATAATATACAGGAATCCAGATAAACTAAATCCAAGCAAAAGCTGAAAAACCTAATAATATTACGGATTTATTATGACTTGAAAAATCCTATGGGGAAGTATTAGCCTGTTGCCAGCTGCCATTAATGCTCGGTGATCTCATATGTTTTCCTTCTGTTTGTGGGCAATGCAAATAATCCAGAAGCATCAAACTCACTCTACGAAAGATTTATAGTCCAACCAAGTGTATCTTACATACATTGTCTTATTGGGAGTCAAGGGGAATGTCTCAGGTACAGTCTACAGCCTAGCAAACAAAAGGCATTCAAAAATTATGGAAAAGAATAATTATGGAAAAAAATTAATCCGCCCAGTATTACATACATAATATCTTTGTTTAAAATATATCAAACAGGGAAATACGTATAGGTGGGAAATTCAGTGTAGCTATTCCTAACTACAAAGTAGTACACAGTGCCAGATATACTGCAAAATCCCCTAATCATTTATCGTATCAGAAGAATGAGCTGGTAGAATAAAGTCTTCAAGACATATAAATGAATTATAAGGAATGAACTCATTAGGGCATTGCCTGTGAAGGTTATATGAGAGAGAGATCAAAAGGATAAGTGCCAGAAAAAGATATTTGAGATTCACTAAACCTGCTCCTCATTAACACATATTTCAAATTAATCCATTTCATAGATTATAGACTCACCACTGAAGTCAGTAAGAAAACAGGTAGAATAGATTAAACCTGTAGCCCAACCAACTTTGGGCTAAGTGTTGCCAAGTGTTAGTGATACACTGCAGGCTTTACAGCTGTAACTGCTCACAACAGACTTCAGAATTCATCAGGTCTTGTTTCGTCTTGAATTTATTTTAGCTCTCTTTGAAAAAGAAAATATGAAAAACCTGAATTAGAATTGGCTGGCCATTGCCTAAGTTGTCCTGTGTTCAATGGCAAACTACTCAGATACTCAGATGTCAGGAGTTTCTTGCATATCCTGCGATTCTGAGTTTGGTTTAGCTATATTGTAATTTTTTTTTAACTGTGGTTTTGTTGTTGTTGTTTTTTTAGCTTTGTGAAATTGCATAACTCTCTTTAACATACTACATGGGGACTGAAAAAAAATGAAGTAATCATGTTGTAACTAAGCACAAGGTCCCAGAGGGTAGGTAAGAGTGTGCCCCATTAGCAAATACAGGATTGAAACAAACAAAATTAACCCTGAGAAGGCCCAAGACCATCATGGAAGAAACCTCCATCAGCAGCATCAGACTCCTCCCACTGGAGAGCTCAGGACTGATGATTCATCTGAGCAATGCACAGGAGGCATGACTATAGCACCAGAGAAAAGCAAAGGCACTAGGAAGCTGGTGTATGACAGTTTTAATTGGTGTATTAATAGGAATTAGCAATCATAGAGAATGTGGGCTATAAGCATTAGCGTCACTGCAATTATACTAAAAAGAACTGTTGCGCTTTGAAAGGCTGTTAAAACATTAATCAGAGAAACAGCAAATTCTCTCGGATCCATATGTAAGGTGTGCTCTCCTTTTTGCCCATAATGAAATTGTGAGGACTCGTAAGAAACTCATTGCCAATTTAACCAATGTAAAAATTAATTTAACTTTTATTTGAACATTTAATATGCTGAAGAACCTAGAAAAACATGTCCCAAAGCCAGGTGAGATGAATTTCACTCATGACTGTGCTACATCTTTTTGCTAGTCTGAATGGATAATTGTACGTCTCATTCTTATTTTATAATGTACTTAATATCATTAACCAGTGTTAATCTTTTCATAGTAATCCTGACTATTTTGCCATGTAGAATTTGCTTTCTAAATCAACAAATTCAGGGTTTTTTTCTTTTCCTTCTCCATCTTTCTATTTATACATTCAAGAACAGGCCCAGCACTGCAACAGGACTCATGTTCAGCTGATCTGACATGATGATCTCAAAGTCTTGTATTTGTTTTTTATAAAATGTTGGAATAAAATTATCCTTTTTCCAGTTCTCTGGAGCTTCATTAATTTTTAAAACTTAATGAAAATCATCACCAATGATGATTCATAAAATTCTTTTTTTAACTTTTCAGTGAAACTTACTACTGTTGATTTTATTACACCTAGCCTTAGAATCTGCTATTTAACATACTCCTAAGTTGTAACTGAAATGTAAATTATTTAATCATACCTTGATAGATGATATTTTAATATTGAAAGACTGTCATATGAATGAATGAATGAATAATAATCAAATGAATGAATAACACATGGTTATTATTTTATCTAGTTATAATCAGTGATTCCACCTTTCTCCCAAAATTGTTCTTTTTTTTTTTTTTTTTCCCAGTCTGTTCTTATCCTTTTAATAGTGATGACTATGGGACCATTCATCTTGCCATTTTGGAAGCAACAACAGCAGATTGTTTTGTATGGTGCTAGGAGGAGAAACAACTAGCAATAAATAGAGCCCTACCAAAACCTTTTCTCCTCTTAGATGCTGCTCTGATTTTGCATTGTTATGTATTTCACAGGCAATACTTTCTCGTTGGAGGAAAGTATTTCTAAACTCTGAATATATTGCTTACCACCTTAGAATAAAATACACTCAGAGTTGCAAGCAGAACATTCCAGGGGACCACAGCTTTAAAACTGGTATCATATAATTAAGTTGTTTGAAAATCTTTTGACGTAAAATGTTGTGCATGGTTTGCAAAAGGACATTAAACTGATAATGATTTATGATTTGCATTTTTACACATTTGCCATAATAAATAAGGAAGGCAAGTCATCTCAGGTGTATGAAAAGGGTATTTTTTAAAAAGAGAATTTTGGAATTTATAGCAGGATGATGTTGAGATAGGAGGGTCAGAAAATTAATTGATTAGAAGGGTAAAATTCATTTCACATAACTTCAAATGTATGTATGTGAGCTAGTCACCTGAAGCTCCCTAAAAGTCAGGTGAGAGAAACAAGCACTTCTAAGGCATGAGTCATCTCTCTTGACTTTAGATGACGACTTTTGGTTGAGATTAACTGCTCTCTGGAAGTGCTTGTTCCTCTCCATTGACTATAAAGGAACATTAGAACAAATTGTTCAGATATACTAAGATCTGCATTTAGTCAGGGTGAATCCCTAAGATTTTTGTAAGAAACTGGTATTAAGAGAGTGTGTCATCAAACATAACATGATACTGCAATTTATACGAATAAAGAACTGAGATGATCATGCTTCTACAAAGGGGTCTCAATGGTAGATAAATGACAGATTTCTAATATATTTATGCAAATCCTCTTTCCTTCTGCACAACTGGGAACATGTTTTTCTTAGAATGAAATAAAGTATATACTTGGGTTCCAGAGGGTTGCCTGAGCATGACAACTTTACATGCCAGCTTTATAAAAAGTAATTATCAGGAAATCACAGAGGAATTACATATAAAGAGAAAGAACAACCTCAGGAACATTTCCATAAAGCTATGATGATGGTTGACATCAGGTGAAGCTTTTGTCTTTATATTTGAAAGTTTAGAACCTGTTTTGGTTTTCTTTTAATTATCCCAGTTTTATGCTGGCAATACTCAACTTCAGTGAGCTCGGTTTTGATTTATAAAGGTTAAAGTGAAATGATAATCAGGTTCTAGCAGATGTAACACTACGGATCAATATCTCTTGCACATCAAACAAGTAAATATATTCATTTTTTATCACAGAATATTTAATTTGATAGCTTTCTTCTAGGTGTTGGTTGAGGTTCCCTGCATCAGGAATTCCTGCATCTGATAGTCTGAGGAATTCCACACCAAAAATCGTCACATCAGTCAAAGAAATGTGAGCAGTTTCTTTACTTAACATATGACTACATGTCATGGGTTTCAGAGAGCTTCCAAAGAGTTTGGTAAGGGATTAGATGCATTTATTATCTTTCACTTCACTTTGCTTTGCTTCACTTCACTTTTATTGAGAAAAAAAGAGAGGAAAACAATATCCTTCGAGGCTGCATTTCTTAAACAAACATCCATGTTTTCCACGGAAGATTCAGGAACAATTAAGTTATGACTGCATCTGTATTCGACTGAAGTTAGTTCTATGTTCCTCTATAACTAGTGGATATCAGGAAGAAACACTCTATGTCCCTCCGCATAGCTCTGGTATATTAGTGATCAGTGATCTAATCACTATTAGTGATTAGTGATATGTGCAAAATTCTGCTTCATGTAGGTGATGCAAAAGTATTTTGGTTTATGCCATATATTTCAGTACTTAGTTTGAACAATGCTGTGAAAAGGAATGAATCTGAAGTATGCACTTCCAAGTTTCAGATACATTAATAAATGTACCATTTCTAACTTGACAAGATAGAAACTCTCCGGAGGTGGATAATCAGGCTGACAAATACGCTCTTTCCCAATTACATGAGGAAAATAGCACCAGTCAACAACAACATAAAAATCCAGTTCTCCAAACTGGTTAGGAAAAGACATACAGTTTTAATATATAAACTTATCAAATTTAAGTGAAATCCAGAAGACATTTCAACACTGACGAAGTCTCAGGAAAGAGAAATTGTTTCTAGAAGGACTTTTTTATGACAGTTGTACAGAATATTCTGTGTGGCTGCTTTTGATTATAACATATTAAAATCAAATATTGATATGGATCGGAATAGTCCGCTCTGACTCACCCTTTCTTAGACACTATGACTCCTGATTTTAATACAATTCATTTCTACACCAACTCATAACCCATTCTTTAGAAACTAAGAAATAAATAAACAATACATGTTAAATTATCCATTGTCGCTAGCAGCTTTGGCACCTAGAATCATAGAATCATTGAGATTGGAAAAGACCTTTAAGATCATTGAGTCCAACCATTAACCTAACGCTGCCAAGTCCACCACTAAACCATGTCCCTAAGAGCCACATCCACACGTCTTTTAAATACCTCCAGGGATGGTGACTCAACCACTTCCCTGGGCAGCCTGTTCCAAGGCTTGACGACCCTTTCAGAGAAGAAATTTTTCCTGGCACAACCAACTTGAGGCCGTTCCCTCTCGTCTTATCGCTTGTTACTTGGGAGAAGAGACCAACACCCACCTCGCTACAGCCTCCTTTCAGGTAGTTGTAGAGAGCGATAGGGTCTCCCCTCAGCCTCCTTTTCTCCAGGCTAAACAACCCAAGTTCCCTCAGCCACCTCTCATAACACTTGTGCACTAGACCCTTCACCAGCTTGGCTGCCCTTCTCTGGACACGCTCCAGCACCTCAATGTCTTTCCTATAGCGAGGGCCCCAAAACTGAACACAGGACTCGAGGTGCAGCCTCACCAGTGCCCAGTACAGGGGAACAATCACCTCCCTGCTCCTGCTGGCCACACTGTTTCTCATACAGGCCAGGATGCCATTGGCCTTCTTGGCCACCTGGGCACACTGCTGCTCATATCCAGCCGGCTGTCGACCAGCACCCCCAGGTCCTTTTCCACCGGGCAGCTTTCCAGCCACTCTTCCCCAAGCCTGTAGCGCTGCGTGGGGTTGCTGTGACCCAAGTGCAGGACCCGGCACTCGGCCTTGTTGAACCTCATACGATTGGCCTCGGCCCATCGATCCAGCCTGTCCACATCCCTCTGTAGAGCCTTCCTGCCCTCGAGCAGATCAACACTCCTGCCCAACTTGGTGTCATCTGCAAACTTACTGAGGGTGCACTCAATCCCCTCGTCCAGATCATTGATAAAGATATTAAACAGAACCGGTCCCAAAACTGAGCTCTGGGGAACACCACTTGTGACCAGCTGCCAACTGGATTTAACTCCATTCACCACAACTCTTTGGGCTCGGCCATCCAGCCAGTTTTTTTACCCAGCAAACAGTACGCCCGTCCAAGCCATGAGCAGCCAGTTTCTCCAGGAGAATGCTGTGGGAAATGGTTTCAGAGGCTTTACTACAGTTCAGGTAGACAACATCCACAGCCTTTCCCTCATCCACTAAGCGAGTCACCTTGTCACAGAAGGAGATCAGGTCAGTCAAGCAGGACCTGCCTTTCACAAACCCATGCTGACTGGGCCTGATCACCTGGTTGTCCTGTACATGTTGCGTGATGGCACTCAAGATGATCTGCTCCATAACATTCCCTGGTACTGAGGTCAGGCTGACAGGCCTGTAGTTCCCCGGATCCTCCTTCCAGCCCTTCTTGTAGATGACCATCATGTTGGCTAACCTCCAGTCAACTGGGACCTCCCCAGTTAACCAGGACTGCTGATAAATGATGCAAACGGCTTGGCGAGCACTTCCACCAGCTCCCTCAGTACCCTTGGGTGGATCCCATCCAGCCCCACAGACTTGGGTGTGTTGAAGTGGTGTAGCAGGTCACTAACCATTTCCCCTTGGATTATGGGGGTTTCATTCTGCTCCTCGTGCCCGTCTTCCAGCTCAAGGGGCTGGGTACCCTGAGAACAACTAGTCTTACTATTAAAGACTGAGGCAAAGAACGCATTAAGTACCTCAGCCTTTTCCTCAGCCTTTGTTGCTATGTTTCCCCCTGCATCCAACAGAGGATGGAGATTCTCCTTTGCCCTCCTTTTGCTGCTAATGGATTTATAGAAACATTTTTTATTGCCTTTTACAGCAGTAGCCAGATGAAATTCTAGTTGGGCTTTGGCCCTTCTAATTTTCTCCATGCATAACCACACGGCATCCTTGTAGTACTCTTCCAAAGGTCATAAACTGTTATTTCCTGAGTTCCAGCCAAAGCTGTCTGTTCAGCGAGGCCCGTCTCCTTCCCCACCAGCTCATCTTTCAGCACATGGGGATGGCCTGCTCCTGCGCCTTTAAGATTCCCTTCTTGAAGAATGTCCAGCCTTCCTGGACTCCTTTGCCCTTCAGGACTGCCTCCCAAGGGACTCTGTCAATCAGTCTCCTAAACAGGCCAAAATCTGCCCTCTGGAAGTCCAAGGCAGCAGTTCTGCTGAATTCTCCAAGAATTGAAAACTCTGTCATTTCATGATTGCTATGCCCCAGATGGCCTCCAACCATCACATCACCACAAGTCCTTCTCTGTTCGCAAACAACAGATCAAGCAGGGCGCCTTCCCTAGTTGGCTCACTCACCAGCTGTGTCAGGAAGTTTTCTTCCACACACTCCAGGAACCTCCTAGACTGTTTTCTCTCCACTGTACTGTATTTCCAGCAGACATCTGGTAAGTTGGAGTCCCCCACGAGAACAAGGGCTAGCAATTGTGAGACTTCTCCCAGCTACTTATAGAATATTTCATCTGCCTCTTCATCCTGGTTGGGTGGTCTATAACAGACTCCCACCATGATATCTGCCTTGTTGGCCTTCCCACTGATTCTTACCCATAAACACTCAACCTTATCATCACTATCGTCAAGCTCTAGCCAGTCAAAACACTCACTAACATACTGAGCTACTCCACTCCCTCTCCTTCCTTGCCTATCCCTTCTGAAGAGTTTATAGACATCCATTGCAGCACTCCAGTTGTGTGAGTCATCCCACCATGTTTCTGAGATGGCAACTATGTCATAATTTTCCTGCTGCACAACAGCTTCCAGCTCCTCCTGTTTGTTGCCCATGCTGCGTGCACTGGGGTAGATGCACTTCAGTTGAACTATTGATCCCACCACCTTTTTTGGGGCAGAAACCCTAATTCCTATGTGACCCTTCTCAGGCGCTTCTGTGGTTTCTAACACATCAATAACCCTTGCATCTTTGCTGCTGCACGGAACTCCATCCCGTCTCCACTGAGACAGCAGACCGAAGAACCTCGCTAGCACACCGTCCCTCAAACATTGGCAGGCTGCCCTCAGGCTTCTCTCTAGTGAGCCTGGTTTTATCCCTTTCCCCCTTCAAATCTAGTTTAAAGCTCTTTCAATGAGCCCTGCTAACTCCTGTGCAAAGATCCTTTTCCCCCTTTGAGACAGGAGTACCCCGTCTGTTGCCAGCAGGCCTGGTGCCATGTAAACCAGCCCATGATGAAAAACTCCAAAATTCTGCCGATGACACCAGGCTCACAGCCGGGTATTGATCTGCTGGCTCTTCCTGTTTCTTCCCTCTTCATTCCCTGCAACTGGAAGGATACAGCAGAACACTACCTGTGCTCCTGATCCCTTAACCAGTCGTCCCAAGGCCCTGAAGTCTCTCGTAATTGCCCTCGGACTTCTTGTTGCAACTTCATCACTGCCGACCTGAAAAATCAATAATGGATAATAATCTGAGGGCCGTACCAGGATAGGAAGCTTTCTCTTCACATCTTTATCCCAGGCCCTAGGGAGGCAGCAGACTTCCCTGAGAAATGGGTCCGGTCTGCGTATTGGGCCTTCTGTTCCCTTCAGAAGGGAGTCTCCTATGAGAAACTTGCCTTTAGCTCCACTTCCAAGTCATACACACTTTTGAATGCAGACAAAGCTGAAGGACAAAAACAGATGAATCCCCTTTGCTTGCATTCTGCTTGCTCCCCACTAACACTCTTAGAGGTTTTTGTGCATTTATTTAAGCCTGCAACAGAAGCTCTTGAGGTAAAAGTTCTGGATACGCTCCGTGATGTTCAAGCTCTTTTAACAGAATGGCTTTTACCATGAAAAAGGTAAAAACACATTACATATTGTTTATTGTTAAGGTTCACATGTAGTCAGTTAAGACTGCTGAGTATACCCCCACTGAGCATATCTGTCGGGGAAAGAAAAAACAACAAAAAAACCCCTAAAACCAGAACACCTAGCAGAGTGATGTTTCTCCCTATACTTTCTGGGGGTGCTACTGCACTTGTTGCTTGTATCAGGTAGAATGGCCTTGGCCAAGGGGAAATTCCATCTGATTTTTCAGTTCAGCTCTCTGGCCTCATGGCACCAATGAACAAGAAGTCAAAACCTGTATTTCTTTATATAATCTGGATTTCTTTCTATAGTCTATGTATGTTGTCAAGATGCGGTCTAGTCTGAAGATTTTTGAAATCCTCTTCTTTAACAGTAATCCAATTTTTTTCATGAGATTATCTCACCTATTATTTTCTGATTTTGTCAAGATGTTTTTTGATGACTATTAATGCTTCGTTAGAGCACACTCAATGGACCAAAGAACAATAGATGTTAGATTTAAACATAAATCAGTTATGTTTATTGTAGTATGAGTAATTACATAAATATGGCTTCATTAAATTATTCCCTTAAGCTTTATATCTTAATGCTCTTTAACCTTCAGCAAATTCTTTCCAAATATATAAAAGATAATTTGTCTTCTTAAATGCTAAATTCTTTTACTTTCAGAGAGCTCATGAGTATAACCAGTACATTATCTACTAGCTTTACTGAGGGTGCCAATAGCCTTTCACCCTACCACTCTTTGTCGATGCTCTGCTAAGCCCTGTTTTGCAACTGTTGCTTCAGCACTGCCAAGTCACACATTCTCAAGGTAAGCAATACTTTCCAGGAAGGAGCTTGAGATAGTAGCTGCTGGAAATATGTGTCTCTTCCAAACTAAAACCCCACTGTGATTTCCACCCCATCATGTGATCTGCCCCACCATGCAATGTGACAAGGGGTATGCATCTCTTGCATCACTCAAAACTGGATAGTTACCTCCCTGTTCCCTTTACAGCTGTGTATCCTAGCTTATGTAGGACTGGAATATCTCTCGCTAAATAAAGAAACCACACAGAAGCACAGGGCTAGGAGGAACTTGAGATGTCCTCTAATCCATCCTTTGAACCCAGGGCAGGTTCAACTAGATTTACGATCTCATATTTTAACATATTTATCTAACCTAACCTATTCTTAAAAAATGTACAGTAATAGAGAGGCCATAACCTCCAATAAAATTGTTCCAGTACTTCCCCATACTCTTATTTGCTCTCATCAGTGAGAACAAATTATTTGCTTCTTCCTCCTTTTAGGTATTTCAGATTAGATCCTCCCCACCTGATTGTAGACATCTCCAAAGACCAAATGCATCTCCAAAGCAGATGAGTCTACCTCTCAGCTAATCAGTAGGGAGGATGATGGCATGATTCATCTGACCTAGTTTAGGTGTCCACATGGAAATAAGATGAATCACACTGCTTTTCTCCTCTATTTATACAGAGAAAGAGGGTGATTAGTTCGGAGAAGCTAGGTGACGAATTCTACTCCTGAAAACTGTTACAAATTTCTTTTCTGTTCTTTTTATTAAAATGAACAATCCCACTTCTTTCATTCATAAAGGGGGTCCATTCTGCCTCTATGTAGCTGAACTTAATCCTGAAGACTTCCAAAGGGAAGTCTAAATTGCCCAAATGATGTGCTTAAGTGGACAAGGTATATGTTAGGAGTTCCAAATTCATATATAGTTTTGCCTGACTAGGTACTTCAAAAATATTTTGTTAACCTATTTTGGAATAGCATCGCTTCTCTAACTCATGTTCACTTTGGGAACCACTAAGCTCTCTACATCATTTCAACAAACAACTGCTGAGCCTGTATTTCTCCAATCTTCAACTCATCTTATTCCTACCTAAATGCAGAATCTGCATACGTCCCCATTGAATGGCATCCAGCTATTTTGAATTCTAGGTCTATTTTCCAGCCTGTGCATGAGCTCTTATTGCCCTCCCTCACTTGTTGAGAGCACACTGATTATTTCACCATTCAACACAGTAGTGAAAATGGTGGCTGTACTTGCCCAAGAACCACAACCCAAGTGTCTTTCTATTCTGACCATGAACGCTTGCTAACCAATCAAATACAGGTTTCCAAAAAGTTTTACATCTGTTTAGGGGTAATTTTATCAAAACAATTCCTTACTTACTTATGAGAATGGCATGTTGAATAGGGTAAAAAGACTTAGGAAAGACAAGTGACTTAACATCTGTGTTTCTCACATACCCACATTTTGTTTCCATTTCCATACAGGGAAATTAGATTAGTTTGACCCAACTTGTCCCCAGTAAACACAGTTGCATTGTTACTTATCAACTTGATATGCTCTTGTATTTGGCTTCTAAATATTTCAGCTTTTTATTCCCAATAACTAAGCAGTCTAAAATGCTCTAGCTTCCCCTTTTTCTGTTAAACAAACAAACAAAAAACATTCACCCTTTTCAGTCTTTTGCTACCTCTACAAATCCAAAGACAACTACTAGTGCACTTCTGAATGGGTATATTGACAGAACAAATCCATCAGTGAAAACGCTGTGGAAAACAATTCTGAAGTGAACAACCTTTACATCTTACCAATGCTGCTCCATAGCTGTGCCAAGAGGTCCGTTATCTCTTAACAGTCTTATCAGCACTGGTGACAGCTGGGCTTGAGCAGAATTAACTGTTTCCAGTGGAACCTCGTAGGATATGGGAGAACATTTTGCCCTTTTCTGCATTTTTTCATGACTCCGTATGAGAATCTGATTTACATTACTATACTCCTAGAGTAACATATACTGTGATGTCACCTATTGATACACATTTTACCTCTGGAATACAAAGTATAAGGCTCATTATGGAGCCTTCCAATTTATACTGTTCAGTTCATATATAACCTTGAACTTATGCATGTGAATACTGATGAAAGCAGTGATGTTTACTAAACAATGACAATGCCAAACCCAAAACCCACAAGGAAGAAAGCAGCAAAAGAGCACATCAGCTTATCACACTTATCACACAAGTATACAAGGTGCTGATTCATCTCAGCTACCACCTCAGCTGAATACCATATTCTCTTTTTTTCAACACTAAAAAGTTATGGGGATGTTTAAGGCATGATTCATCTGACCTATTTTAGATGTTTATGGGAAGATGAATCATGCCAAAATATTTATGGGGAGATGAATCATGCCAAAAAAGTGCCTCTCACTTAATTTTCTATTGAGGGAGCTGATGGTGACAAGCTCAACAATCCACTCTATTATACCAATCATCATTAGTTTTGCTATTTCACTTGTATAGCTTGGGTTTCTTAGTTACAAATTTACTTACAGCTTCCATATTATTGACCTGTAACAGCTGTATCTGAATTTCCACTGTAGAAAATGAGATCAAACTCTGTCTCCTCCAGAGATTTGTTTGTCCAGAGATTATTTTCTTGCAACTAGGTATGTTTTTAAAATGAGGTATTCATCTAACTTCAACTGCATGAATGCAGTCTATAACATAGAACAAATTTCTGGTGAAAGTAATGAACTCTTAAAGAAAATATACAACCTGTAGAGAAGCTGAAAAATATACCTCTGCAAGTTGGAAGTGATGTCCCATTTCTTTTTGATGTCTACAGTTAGTTTAATATTGACCTAATAGTCACACAAGATAAATGTGTGTGCATCTCCTTTTATATATGCATATTAACCACTGGACCCATAACTAATAGCTCACTCACAGATTTGTTTCAGATCGCTCCAACTAGTTCTTTCCAAGATAACCTGTATGGTTCTATAGATAGGTCTACCACAGGGACCACTCTGAAAAAACAGTATAGCTGAACCTGTGTAAGCTTCAGCACTCTCCACACTCTTCCAATATTGCTCCAGAAAGCTTCCCATTCCCTTCATTCTTCTGACACCCTTGGGCATATAGCATAGCACGTTGGGTTCATTTTGGTGGGTGCAATGCATCATTCGTATTATTGCAGACTGAAAAAATGCATTAAAAAAAAAGGTCATGTAAAATCAAGAATGCATAAACAGCCAAGTGGTACATGAAAAGGATGTGGTCTGCTCTAGAAGGAGCTATCCCTAAGTACTGTGGACATGTGCCACACTGTATTACTTGGCCTGCAGTCTGATAATGCCTCCCTAGACCTGTGGAGTTAGCAATGCTGATATAGCTAACATGTCTGGTTCTGGGCAACCTTCCTTCTGTAATCTGGAAGACAGTGCTGTAATGTTCTCTGCCTCTTGTGCACCTTTTGTCTCACTTCTGAATTTTATACTGGGTTCCAGAACTGCTGACGGGGCTCCCTCAGCCTCTACTAATAGAGATCAAAGAGATAAAAGAGATACAGGAGAGAAAAGCAATGAAAGTTGTGTGCTGTCTACTAAAGATTGACAGTAGCAGCCCCATTCTCCACTCAATTTAGCAGACGCCTTTTAATCCCCTGCCAAATCCAATTTCACAAGAAGATCACGTATTAACCTATTTCCTGAACCAGCCACTTGCCTAGCAGTGACAAAATGGACGTGACCACAACTCTTGTCCAGACTGCAGTCCACGGAGAACAGGGTGGGGGAAGGAGAACAAGAACACTGATCTGCTATGACCATCCAAGGAAAGAAAACTTCCATTTCAGTTCCAATGGTATGCCTTTCTTACAAGAAAGCCCTGTAAATTTGTCCTACTTTAAACCTAAAGGATGAGTGATAACTGCAGCTGTTGAACACAGACTTGCTCTGAACACAGGATATTCAAAAGATGTAGAAGCTTTCTCCATGACCATGAAAATCATCTGTCTAGAAAACAACAAAATAGTCCCTTCTCATATCCCATGCACACAGGAACGATATGTTTCCAAATTAACAATGTACTGTGAAAACAAGAGGAAGGTGAACGGCCAGGGAACTTCTCAGTCTCCCAAGACTCCTAGAAGTGCCCTGCTATTCGCTTCTGTGACCAGAAGTTCGTATTGGAAGTTTGTGCATATTAAATATTACAAGAATGTTCTGTTGTGAGAACTAATTTCCTCTCTCTCTTTATTTGTGGGCCTTAGGGGGATGACATTTACAGCAGAGATACAGGATCATCTTGCTCTTTCTTAGGACTCCTGTGTACTGTTATCAATGGTTCAGGAAGACTCCTCAAACTAGCGTGACTGCTGATGAAGGACTCTCCTTGAGGATGGGAAATTGCCCTCAGAAAGCTGCCATTTTACTTGAAATGGAAGGGATCCCTTTCTCCTCTAGCTGGTAGATAATGCAAATTAATATACCTTAATATACCTTAATGCTGTTCTATAATAAATACATGACTAGTCACATGCTAGGAGGCTCAGGAGCAGAGCACGTGTACAATGAATAGCACTGAAGCGTGCTTCTGAAGCTGCAATGACCATTACTTATCTGAAGCTGAGTATCAGAACATTCTTTAAACAACTGTTTCTTAGATTCTCTGACTTATTCCTATTGTGAAGATTTTTTTCAAGTTTTTTTCTTCACTTGACATCTTTCTGCATGGTTTGGTTCAGCTGCATAAATTAACTGACTTTCTGTATGGCATGAGCAATAATCATTGGTCATTTAGGAACCATGGAAGAAAGTAGCATTGTAAGAACCATTATGCATCAACTAGAAATATGGGGCTTAGGAAACTTTCATCTACATGAGGAAAGATGACACCCATAACTATTTTTTTGTGGAAAAATGCACCGTAACATAAACCATTCCACTGAGCAGACACAGGTCTGTGAACACTCATATTACAGTCATATGTCTTTATAGATGGCACATACAAAAAAGGACTCAGAGGAATAATGAAAAAAGGCAAAAAAAAAATCTATACAAAAGAAAAACTGTATTTTTTTTCTTTTATCTTCTTTCCAGCAGAATGTTCCCTGCTTCTTGGGCTTTACTGGTTTTAGCTTTTCTAAATCTACAATAAATAATAACACAATTTAAAAATTTCAAAATTCTGGCTTTATTCTGCCTTTTAACTGTTGATGCAGTACTTTATGCATCATTAATAACTTGCTGCTACAATCCCACCAAATCTATACTCTTCAATAATAAGTAAATAAATAAGTACTGTTTTTAAATTTCTCCTGGATGGCTTAGTTTATATAGCTATGTAAGAGAACGATGCATGTATTTTTCCTTAATGATGTTCTGAGATGGGGGGGGAATAAAGCGGATAGTATCTTCTCCTTTCTATATGTTTAAGAATGGTAATTTGAAGCATCATAATAATGAGACAATTCTTGCCAAAGTGTCATCTTTTCAAAGCATAAAGCAGGATTCATTTCACCTTATTTTAGCCATCTAAAAGTCAAATCCTTCACCCACCCTAGCTATCTGGATAATCAGTGAGTTCAGATAGGCACCTCCTCATGTTTTATCCCTGAGGCAAACCTAAGTTTACTGATTAATTAAAAAGATGCTTTAACTGTGCAAGCCATAATTCCCACTCAGACAAACAACTTTGAAGGGCAATTCATCCTGATTATGGCAGCCATCCACCTTTGGATGGGATGAATTGCACTCCGGAGTTCCTTTTCTTTCTTCATGAACTATGCTGAGCCTAAATGAGGCAATAGATTAGGTACTCTTTTAGCTACTTTATAGGTGGCTAAAATTAGAAGAGATTAATCCCAGTCATAGGATCTGCAAATTCAATCAGGTTTAGTGCTAGGTGAATTTAGTACTGAGTTTACCTATCTCATGGGTCTTCAATTGCCACAAAGATATTTTCTTTGAATTAAAGTATGGAAAAAAAAAAAAAAGAAAGGAAAAATATTTTACCGTAAGATTCTCTGCTGTTTGGGAACTTCTGGGTGTTAAATTAATTTTGCAAGGGCCTTCAAGTGCAAATGACTAACACAGTCATGAAATGTAAACACAATTATGAAATGTAAATTTGCCTCTCACCTGATTATATGCTAATTCCTGATGAAGCCTAAAAGGTCTAACCCATTACATAAATTAATTATTTTCAGCAAAGATTCCCCAAAACTCAGGAATCACAAGGGGAAAAAAACCCAACTGGTAAAATCTGCTCCTGCTTGCTGTACTGATTTTGTCTGGCACTAATAAGATATGCTACCACAGACGATTTAGTCAGTGAAACACTGAAATGCTGGTTAGCATTGGAGAAAGGGCAGAGGAAGCTCTTACGGATATCCTATTAAATGTATCCAACTAAGTGATATACTATTAAACATATCCTAGCTGGTTTAGTGTTTTGTAGTTATTTAGTATATATCTACCAGTAATATATTTATTTTTGATTTTAATGAATGTGTGTTGCTTGATATACAGATTAGTTATCACCCATTTAAGAATTTAATAATACTCATTTTCCATTCCCAAAGCAAGGATGCAGCACACTGTTATTTCAATATATTTTTCCTAAAGAATACTCTAGCGTATTAATATGATTTTTTCTGATTCATCCCACAAAACCAGATAACTGGAAAAGAAATACTGCAGTAAAAAAACAGTTTGTACTGTGCTGACTTTACTTAAGGTACCTTTTCTAGCAAAAAATTATTTCCATTCCAGTCCACTTTGAAATGACTTTCTGAACTATATCTTAACTTCTAAAAAAATCCACCTACAATTAAGTATTCTGAGTGTCTTTATCTCCATGTGCATTAGGACTCCAGAATTATTTTTTCCTGGGTCTGGCTGCATGACCGGCTCATTTCCTGAATCTGTATTGGGATAAAATCCAGGTATGCAGCAATTCCCTGTCCCAGAAAATAAACTTCAATTCATTTCCCTAACAAGGCCCATGATCGAAACATCCAGGAGAGCAAGACCTGAAGGTAGGAAGCCACCTATTATTAAATAATAACACTTCAACTTTTCAAGAATGCTTGTGTACTAAGGTGAGCCAGCTATACAGACAGATTTCTAAGCAGCATCCTAGCATGCTGAAGGTAAAAGAAAACCTTTTTGTAAACCAATGCTATCTGGTCTTTCTAACTTGGCAAGAATCCGAAGAAGACTGTGAGTTTTACTAACACTTCAGACAGCAGAGATCTCTACCTTCAGTGGAAGATGGAGAAAACAGCTCGCCTAATTCTTCAGAGTATTTCCTTTTCCTTTTCTTGCTTGAGGGAGACTATTTATTATTTAGAAGCTAATCTCCCGAAGATATTCTGACGGTTAGTTATGTGCATCAGTTGAAAATAAGACACAACATAATGTATTGTTAATGTGTAAGTGTAGCCAAGGTTGTGGCATCCATCTCACACAGTGGCCTCCTGTATGGCATGGGACAGAATAAATAGCCTGGTTCCACTAATGCTCCACAGATAATGGTTTTCAGACTGAAAGAGAAATTACCCAGTAACCGTTTCTAAGTTCCTCTGAGAAAAATGATGCAAGCCACTGCTGGGTTGGATCATCTACTTCTGCTTTATCACATAATCATTTGTTGATCTTTGATCTCAAAGGCCAGAGGGGAGAATGAGCTTGGAAATCTCATACTGTTCATAGTGATAAAGAAGTCATTGTTTATTGATGTTACTAGCCCTTGATCTTTTTTGTTGTGCTGTACTGTGGTCTGATCCTTGACTGTGAAACACACAGGAAATTCATTCATGTTGTGTGCTAGTGGAACTTGGTGATTACATCTTCCCAGGAATGAAAAACTGAGCATGGGATACTAGCCAGAGAGATTCTGGATCAAATGCTGACAAGAAAAACTACCGCTTTTTCAAATAATGTGTTAAGTATGCTTATCTGAAGGAAATCAATTATTTGGATTAATAGTGAGAACAGTGTTGTTCTTTTATTTAGCAGGCAGGAAAGAAATCTGTTTTGGAGAATGGAGTTTGAAAAGTTTTCAAAGCTGCCCGAGTTTCGGCCTGCATTTTCATGCTAAATTGAGTCTAAAATAGTGAAAGAAACTTATCTAATTCCTTCAGGTAGAAAGCAAGTATACCTGGATCTCCTGTATTCTGTTCAGTGTTATCAATTAGTACACCAAATAAGACTATCGGTTCTGCAGGAGCCTCCAAGAAAAGCCAGGACTGCTACAGCATTTCGTAGTGAGCCTAATCCTGCACACTCTGTGAGAACCAGGATCCAAGGGGTTTTGGCATGGGGACCCCTAATTTTTGTATGCCTCTACAGTTAGGTTAAAAGCTTTTAAAACATTAGAAATTGAAGTGTTTCTCAATTTTTATGGAAGTACACTTTTTGAGCACCATCAGGAATTTAGGAACTGCAGCAACTATAGAGTTAGGTACCAGCTAAATGGCAGGTTTTCAGATTACATTTCTGAATGTATAAAATCAAATTTTCTCCAGTTTCTGGTATTCACTATCAAAGATAAGTTTGTGAATGAGTCATCCAAAAACGTTACTGTTCAATACAATTTGACTTCTTCCTGGCATCACATGAAAGTCAGTTATCAGCTGTACACATTAAGCCTATTGATGCACTTGTTTCAAGAATGTCTGCCAGTTTACGCATTGACACAGAATATATGCTTCACCAGGCTGTCACGCATCACACTGAAATCTGGGTGTCAGATCTTAATATGGGAAAGAAGCCTGAACCCATGGAGGCTGGTGTTTAACTACCATGAGTGGTGTTTAATTGCTTCTCTGGACTAAGCTTCATGATCCAATGCTTCAAAAATTATTTACAGACTTAGAAGCTTTACTTTCACTGAATGTGAAGTACTAAAATCTGAGCAAAAATTACAGTTTTCCTGCTGTGTGGTAATAAACCATACAGTATACAAGTCACTTGTCAGTCATAGTTACGGCATAGTGAGTGATGAAATGGCACTTTGAACTGTGTATTTCACTGAGTGAACAGGTTAGACTGCTTATGTCATTAAAAGCTATCCAGTCTAAGACTGGATCTATTAGATCCTTATTTGTGTTAACAGCAATTAATAGTACTTTGTAAAAAAAACCCTCCAACAACACAAGGAGGCTTCTGGATTATGCAAAACTGGCGTAGTTTTCAAGTAAAGTTTTTCTACATGTTTCAGTAATAGAAATACTAGAAGACTCCATAAAAACCAAGTAGGTACTCTTATCATATATGCTGTTATAACAGGGTATTGTACAGAATCTGTTTCATAGTACTGCAATATAGTTAAGTTATAGTGGAAAGCCGTCTTCTGAGACAAGACTGAAATGTATGACATGTTACTTAGGATTGAGAATTGAGGATATGGAAATAGAAGTAAAATAGTTAATATTTCCCGCAATAATGCAGGGTAGTTTGGATCACTGAATAGTATTGGGAACTGGGAAGCTTCAAGTTCCAGGAATGACAAACTGACCAGAGGTTGACCAGCTGTGAAGACTTGGCGAAATCCTGTAATCCCCTCCATTTCTATTCCTTTGTGATGTTAGGATAATATACTTACTTGCATGAGAAGGAGGCTGTGAGGATTATTTAATATTTGATCAGCATGTTTCATACATTAAGTGCCATAAATAGTCTAGCTACTCTTACAACTATACAAAGCCATGACATTTCTGAAACATCATTAATATTACATCTTTGTTTTCATATTAAAAAAATAGATAAAAATACATGACTTGTCCTATGTCACTACCATGTTTTCTGTTATTGACTGCTTATTCTGTTATCTGTTATCTTCTATAACAATGAGGAAAGGAAGGGAGGCTATTACACTAGTGCCAACCCAGGAAGACTGAATAGATAACGGTAATTCTTACAAGCATCTAAGAAATATTGCCTGAAACATAAAACAGAGATAATTCTGATCTCTAACTAACTAAGTATTTTGGGGGGAAAGGAATATAGTGAAATGCAGACTATCCCAACAATCTCTTCAGATGGACTGATAGTGATTTGTTACACAGAAAAGAAAGCAAAAAGACCTAGACCTTACAAAAGAAGGCAGATGATAAGAGATTTAGGTGAGTGTCCAGAGAATCATGGCATTTTCAATCTTAGGATGGGAAGGAAGAAGAACAATAAAATAAATACAAAAGATATTAAAAAAAAAATACTTCAGGAAACTCAGAAATGACAAGTAAGATCCCCTGGGAAAAAATTCAATGAAGAACTTCCTTAAAGAAATTCTATTTAAAATGTGACTATAAATTATCTAGCACAGAAGAAAGATAGAAACTGTGCAAGACCAACTTTGTAAAATCACAAAGTCATTACTTCAGCCACAAGAAGAGTATGTACAGAGAATGAGTACTCTTCAAATCACTAAGGAGAGAAATGAAGAACAAAATAATAACAGAACTACCACGAATATGGAAAGGCGCACTGAGAAAAGTGAAGGCACAAAATGTGAAACAACCAGCAAGGAACATGCAAGGCAAACAAAGAAAAAGATCAGTAAGTACATTAGTTGCAAGAGGAAGACAAAGGAAAAAGCTGATCCACTACTCAACAGGGAAAAAAGCTATCAAGTCATGGCACTAACAAAAAACCTAAATGTTTAATGGATTTACTGCTTCAGTCTTCACTAAAAAGGTTAGATGCAATCAGGCAGATAATGTAATTAACACAAACAAAAAAGCATTTAAGATAGAAAAAAGGAAACAGGTTAGAGAATACAAACATAAGTTATTTGGCTTTAAATCATCCAGACATGATGAAATTCAGGGAGTACAGAGGATTTGCTGAAGCAATTTCAGAAGCACTTAAAAAACTCATAGATGATGAATGGGATTCTGGAAGACTGGAAAAAAAATCAAACAAGTTACCTGTCTACCCTTAAAAAAAGGAAAGCAAAAAGATCTGGAAAACTGTATATCAGTCAGACTACTTGCCATTTCTAGAAAAATACTGGTATATATTAGCAAACAAAAAGACTGCAAGCCTCAGCAAAAGGGATGATGACTAAGAGACAAAACAGTTTTTCAAAAACAATTTCTCTAAGTGGGGTGTGGGAGTGTAGGTGTGGGGGTGTGTGTAAGAGAGAGAGAGAGTAAAACAAGATTGTACTTGTTTAGTAGGCAAAAAAAGCTTTAGTGAAGCTTCTGATACCAACATAATGTTCTCATAAGCTGACTAAAAATGGTCTAAATTAAGTTACTCTTATATGCAAAACCAGTTGGAAAACTATATTCAGAGAGATGGTTCCCTGTTAAACAAGAATATACTGATTTGAGATTCCTGTGGATCTACTGTTGGCCTAATCAATGTTTTCCCTAATGAGCAGTATGATAAAAAGAAAGTTTTAAGAAGTGTGAAATTATGAAATCTGAAGGTGTTGCCAAGCTGTGGATAGCTGTAAGCATTCTTGCTGACACAACTAAAATTCAAAATGACCACTGCATATTGGATAGATGTTCTGTAAAAAGAGGATGAATTTCCCCAAAGAGAAGTGAAAAATATTACACTCAGGCAGAAGTAGTCCACAGCACAAATCCAGGCTCTAGAATAACTGTCCGCAGGAAAGAAAAAGACTATGCTATTGGTGTATAAAGAAGAGAGCATCGCCTATAAAATATGTAAATAATCTTTCTGCTGTAGGTGGCTTTAAGACACCTTTCCCTGGAATATTACATTTGATTTTGGTACCAGAATTCCCAAAGTATGTGGATTGTCTAGAAGGAATAGAGGGCACAACAACAAAAATCATCAGAGATGATGATATAAATACGACTTGCAATGAAAAATGTAAGTAATGTAAGCTGAATCCAGCCTAAAACTGAGGAAAAACATGATAAAAGGTAACTGCAAAGAGGAACAGAATAAACTATTCTTCATGTCCATTGTGGGTAGTACAAGTAATAATAAGCCTTAACAGTGGAAAGGGAGATTAATTTACACATAAAGAAAAGCTTACTAGAAGTGATAGACATGGTCTGGAACAGATTGCCTTATGAGGGCGCAGAGTATCCATCAGGGCGATTTTAAAAAACAAGCTAGACAAAAGCTGCCTAGTCTTGCCTATTGTTTTCTGTAACCTACAAAATTTCAAGAGATTGTATCTTGAAAACATAATGCTGCCTTTGTTTCCCAGAATTTACAGTTTTCTGACTTCTTGGGCTAGTTGGGGTGCTCAGTAGCCTCGTGACAAACCAGGAGAGAAGTCTGGTGATCCACAAGATCATGTAGAGATGGGAAGGAAATGTTAGGAGGAAATGCTGACTTGGTCACAAAGACAAAGGAGATGACAAGCTGAGGTTGATGGGTGGGCTAGCAAATGGCCCAGCAAATACAGCACCAAGGTCTACCTGAGCTCAGCAGTCCGATAGCCAGGATGTCTGATAAATGAACTGTTCAGCATGGATAATCATAGGACAGGGAGGAGCTTGGAAGACAGGTCAATACTAAAGAGGGAGCAAATTAGTTACAAGATCCAAAAGTCAAAGTCCCTAGAAACTGCAGTAGGCTTGTAGAAAATGAGACAAGAAACAGGTTAACTCAAGAAGGACACTTGCTGGGTTTTATGTTGAAAGTTTTTCTTCAACAGGTATGTGCCTGTGGAATGTGTAAACTGCCACTGGATCAGCATTTTCCAGTGAAACTGTTCCCCTCACCAAAATACTGAAAAGTGCTTTTCTGTAATGGAATGAGATCTCAACAAATTGCAAGGGACCTTTACTGCTCCTGCTGATGAAGTCTTCAGAAGTGTTACAAATTTAAAAAAAAAAAAGGATGAAACACTTCTCTGTCTAAAAGATAGCAGTTCATAGCCTCTTGTTAAAAGACTTGTGTTTCTTGTTTAAAGATTTGTGTTAGGTGGCAATGAAGTTTTTATTATTTTCAGGTACAACAAGAGTCTCAGTTAAGTGAATGCAAGTAATGTTTGGGTGAAGAAATGAGAAAGAATTTTTGACTGCTAATGTTTGATGGTTCTCTCTTTTATTCATGTCACTTACCATGTGGAGATAATTATGGGGCTGACTGGATCACGGGTCACCCAGATGTTTTGCTGTCTCTCCCTAATGGTTCTGTATTCCTTACCTGCCCCAAAATTTCAGCTGGAAGAACCAAATCTAGGGATGATTTTTCCCAATGGCTGCAACATTGGGGGAGTACAGCAGCTGTCAGCGGCGCATGGGCACGCAGACATGGATGCTGGCAGCACAAGGGTCAGGAGGAGCTGAGCAGCCCTGCTATGGTCCCGGCGCAAGCAATCAGCAGAGGCAGGGCATGGATTTGGAGAAATGGGGAAGCCCTGTGATGCATTTAGAGGGCTCACAAGAAAATGGGATAAGGTCTCAGGACAGAACATACTGGGGCCCTCAGTGTGGATAAGGTTTGGGAGAGCTGGAGTCTCAGACAGCATGGAATTTGGGGTAGTCTGACAGAGAGGGGATTAAGAAGAGTTGTGGGGCTTTGGTTTAGAGAAACGTAGGCTTTAGAGCTAGCAGGACAGGGAGACTTACATGAGGCTTAGTGAACCTCTGCATTGAGAAGTCTTCAAGGCTCTAGAGCAGCTGTAGTGATAATTCATTTCTGGGCAGAAGAATTGTGATTTGGTATGTGAAAGGCTCTGGGTCAGCAGAATAATGAGTTTATAAGACTTCCTCCTCCCTCTAACCATCTGTATCCAGGACCTTGGTATGAAGAGGGATCACAAATACACACAACTCCCCCTCGAGCTGGCATAAAACTACTGTGCAAGCTTCTACCTCCCTTCCACATTCCTCCCTTTTTTTTTCCCTTTTCTTTTTTTAATAGGGAATATGGTAGCTTTACCTCATACAGGACTCCAAGTTTCACTCTCAGAGGCATGCCTCAATTTCAAAAGCTTCTGTGCTTAACTTTTAACTTATGAGGACTATTTCTCCCCCCCCTAATATCTTCAATGTAAACATCAAGATATGGGTTAGCCGTATAGCCTCTCTTTATGGAGAGAAATATACTGAAATATACTCCTGTATGAATCCTCCCACTCTAAAATGTACAGCTAATATGGAATAGATCAGTCACGACCTGCAGATGCCCATTTCCCTCCCCAACTATACAAATTATTACCTCAACTGTAGGAACCTACACTGAAAACATCTATAACTGAGCTGAATCCCAGCTCTTTACACTGTAAAACCACTTTAAAAAATGTTATTCAGAACCATTCATGTACGTTAGTAGTTAAGCTATGTGCCTAAAAATGGACGGATTCACACTAGAATTAAATAGGTAAATTTTTGTGGTTGTCATAAAAATTAAATATCACTAAGATTCTTGTGGTCTTGAGTACACGGTCAAGGATCGCTTTTTTTCCTTAAGTTAAATGTATTATTATGTTCCTATTTTTATATGAACTTAGTCTGGTTATTATGTGTAATTCCATGCCCACAAGTGGCTCCTAGGTCTTGATTAAATAAGGAGGCCAATCTCGCACAAACAAGTGACTGTCTTCAGACTCGGATACCTACAATTCATATGACAGAAGCTGATTTGTAAAACGTTACTACTATTCTTCATCATATTAATACAGTTCATTTTCACTCACATGGCCAATAAAGGAATCCCTGCAATACCTTAAGAGTGTAACATAACTTCTGCATATCACCCAGAAAACCCAATGATGGTAAGCAGATCGTGCTTCAGAAGCTGTTCTGGTTTGCATTCCAACAGCAGCTGCCAGTGCTCCCTCGTGCATTTGTTATTACAATACTGGATTGAAATTTCTCTCATTAACTAATAACATTATGTCGTTTGTTTTATTACTGTCATTTGGAAGTACTGCTCTGCTGTGCCTTGCAGAATCAGTCGTGTATGCAAACAGTTAATCAACGGGTGGCAACCACTTTGTAAAGCTAGATTTCTATACATCTACACCTGTTTCTCACTCTTGTGAGAAAACCCCAAAGCAATTATCAGAATTGTTTATGAAAGTCCATTGCAATATTTAGTTAAATCACTTTACCAGACATATCCTATTTATTACTTCCTCTGTACTTTACCCAAGATAATATAACATCTCTCATCTGAAACTACTGCTCTATCTCAGGCATTTTAAAGAAAACATCTTGAATTCACAAAATAGTATTTCTAGACCTTCTCTACAACAGGCAAATCATAAAGCATAGGTGCTGTTTTCAGACAGCATTTTCAATATCATATGCAGATTTTTTTCATATTGAAAGATCCTTTAAATACGTACTCTCCTTTCCTCATCCCTCTCTGTCATGCAGTCATGTTCTTGATGCCAAGACATAACAAATATAGTAACAGTAAACATAATCCAACAAATGATTAAGAACATAATTAACTTTTTAAATGTCTCAAATACTTAAATTTGCTTCAGAAGTAATACTCAAAGCATAACAAAATTAGCTTTAAAATAGCTCTATTACTGAAAAAGCAGTATCTGTTTTCGCCTCAAACTTTTTCAGACTCACATGTAATTCCACTAGTTGACATACTATGCTTGAATATAAAGCCAGATGCTGCTAGAAGCATTTACAATTACCAAAGATGCCAACAGCAAAGTATTCACACTACTTTAGTTACTTCAAAATACTCCTTAGGTCTCCTAAGATGGGGAGTGGGATGATTACTGGGATGATTAAGGTCAAACTATCATGAATCAAAAAAAAAACCCTGCACAAATTCCTAGAGAAATTACTCATGTTCCTAGGAAGAATGATTTGAATAGGGTTTGTATATGCTAGCTAGTCAGATTACAAACATATGTGGAGAGGGCTCTGTCCCTGAAGCCCAATCAAGGTAATGGAATTCTTTCTGCAGACTTAAATGGACTTTGGACCAGACGTTAACACTGCTTTTATCTTCTGTGTACACTGAATGTGTAGTATGTATGTGTCACATTGAGGAATATTATCAGAAGACTAAATTTTCTTCCAAGAATATACTTCAAAATCATTTTTAAAGTGTAAAGTGCACAAAATTTCATGCATTAAACTCATCTTTATGTTCACCAAAAAAAAAGAAAAAAAAAAGTATTAGGATTCAATCTACTGGCATGTCCTTGAAAAACATTATGACATTATAACTGGAAGTATGTCTTCACTATATGAGTTGATTAGTGGAGGTTCTTTTACCCTTAAATTCTTGCATCACGGCTGCTTTATCAACATCATGCTTACTCATTTTCTTGCATGGCTGGCTGAAGAGCCCAGAGCACCCTGATAGACAGCAACTACGAGAAAATATACATTCACTTCCTTCTTTGCTAGCTGCAGCAAATGAAAGGCATTTATCAGATGAAAAGTAATTTAGAATCTGGGCATATATGATTATTTTGAAGAAATGTTTTATTATATGAATCTTTTGAATGCTGAGAAACTTCTATGGTTTTTGAAGATTTGTTCACAAGGAAAGTGGGGGTTTTTTAACATACTTGAAAATAGATGACCAATTTAATTGAGAAGGTAAATGGTGGGGTGTCTGATCTGACTTTGATTGTTAGAAAATACAATAGATGAAGAGTTCTACTTCATATAATGTAATGCTGTTACTTTACTCCCCTTCCTTCCTCTCAAAAAATAGCTTTGTAAGTATAACTTCTACAACATTTGAAAATATTACTGTACACACACTCTGAACTAAACCACCACCAATATGATGAGCACATGAACTTTCATAAAACGTAGTTAAGAAAATGTTTTTGTGCATCTTAATTTTTATGTTCATGTATTTTGAGCAGTGGCTTCAGTTTTAAAACAGGCTATTCTAGGAAAAAAAAAAGTTAAGAGGTGCAGACTAAAAAACATATTCAAGGATATCACAGAACTGAAATTAATTTTGTGTTGAGGAATGCCTTTATATATACGCTGGTTATGTCAACTCTTTCATTTACATGTTATAAATACTGTCCTTGTGTGAAAGGCTTCGCTATGCATAATGTATTTTTCTTACTGAGACAACCTATTAGCTTGCAGTGCTTTTGTTCTGAGTAATTCCTCTTTACCTCCATTTAACAGATAAAGCTAACATTTCTTGTCCTTGGATATGGACAGGGCAGAGGGGTCCAGAAAGCGTTGCTCTGTTTGGCTTTCCAGATTATTTTGAATTTAAATCTTTCTGGATATTTCTCCTCTGTCTCAACCCATCATTCTTTCTTTTAAATACAGATCATTTTTTTCTCTCAGTACTTAGTGTCATGAACCAGTGCTTAATTTACAAAACCACTGGCTCATACAGCAGAGATGGATAAGCAATATGTGTCCTACTCTCCTGCTTCTGAAGTGGGTAGCCTGATGATTGCAGGCTCAGGTATGAAACACTGAGATTAGGTATAAAATTCAGTCAGTTAATCTGGCATCTCACTGGCGTCTGTATTATTCTACATTATTTACATTCCATATTATTGTTGAGTATAAATGCTTCAGATACCTACTCAGCATATGTTCTGGTATCTTTAAAATCTGTAGGAACTAAATATTTTTAAGTGGCCAGCAACTCTAGGCACATGATGAAAATCTGTGACCTTTCTGAGCACATTTCACAATGTTAAAAATCAAAGTCACCTCTTTATCTCATCTCTTCATCAAATTCAAAGCATACCACTCATGGTGCGATTAATCTAAGCAAAGATAGACATCTGCAGTGTAGATGTGTATTTCAGGTACTAATTCTAGATTTTTTTTACAGTGGCATCCAGCACAGTTCCAGTGGAATAAGTCTGGAATATGCCTCATTTCTTCCATTGACTGTAAAAGGAGTGGGAACTACTTATAATATAAACATGAAGGGTAAAATGGAGAAATTCTAGATTAAGTTCCTGAACATAATTTTTCCTATTGCTTACTGTAAGGCAAACTTTCTTCTCAGCACTGGGACACCTGCACTTTAGTGCCTCCACATGTTGGAAGCCTTGTAAAACACTTAGTGATGAAATGTGCTACTGTACACAAAGGAAGGTCTGCAAACCTTGTCTGAACTTTCTTTAATTCCAACATATCCCATCTTCCAGGGTTTGTTATGTGCAGCATAAAATTACTTTAAAGGAAATACAAGTTGAGTATGATAAAATGACATAAAGCAACACACTGATACATTTAAATCTGGATAAAACGTGGAGAAGCAGTTTATGACAAAAAAAAATAAATTAATTCATTCCAAATGTTACACTACAGTAGGTTATATGATTCTGCCAGATGTTTCTCTTCACACGAATTTTATTATGCCACAAAGGGCAATTTGATTTAATGAGAATATTTTTTGAGGATAATATTTGTTCTGGAAAGCAGTACTTCTCTAGCTTTACATTCTAATGAGAACAATTTCCTTTGATTCATTGGTGTTACCGTTCTTTTGTTGACTCAGTCAAAACACCAATTAGCTGCACACATGCTGCAAGAGTGAGAAAGCAGGAAAATGCTGATTAGGGTCCCAATCCTGAAAACTCTTGAGCAATATCATTAACTTAGTGGAGTTCTTTGCATGAGATGATTGCATGATTAGGAGCTTAAAAGATGCAAAATTAATGTATAATTCCAAGCACAGGATCAGATTCTTGTCTTCTGCATGTGAATATACTTCTCAAGTCCATTTGGTAGCTATCTTTTTATGAAAAAGTTTAAGAACCTCTGTTGTTTAGGTTGTGTTACCTTTAGCTCTTTGTCTTTCCAGGGTATACAATTGTTGCAGCCCTTTTTCTTCAACATATATTGACTGTGTATTTGTCTCTTAGGTGTTACATACTACTCAGCTAGGGCTTCAGATTTAGAATCTGAACTCTCTCCAATATAGAGCTAGGACAAAATTCAAATACATACATACAAATGCACCCTTACATCCACCTGTATCTCCCCACATTTATTTGCACTCTTTCAAGCTGCTACCAAAAAGGCTACGGCAACCTAAATCATATGCTGAAAAGCCAAAATTTAAAATAAGTGATTTTACTTAAGAAAATGAAATTATTTTCATTCTGCTTTAGCATGCAGGGGTTTTTACATCTTCTAGTCACTTTGGCTGACATATATTTTCTCATGAAATAATTAAGTCGGTCTTAGGTCTAGAAAGACTCAGATGTTTAAGCAAGTAAAAGAGACCCTGGTTTATCTTTCAGTGCACAAATGGGTCCCTTGAATTTCTGTATGTTTTATGAAGTGTCTAGCAGAAACTGGGATTCCACAAAATTTATACAGCACATGTATCATGCATAAACTCAGAATTGTTCGCTTCTTGAATTACGATGGCAAATAAAATTGGTTTGTTGTCTACAGAGCAATCTCTACAGGTAAACCTGTTACGAAATTATATATTGAAAAGGCATTATCTTTAGTGATTAGTATAACTTATCACGTCAATTTTCACAACTTGATTTCTAAAGATCTGTCTTCTGATGTTGACTGTAATGTTACAGCAAAATTATACAGCGTCCTCTTGCACCATATCTGAATCATAACAAAGTCTTGTAAGGAAGAGATTTTACCAAACCAACATATAAACAGAAATCAAAGTGATACAGGAAAGATTCTTCACTTTTTCATTTTAAATTCCAGTAACATGCAGCAAATAAAACAGCTACTGACTTACTGATGGTTTTGTATACACTACCTCTAAGGAACCACCTGTAGTAAGATAATGCAGTTTAATAGCTTCATAATAAACTCAATAACATTATTATAATGAGATTTTTGCTTTCGCACAGAAATTAAGCAAAACCATTAATCCAAAACTTTTATTAGTTTCTCTGGGTTGTTTTAGAGAAAAACATGACTTATGTAGCTCCATAAGAATCAGCTTACTTACTACATAAATGAACAGGGATCTATCTGACATACATGAAAGTTTTTAATTTAACAGGAACATGCTAAAGGTGGTTAAAAAAATATAAACTTCAAGCCTTGACAGCTATGACTGAATAGTAAGATCACTGAAGTGCAATTTTTTAAAAAAAATGGTTTCTTATCTCTTCTTATTTCTATCAATTTATTTTATTCTTTGATATTATCATTCAAGATGAAACATAGTTCATCTTTCTCATTCAAAATTTATCTCAGTGATAGTTTTGTACTACCTAAGTAAATCTTACTTCATTTTATTACAACAGTACTCATTCATCCCAATCAGAATAAGAGTCTCATCATGCAAAGCAATATTAAATATATGTTAGATACAGTTCATTGCCTAAATATTGTGCAGTATATAATCTAAATACATAAAACACTTAGTTCTATGCTTCTTTTTGAATCCTCACTGAAGTCCTCATAGACTTTATGTGTTCCTCTGAATGGAGTTAATGGATTTTTAGCTATGTAAACTCAATTGATAAAGGAAAATGCACTTAAGATATTTAAGACAAAACTTTGATGTAAAAAAATAATTACTTGGAAAATGTTCTCAGTTACAGTGAAAACACTGGCTTTATGAAGATGCTGATATTATGATGTAGTTACCACGTCCTATTACAATTAACTTACTTTGTTTATTAGCCCTATTAGGTGTTTTAACAATATTCCAATTATAGCATGTGTATGCTATATATCTTTTTGGTTCTCACGTACAGCATATGCATCCTATATGTGTTATGATATGCAGAAAACAAGATTTGTACAGTTGATACATAAAAAGAAGTTTTAATTTCAGAGGAATATTAATTAAATTTCAAAAGACTATCTATAGAAACTATCCACTTCCATTTTAAACACTATTTATTCTAAAAAAAACTATCTTTACAAATAATAAATACATCTATACATTACATATTTACATATACTAGACACTATATTTATTTTAAATCGTTACATAACATAACTTCATTCAGAATTATTTTGAAGGAAATATAGCTTCCTTTTCTAAATCAGAGTTGATTTTGCAGGATCAAATTGCTCCCCTTTGTAAACGGATGGTACACGTGATGACAACGTACATTTAATTAGATGCTATGGCATTTGAAAAGGCAAAAAGGGGTAATTTAATCTCTCTCGTGTCCCCCAAAATGTAAAGGTCATTTGTACAAAAACATCTAGAGAACACTGGCAGCAGAAATAAAAGAAATACTAATCAAATGATAAAGAATCAGACTCTGTCCCAGTTATATTAATGTAAAGTAACATCTAAAGTCAAACAAATTATTCCTGATTAAATCAGTGCAAGACAACTGAACCAGAATTACCTTTTTCTATTCAATGGTTGATGCCCTTTATACCTAATTTAGTGACAGGTTCCCTCACTGGTGACAAGTACAATAAGGAGGCTGCACCTAAAATTTAGGGGCTAACTATGGGCCTAAACGACACAGACCGAATCCTCCTCTGAATTCTTCTGCTTCCTTTAGGTAAGGGATTTGCAGGAGAATAAAGATCCTAGCAAGTAAATTAACTCTTGCTACGTCTTGCAGTTTTCTCAGGCTCTGTGATAAGATTACACGTATTTGCTATTTTTTCTGCAGTTTCAATCTGAGAAGCTATGAGTTATATGACAGCAGTGATATGAATACATATCTCAGCTTGCATATAAAGCCTGATGGTTCGATGGTTGTAACCCAACAACATAGCAAAAGCTCAAAAAAATTGCTGCTCTCAGTTTTATCATAGGTGTTTTGAGTAAGTCTCATAGTATTAGGAAGTTCTGCTTTTTCTTTTTGAGAACTGTAATACAACAGTTAATCTAAGTTACGTACTTTTTTCCTAGAAGACACCTGGTACAACAACGCAGTAGTACAACAACCATAGTCGTGGGAAAAGTTTTAATCCATTAGTGTTTATGTCCATAATACTAACCTTCAGTGATGCATTGTGTTTGTGTGGCGGGGTTTTTGGTAGCAAGGGAGGGTCCGCAGGGCCGGCTCCTGCTGGAAGCTGCTGGAAGCTTCCCCGGCTGGGAGCCGGACCCGCCTCTGGGAGAACAGATTCCAGAGGGGAAACCTGCCGGGAGTCGGGGGATCGGGATGGGAGAGGAACCCCTGTGCAGATCCCGAGGGCAGGGAGGAAGGAGGGGATGCCCCTGCAGCCCGTGGGGAGACCAGGCGGCAGGCTGTCCCCCCCCAGCCCACGGAGGGGAGCGGGGGAGCAGATGCCCACCTGCAGCCCGGGGAGAGAGGAGCCCACGCCGCAGCAGGGGGTGGATGCCCCCCAAGATGGCCGCCGCTCCCTGGGGAAGCCCGCGCTGGGGCAGCCTGGGACTGAAGGACTGCGGCCTGCCGGAGGGACCCGCGCCGGGGCAGTTTGTGAGGAACTGCAGCCCGCGGGAAGGACTCACGCTGGAGAAGTCCGTGGAGGACTGTCTCCTGTGCGAAGGAGTCACGTTGGAGAAGTTCGTGGAGGACTGTCTCCTGTGGGAAGGACTCACGCTGGAGAAGTTTGTGGAGGGCTGTCTCCCGCGGGAGGGACCCCCCGGCGGAGCAGGGGAGGAGTGCGGAGTCCTCCTCCCCCTGAGGAGGAAGGAGCGGCAGAGACAAGGTATGACGGACTGACCCCAACCCCCATTCCCCGTCCCCCTGCGCCGCCGGGGGGAGGAGGGAGAGAGAACCGGGAGTGGGGCTGAGCCGGACGGAGGGAGGGCTGGGGGGAAGGTGTGCTAAGGTTGGGGTTTACTTCTCATTATCTTCGTTTTGATTTGATTGGTAGTAAATTAAATTGATTTTGTTCCTTCCCCAAGTCGAGTCTGTCTTTTGCCCATGACCATAATCAGTGAGTGATCCCTCCCTGTCCTTGTCTCGACCCACGAGCCGTTCTTTATATTTTCTCCTCCTCATCCCACCGGGGCCAGAGGGAGGGGAGTGAGCGAGCGGCTGCGTGGTGCTTTGTTGCTGGCTGGGCTTAAACCACAAGAAGTGGCCAGGCTGCTGTTTGCAGAATATCTGCATAAGCTATTCCTTATCCTGGTATCCCAGGATGCTTGTTTTCAGGGACCACTGGGTTTTATATATTTTTTTATCTAGAGAAAAAAATGAATCATAGAACTATTTAGGTTGGACAAGACCTTTAAGATCATTGAGTCCAACTGTTAACCTAACACTGCCAAGTCCACCACTAAACCATTTCCGTAAGTGCCACATCTGCATGTCTTTTAAATACCTCCAGGGATGGTGACTCAACCACTTCCCTGGGCAGCCTGTTCCAAGGCTTGACAACCCTTTCAGTGAAGATATTTTTCCTAACATCCAATTTAAACTTCCCCTGGCACAACTTGAAGCTGTTTCCTCTTGTCCTATCACTAGTTACTTGGGAGAAGAGACCAACACCCACCTCGCTACAACCTCCTTTCAGGTAGTTGTAGAGAGCGATAAGGTCTCCCCTCAGCCTCCTTTTCTCCAGGCTAAACAACCCCAGTTCCCTCAGCCACTCCTCATCAGACTTGTGCTCCAGGCCCCTCACCAGCTTGGCTGCCCTTCTCTGGACACGCTCCAGCACCTCCATGTCTTTCCTGGAGTGAGGGGCCCAAAACTGAACACAGGACTCGAGGTGCGGCCTCACCAGTGCCCAGTACAGGGGAACAACCACCTCCCTGCTCCTGCTGGCCACACTGTTCCTGATACAGGCCAGGATGCCATTGGCCTTCTTGGCCACCTGGGCACGCTGCTGGCTCATATCCAGCCGGCTGTCAACCAGCACCCCCAGGTCCTTTTCCACCGGGCAGCTTTCCAGCCACTCTTCCCCAAGCCTGTAGCGCTGCGTGGGGTTGCTGTGACCCAAGTGCAGGACCCGGCACTCGGCCTTGTTGAACCTCATACGATTGGCCTCGGCCCATCGATCCAGCCTGTCCACATCCCTCTGTAGAGCCTTCCTGCCCTCGAGCAGATCAACACTCCTGCCCAACTTGGTGTCATCTGCAAACTTACTGAGGGTGCACTCAATCCCCTCGTCCAGATCATTGATAAAGATATTAAACAGAACCGGTCCCAAAACTGAGCCCTGGGGAACACCACTTGTGACCAGCCGCCAACTGGATTTAAATCCATTCTCCACAACCCTCTGGGCTCGGCCATCCAGCCCATTTTTTACCCAGCGAAGAGTATGCCCGTCCAAGCCATAAGCAGCAAGTCTCTCCAGAAGAATGTTTAAAAGCAATTTTCAGTCTGGAAACCAACTGATATATTCCTTCTCAAGTTACTTCATTGTGCTCTTTTAATAGGTAATTATCTAATTGCAGCAGTCTGAAGAAAAAAAAAAAAAGTGTTTTAAGTACATTAAACACAAAGGCTGTTTATTTTAACTCCTGCTGCTTGCTGTCTGTTTTGATTTTTAAATTACTGTGAATGCATATTACCTTAAGGTAACGACCCTAAGCCCACAAGTAAAATTCAGAAGCAACTACAGATGCAGCAAACTGATAGTAATCAGGAAAGGTAAGAAGAACCAAGTGCCTGAAGGCTTTTCAGTCATTTGGTACATATGTATAATAGTGTATGTAGCAAGTATATAATGTTGTACTTTGAAGTGAGGTTAAGCCTGTAATACTGTTAGCTTCATCAGCATGCGCCTTGCTGTTGGTTATCAGAGCACTTCCCAGAGAAAGTGAAGAAGGGAGTAACCAGAATCTGTTAAAGAGGAAACAACTACAGACTTGACAATAGGTATAATTTCTACTTTTGCCTTTGCTATTTGAAGATGAAACAGAAAGAAAAACCCTGCTAGTCATATTGTAGGACTGAACCTTAAGTGACTGCCTAGTTACTGCAGCTAGTGGTTTGCCCAGTGTGTCATATGCTTGGCTTGCCTTAAATAGAAAACTAGCAGTGTATTCTTGTAAAACTTGGCACGGTAAGCATTTCTGGAAAATTCAGACAGATACTTGAAGTTCCTGGATATTTACCATTCCTAGAAATATTCCTCAATATTAACGAAATCTGCAAAGTGACATCCTTCTGCATTATTTGCTAGAAAAGTGGTGTCCATTTCAATAAATATTTTTCAAGATTAATGAAAATATTATAGAAAGAAATGTAGGTTTAAGTTTTTTAAAGCACCAAACCACATGGCGTAACTGTAGAGAAGTTAATGTTGAAGGAGAAGCACAGTCCCTATGCCAATTCCAATAAAACTGTTCTCATTCTTGGCTGAGTTTGAGATTTTCTTTCGGTTTGGGGTTTTTTTTCTCTTTCCAAAATAACCTCTCTCAGTCCCATTGCATTGTTTATATCCTAGCATACCCTAAACCTAAATATTATTAAATATGTAAAATAAAAGTTGATTTAAAATAAACCCATTTGTCTTATCCTGTGTTCCTCCTTACTAAATGAATAGGTTATTTATTACCTCTGATTAACATTGTTAGTCTGACTGTCCCATTCCAACTGCACAGCCTGAGAAATACTTTGAGAGGAAAAAAAAACATAAATACACATACATACACATGCGGAGGGAAAAAGACAAATACTGCAAATATACAGTGCTAACCTATATTATAAGTATATATACATACATGAATGCAAAACTAACTTGTATTAAAAAGAACAGCTTTGAGTGAATACAGGGTGAGAGATACCTTCTGGTTATTTCGTTATAGACTGCTGCAGGCTCTGAAGACAATTACCAATAGCACAAATTGCAATCCAAGAGGTAAAAGGACTCTACATACATTGCATCTATCCCCCCTTCATTCTTTTATTTTTTCATCACTGACGGTAGCAACATTCTGGGAATGTGACTCATTACTTGAAATATCATTCTACTTAGTGCATGTGCATTTTTTTCTAAACTAGTTTCCTACTACTCTTTAATTTACTATTTGTTTCTAAGGGTATTCTTCTCACCCTTGAGGATTTAATTTAGACTGACAGAACAGGATTTATGAAGATCATTTCCCTCCCACCCCCTTCTCTTTCTGAAGATCAATGCCACCTTAGCTTTCTGGCTTAATCCTCCCATGCCTTCACAGTTTTTTTATATTTTAGAATAAATTACAGTTGTAATAAACTGTTTTAAATTCACAGGGTGCATTCATATTTATACAATTTGCAAATTTCTTTTTGTCTGACTTGGTTTAAGTCCAGCTGCCATTTACTCCTCTTATTTGCTAAGGGCCAGACCATAACGCAGGCTGTAAAAGAGAAAAGCAGTGAAGGAGTACACCTGATCAACCAAACACAGGTATCAAACAGTCAGCTGCCACAGAGGCAGCAATTCCTCATCAGCTGTCACTCCTTGCTGCAGAACGTGCAAATCAGTGTAGCTGAAACAGTGTGCAGCGGCAGATAAACTGCGTGGTTTGAGAACAAACAGTAAGCCAAGGCCAGACTGTGGATCTCGGCCTCCTGATTCAGTACCTGCTTTTCACTCAGGATTGTACAACTGTGTCTCGCCTGAGACTTGGGGTAGATTGCAATGCGCCAACTCGCTTCTGTTTGCTCATGACTCTCCTTTTTCTTTTTTTTTCCCCACGATTGATTTTTTTTAAAATCACTTAGGCACTTGGCTACTTAGAGTCATTAATCATTAATTTAATCTACCTTCTCATTTATTAATAGGCTTACTTTCTCTCAAGTCCTTCATTTTCCCTTGATATTCTTGTAAAAATTTATTGAGTCTAACTGCTCTGGTTGACACTAATCTGCTCTCAAGTTTCGCTATCCTTACATTTTCCCTGAATTTTAAAGGACCCTGTGTCTATTCAAAGGTACCCGGAGAACTGACTGGAGTAAGCAAATGTCTCTTGCTTTCTTTTTGCACAGTCTCATGTTTACATATTATATAAAAGGGTGAAAGACTGCATATGCAGTAATTGCTTTATTGCTCTACACATTCAGTGTCTACCCCTGTTATCCACTTGCTGGTCACCCAGCAAGGTACCTTCTGAAATAGCTGCAACCTGGGCAGCTGAAAGCAGCAGATACAGATGGCTGAAAGGCCTATGTGCAAAAAGATAATTTGGGGACTGTGGAATTACAAAAACAGTAAGATGGGCTGAGAAATGTGACACTGAATCAACAAACTTGCAGTTTTGTTGTTCAGTTTTGATCAACTTTCAGTTACTGCAGCTTCTTTTCTGATCCAATTATCAATCCATTCTTTAAGAAAGCTCTAAATAAATGAGCATCACCTTTTAACAAATAAAATGTGAAATCATAATGATTTTAAATAACTTACAGGTACAATAAAGGATGTAAGTGATGAAAAGCAACATGAAATTAATGCAGATTTCAACTCTGCAGGTTTAAATGTATGCTGATTCCAGGAATTAAGACATAGTTTACACAATAGTCATTCTTTGAAGTGTATTCTTACATCTGGAATATTTTGGGCACAGAGCCCACCTCTTCATGCAAGATTAAATTTTTTTTCCTTCCTTTTAAGAGATACTTGCAGAAGCTTGCAAGACAATAAAATCACTATTTTCTATTTTCTCTCTGGAAAAAAACTTGCAGCATTGAACTGCAAGTGCAGTAAGGAGAAGCTAGCCTTCACTGTGCCCTGATAATTGCACCCACCTGATATAAAGCATTTATGCATACTGCCGTGTAAACCTTGAACAGAAAATGGCAAAAAAGAACATGAGATTTTATGTGCAGAAATAGGCATATAAAAGTTTCACATACAGCTTCAAAAATAACAGTTCTACTAAAACATAATCCTACCAGAAGTAACAATTCTAATTTCTATAAACATGACTATCATAACATCATCATAGAAAACACAAGCTGCCTTCTAATTGACAGACAGAGCCTATATAATTTAAAAGGGAAGGGAAAGTGTTGCATGAAATCTTAGCCTTAAATTTGGACTAGAAAGTTGACTTCAGTGAGACCAGCATTTCATTGTTAACCTCTTCTAAGAACTGACACTTAAAAAAAAAAATAGCAGAGTAGCAACTATCCTAAATCCACATTAATATGTCAGGACCAGATGATGCCATCAGATAGTCCCAATGATCCCACAGCATCCACAGGTGTACTATGAGATCCAGTTTTCTTTTTAATGTAAGAAATCTTTTTTTTTTTTTTCAGTATTTTCAGCCTACCTATAGTTACAATTACAAAATTAACAACAAAAAGAGATGAGAAAGCTTTGCCTTTGCTCATAGAGCTTATGTGTCATGTAAGAATCAGAAAAAATACACTGAGTTTAGATGAATGTTATCATCAGTGCTAACTCTAGTCTGTGTTTTGAGGTTAAGTAGGAATACTTCCTGCTTAGATTCGTCACCTTTGCCAATGCAGTAATCTTTAAAAGGAAACAAGTACTGTCAATAAATAATAGGTTAGCTGATTTTGGATTTTTTTCTGCTGCATTTAACTCATTTACTGAACTCTAGGGCTGACTCTATCACTACAACAAAGCATTAATTTTAAACATTTTAGAAATTTGATTCCTCTGCCTACTGTCTTATATAGGATGAGAATAAACTGTACATTTCTTCGATGTTTTTGTCCATAGGCCCCAATTACCCAGCCCTTTGTTCTTTTTAAAATCTAGCTTTGTGCTGTATTTAATATTTTTATCATCATTCTTACACAAACTATTAAATATTCTTAGTATCATTCTTATACAGATTTTGGAATGGTAACATACTTCAATTCTGTGTGGAGTTTAACCTGTGAAATCTCTGTGAGAGATAAGAACTACCTAAATACATACTGATATTCACTGATAATTCTTGGCATACAGAATTACTGTGCTCGGTCTATTCTACTGGGACAGATTCAGCTCCAGAGTCAGCAATGCCCTGGAGCTGCAGTGCCTTTGCACAGGCAGGAGGAGATGGGAGGACTCACTGTATCCTGTGTCATCCTGGAGGGGCTTCAAAGCCCTATTTTGTCTTTTACGGTGCAAGCATTAAGGATGTATTTTTGATGGCACTATCGTCTCATTTCTGTTACGAGATTTATTTTATGCACCTTGTTTAAAATTTTCTTCAAAGGCATGAGGTAATTTTAGTGGGAAGATACAGGAATAACCATTAACAGAAACAACTTAATGTCCTACACCAGAAGAAGAACACAAAAATTAACATTTTCTAACCAATAAGCAGGCTGCTGTCATAAGGAGCTACAAAAACAGTGTAATATAGCTGTGTAGCAGAAGGATAGGACTGGCACTGAAAGGATGCATAAAGGATGGCATTTGGACAGGATTCAAACAGGTGTGAAGATGAGACAAAAAGGTAAAAAACACACAGAATAAATAATAGCACAAAGAATGAATTATGGCCGAGAGATTTATGTAGCTGTAGAAAAGAAAAGATGAAATTATGAATGTAAACAAGAGATTACAGTACATATATTGGTAGGAATCTTACATTACTAGTATATCTGTACAGCATAAATTAGCCATGCTCTTACACTTTTCCGTCATGAAACAAAATGTTGATACTGCTTTTCCAGAGATGCAAAGAATCATTCTTTCTCTCTAGAAAAGCAAGACAAATAAAACCACCTCAAAATAAAATTATTCTAATGGTCTGGATCACTCAGAGTTTGATTCAGGCTGGTTTACTCCTGTGACTCCAAGCTAACGCTCTTTCCACCCCTCCTTCCAGCCCCATTATGGCAGAGAGTTTGCCCTTACTGCAGCAGGCTCTGCCTGTGCCCGACTGGCAGGACTAAGCACCGTGTGAGCTCAGTGAACTTAGAAATGCACGTAGCTGCAGCCTCTACAGATACGTGCCATGGCATAGTCCAGGTCCCTGGGCCTCACTCAAAAAACAAAACCATGACTGATACAAAAGAGTTTCAGAATGATCTCAAAATCTTAATGGCACTTACTCAAGTGGCAAATGCACGCATATAGGGCAATAAACACACTGATGGACTTTAAATTAACTATTACCCATCAAGAAGAAACCTTGGCATCATTGTGAATCATTTGCCAAAAATGTCAACTAGTTTCTTGGCAATTGTCAAACATGGGATATTAAGAATTACTGTGAAAGAGAAAAATAAGGAAACAACTAATACCATCTTTCACAGCATAAACGATTAGGCACAAACTACTGCAAATAATGAATACCGTACACAGCCCTAATCATCACATATCCAGAAGAAAACGGTAGGACTGGAAAAGGTAGAGAGGAGGGAAATAATGACCAAGTATGGACTAGCTCCTCCACAGTGATTAAACAGACCGTAACTCTTCGATCTGGAGAAGAGAAACGAGAGGAGGGTGGGAATGAACCAAGATATATAAAATCATGAGGAAGATGAACAGAGAATGAGTCTTCCTAACTTCTAACACAGACATGAGGGTAACACTTCCTCTTGAGGTGCCCCACAGAGCATAATTAAACAAACAGAGGCAAGTGCTTTTCATACAGTCCATAATTATATCTCATTCTTACAGGATGCTATGAAGACCAAAAGTAAAAATGAGTTCCAAAAGTAGTTAGACAAATCAGGGAGAATACATCCACCAGTGGAAATCTCTGGATGCTGCCTTTGGCTCATTTGCCAGATGGTGTGAGGCTAGAGTATGGGAAGGACCTGCAAATAATGTTGTTTCTCATATTCTTTTCCCAAGCACACAGGAACACAGACAGGGTAGAGGGCTCGATGTAATTTTGGCTCTCGAGGGCAGTCTGGACATTATTTATCACTTTGAGTGTTTTTTGGAACTCATTCACATATATACTTTAATTTCAGTTCCAATACTAGCTTACTGGTATTTCATGATTGATGACAAGTTAACAGCTAAAAAGGGATAATATTTTGTAACACAAACACCCAAAATGTTACCAGCAACTGACAACTAATTCTATTCCTCCTTCATATTTCTGTAATGAAAACTCCATAAAATTTTACCTTCAGCAATTCACTTACATATTAAAAATAAAACGCCAAACAAGCTAACAGCTAATTATTTTTATGGTCACAGTATATTGCTCATTTGTCAAATGCAAATGGCCTACCACAGTCTAGAGCAGTCAGCGACATTACAGTCTAGTTTACGGTCTAGCTATTCATACCTGGTTTAAGAATCTTTTGTTATATATACTTTGATAGTAACCATAAATATTCTGAATTTCCACATCTTTGCAGTTTCAGAAGGTGAGCATCTGCTGTCTTGCAGAAGACAGGACTAGGCAGCCATACACGTTCCCCTGCAGTGAAACACTGATGCATGCTGTACTGGGATGTAAAGGACAACCTGATAACAAGCTTGCTCTTTACAAGTTACTAACATCAACATTTTCAAAGTAAGACTTTTTTTCTAATGACATAGTCACAAACTATTACTGGAAATTCTCATGGTTAATCACAATGATGTGAATTTTCCTACTACCCCCGGGTATTAGACAAAAGTCTTTGCTTACTCAAGGAATTCCATGCTCAATAGAAAATCTGAAGAACAAAAGAACTAAAAATCCCAGCCCAGTGCAGTTCAAAAGATGCAAAGAAATGCTTAGGGATTCTGCAATATTACAAGAATGTCTTTGCTGATCTACATGAAGCATGACAGGTATAATCCAAGCTTTGACAGCAAAGATTAGTAAAAATCCTACCACAAAGACATGCAAAACACCAAACTATGCTGCTATTAAAACATCACTTTTTAATATGTATGCAACAACATTTCAAAAGAAGTAAATGACTCAGTATCGCTAGGGGGAACCTCTACTGCATTTCATGCTATATTGCATCATCCATTAAGAATATGAGGTGTAGAATAGAATAACAATAATACCATATATGTAATGAAATATAAGTAATGGACACTAGATCGAAATTCAGAAGAAGACTGGTTTTGTTCTTTAATCTGCCACTGATGACCTGTGGGACTTAAAGGACATAATTTTACTGCTTGAGCTCTGCTCCTCTTTCTCATTTACTTAAACTGTGAACTTTTTATGACTGAGACTTCCCTTAATACGTGTCCACGCAGCACCAGAAGCATGGGAGTCTCAGAGAAATATGTAGTTTGATGTGATCCAATAGTTGTTTTAGTCATAATGAGCTCTTTTATTTATTTTCCAGCACTGCCTAATCTTCCAGGTTCAGACACTCCTTCACACACTTCCTCGGCTGTCCTGACAGTTTTCTGGAGAGCCATCGTTTCATATTTGCATACCCTAGGTCAGAAGCATCTTGAACCAAGAACACAGTTGGCCGTTTCCCTCTTGCACTCCAAAGTAATCTAATGTCAAATCAAATGACATCCTCCTCCTGCCTAAAAGACTGAAAGAACCCCCGTTATTCACAGTCTTCACTGCAACTACCTACATCTCCTGCAAAGTGATGCAAGTTAGACAGTTTTGCTTAACCACCAAGTTTTTAGATCATTTTCCTAGAAAGGAAAACAGCTGTAATCTAGATCTTCAACTTGATAAAGTTTGAACACAAATTCTCCATCTCAGGTGGATGCCCTTGTCAGGGTACATGGAAGGAGGGTGTCTGCTCCTTTGAGAGTATCTGGTCAAAGAAGCCATAAAGACCTGACCAACACATGATAAGGGAGGTCATGATAAGAATAAACTTGGTCAGTGGTATGAACTGATAAGGATATGTGGAGTGTGAGAATGTTTTCAATTGGGAGGATAATGAAAGGGAAGGAGACAAAACAGAAACATAAAACCTGGCCAAGTAGTGTTAACAAACAATAACCAGAAACAAACCTGGTCAGTCACACTAACTGATGGGCTATCAAGAAACTGCAGGCAAACCACAACTTTGCAACAGATGAGGATGCAAACCTGAGGGTCCTGCATGTTGGAGGGGGTCGGTGAGACTGTGCCAACTGATGAGGCAGTGTGCAGGGGAAGGGGGAGCAGGGGGGAACAGAGAGGGGGGGTAGGCAGAAAGGTGTATGAAAGGCGCCGATTGCATGTTAATCAGAGCTGGTCAATATGCTTGTCTGGCTGATGCTTGCACCTGATCTGTCCTGTCTTCTTATTAAATCTTTTCTTAACTCTCTGTGTAATCTCACTCCCCATCCCCTGTGTGTGTGTATGTGTGCTGCAAGGACTCGGTGCCAGCTGCCGGTGAGACCTGAGTGTGTGCAAGTGAAATCTGGCGTCAGCTACTGGAGTCAGACCAGGGGTGCGGGTGCCCCTGACCTATGGTGTCAGCTACCAGAGCCAGTGGGGTCTCAGCATCAGCTACTGGAGCCACTGGGGGTTTTATCCTCCAGCCACCACAAACTGTCTGTGCCAAAAATTAGCTTCTGGGGGTACTGGGGTGAGTGAGGTGAATGAGGGGCTCAGAGCTGGTGGCTGGCGTGGGACCACGGGTCACAGCCCGTGTGCCTGGTGCCAGCTGCTGGTAGAGTGTGAGTGTTTGTATCTCCCCAAACCAGGTGCGCATGGGGTGTGCATGTGTATTCGCTGGCAAACTTCAAGCTGGACTCATCAGTGAGTGTGGAGGTGCCTCAGGTCCCGGCAGGGGTATCACGGGTGGAGGGTCCATGCTGGTATTTGGGGAGACCCACAAGTGTGGGGTGCCTGTGGGACGAGTGTGTGAGTGCTGCGTGTTTTCAGTGAGCACCAAGCTGGACCAGCTGGCGAGTTGGGGACCCGTTGGGCAGCTAAGAGGGAGTGGGGTCGAGGCAGAGGTGCTGGGCGGCCAGAGGGGCCATGCCAGTACTCAGAGGATCCATGAATGTGCATGTGCTTGTGAACCCGGAGAGTGTCGTGTGTGTGCTGCAGTAGTGACCTTCTGTGGCAGCCTGTGACCAGCCATGTCAGCGTCCTCTCTGCATGCATCCCTACATGCGTGTGTTCCTGGGATACATGCTCAGCTTCACTACTGGTTGAACCTGCAAACCTAACAACCCCTAGCTGCCCTAACATACATTATACTGATTCAGATGATTCATCAACCTTCCTTTTGACACTGGAGACAAAGGCAGAAATGGAATGATCATTGCACCAAAGGGGAGGAAGAAAAAGGAAATCTGACTTTGGCTTTGTCTCAAGGGCACTAAGCTGAAAGGGAGAAAACTAAAACTCTGGGTTACATTCTATCCAAAGATTCATGTAAAATGCCCAAGCACTCCACAGATGTCTGCCTCTGGCTTCATGATTTCTTTTCTGACTGCTTAACATAAAAGTATTTTATCAACACAGTAATTTTTTCCATTCAGACTGGAACGAAATCTAGTTAGCAGCAATCCATACCTAGAAAGTTCTTTCTCTTTTTTTGGCAACAGTGTAAAATTTTGAATTTTGCAATTCTCATTTCCAGTTTAAGTTCATTGTATTGTTAATGATTGGTCATAAAAAAGATAAAGAACTTAGCAAACAAAAGCGATTTAAGTTAAAGGTTACAACATACACAAAGTATATTTTTACCTGCTTATGGTTTGCTGGGAGATGGAGGGAAAATATAGATTTTTCTTTTTAGCATAAATGAAATAAATCAAGTCATACATACACACAAAATAATGTTTCTAATTCAGGCAAATATACATGATGATCAGCATCTGAACCTCAAGATATTTCAAAAATATCAAAAGCAAAAACATGCAAAATAGTGCCTAACAATGTATTTTAAAATCTTTAATTATGCTATTTTCAGTTCCATTAAATAGCCAATGCTTTAGAAAAGAAAAAGGGGAAGGGTTCTTAATTTCAGCCTCAGGAAAGAAATCTCTGAAGCTCTACCATTTATCATCCTGGAAATCCTGAAAGGAACTGTATATATTTCAGAAAACACTGAAAATATCATGTCTTGTTTGATGATACAGTCATTTTTAATTTAGTTCACTGTGCTTAAGATGGTGACTTGGATGAGGTCAAATAAAACAGCAGAAAACAAAGAGAAGAACTGAATAAGACACATCATCATAGAACAGCCCAGGTTGGAAGGGATCTCGAAAGATCATCTGTTTCAACTTTTTGTGGGAAAGGGAGCCTAGATAAGATTATCTAGCACCCTGTCCAATTGCATCTTGAAAACTTCCAATGATGGGGACTCTGTCACATCCCTGAAGAGGTTGTTCCAGTGATTGATTGTTCTCACCATAAAGATTTTCTTTCTTATATTGAGATGAAACCTCTCCCAGTGCAACTTGGAGCCACTGACCCTTGTCTCCTCCATGTGGCTTCTTGTGAACAGAGCCTCTGTCCTCTTTGTAGCCTCCCTTTAAGTACTGCCAAGCTGGACTTCAGCTGGTGTTAAAAGCCCACCCATTTGGCAAACAATAGTTAAAAATTTGGTGCTCTTTGTTTTTCTTGAACAATTTCACTTTAAAATGACTGAGAGACACCAGACAAAGGGGACTCATTAACTATGTTTGCAGACATTACAGAGAGCAGAATCACAGCTGAAGACCGCCAACACTCCAAGCTGCACCTGGAAACCTCCTGTAACACTGTTCAGTTGCATTAGCTCTACTACCTGTCTTGCTTGCATTAACTCTTACATTAGTGTGCTAAGGTCATTGAGTTGGCAAGATTAAGGTTCAACTGAGCATTTAAATATAAGCTTATGTATATTACTGCCTCGGAATGGATTTAAGCACACAGTTAAATGCTTGGTGTGCCATGCCCGTAATCTTTGCAAACCCAAAGTACTATGTCATTTTTATATTGTAAGCTCTTCTAAACATTTCCAAAGTCATATAAGGTAATGTGTACCTCATTATTATCTTTGGTTGTTTAGCTGTCATAATTGAGGAGATAAAATGCTTTGAAGAGTTTGAACTAAGTGTCAGACTCTGCAGAGCTCTACCAGGAGAGGCTCCAAGTGTGCAGCTCTCAACTTACACCAAGAGGCTCTCTCCTTTCTGAGTTCAGACACCTGCAGGACCAAGCCTGCAAAAGCCAAAAGATCTCAAAGTATAGTCATAAATCCACAGTATCATTGGTGGCCTCTTCTGAGGGTTTGGGGGTTTTTTTGTTACTATTATTCACTACAAAGAAAGGCCTAAAAAAAGTCACACAAATGCTCCCAAACTAGCGACAAATGTAGCTCATCTCTATTTACCTCATTAAATCAGAAATTAAACATACTATTTCTCCTTTTGCCAAGATGATTAGCTGTCATATTAAATAGAAATCTTCATGAAAAACATAATCCATGTTACTAAAAGAGCTATGTGAACAATACATGGAAATTCCAAAGTTCTTGTACTTTTTAACTAGGATACAACTTACTGTTTTTTACAGCATTTCAAATGTCCACCTTCTCCTTCTGCAATAAATTAAGCAGAAATTTCCAAACCAGACATATCTGGGATATGCCGTTCCTCAGGATTCGTTCTACACAACTTCTTACCAAAAGTGAGAACCACTACCCCAATGGTATTCTATTTTGTGGAAATACAGTTTCCCAGGTGAACCCAATACTGTGTGGGTATCCGTCCCTTGCCTATGGTCACTCCAAGAAAGCAAAGAACCCCACCTGTAGTGCAGAGGTGCCACCACTTACAAAATTGGTAAGGGTAAACTCTGCACCATCATCCAGATCATTAATGAAGATGTTGAGCACGACTAGACCATTGACCCCTGGGGTACACCGCCAGTTACTGCCTTCCAACTAGACTTCATGCCACTGATCACCACCCTCTGGGCCCAGATGTTCAACCAGTTTTCAACCCTCCTCACTGCCTGCTCATCCAGCCCATACCTCATCAGCTTCTCTATGAGGATCTTATGGGAGACAGTGTCAAAGGCCTAACTGAAATCCAGGTAGACAGTACCCACAGCTCTCCCCTCATCTAACAAGCCAGCCATTTCATCATAGAGGGTTATCTGGTTGGTCAAGAATAACTTCCCCTTGGTGAATTCAAGCTGTCTACTCCCTTCTTGTCCTTAATGTGCCTGGAAATGGTTTCCAGGACTACTTGTTCCATCACCTTCCCAGGGATGGAAGTGAGGCTGATCAGCCTGTAGATCTCTGCATCCTCCTCCTTGCCCTTTATGAGGATAGGAGTGTTATTTGCTTTTCTCTTTTCCTCAAGCACCTCTCCCAATCTCCATGATCATTCAGATGATCACGAGTGGCCTCAAAATTACATCAGTCATCTCCTTCAGCACTCATGGATGCATCCCATCAGGGCCCATGGACTTTTGTATGTCCAATTTGTTTAAGTATTCTCTAATCTGATCTGCTCTTCCACCAAGGGTAAGTTCCTAGCTCCAGACCTTCCCCCTGGTCTCTGGGTCCTCAGATTTCTGAAGGCTGGTCTTATTGGTAAAGACTGAGAAGAAGGAGGAATTGAATACCTCATCATATTCCATGTCCTGTGTCACCAAGACCGCTGCCCACTCAGCAGCAGGTAGAGGTTTTCCCTAGTCATCATTTTGCTGTTTACGTATTCATAGATTCCTTTATTGTTGCCTTTGACATCCTTCCACAGATTCAACTTCAGGTGGGCTTTGGCTTTCCTAACTCCAGCCCTGTAAGACTGGACAGCAACTCTGTACTCCTCCTGGGTCACGTCTCCCTGCTTCCACCTTCTGTATACTTCCTTCTTAGATGTGAGTTTTGCCAGGGACTCCTTGTTCAGCCATGCAGGCCTCCTAGCATTTTTGCCTGACTTCCTGCCCGGAGGGGATGGACCACTCTTAAACTTGGAGGTGGTCCTTGAATATCAGCTAGCTTTCTTGGCGCCTCTGCTTTCCAGGGCCTTATCCTATGGGACTCTTTCATGAAGATCCCTGCAGAGACCAAAGTCTCTTCTCCTGAAGTCCAGACTTGTGATCTTGCTTTTTGCCTTGCTCCCTCCTCTCAGGATCCTCAACTCCACCATCTCATGAACACTGCAGCCAAAGTTGCCTTTAGCCTTCACATCCCCAACAAGCCCTTCCTTGTTTGTGCGTATGAGGTCCAGTAGAGCACCCCTCCTCATTGGCTTCCCTATCACTTGTGTCAGGAAGTTGTCATCAGTTCTCTTCAGGAACCTCCTAGATTTCATAAGCCCTGCTGCGTTGTCCTTCCAGACAATACTGGGCTGGTTGAAGTCCCCCATGAGGACCAGGGCCTGTATATGTGAGGTTGCTTCTAGCTGTTTGTAGAACTCATCCACTATGGAACAAAGCAAGTGTTTTCCTTTCCTAGAATAGGCACTTCTTCAGTTACAGACTAAATTTGAGCTAACAAGTGATTTTCAGCCAAAATCTGAAAGCACCTAATGAATTTCTTAAGGTACAGAATGTTGGAAAGGAGACAGATTGAAAGGCTGGTTGGAATTTAGGAGCACTGCAGGTGCCCAAGTCCCGAATAAACAATGTTCAGGCAAGCTGGAATCAATGTGAATCTTGGGGAATGTTGTATTTCAGACTCCTACGAGAAAACATAAAGAACCAGAAAATTCTGCTATCACAGAATTTTCTGTAGTGTAACATTAATCTGTGTATTTAAATAAACTTTAGGCATTTACACCTAAAATAAAGTATTTGCACGTGTGGAACTAAATTTATGCTCTGTGTGACTGTTTTGAGTCCTCCCATTGTGTATCTCATCCACTGCAGGATCAGGGAATGGGATATGAAGATATTTCGTAACTGCTGTCACTGAAAGGTTAAACAAAATTAATTAAAAAGACTGTGAATCATTACAATGAATGCTGCATAAGAAATTAAATTGTACATGATACAAGAAGTAGAAAACTGATGCACATCCCTTGCTGTGTCACTGATGAGCTCCTGAGCATGATACTGCTAAGGTTTTGTGAGGTAATATGTGTCTATCATATTTGTTTGCGGGTATTCAAAATCAAAGCTGTAAGGATATGGTGCACATAGCAATCAAGAAATGCTGTTAATGAATATAGGGTGAAAACAATGCCAAAGTAAAAAAAAAAACAAAACTTATTGAAAAGGGAGAAGAACCTAAAGGCTGGTATGATGAGAAGTACAATAACTTAGTTTTGATAGGAAATTCATAATTACCTAAATGTTCAAATGTGTGTGTTATGTTTTATCCATTACATTACTTGCATTTTACATTCTGCTGTCACTTTATTTAATTTCATATTAGAATCAACTCTCCTTAAACAATAGTTCCTATCACTCTGCGCTTTTCAGTAAGATAACAGACTTAAAACATTTGTGAGTCAACTAAGGAGAAGAGTCTGTTACAGAAAGGTCAACTACCTGCCCAGGAAATCAGCTTCAAAAGTGAATTTGCCTTCAGAGTATATTCCATTTCAACCCATTCTTTACAGCAGTTGCTTACAGACAATGGTAGAGCACTAAGTAGAGAATACATCTGACAACAGCTCTGAAAGGGAAGCAAGGTTCACTCTTTTCTTTGTTTTTGTGTGGTTTGTGGCCACCTGATTTCCTTATATGAACTAGTGTGAACCTAGCACACAGCAAACAAAATTAACAGGCCTGGTTAAGCTTTGAGCTCCTCTTATGACATTCCGGGTCAATGGAAACAGAAAACAGCCCCACACAAGGTTGCCAAAATACAGTAATATATATGAGTGACAGGTACATGTACTATGGATACACATGCACATTCTTACACAAACAGTCTTGTTTCCTATGAATTTTTTCGAAGTTGCATTTCCATAATTTTGTGCATTATAGATATTAATGAAGTACTTATTTTTCACAAAAGGAAAGATAAAGCAAGTGACACAAGGAACCACAGCTGTCACACCATCTAAAAACTGTAGTGCATGCTCACCCACCGAAAATTACTCTTACAGTGACTCCAGACAACAAACAACATTGCATGCTACTTGTGTAATAAGCAGCAGGCAGCGGTATGTACATTGTCCACTGACACTAACAGTTCTAGGAAGTTACTTTGAAACAAAACTTCTCCATTGTTTTCACTCACAAAATACACCGACTTTTAAATGGAAGGTTCAATTAATACCAAAAGCCAGACATAACTATCTGCAGAAACATCTGCATGTAAGTATCTTATTCATTTATGACTGGAAAAAGCTATTTACTTCCCACAAAGCAAGACACTTACATATTCCACAAACAGGCCACAAGGCTTGGTATCCACAGAGGAGAGAATAATTTTCTGAAGAACTCTGCAAATTTCCAGAAATAAACACGCAGAAATGAACTCATTATTCAGTATAACTGACACTACAGTGCAAACACATCTCAACTTGGATGCAAAAATGATTTTCTATTTCAAAGTATTGTATCAGTAAAAGAGTATCTGAGGAGCATAAACTATATATACGTGCACGTACACCCACCCCTGTGTATGCTAATATAGAATATATTGAATTACTGAACTCAGTAAAACTGTTCTTCAAATACATACATGTTTGTAGCGCATGGTCTACTGTGCAAACCGAGAAGATGCTGTTTGGAAGGCAGTGGTATCAGTCTCTACAGTTACGGGCAAACTGTGGGTAAGGGGTAAGCTCAAGAGTGTCTCCAGCTCCGCAGGGACATGCATCATGGCTGTGTCCTAGGTGCATGTTGTGATGAGATCTGGGTGTGCACTCCATGGTTGTCCTCACTGCCACTACCTGGCTGCCACTGGAAGAAAGCACTAACATGCAGGCAAAAAAGAAGCCATGGACAGGCGCATCAGTTCAGATACTGACTGTGGCTTCCCAGCTCTACAAAAGTTTCAATACGATCCTGAAAAAAATTAGAATTATCTCTTCAGTTTTCTCTATTTAAGAATTTCTGATGAACAAGACCAGAGACATGAACATTTTTAAATAAACAGCAATACTACTTAATAATTTTGGATGATGCAGAGGCCTGAAATTACCAATTGGAATAAATGCAGAAAATATATCTTCTGTATTCTCATATACTTAGAAATTGATTAATATACTATGCTGGTGGTCTTCTTAAAGAATTAACTTCTAAATTCAGACAGGAGGAATCTCTCTCTGGAGATTTTTGTTTGAAAAAGTTTTTACAAGAAAGACATATTTCTACAAGGGAAGCAGAAATTTCTCCCCAATTTAAAAAGCTGCTCCTACACTCCTTATTATCTGTAGTAATATTCTCGCTAGTATACTTCTGCCTGTAGTATCTCTCTGCCTCACAAGCACACTGTATTTTCAAGATTTTATTCTACAACATTATATTTTTATTATAATCTGGGGTTTTTTTCAGTTTTGAAAAATTTTAAGACTAATTTTCTGTAAAATGTAAATAATTATGTACTTTTCATTTTTAGAATGATAGGGGAAACTGAAATGTGAAAGTCTTCCTTATTGTGAAATTAATGATCATGAAAATACTACAGAATGTGTACCAGTAACATTATTATTAAAATTATGATATTGTAATAACTGAGAAGCCAACTATGGTGTAATCCATTTGATTGTCTTCTTTATTGCCGCCATTAAGTTAGCAGGAAGTAGAACAAAATAAGGTATAACACTTGCCTATTAACAAACAGTTGATGTAAGAAGCGATGCATGAATGTAGTGGAAAACTACTTGACTTTTTTAACTTTTCACTTATTTTTTCTTATTAAGCCAATTATTCCTGCACCATCTAAATCCTTCTGAAATAATTTCCCACTGGCTGAAGCAAAACCCACCGCTGGGAGCAAAATCAGCTGATTCTTTGAAAGCTGCCTTGATGTTGAACACATACACAACATGCTAGAGAACTGAAGCAGATGTTTTCAGTTTCTAGGATTAAGGAAACTTTGTATTAATGTCTTCCAGTGGCATTATTCACAAAACCTGACATCCTTCGGCTTCACTGGGGCCTGAGGTCAGCAAGAAAGTGATATAAACATATTATGGTTATTAATCACCAACAAGTAAACCTATGAGCTTGTACTAAGCTCTGAGAGAACAGTATTTGTATTGCTGCCTAACCCATTATTTTTTACAATGCAGCAAATCGAAAGCCTTTTGTCATCACAGACTTTTGAAGTGTACTTTTTGTAAGTTAAAACAATATACACTGTGTAATCACGTTGCATACTGAAAAATAAAAAGTGAGCAGTATTACTAAATATAGCAAGAATTATTATCAAAATCTTTCAAAAGTACACATCTGAAAGTGCAAGGAAGTGAAATTCTTTACATAGATCCTCAGAATATAAGCATGGCTTTTCTCTCTTACATTTAGCTTTAGGCAAGGTACAAGAAATGCAAGTACTGGCACTATAAACCTTATCATTACAGCTTTGTCAGCCAACTGATTATGAAGAGTGATTGCTGCCACAGATAACTGCAGATCAGTCTGAATAACAAAAAAGAAAACTGTAGCTTGTTCTCATTATACCCATTCATCAGTTCTCTAGGTAATAAAACTTATTGTTTGCTTCTAGATGCACTTTTAATATTTGGAAAATTGGAAAGGATGATCGAAGGCAAAAAGAGTGTGAGGGATGTTGTTTTCCATGGTACTGTTGTCTTTGGAAACTAAAAAGTTGCCACTTACTAAAAGGATGGCCATGAATACTAACTATTGCTCATATTGGCCAAGTGACCAGACCTGAAATGAAAGCAAAAAGCCTACCATATATGGATTCATCCATTTTTTAAATGAAAATTTTTCTGTGACTTAATGGTAGAAAATGGATATGGTAACAAGTTTATGTAAATCCTCTTTATGTTTCTACAGAGTTAGCAAAAATATTTTACAACATGATACATCCGCTACTTTCTGGGTCTGCCTAACTTTGTGAGTGCCTATTCATGCAGTGGCATCTTTGTTCTGCAAGCTCTTTTGCCATTTAATTACAATCTGCTGCATTTGCTTATTTCTGAGAGTTTTGCACTTTTCTCCTGCCTAGAATGGCATTTCAATACATGTTTAGGTAGACAGGCATCCAAACTCCACCTAGGATCCCTAGGGAAACCCCCAAAATTTGCGTCATCTGCAGCAGGATAGGTAACAGCCATTACCTAAATTTTGCATAATGTTTTTGATGTCAGAAGGAGGTTTCAACTTGTATGCAAACTGAAGGAGAATGAATCTTTCTGGACCCTGAACACTCAGACAGACTTGGTATTTTGAGCTGAAGAAAGAACCTAAATTAGGCAGATTGGACTGTTTGCCTGAGGCCACTGTCTCCATTAACTCTGTTAACCCCATTAACTCCATAACATAGTATTATACAAGAAATATACAGTTTTGCACAGCAGACTGGATTATCCCTACCCCCAAGGCTGAGTAACCTAAACTTGAAGTGAGACAATGCCTAGCTTAGCATCTTAAATTAGACAAATGGTATTCTAAACTGTATTTTTTTGGTGACCTTTTTTTCCCTCTTCCACGAGGTTACTTTATTAATTAAAACCTCAAGCTGTGTGCTGCATGGCCTCACAGGACTTGAAGGGGTTCAGGTCCATTTTACTATCCAAAGAATGAGAATCAGCAGTTCAATAATTCAGCATTAGCAGAAAAAGAACAGTAGGCAAATACCAGGTTCTTTTCTAGCATATCCTAAAGATATGTATACAAACTGTATAAAGAAGGTAACAAAGATTTGAACATTTGGATGTATTTCATTTTATAAAAACATATCATACCTGTAAAAGTCCTTACTACACAGGTCAGACTGCACACAATAGCTTCTCAAAGCCATAGATATGTGTAAGAGAACCTGATTAACTCTTAGCTTCCCTAAGAGTGACAGAAAATATCAAAAGGCAAACAGTGAGAATTGAAATTGAAAATAAGGAAGCCACAAAACATAAAAATATAAAGGCTACAACCTGGATAAAATAAGATACTGGCATTATTGCACTTCCATTTAGTATTGAATATAGAACTTTGTGAATAACTGTGAACAGTGAAAATTTAGTAAGGACAACACAATATTTGCAGCCAATTCTGCAATAATATGGTGTAAACCTCTTTTATGTGATGAGGAATTTTACTTTTATAGATCAACAGGTGAACTTATGTGGGATAAAATAGAGCCTAGTATGCCAGCAGACAGATTACACCTGGCTTCCAGGGAAGCGAGATGACCCACAGTTAGCAAGAGTTTTGAGACTGGTTTGCCAGTACTTTTTCCATACAGCGAACACCCCAAAGGTACTGAAAGGCTTTGAATCTCAATACCTCTGTTTCACTACAACAGTGTACTTTTTGAAATAGACTAACTCTTCAGTGAGACAGAACAGCAAGAAAGAATTGGTAAGACAGGTCTGCTGCCACAACAGCTCTTCAAGAAAAGTCTTTCGTCATTTTTTTAGCCTGGCCAAATACCTGCTTCTTGCTTCCTACCCTCTCTGTATACTCATTGCTTCCTAAATACCTCCTCAGCTTGGTCTTCCCTGTTCTTCCCTGTATCCTGGAAGACTCCCCAAGCTGGTATCTCAGCTGCTCTCAAGACGTAAGCAATCTGCAATCATGTTCCAGGAGGTTCACCCTTACCTGATACAAAGCAATCAGGTTTTTTACTATCATTATTTATTCTGTAACATAAGAAGGAAAGATATGTAACAAACCTGGGCTTATACAGACTGATGGTAAAAAAGGTCAAAATAGTTGTAACCTTTTTTCCTCTTTAGTTTCTTAAAAAGCAAATAGAATCCCTTCCACAAATCTGAATCAACCCCTATTAACCCATAATGATCTCTAAAAATTCAGGGAAAGAGCTTAGGAAAATTGATTTTTCTCAAAGTTTTGCAACACAACATGTTTATAATCAAGATAAGAGACACTATAACAAACTAATACTATCCCAAGGTAATCAAACTACTAAAAAATACCACTACATGTTAACAAACGATTTTTAAATTTTAATTCATGCTTGAGATGGTCATATTCATAAATCATTTCTCCAAAGCCAAATAAGAAAGCCAAATCTAAAATCCAAATCCAAAGTTCAATACATGTGCTACCTCTAACAACAAGGAAATTCTGAAGATACAGCCTAATTTAAAATCACAGATGTACAGTGGCCCTACAACCCAACTGAAGATTAAGTATTTGTCCAGACACTGAAAGTTTTGAGGATCACAAAAATTAAGTGGTTTTAAAGTAATTTTAACTGTATGTTTTCACCAAATAAGGATTATGACTCCATCTTTCAAATTTGTAATATTTTGCTACTTTTGGTTGAAATCTTTCTTGTTTCTCTTCCTTTTTTTTTTGTTCTCAATCACAATGAATAAAGGAATGAGGAGTAAAACAAAATGAGATTCCTAGGTTGGTTTTTTTCCTCATTTTAATCATCTGCTATACGCAGAGCTTTTGTTTTATTTGGATTTCCTAAAACTCCCACCTCACAAAATTCAGAAACCATCTAGAACAAAGAAGAAAAAGCACAAGGGAAGGAAATGAGAGCACTAATATTTGTGTGACATTCAGTGCTCCTAACTGTATTTGTTTTTTTTTTAAGTGGATCAAAGAACTTCCCAGATATTTTGTACAACAAATTAACATCAAAGTCCTATAAGATATCACTATTTTCCTGCACTCACTGCTGAAAAATCTCATTGATTTCAAAGTTTGTTTTTGCTACTCAAGAATGAATTGTAGTCAGATAAGAGTGACACGAAACAGCATAAATTCCCTTAGTTACTTGATTTTTAATTCATTTGAAAACTTTTATCTTCTACAAACTAAATCCTCGTATGTTTTCTTTCATATAGCACTGAAAAACCTGTTTATGACACAAATAAGAGAATAAGACAACCAACATGAATTAAAAAATAATTTTGTTGAATAATTCTTGCCAAGTGAGAAGTAAACTTAGTTAACTCCCCCATATTTAAGTTTCCTAATGCAAGTTGTTTTTCTAAAGAACTGCATGAGCCAGGTTCTAAGCCAAAGCTTTACTATCATTACTTCTGTTTAAATAGCTACCAGGTGAAGACAGAGTCCTTGATGTTTCTTAAGTTAATGAGGGGTCTCTTTAACACCAAGTACAACAAGAGCATGTAAATACAGTAACCCTTTCCCCTGAGCTTCCAGTTGAGACCAATTATCTTTGTCAGTAACTGACAGCAATTGATTTACTGTGATCTCAACACTAATTATGCCTATAGGGAGTCACTGTTCTGACAAATTAGTATTTACCTTCTCATGTGGATTCTAAATAACGCAATCACAGTTTTCTGAATAGCACTGTCTCTTCATAACAACCTCACGCACCTGTGTGAAAGTATAAAGAACAGACCACTTATAAGTGTCCCTTATTTTATTATTCGAAGCCCTGGAGTGATGGACTTTGACAAACACGAACAGAGGAGTCACACTGTGATACAAGAGGTGATCATTTTTCCTTCTTCAACATATATTAAGAAAAGGTAAGTTATCTATAGGCTATAGCTGCACAGTACCCATAAGGATGATAAATTAAGGCTGCAGCTGCCTGAACTGCACATTTTGGATTGCTTTAACGATTTCTTACACTTTCAACTCAAATCTCACTTGAGTGCAAAGTGTAATGCTTGAGTTCTGGGAGAGCAAATCTGCTTGAGGGAAGATGCTCAAGAGCAAGCAAACTAAGTTACACTGTAACTGGTGCTTCCACAATCTGCAGTAAGATGACCTCACCTTCAAAATGTCAACCTTTAGCTAAAAAACAGAGCATGAACTATTGAACAGTGTGGATCCTTTGACCTTGTATCACAAAAATCTAGAAATTACCAGGACAAATAACTTCTGTCGACATCAAGAGTGTACCTTCAGAAATAACATACAGAATGAAACATTTCAGATGAAATTCAGGAACCATTTTTTTAATTAGGTTAGTTTTTAGCATTTTCTCATCTATGTGAACTTTTGTGTAGGGTATATCAGCCTTAAGTGCCTGTAATCTTTGGTTGCTGCCAGCTAAGAAAACTGTGAAATGATACAAGGAATATCACAAGAAATATTAAAAGCTATGAACCTCATGACAATTTATATCAAGATTTCAGGCAAAGGTGCAATCTGATATGTACACAGATTGTAAGAATCCTTTCAAAAACTTCAATACCATTAGAAAAGATAAAACATCACTGGTGTCAGATAAAACATTGACAGATGTGGAAGTGAAAGCCAAGAACTTGCAAATTTCTCTCCCGAAATTACCTGCTTCCCAAATTTTTTTTATATGTTGCAAATTTGCATTTTGTGTATTTCTAGTAGATTTACTAATAAGGATGACTCAGAACATCATTTGCGGGCTGATCAAAAATGAAAATGTCCTGAGAAAAGCCAGTTTCTAAATTCTAACTAGACTCCTACCTCAAGTATTACATTACCAAGCAGATAAAGCTACCTGTAAGATGCAAAAAGCAGTACTTGCTTCATTTTTTTTAAATCTAGACATGCCACACTGCCACTGCAGTCAACATATCTCACATCTGATTAAAGAAATACAGTGAGCTGAATATCACTTAAACACTCAGTGGTTAAATTTCATGGCTACTGCATACTGCCAATGTGCTGTTCATATTTTCCCTCTTCACACTATAACACAGAATCTTTCCACAGATCATAACAGAGATGATGATTTATATCATATATAATACCAGATTTTGAACAGAGAATACTTAATGTTTTTAACAGAGAAGAAGATACTGAGTCATTTAATGAGAAATGTTTACTTTTACTAAGCCATTAAGATCATTATACCTCCAAGACACACACTTAAATCCTCTAATAAATAAAGCCAGGCGTTGTTCAAACTATAGGGGTAAATAGCACACAGGAAGAAATTTATCAGTACTTAATGACAAGCCTGGCCTGTTTCAAGTGCAAAAAGCATTTATGTATCTTTGACATCAGTGACAGCATCCAGCCCAGATCCTGCTTAACTCTTTGGAGATTTCCAGATTGAAAAGTGAGTTATTCTGGTCAATGACATTTTTCTGCATGACAGCCTTGATTGGCAAAGAAATTTCTGTCCATGGTACCAAACAAATTAACATCCTCCCAGAAATAATAGTTTTGTCAATAAAATGTTTTTGCAAAAGCTCGGTCCTAGAAACCTCACAGAAGGACAGGCTATAGAATGACCTATCAAATGAATCTATCATGGACAGTGGGAGACAGTAAGAGTAATTTTTATTCTAAATTTTGTCAATATCACCTTGTAAAGTAATGTAATCAATGGACACTTTCATTCCCTACCTATAAGCAATCTATAAAACATAACAAAAAGATCCTTAATAGAAGGCCACCACTTAAGTAGTTCTGCTTACTGTGGCTGGAAAGACTGATACAACAGGCATAACTATAGCACCTGCAAATGAAATCTGGCATGCTATATATTTACATGCCAACCTCTGGCTTTATTTTGTTTCAGCTGGATTTGATTCTGTCCTGAGGAACAGAAAATGGTTCTCTAATATAGCGTCCCAAGAGGGTATGTCCAGTTCTCTAAAGCACTGAGTGACAACAGAAGCTGTTTTAGGAGCGAATTCCACATGAGACTGGCAGGTATGACACAGTGCCTGGAAGACCCCTCTGAAGTCACAGCTAGCGGTCAGACAGGGTACTATAGGGGCCTCTAAAATGGCACTGTCTCTATTTTTGGTACTGAATCCTATGCAGTATCCGCTGCATCTTCTACATCCCCGACATCTGAATATCTTTTCATGTATGCTGGATAAGTCAAACTGTGTGGTTCTCCTCTCTGTGGCAACCATGTAATTATCTTGCAACCAAGGTAGATCAAAATTACTTGTTACAGTTACTTGTAATGATATTCTGCCAGCTTCTACTCTCTCAGATGATTTCTTCCAACTTTTTCTTTTTACCTTTGAGTATTTTAAAGTAAAAAGAGGGTAAGAAAAAGTATTTTATTAGAGGAAATAGCAGTCCCCTAGTTTAAACATCAGCGAGGAGAGTGATATCCCTTGAAGCTCCACAACATGAACTATGGTAGCAACTTGCAGAGTGCTGTTGACTTATTTCTCCTCATTCTGACACCTCTGGATCTTGATGACTTGGTGTGGTGTGCTACATTTTACCACTAGACTGATTTTAATTGAACAGAGTTGGATTTTGAGGTTTTCAAGAAAGAACCACCTTCATTCCAGGCATTTGAATTGGCTCTCTCTTAAGCAAAAAAAGTACAAACTACGTCTATCCTTGATGGAAATCAGCTGCACAGTTTCATCTCACCTAGTTTAATATACAATAAAGTTGTTTTAATCTAAATAGGCCATACACATTTATTTTATAGTAAATAAAGGGAAAGAGATACCTCCAGAAGACAACTCACTCCGTTCTTAAACAGGTTAAATGATTTGATCATTGGAAAGTTCTCATGATTCCATAGGTCCAAAAAGAGCCTTTTCCAGAAATATAGAAACCGTGAGACATAGTAGGATTCATCTGCCCTGATACAAATATCTACATCTGAACTAACCATACTAGTCTCTACTTCCAGAATGGATATGGAGAACTTGGCATTTTAAAGCACAATTCATCTCCTCCTAAAGGATATGGCGAAACATGTTGCTGTGCAAGTGCCTCTTCTCTCTAGTGACTTTAAATGAAATCTGGACATCCAGCTTAGATGTGGACCTCCAAATCATTGATACCTAAATTTGGACAAAATTAAATTCCACACAAAGTACAAAATAACTCAGACCTGTTTGTGAGGGACTGACCACCCTGTGAGAGCAACACCAAACTGGTTTACATTCATCAGTTAAGGAAAAGTATTGAGAACCTTCAAGAAAACTGACAGAAAAAGGAAAATTTGTTACAGAAATAGAAAATGAAACCATATTGTGATAAAAACATTTTGTTCTATACAATAACTATGCTGACTAGCCAGTATTGCATTTTATTAAATGAACAGAACTACATAGTGTTCATCCAAGGCTATTACAAATTGCCTCTAGAACAAATAAATTGGATCTTTAAAAAATATTTAATTCTGCAGAATTTCTGGAAGACTGGAAAAAAATATGTGATAATAATTATTAAAAAAAAAAAAAAAAAGATCAAGAGCTCATCCACATAACTTACACTACCCTGATCTGATTACAGGCAAACTGATGTAGTATTTCTGGAAAAATGAAATCAGAATGTTCTTAAAAGGTGCAGAATAAAAGCACAATTAATTCCAAGAAGCTTGACTTTGTGGAAAATAGGTCTTCTTGGCAAGTTTGCTATTTTTTAATAATGAGATCACAAGATCTTTTAGTTGATAAAGGTAAATGAGACGAGAACCTAAAATCTTTGCATGAATAATTAAGACAAGAACAAGCACTGTTTGAAGTAAAAATCAAGTAAATATCCCTGTTAGATCACTAAGATTAACTAGGTTCTCTAAGATCCTATGTTGTGACTAACCATTTATTAGAACAAAAGATAAAATCATTGCTGATATGATTTGCAGATGACATAAAATTGGTGGAGATACAAATAATGATGTGGTGAGGTCAATCATACAGCTAGATCTGGATCTTTTGGTAATATGCAGTTACTTGCACAGCCTAAGACAAAATGTATCTGTCAAATGCAGGGCCAGAGGAATATAAGACAAGTAATGCAGTATCTTGAACTAAACCAATACTGAGTGACCTAGGAATATTGGCATACAGACGGCTGAGCTAAGATTGCTTTTATCACAGTGCAATCATAAAGGATAACCCAGTCCTTGGGAGCATATCAAGTCAGAATTGATGCACCCATATACAAAACCAGTGAAACCAGTATTAAAATCCTGTGCCATCTTTTTAAGGAGAATGCAAGAAAGTTAGAAAGGATTCAGAAAACAGCAACAAGATCGAATCAAATCTATAACCCATGCTTTATACTGAGATATATAAGAAGTTCAGCCCAAATTAAGGAAGAGAAGTCAATAGATTACATGACCATGAGTAATGCATTTCCATAGGGTTTTCCATATTTTTACAGCTTTAGCTGCACATGAATAGTGACTCCTATGCCTCCTGAATTCCCCAGATTTAAGGAGTGTACAAGGGTCATGGTTGCAGGACATTTGCAATAAGTTGCCACAGTAACTCGTTACAGACTAAGTACACTCATTACCACTACATTAACAATAGTTTATTTCCTCAGGTATAATGTACATGTAACAGAATTCCAAACACCTGAAAATGGTGGTAAAAGTACAGAATCTTCAAAAGTGCCTGCAGAGATTTTCCAGGCAAAAACATGCCTAGGAAATCTCTTACCCTGACCTACATGGATAAGAGATGCTTGACAGTGAGCAGCAAAAACCAAGACTGACCGAATGGAAGCTAATACTAGGCTACATTATACCAGAAATAAGGTACACATTTTTCTGTACTGAGGATATTAATCACTGAAGTAACTTAACTAAAGAATATGATGAATCCTTCATCATTTGAAGTTTTTCATTTAAGAAAGGAAATCTTTTTATAAGACATGCTAGAGATAAAAAAAAAATCTACAAGTGTCAATGCAAGAATTACTAGGTGAAATTTGTTGCCAAGTATATTGCCGCTATTAACACTAGATTACCCCTGGCTTTTCAAAGCTCCCTGTGTAAATCCTTTAGATTAATAGATCCTTTAGTAATATCAAAATGCTTCCAAAATGTTTTACATGTATCTGAATGCTTACATACTCTTCAATGGAATTGTATCTCATTACTTTTCATAAAACACACAGATGTCTGTCTTTGTTTCATATTTTTTTCTGCTTCTTGTTCCGTGGTATAATCTGACATAAGATTGCAATAAGAACTTGGAAGTTCTTAGAAGTGATATGAATGAGGCTGTAACATGAACTGAAACTGCCTTTCTTCCAGTTTAAGAGAGAAATGATTCTTTGTAAGATGATAGGAAGGGGAAAAAGAAAAAAACAACATGACTCTGCCTGTGTAAAGACAATGACAACTACAGCAACACCTCACAAAATAACTTGTGAAACATCATCTCTTAGGAGTTGTATTTACTACTGGTAACCTATGAGAGATTTTATGTTGCATATACAACAATAACCATGTTATGATGAAGTATATACAACTAGGTAATCTAAATCATCAATTTTAGGAATTTAATTTACAATACAATGAATCACATTTATCCGATATCACCTATGTCCAAGTTTTGCTACTAATCACAAAGTTTACAAATAAATTGGTGGTTCAGGGTTGAGAGGTGAAATAGATATAATTCAGGTACCCGACATTCTCTCCTGCAAAGTTCCATGTTTTCTCTACAGTGTTTAACAGTGCAGAGTTATCTCTGCTTCAAACATTGTCAAAGACGTGCAGAAATAAGACAAGAGATCAATCAGGTAGAGATTACTCTCTGCAGATGACAGTAACACATTGTCTCAATATCTCAAGTACAAAGTAAACAAGCAAGACATTTTAAGTCATCACTTTCTGCATGTAGTATTGACAGGCAGTCAAGGACTGAGGTCACGATACCTGATCAAACTAATTTTATTCACACTTTTTTCCTTCTAATTGCATCCCAAGTTAAAGAAGGAAACTTATTTTCTTTGGTTTTTTATCATTGGCAAATTTTTATTTGCTTTATCAGCAGATTTTTTTTAACAGTGTAAACATATCTTATGAAAATAATCTTTATGAAAATCTCCTTGTCCAGTCACTTTTTATCAACTGAAATAATTAAGATCAATTTGTGAGTGTAAATATTGTTTTATGAACTTCACTCTATTTGGTTACACTTTATTCTAGTTGGTTAGACTGTATTTTCTGAGTATTATGCTTCAATATTAATTGTAAATTATATAGAAATATTAAAATAAGTGAGTTCTGATAAAATGTTGAGATGCTACAATTATGCAATATATATATGCCACAAGTATGTTATAAAGAAGCTAATAAACAGAAAAGCCACATCATGTAAGTCTTACAGGCTATAAAAGTGTCTAACTATTTTCAAGAATGCCTAAAGTATATGTTCTTGCTATTATACACCTGGAGAATCTATTAACATTCCCTCATGTGAGTGCAAATACTTTCAGTTCCATGTTTTTCTTTATTCTTGTTTCAGAGATCACATCCTTTGATTATAAATAAAATGTGTAACTTCATCCTACTTGAGTCATGTCCAATATTTCAGCTAACTTCAATGGAAAACAGAGTATCTGCAAAAGCAACCATTACAGATCCTATATATGCTGAAGTTTAGAAGTCTTACTACACACTGCTACATGCTTTCTTTGTAGACACACTGCAGAGATGATGGAAAGCCAAAGTATTTCTCACATTTGTTTTTCCATACTCCCAGCGCAATGCAAGTTTTCTGTTTTTCTAGCTCTTTGGCAAAGACTGCAGAGTCTACCATTAGACAGATTCTAGCCTCCCAAGAGGCTCAAGAATCAACTAAGCCATCATTTAATTACTGAGAAATAATTAAACCGTTATAAATAATTTAATATTTAAAGATGTATTAATTACATAAATAGAAATTACTGGACTTCCAAGAACTTACCAGAAAAAATGAGCTGATTGTTCCCCTACTTTTCTCAGCCATGACTGGTTCTTCACTTCTGAAGCTGTTATAATGTATCGCCATTGCTAATGAACTACTTTTTCATTAGGATTAAGTTTAAGACTTAATCACTTGCATGTTAGAAATGAATGATAGGAGGATTCCACTGACGTTACTGCAACTCCGAGCTATGGTTTATCACATGGTATTTCACAAATCTTTTCTGAACAATGTCAGGCTCACCTTTGGATTGACTAGTGTTTTAAAAGCCTTTATGAAATACAAAGCATCTGACCGCTACACTTCAGCAGTGTGCAGCAGTGCGCTCCCCCCCATCTCCACTTAAGCCATAACCACTAGTGGGGGTTGTGATGGCTGTATCCAGCTTACTCCGGGCTTTGGGGGATGGATGGCAACGTGGTAGCCAAGGGCTGTGAGGAATGGTGAGCCAGACAGCTTGCTGGTATGCAAAATGACTATAAGTCAATCATTTTACTTTATAGTGGACAGCCCAGGGCCCGTTGTGCTCTCCTGCGCAGCAGCGGGCTGCATGCCAGGATCTCCCCTTGAGTAGGGATGCCTCTCAAGGTTACTCCTCAAGGCTGAGAGATTCCTTGCCACAACAGATTCTCAGTAAGTGATTAATACCATGCTAAACTTTGGAATCTTAGCTAAGTGATATAAAAGATTGATTGTGCATATGTAATCCTTTAGACATAAACCGCTGACCCAGTCTGGGAGTAGGATTGGATCCAGCCGCACCTACAGTCCTCTCAGGAAGAAGTTCAGAAAGCAGGGGGGTCCTTTCTGAACCTCAGGACTCAAAGGGAGAGTCTCCCTGACAATTTTGTCTGACCTTGTCCTCTATGCAGTAAACACTCCCAAGTGTACCTTGCCATCAAATCTTGTTAAACTACTGTTGCATTTACCATTGCACTCAAACAATAACAAACAGTTCTGCAAGTAGTTTGCTATTAAATGCCTCTGTGAACCCTTCACGTTTGCTCAGCACCGTCTTTTGCAAAGTCTAGGAGACTTATTCAATTGACCAAGATGTTGCTTGGTAGCCATTTGATCATTTCGTTCTTACAGGGAAGATTAAAACTAAAGCATTTCATCATTGTAGTCTATTTCTACCACAGCGACTCAAGAGAGCAAAGGCAAAAAAGACAAGACCTCATCTGAAATTCACATTAGCACAATTGCTAATCAGATGCAGCTCCTGATAAAAAATCCCACATAAAAAATCCCGCTTTTTGCTTTAGATATCACAGGCAAGAAGAAAGCACAGTTCAGCACAATATTCAAATACAGCTTCAAACCTCTTGCGGTTCAAAAAAAAAACCCTAACAAACCCCAAATGCAAATGCTAGTAGTTACACTTTCTAAGAATTTTAATTATTTTGTGCTGGTATAATAGTGTTTTATTAAAAGCAGACTATGAACAGATTTGATCAAAGTGGTGCAAGAGTAATTTCCAGAACTTCCAAGTCTACAGATATCTGTGACACTTCAGCTTCATCTCTACTAATAAATTAAACAGGGCTGTGACTGTCCTTTGTGACTAAAGAGAATTTACATGGACTGACCTACATCCACTCCAAACCAGCATGCTGACTGCCAACGGTAGATGTTCTTGACCCATACTAACTGCAGAACTATACACAGGAAGTTTTTGCTATTGTGCTAGATGGCACGGCTAACCAGCAACCAAGGGACTGTTCTGACAATTAAACAACATAGACAATTCCAGAACACAGGCATCTGCCTTGATACTCTCTGGTTGATTAATTAATAAAAACACAGCTTTCATTTTCATAGACTTAAAGTTCTTAGCTGGGACTTGGATGGAGCACAAGTTAAGACTGACAAGTGGAAAACCATTAGTAAACACACAATGATGATGAATCCAGAGAAACTGCTTTAGCATCTTTAACTTAGACCACCCAATATTTAAAAGTTAGGTCCCCGACTTCGGAAGGGTGATTCACAGGAACAGCAGTAAGTGACTAAGACCCCACACAAACGGTGGGGCTAGGTGTAAACCTCTGAACTGTACAATGATTTCATATTTAATGATCTAGTATTGTATTAACACTGATGAGTTCTTTTGCTGCGCAACCTGGAAAACGTAACTTATCTTGAGTAAATGCTGGAAAATCCTGAACACAGGAATATTATGGAGTTCCCATCTTCTGTGGGGTTTTGGTGCCTTAGTCAGAACTTTGTATTGGGTATCTCCACTTACTTGCCGTAAGTATTTGCCACTTCCTCTCCATCACCAAAAAAACACTTTCTGAAATTCTGAATCAAACTGAGCCTTAAAATGTCACTAGTGGTGGCTGTACCAGTGTACAAAACCTCTACCTTGTTCAAGGAAGAAGCAGCGTGGCATTAAGTCCTCACGCTTAAGAAAGTAAGAAGCTTCTATCTTCAAATTCTTAATTTTCAAGGAAAAGGAGAATTTTTAATGTGTAAACAAATTAAATTTGGGGTGACTGGTCATTTCTTATTTGGGAAACAATGCATTGTATTTCTAATTCTCATTTCAGAGAAGTCTGCAGCTTAAAACATAGAGCTAACTTTAAATAAATAACTGAAATACACCAAAAAGGAAACAGGTCGCTACTGACCACTAAGAGAAAAAAAACACGTGTATCCTACCCAAGAAAATCAGTTATTCACAGGACACACACACGATATAGTTGGTAAGACCGAACATAATTCATTTAGTGAATAATAGATAGGGAAATAAGGATAAATATATCAAAGCATGCCATTAACAATCCAAATGCATTCTAATTTGCTATCTTGGGTTTTTTCATTCATAAGCATCTACTGACCTCTGACATAATAAAGAGAGGAGACATGCTTTGACAGATTTTGTTACAGAACAGAATCTTGTCAGTTCACAATATTATCTGGCTTAACAGTTATGAGCAGCTACAACACTGCAAATTAACACAAAAATGCAAGAGAAAGTATCATTCACCACAACAATCCTTTGAAATTTTTTGAAGTGTACTTTTAAGTATTTATGATTAAAAAATACATTAATGTCATATGTACTTAGTAAGTACTCCACACAATCCTTGTAAAGCAAAAAATCTTTGTAACATGACCTATGACTACCATATTCTGGTTTTAAAATCTTTAGCAAAATATATGAAGTATAAATTATTGTAAGTGTACATGTGATTGACTTCAATGTGAATTCATGAAATTATTCCTCAATTGCATACAGCAACATTAAAGAAGATAAATTTAATTCTAAATTTCTAAAATGTATCCTTTAAAAATTATATATGTTTTGAAATCATAAATATTTTGCCTGATTACCTCCTGTTTTAAAGAAACAAAGTTCAATTTTAACTTACACTGAAATTTCCCAATTAGCATGTAGCAAACATCAGAACACTTAAACTGAAAGAAAATTAAATTCATTTTTCAGTGTGGTTCTCACAAGTGTGATACGGGAAAATAATGATTTTTCCACTCAGAGGAACATAAATGGCATCTTGATTCCATTTAATCTCGTAACAGCCTGGTTGGCTGCAGTCTTTTTCTATCATAACTGAAGGGGTTGTGGACTATCTAATTTACTAATAAAAATGCAACACTTCTGTCTTCCTTCCCTTTTTTGCACATTTGCTGCTAAAACGTTCTTCCATCTTAAGATACTCATATAAAGATGTTGGTGGGGAGCCTCTTGACTCTGCTTTATGCTCTGGAAAGTGCTGTTTTACAGAGAAAAAAACCCAAACTTTGTTGAAATGCTCCCCTTGCTGCTGATGTAGAGACTGAATAGAATCATTAGACTCTCCTGGTTTTCCAAGAAAGAGTTTTATGACCTTTAAAGGACATTGTCCAGATCACCAAGATGTCTAAGTTCAACATCTGGCATGTGATCCTTCCTATAAAGCTGTGCTGACAAAAATGATCCTTCACCTTAGACTATATTATCCTTTCCCAGTAACAAACTAATGGAGTTCTTTCTTTATTATGTTCTGTTTTGCAAGAAAAATATATGAGATCTGTATCAGACTACCCACTTTACAATTACTTAAGTCAAGGATATGGATCCAAACAAATTCTAAATGATTATGAAAACAAGTTATCCTTGTTAAAACTATCAGTAAAAAATTAGTTCATAGTATTGATATTTAAAATTACTGTATTTCAATGTGTAAGCTAATAATCATAAGGAAAACATAGTAGCTCCAGCTTAAGAAGCCACTGCTTTTTGTTTTTTTTACGGGTCTATTAGAAAACCACATTATATTCGATATAGCAGGTAAAATCTTTTTCCAGGGAAGCTGATGACAAAACCTATGTTAATTTCTTACCCGTAACATTCGGAGAGGCAAAGAAAAAGCGAAGGGGGGGGAAGTGAAAAGTCCCTTCACCTTTTTGGATGGAGCTTCAGAACAAGAACAAGAGCTTCACAGAACAGAAAGTACAAATACAAGGGAGATCCTTGGGAGAACCTGCCTAAGGTTAGGGCACTCAATCATAAAGCAGAATATGAGGTCTTCCTCCCCTCATTACTTCTGTTTGTTTTTCTTTAAAAAGAATAGTGATGCTTTTTATTAAAAAAGATTAAGGTTTCTGCTGTCAATAAAGAAGTCTAAACTGCATCTCACTAAACTGAGATTATCTCCTTGCTACTTTCACTTTATCAATGACACTTTGAAGGGGCAGGGGATCAGATACACCCCTCATATTTTTTGGTATTTTATACCCATGTAACAAAAAATATGGGGCAGTCCCAAATTACCACACACACTTTCAAAATTAACCTTCTCAACTCCCTAAAGCAATCTGCATTTAAGATTCTTCTCTAAGGACCAGAGTAAAACCATTAGGCACTGCAGAACTTGATTTGCAAGTAGGGGCTGCACATAGTATTTGGTCTGACTCCACAAACAAATTTGAGTTTTTTGACAAGTCATACTTCAACCAATATTTCAATAGGAAAATCCAGAAGTATTTATCAATACCCACTCAAACTAAATATTAACAAATCCTCCAGATTGTGATTATAATTTACTGAAATTTCTCACAGATTCTTTTTGACAAACAACTGGCAAGATGCCAGTGCAAGTTGTTACATACCTTGTTACTAGAAGAGACTAGACTCGGCTGGAGTTTACAAGATTTTGGATGCTTGTCTTTCAAGATAGAAAGGAAAAATATCTGGCTTTTGGAGGAAAGGTAATGGTGCTACTAACTAAAAGTTATTCTGTCGGATATAATAGTTACAAAACCCTGAGGGAAAGGGGTTTTTTTACAGTGTATAAAGAATTATATAATGAATATTCAAATTTTTCTTCTGTACCTTATGACAACTAAATTTTTATTCAAAAGGACTAAATAAAAAAAGTACCTATTAATGATTTGCTGTAAGAAAGAACTCTGTCAAAGTATCATAGTTTAGGATTTTTATTTTCCACTCTTTAAACAGTTGAGTTTAAAAGTACAATGCCATTAATCTTACCCTTAATCTACTTAAAGTTTATGTAATTTTATGATCCATATCAAATAAAGGAAATAATTGCATCAGCTCATAATACTATATGGACAGGATCAGAACAAAGATCCGGCTATACCAATATCCTGTCTGAAGTGGTGGAACAGATACCTACTGAAACTCATAAAATAGGGCAGTGATTCTACAGAGTACCTTCCCAGTTTCCAACCATTTGAAACTGGAAGTATTCCTTAGCCAGAGGTGGCAACTTTGCATTTACTAGTGACCTACCCTATGGAACTGAACTGATGTAAAATTTTTGCAGCCACTCCATCCTGATGCCATTAGTGTCACAGTTTATGTGTTGTGAGAAGAACCACCTTCTAAGAAGTTAATTTGCTGCTCCCTAGTTCTTGTATTGGAGGAGAGAGTGAAAAATTGATCTCTGTTTATTCTCTCCATGCCACTCAGGATTTCAGACATCTCTATCGTATTCTTCCTTGTTAATCCACTTCCGTAGGCCAGAGAGTTGTTATTAAGGACTATTCCAGAACTACTTTGTCATTCCTCATACAGATGCCTTTCCACATCTGTGACTACCTCGTTTCTCTCTCTGAACCTCTCCAATTCTACAGTCTACAGTATCCATTTTGAGATGGATAAGAAAAGAGCTGAAAGGTTTTTCAAAACACAAGCCTACTGTGGCTTTCTGCTTTAGTATCCTAATGCTCTGTTTTCTTCTTTGGTTTGTTTTGGGTTGTTTTCCCCCCTTTCTGAGCACTCTGGTTTTTTGACTTCTATGGGGCATTAAACTGACATACTCATAGAACTATCATAAATCCAATATCTCAGCACCGAGTGGAAACAGCTTGGAGTCACTGTTTTTTACATAAAATACATTTTTTTGTTTTTCCATAATGCCATTAAGCTTACACTGTGTGTCATCTGGCCTTCTAACTTGCAGCTGCTCTACCTCTCAAAAGATACCTCTGCAGCCCCGCACAGCTGGTCCTTATTTTTACTACCCTGAAACATTTAGTATCATAAGCAAACCTTGTCATTTTGCTATCCCCTTTCCAGATTACTCAGAAATATGATGAACTGTATCCCAAAACATATCCATCTAGAACTCCACCGGTGACCTCCTTCCACTCTGAGAATGGAGTATTTATTTTTATCCCCCATTCCTTATCTGTTAGCCAATTATTTATCCATACAAGAACCTGCATCTTATGACTATTTGTCAAAAGTCTTCTGGAGATCCAAGTAGATTATATCCACTGTATCTCCTTTATCCGGTTAGCTGCTGATTGCTTCCAAAAACTGCAGTAAATGTGAAGAATGACCTCTCTTTACAAATCCATGTTGACTTTGCCCCCACGTTACCCATCTACATATTCACTAATTCTGTTCTTTACAGCATCTACTAATTTGCCCAGTAAATCCTTTTTCAGATGAAAAGTATCTGCAAACCCTAAGCTGAATGGAAAAGATTGTGGAAGCTCCTAAATACACAGAAAACTTTACAGGCTCAGTAGTATGATACCTGATTCCCTATGTAACAGAAATTGTATTAGCCCTGGTGGCATACAAAACAAGCTGAATACCAAAAGTGTGAGTAAAAGCCTATTATGAAGCCAACATGTTCTTATATGTACCCTTCATAAAATTACATAAAACGTTACAACACAAAATTCAAGCACACACATTCTTCTTGTATTTATTTGTAATAAAACCCCAACCAAACAAAAAAACTACAAAAAAAAAAACCAACCCACAAAAACAACAGTCTAGGGAAGCAATAAAATATTAAAATGTAGCAGCACAGTGCTAGTATGTGCTACTCATTGTAATAGCACAGTGTTAAGCATTTGTATGAAAATATCCAGGATTCTCTTAACACTTTGATGTGAAGTGTTTGTTTCTTGAAAGTGTCCTGCATTGCACTGGTAACTCCATATACTGCTTGATACAAGGCTAGTTACATAAGTTGCCCTTAATTAATTCCCTCAGGGCAGCTATAACCTGTGCTCCCATATTAAAAGAACAGACTAACTTCTTTTCAAACTAAAAGGTTGAAATCGCAAATCAATCTATAAATACAATGGTATTTTATACTGAGAAACCTCACGTCATTTTAAATTTCAATGTTTCCTCCATCTTTTATATTAACAGAGTCTCAGCTGTAGTTTTGTCAGAAAATCACAGTACTTGATTCAGTACAAAGACATGGAGAATTGTTTCTTACATGTTATTTTATGTGGTTCTAAAATATGTATCAGCACTTGATCATACTTTCATTAACTGGTGATAGCAGCCAGATTTCCAGAACAGGAGTATCCTATAAATCACTGAAAAATACTGTAGTGGATTTCCAACAGAAGACAAGTGTGTTGAAGACTGAAAACAGCAATCAACTAGAGTTTTCAGTTCTGACATTGATATCCTTATAGCCCCTCAAGCTTCTCTTGATTAAACCCTAATAGGAAAACAAAGTTCCCCTTTCTTCTGATTCCACACCTAAAAGTCCTCATATTTTTTACCAAATTTCATATTATTTTCAACTACAATCTGCTGCCTCCCCACCACCCTCATTCCTCTGCAATATTTTCTGGAAAGCTACGTTACTTTCTGTCTTATGTTAACAACAGCTTGGTCACACTATCACTGGTTTCAGAAATCCTGTCTCTCGGTCCAAATTCATTACCACAGTAACTGGAAAATATTGCAATAAATGTAACTTGTCAGACTTCATTGAGCAGACTTCCATTAACATGCAGCACCTTTTATGTTTATATCTTCTGTTATAAATACGAACACTCATAGTAAGATATTTTCATATGAATGAATGCCTTTTAACCTATAAAAAATAGGACAAACTTAGACGAATTTTGAGCTAACAAGCTAACTCCCAATTGCCAGTATCAGCTCATCTTAAAGCACTGCTTTCTTTCACTGTGCAAATTTGACTATCAACTTGGGAAAACTGTTTTCTAAAAATAATAAAGATTTTGAAAATGGCCTCATTACTCCTCTGTGGAAACAACTGACCTGATCTCTAAACAATGAAACTTTGAGCTAAAACATACTTTGTTTAATCATTATGGGTTGAAAGGGACAGAACAAAAAATAGAAATACACTGAAAACTGAAGGGTCTATCTTACAGGGAAGATCTGAGGTAAAGAGTTAGGATTCGTGTGTCTGATAGTAAGCAACCTTTAATATCAACTGCCAACACTGTGCAATCAAAGCCAACAAAATACATACACACAGGATATATGCCTACCCAAATCCAAGCAAGACCTACTTCAACATACATCCTGTACATATATATCCTATGTAACATTAGATTCTTCCCTCCTGTTTGGCTTTCATAATTATTAGCTATTCTCTGAAATTTCTGTTAACTGATAAATGAAATAAATCTCCACGAACAGCCAAACGACAGTCACTTTTAGCATAATATTTGAGAAGAAAGAAAAGATGCAAGATGCCAGAGAAACATTTTTTTAGTTATTAACAAGTATTCATGAACCTTTGTAAAGATAAATGGTCTATGGCTTCGAATACCTAAGGAATTCTCCCCAGACATGCAAAGCAAAAACATACATACACCATTTAAAGTATGATCCTTACAAAACCATTATTCTTTGTGTGAATAGGACTCCTGTGGTACAAGCAATTAGGTTACTATAAATAACCTAAAAATGTAGAATAAATTAAAAAAACGCACATACACACGTAAGTATGTTACCCGAGATATCAACTAGCTTATGATCCAAATTGTTTCTAAATCATCCTGCATCTGACAAATAAATATAGAATATCAGAAACTCCAGAAGGAAATGACTATGAGAATGTTTTACAGACAAATATTACTTTGTTATGCAATATTCTCCTTGGAGATTTAAGCTGTCAGAAGATAAAGGGATCTAGCAAGACAGTAATAAAAATAAAAGATCACATTTTCCCAAAGGAATTAGAATAGCTTTCAAAATTAATAAATAGAAGACATTCATACTAAAAGAAAGGCTTCTTAATTTACTATGATGTATACATAAATGCCTTTCATTCAGACTGTTAAAAAGAAGATGAGCAATAGTTAAGGGCAAAGGCTACGCTTTCATTTCAGTAAAACAAAGTGTAAATGAACGGGAATTAGATGAATGTCTTAGATGCAGATAGAGTGTATTCTTTGGAGAAAAACTTGTAACAGAGATCTAAAAAGGAGAGGTTTTGGGAACATATTAGTATGCAAGACCAACAGATGCATAATTGTTCACAGAGGCAGACCACTTTCAGTCATCGAATAAATCAGAATTCAGCGTGCCAAATCTGCAGAAAGGAATTATCAATAAAAAGCCTGCAAACATTAAGAAAGACTTGTGAGAAATAAAAACTAAACACAGGATGCTCCCCTGATCCAGTCCTCCATCCCACATAAGTTTGACTTGTGGCATGGTCAGAACAAGGGTTTGGGTTTACTGTCCTGCTCTGTCCGCAGTGACCTGGCGCAGGGCTGTCTGACAGGTGCTGTTGGCCACCGGCCACCATCCACGACATGAATTGTACGGCTTCTTATCCCTTCTGCCATTCCTTTGCCCTCCTTTTCACCATTCTTGAGCCTCCCCTTTCTCCACCCCAGTCTCCTCTCACATACACAACCCATCCCTAGCTCTTCCCCTTTGGTCCCTGTTTTGCGACATCCATGCCCAAATTTGGAACATCTGATACCATTACCTAGGTGGTTGCAACTGGTACAGTTCCCTATGTACTGCCAGCCTGGCAGGACTCTGCTCCCCTAATGGTCTTCAGTGCTCCCCTCCAATTACCTGTGACATTCAGCCGTTTCTCACATACCTCCCCCTTACCTACCTAAGAAATCCAACCATTCCTCCTTTGCAATTCCTGTCAGCTTCACACACTGTCATTTGTCACAAATGCCTATTTATCATGTCACACCCAGTAGTTTCTAACAGCCTGTTCGATTACCTCAACCTCAGAACACGGACTAGTCATTTGCCCGCAGTGCTAACAGCCCCATCTACTCCTCTCCGTGGACTGAACAAGTAAAGCCACTGTGTTTATACTCATAATTTGCATGACTAGAGTTGGGAGGAATGAATATGAGTCAAAGGATCATAGAATCATAGAATCGTTTAGGTTGGAAAAGACCTTTAAGATCATAGAGTCCAACCGTCAACCCAACACCACCATGACCACTAAACCATGTCCTGAAGTGCCACATCTACAGGTCTTTTAAATACCTCCAGGGATGGTGACTCCACCACTTCCCTGGGCAGCCTGTTCCAATGCCTGACAACCCTTTCAGTAAAGAAATTTTTTCTAATATCCAATCTAAACCTCCCCAGCACAACTTGAGGCCATTTCCTCTCATCCTATCACTAGTTACTTGATAGAAGAGACCAGTACCTACCTCACTACAACCTCCTTTCAGGATACGTCCACACAGGACCCCGCAGAGCAATCTAAGCTTGCTTTGCCTACACACTGAGCCCACATATATATATGACATGAGCTGGCTTCTATGTAAAAGTTGTGCAACTGCCTGTGTAGCCTCTCACCAGGGCTACCCTTCCTTGCACTCCGTATTTGTCCTTATTTCAAAATTCTTGACTTCCAACTTGATTTCTCACAAGATCCCTAGTCTATATTATTCTCCATTGCCTCCATGAAATGTAAAAACCAAGCAGTGTTTCTTCACCTCTCACCTACCATGGGGAATTCTCCTCATTCTCTTGCCATTGGAAGAAGATGGATGGATTGCAAGGGCACTTCATGTCTCACGTCAGGAAGGGACAATGGGAATTATTGCCCCTAATGGCAGTGAAAGGACACCGTCATCCCATATTGCATTCACCCTGAATGCACAAAGCTCACAACCAGTCCTCCATAAACCCATACAGTCTCTGTGTTTTCAGGGGGCTTAATACTTCTGGTTATAGGAAAAAATGCAGTTTATTGGACTTAGGATGATAATTTTATTTGTATGCAACTTAGCTGGGTTGGGTTTTCAACTTTCTGCCCTTGACTTTTTGTTTGTGTCAGCTCTACTGTGCATATTTTCAGGATCAGAGTAACATTATCTGTACACTGCAGGTATTGTTCCTTGTAAGTTCTCCAAAAGCTCCACTGAGCAGTAGGTGAAAGCTTTAAGTCTTTGGGACAAAAACACCATAGGTGACACTGTGGAGGAAGAAGTGCAGTCACCCCTCATCACTCTCAGCTAATCATGGAAGGAAAAGTTGCAATACAAGATATGGTAACAAATATCACAGGCATGTTCAGGAAAAAGCCCAGGTATATACAAATACATATTAATAAGAATGCAGTAGAAGTACAGAGAAATTTAACTTCTGTATATGGCACTATGGTGATTTGTATCATAAAATCATACATAAATTACACCAATACAACTATTTGATGATTAGATAAAATGTTTTACAGTAAGGCACTTAGAGACTTGCTTAGCTTACTGAAACTATTCTTGAGAATGACATAACTGCATTCATATGGAGAAAAAGGTGGATATTAAAGGGCTCTTTAATCTAACAGAAAAGATGTTCACACGCAGTGTGATTACCTACTGGATCAAGTTATCAAAGAAAACAATAGGTTGATCTTCTCCTCCTGACAATTTCAAACCAAAATTAGATACCTCTCTGGGAAACAGTTTTAGCTAAATTTTACTTATTAAACTCAATATAGATGTAAAAACATAATGTTTGACTAGATGATTTACTGATACATCTTAGCCAAAGATTTTACCACAGTTCAGACAGGGCCCCAGCTGTCAAAAACTACAAGTAAGGAATTTTATGAACAGGTCTGTGGGAGAATAATATACTTTTCTCACATGCAGCTGGTGAAAGTGATGGCGACTCTCCAAAACTTAGAGCTGGTCATCAAAAAGTACAAACTAGCTACATGCCACAGAGTTATGCATTAGTACTATAGTGGAGCAAGACATTCAAACTGACAGAGGGAGAAGTGTCAATACGTGTCTTAAAACATCTGGATTTCTGTAGAAATAGTAATGGGCACAAGACAAATAATTCAGCCTTGTAGGCTTGACCCCATTTAGCATGCATGTCCTTTCAAATTCACAGTCCAGAAGTTGTACATTAACACTACAGTTGTAAGGGAGCGAACACTTGCAGTTACTACAACAGAAAATGGAAATTTGCTTCCTCATTCTTATTACATTTAATCCACCTCATAATATTTCTTTTAATGTTGCTTTTCTCTTATGCTGGTATTTCATTCCCTGAACATTGGCTCATGTATTTTAATACATAGGATTTTAACACAGTAAAAAGAGATTCTGTATATTTTTAACTATTCTAGGAATAATTTGTGATTTGAAAGGCAGCTCTAAAATCAATTTCTGCAGTGTGAGTGAAGTTGCATACTACACAGCAAGACTAAGGTTAGTATTCTAGATTCCACATTTTTAATGTGCATTACTAAAAGTCACATATAGCTAACTGACTAGGTGAAAAAACAACTTTAACAGAAATAAAAAACATAATGCATCTGTTTAGGTGTGATTGTGAGTAAGTGGAAAAAGAAAGTATGTAGTAACTGCAGGAAACCAGATTATCCTGACCTAACAATAAAATATTTAAAGGAATACTTTAAAATATGCCAGCCACAAAATGCAGTAAGGATAAAAAAATTGGGTTGGGTTCTCTATCTATTCATACTCATCGCCATAGTGTATAAGCAATTTCTAGGTCCTCATGATTTCTAATGTCTGCTGCTGATTTTTTTGTTGTTGTTGTTCTATCTAGCACCACTCCTTTATGTTTAGCAAAACTTGCAACCTGTTTATAGTTTTAGGAGCACAGATATTGCCATGAATTGGATATTTATTAATTTATGAGACTCCACCTATCACTGTTTCAGGGTAAAGTCCCTTTGATTTGATCTACAAAGATAAAGGCAAATACCATGCAACTGTTCCCAGGTGTACTGCTAAGTTATTTATCATCATAGTAACTGCAAGTGCAAATCCATATTATCCACCACAGATATTTTTTGTTCTCTCACTAGCCACAATACTTCCAATGTAATGACAAAAAGTTATGCTCAGATCTATCATATGTGATCCCTTTCATTTGGTTTTAGATGCCTCTACAGTAGACAGCTACATTTGAGCTAGACATTTTAGACCCTGCAGAACCAATGGGGAGAAACAGGCATCTCAGCTCACCTCTAGCATAGATGACTGGAACTGAGCCTTTTTTTTTTGGGGGGGGGGGGGGAGGGGGGAGGGGAATCTTGGAAATTGATGTTAAAGTCAACCTAATGTGTTTGACAAGTTCCAGCTGTCATTCTAAAAAACCGATATTCACGGTAAGATACTTTTTCCTCTTTAGTCAATACCTCAAGTACAGACCTCTATAGACAACCAGAAAGCTTTTACACATGATAGAGTGAAAGTATAGACATGAAACATGTGCCAGTATCACTCGCTCTTCCACTTTTTATATACCCAGGGGAAGCTCTTCATAAAGCTCAGCAAGTTCAGATATAAAAAAATTCAGACTGAGTTGATCTCACATTAAATTGGGGTTGGGGTGCCTAAATGAAGACCATAGCCACTTCAGACTGCCCCTGCACCAATGAAGGAAGAGAGACATCCCGGAGAGCAGGTCAGCTTTTGGGGGGCCTGTACCACCTCTGAAGCACAGGCTCTGCCCACCAACTAGCTGGTGAACCCTACGGCATCAGCACTTAAATTTCATTTTCTGTTCAAAAGTGTCTGAAGGTGTGTCACAGCCAGTTGCAGTACCTTTTCATAGCACATAACAGAGCATAATGTGTTATGACAGTAATGTCTGAGGTCCATGTAGGGTGAAGACAGCCAAACATACCACAGTCACATCCAAATGGTCTTTAGGGATTAGTCTCCGTGATGAACGTTTTCAGAGAGCATAACATGGCACAAGTTAAAACATTACCAGAGAAAATACTAATGCTCAGGCAACACAGGTAAATAATAGTTTCAATCTTCCTCCCAGGCTATGTGTTATTTATCAGTACAGATGCAGCTCAAACGAAAGCTAGAGAGGATAAATAAGAGCCTAAGATCATAGCATTTTTACGCGGGGTGAGAGCACCCAGGTGCTGAAGGCATGGCCATAGACAGTATGATGTCACATCTCTGTGACCACATGTGAGCGTGTGTCTGAGTTGCAGCTCTCTCTTACTGAGAACTGTCAACATAAATCTACTCTTGTGCTCTGTAGATAAATTATGCTTCTTTTTGTTTGAAAGCCTGCAGATTTCCCATTTTATTCAATTGCTACAGTTTTGTTTGCAAAGAGCTGACAGCTGATGCATTTGCAAGCTCCAGAGACTGTTCTTGGTTGGGACAACAGACATCTAGAAGGACCTGTCACATCTGGATAAAAAAGGATGTTTATGACAGCAGCTAATACAAACATCTGCCTATCTGTTTCCCTCAATTTTAAAATCTCTCTAGAAAAAGGCTTGCCTACACCACATTTTGTGGGATACTTGATCCCCTGGGGGGGGGGGGGGAAACAAACCAAAAACAACACGACGTATTTCAAACTCCTCATTTACAAGAAATACAATCTTACAAAAGCAATGACACTAAAGCCAAGCAGATTCAGGGTACAATATTACCAAGGATTATTACAAATCTGCTGAGAGGTAGTCACATCATACAATAGGGAACTGGGGTTGTTTAGTCTGGAGAAAAGGAGGCTGAGGGGAGACCCTATCGCTCGCTACAACTGCCTGAAAGGAGGTTGTAACGAGGTGGGTGCTGGTCTCTTCTATCAAGTAACTAGTGACAGGATAAGAGGAAACAGCCTCAAGTTGCAGCACGGAGGTTTAGATTGGATATTAGAAAAAATTTCTTTACTGAAAGGGTTGTCAGGCATTGGAACAGGCTGCCCAGGGAAGTGGTGGAGTCACCATCCCTGGAGGTGTTCAAAAAACACGTAGATGTGGCACTTCAGGACATGGTTTAGTGGTCATGGTGGTGTTGGGTTGACAGTTGGACTTGATGTCTTAGAGGTCTTTTCCAAACTTAATGATTCTAAGTCTTCCCAGGGGCCAGGAAGAACTTCCCGGCTGAGTCCCAGTTGGACTCGATGATCCTTAATGGGACCCTTCCAACCCAAGACATTCTCTGATTCTCTGATTCTACCTTGACTAAGGACAAGATATGGATCCTTATTTACTGATAAAATAAACATACAAGAACTCTTTTATATCCTGATGCAAAAAGAGAAGATACTTAACATGTATCTATTCAAAAGCTTCTGCTGTCCAAAAGTTCCCAGCACTGAATGTCTGGAATATATGTGAACTAAGAGCTGGATGGGAAAGACTTAAAAGAAAAGAAATGTATAAAACAGAAATAAAGTCAAAGCAAAGAACTGCTGGTACTTGGACTAATTTCTAAATATATATTAACTTAGAGATTAACTCCCACTTCCGAGATTTTGCTGGTCAGCTACAAGAGTAAGGAAACATTTTCCTTTTTCCTTTAATTCATAACTGCCTTCTGAATTATTACTTATGACCGTAAATCTGACTATTTATATTGGATAAACCAGATCTTTATTACCTTTAAGCTGAGATAGATGCTAAACTTCAGAATTTTATTTTCTTCAGATGGATGCGATTCTGAGGGATGGAAGAAATACTTTAAATGAAATATTAGTCACATCTTCCATCACAGTAACTTCAAGACACCTTAGCATTTATTCCCAGTTTAAGTTCTTCTGAATTTCAAAGTTCAGGTCAGAAATTCTACAGTAACTTACAGATCTAAGTTGTGGATCACTCACATTTTATACTAGAATTGTTCTTCTCTATTGTCTTGAGAGAAGTTGATATAATAATTAAATACTACTATATTTTCAGTCTGCACTGTACAGAACTCATGCAACAAATTTTCAAACAAATCCTTATGAAGTAGAATACAGTTCTGATGCATTTACTTGATTATAAATATTCAATATGAATGATACTATGGAAAAACGATATCAACCTTTTTAATTAAATACATTTTAGCATTAGTTATACAAAGCACTTGAAGTGGGAAGACTACCCTACTGCTTCCCTTCCCTGAACTTAAAGTAGCCCATTTGATTTACAGTAAAACAGATGTAATTAATAATTACATCTTGGGATGAATGCAAGTATCTATTCTAATAAGGAAGATTGCGAAAACAGAAGTTATGACAGACCTGTAATCATAGCTGCCTTTTAATTATAAGCACTGGAAGTAGCTCAAAAGCACTGACTTAGGCTATGGTTTCACAAGTCTTTGGCTCCAGTACCAGACAGACACACAACTGTTTGTGCAGCTGCTCCATGAAGCAGATGAGGGAAAGTATCCAATTTAAATATAATACAGAAGGAAAAATTATCCAGCATTAGTTTCCCACTCTAGTTCACAAAGCAGCCACAAAAGTGCTTGTGCTATGTGCTGGTTTTGGCTGGGATAGAGTTAATTTTCTTCAGAGTAACTAGTATGGGGCTGTGTTTTGGATTTGTGCTGAAAACAGTGTTGATAATACAGGGATGTTTTTGTTACTGCTGAGCAGGGCTTACCCAGAGCCCAGGCCTTTTCTGCTTCTCCCCCCATCCCACCAGCAAGCAGGCTGGGGGGCACAAGGAGTTGGGAGGGGACACAGCTGGGACAGCTGACCCCAACTGACCCAAGGGATATCCCACACCATATGACATCATGCTCAGCATATAAAGCTGGGGGAAGGAGGAGGAAGGGGGGACGTTCAGAGTGATGGCATTTGTCTTCCCAAGCCACCATTACGTGTGATGGAGCCCTGCTTTCCTGGAGATGGCTGAACACCTGCCTGCCTGTGGGAAGTGGTGAATTAATTCCTTGGTTTGCTTTGCTTGTGCACGCTGCTTTTGCTTTACCTATTAAACTGTCTTTATCTCAGCCCATGAGTTTCGTGACTTTTACTCTTCCCCATCCCACTTGGGGGGAGCAAATGAGCAGCTGTGTGGAGCTTAGTTGCCAGCTAGGGTTAAACCACGACAGGTTACTACAAAGAGTAGAGGACACAGCACGTGCTGTCAAAGAGGCTGGAGTATGAAGCAAGCAACAGGAAAACCTTAAAGTTCTTATCGACGCTAAAAATAAATAAAATTAAAAAGAGCTTTATGAATACCTGTGATCAAAACTGGTACTTAAATGAAAATTGCCAGACAAAGCTATCCCATCCTGTTTCAACAGAATACTATTCCTCAGCATAAATGTTTCTGATACAAATCAATGAAAATGAAGTGGAGCAAGTCAAACAAGACAAAACTAGCTACTTTTGTTAAAAGACATTTCCAATACTCAGGTGGCTCAGAAGCCTTTCAATGTGTTTTATCCTTCCAGTACCACAGATAATTACAAGGTAAGGAGGTATTATATGCAAGCATGGAAACTGAAAATAAAAGCCATTCTCACAACAGGATGAAACTCATACTGACTTAATGTAGGAACCTATGTTAAATAAGGAAGTCAGGATTGTAGGGCACCCCACAAAGCCAACAGGGAGAAGCAGATTCCTAACTGAATCAGCTGAACCTCTATTTGCACAAGGAGTCTGAACATAGATGTTAGGAACCAAAATATTTAAAGACAGTGAATATGCCTCTTAATACCCAAATTCACAATGGCAATCCAATGCCTACTGAAATCAATGGGACTTGATACCTCAATTCACATTGTCTAACTTCAGGTACCAATTGAGGCACTGAGGTAGGAGATGAAGAAGCAGGCTGATCTTCCTCTGCAAGTACCTTTCCCTCACTGTTGACTACAAAGGAGCCCAGGAAAGCTAGTCTCCTAACTTAGGTGTCCAAATTAAGTGGAAGGAAGCTGGATTTTGATAACTTTGTGGACTTAGTCCAGCCACTCAAATGCACTCCACTTAAGTACAGACAATAAGGAGTCTCGTGGCCCTAGGTTGTTTCTGTTGTTAATGGAGAAAGTATCTCCAGGAGTCTGATTTTAGTGCACTGCATTATCCTTTCTCTCCGCACACTACACTGGGAGTTTAAGTGCCTAATTTATGACAGAATTATTTCCAGGAAATTTTCTAAAACTTATAATCGCTAAGTGTGAGCGGACAACAGTAAGAAATAGGCACCTTTCAATGGCAAATTCAGATGACTTGTCTCAGAAAACCTTTCAGCACATACTCAACAGATGAATTGATTATCTCAGTGGCTCTATCACTCAGCTGTCTTGAGTGAATCAATGCCAAATCACCATGCTATCAAATTAATTTCAGTGAGGTGCACCCTCCACTTACCACCTCTCAGCTGAAACATTATAAATCCTGGACTTCAAAGTCTTCACATGTTCAATGTATGAACGGGAGGGTGGGACAAATACCTATTCTTTCTATGAGAATTTATAAAAAAGAAAAAAGATATAACCTGAACATAATCATGTATGTTGCAAAAACTCCTCCTTTTTCTGTACCAGAACAGACAACATAAACTGAAATTTGCTGGATTATTGGGCTTGTAGGTTCACAGCTACAGTAGGAAAAACTGTTTAGCTATAAAATGTTCCTCAAACTGCTTTTCAGTCAGACTGATACTGCAGGCATTCAACGCAAACGGTTTCAACTTTTGAAGTAAATGTAACCACAATGGTTTTCTTTATTCTTCTCGAAAGAGAAGTATTAGAGAAACTGTATTTATAAACCATTACAGGCAATCTTTCATGGTTATTCTTAAGAGAGCTTTAAGCGAAAAATTTATAAAGAACAGAGAACATTGGTTTTCACTTTCATGTATTTCTAAGTGCGAAGGAAAGGGTCAAAGTCCAAGAGTAGAATGTCTCACAATACTTTCCTTGTGAATAACAGCTGAGAAGTCTGGAAAGCACACTAATTGCTTAACTTTCACATTATCAACAAAGCTGTCTTTTGAAAGCACAGTTAAAATCTCGGTCATCTGTTATGTTTGATCAAGTTAGTTTTGACTGAAATGCTCTCACTGCCTAAAAAGAAAGCTCTTTATTTTCTTTAGAGTTTCAGAGGCACCTAAGAAAATGCTATTTCTTTTGACTTCTAAACCTCTTTGGGAAAAGATGTAGGAAAAGGCAACCATAAGTACTGCCATCAGAACAATCTAAATGATGAAACAAAATGGTGCCTAGTTAGAAAAAAGTATACTGAAACAATGAATGTACACTTATTATGCTATTTTGAGTTTCTGATACCTTAACACTAAACATTAAGACCATTTGATTCTATCACTACATATGACATGTCAAACAGAATTCATGTTTCAAGTCTTGATCCACGTCAAGGCATTGTCCAACACTCCCCTTGACAGGATTTGAATCTGGCTCCTAGGTATTTTAATGAGCCACAATACCTGGAAAAGGAAAAATTCAAAAAAATACCTAAGTATTAGCCCATCTGTGCAATTTTACCTCTGACATCAAATCTCTCTTTGCAGGAATCAAGATACTTTCCAGTAATTATGGGCCTTTGACTGCTGGCATCTTAACATGGCAGAACAACCATGTAACTTCAGCAAAGACCCTAAAAGGATGCCACTATATCATATATCTTACTTGTTCTTCCTTGGGAAGCCAGATTCCCACATGCATTCCAGTTAACTATAGACATATACTAAGCTTTTCATGCCTGCCAAGTAAAGAATAGCTCATTCTCCCAGCCTCATTGTGTTCAGCTAATTCCTAAATAGCAGTGTTAAAAATGCTATTGTCCACCAGTTCCACTGCCATCAACACTACTGTCAATAAGATCTGCTTAAAAGCAATTTGAATGGGATTCAGCTACCCAACCACAAACATACAGTGCCACTGGAAGAGCCCCAGAGTACCTGTGATAGCCAGTAAGACGTCACACAGGATCCACAGGAGATCTGCAGTTCTCCAGAAGAGCCCTTGAGGCCAGGTAAGAGGTTTCAGGTTACCAAATGTAGTATTAGATGTTTGCACTTAGGAAACCAAATCACAAAAACTGCTTAATTTGTCTAATACACAGGAACAGAACACCTTTGCTTTTCATACTACTGATTTTAATCTCAGAGTCAAATGAAAGTATTAACTAAAAAGAACCAAAATAAAAATAGACCTAGAAAAGGAAGTTATGCACATAAAAAGGAACACCACATAAATCAGAAAGGAAATATACATGCATGAGCAAGAGAATGAAGTATTCAACTTAAAGAAGTATGATGGATATAAAAAAATGAAAATAAGTAAAAAAAGAACAAGGACTCCTCGTGCTCTGTGAGCTGGCTATGAACTGTTACCTTTTCGTGACTGGGTATGTCTTTGCTCCTCCTCATTTTTTCTGCTGAGGAACTCAGCACATTTATCAAAGGCATTATCAAGGATTCTCTCTAACCTGAGAGTGACTACCACCTGTGTTTCCTTGGCAATATAACAGGGTTTATCTTTGCAATAGATTTATTTTCTGAAATTAGCATCAAGATGGTGCAGACAGACCACAATCTCTTCTTAAAAAAACAAAAACAAACAAAAAAACCCTTATCCATAGAAGCAAAGGAAAATTACTAAAACAAAAAGTCTGTACACACACTGCAGCATTGTCCTGAACTTTGATATGCTGGAGCTTCTGAGGACAATATTTGGGAATGAAGTTCAATCTTCTTCCCTGAAGAACACATTTCTCCCGCCAGCTTAGCAACAAGCCTTTCAATCACTTTTTAGCTCATTGGTCAAGCTCTCCTATTTGCAGGGCCCCGGCTTTGTCCTTAGCCAAGCCAGTTGTCTGTGGCTTCCTTAGGCAAGGAAGAATATGATACCTGTGCTGTACATAGACAGAAAAAAAAGCAGCAATAGAATAGATCCGGATCTCCATATTGTTAAAATATTTAACACCTAAACATTGCCCATTTTCCTGAAGAGGTATTAAAACCAAGAGAACTGGATTAACTCTTCGCACACATCACTCAGACAAAAAGCAACAAAACTATTAAAGTATACATAAGTATTGATTTAAAAAAAAAAAAAATTTCCAAATCCCAAATTAAGGGATAAGTGCTCTGTTCCCCTCGAAGACATCTTACAGTTCCTATGACCATCTCACACAGTAACCTTCCTTGTCATGTGTCTACCTGCCCATAGGCCCCACAGGCCTTTCCTTAACACCTTTTATATAGTAAACCACTGTCACAGCTGTGTTCTCCCCAAATGACGGCTGCTATGGGTCTCTGTCCTGTGGTTTCTGAAGCTTATGATACTTAGATTCTCTCATGAATTTCCTTTTACAAAATTCCTTTGTTTTATGCTGAGCTAAGCCCAATCCATACTTAGTCGTAGGTCTGTTCTGAAGAACTAGTGTCTGGACGAGGGATATGATGATCTGCTCTTAAGGAGTCTTGCACATACAGTGTCATGCTAAGAAAAAATCTGCACTCAAAAGGCAATCCAATAGGACAGCTTGACTCTTCCAGCACTACTACAGCCAATTTCTGACTTTCTTTTTTAATGAAGACAGTAACTTCACTTATCATTAAAATCCATTCCAAGCTGAACAGCTAGCTTTTGCAAATCCTTCATTACTAAAGACTACCAGAAGATGGCTCAGCTGTAAAGATGGACCAACTTGTGTATGTCTGGCTGTGTTTCACCAGTCAAACTATTATAGTGCTTGAAAGATACATGCTTCTCAGGCATGTAAATAAATAAATACCCTCCAGTCTCTTCATTATGTTTAAAAGGCATGTCTATTCTGAAGGGAACCCCAGCTAAGGGGTTTCTGTCCCTTTTGGACTCAAACTACGTAATGCAAGATGAAGCAACTTAAGACCTACAGAGGAGGTCACACAGTGGGTCTATCTCAGCTGGGTTAGGAGACACCAGACAGTACAAGAAGTTTCTTCCTGGGCTTGCAATCTTAGCAGGGCAGAACAAGCCTGTGTTTGGTTTCCTGTTTCACGAATGCCTAGGGAACACTAGAGATCAGGAGCCCTGGCTTCATGGCATGCCAGCATGCATCTGGCACTTCAGGCAGACTTGGCAGACAGGATGGAAAGGAACTGTGCAGGGGACTACTAGAGCCAGGGCAGCAATGGCAGTGGCACACTACAGGAGGTAGCTACCAGTACAGGGAACCTCCTTAGAAGTCAGAGCCAAGACTATGCACAGGTGCACCATAGCAGACAGTCCCTGGCACACAGCCTGCCAAAAGATGGACAAGCAGAGGAGGTAACCAAGAGGGCTACAGAGGGAGAGTTACAAGAGACCTTTATCGAGTCATCTGTACCCCACCCCTATGTTTAGGTATGCTAGCAGTCAGATTTTGTGTAATCACCAATGATGTTATAGAAAGATTCACCTCTTCCAGTTCTGAACCCTTAAAAGCTTAAAACAACACAGCAATATTAGCTATGGCTCAATCTAGGCTAAACAGTCGAGGCTCTCACAGCCTTTCCTCATGGGAGAGACGCTCCAGTCCATTAGTCATCTTTGTGGCCCTTCACTGGACCTTCTCCAGTAGCTCTGTATCTCTCCTGTACTGGGGAGCCCAGAACTAGATACAACTCCAGGTGTGGGTTCACCAGTGCCGAGTAAAGGGGAAAGACAGCCTCCCTCAACCTGCCAGCAACACTCCTCCTAATGCAGCCCAGGAGGCTGCTGGGTGGTCTTTGCCGCAAGGGCTCATCATTGGTTCATGTTCAACTTGGTATCTACCAGGACCCTTAGGACCTTTTCCGCAAAGCTGCTTTCCAGCCAGTTGGCCACCAACATGTCCTGGTGCATGGGATAACTCTTCCCCAGGTGCAGGACTTGGCATTTGCCTCTGTTGAACTTCATGAGATTCCCACCAGCCCATTTCTGCAGCCTGTCCAGGTCCCTCTGAAGGGCAGCAAAATCCTCTCATGTATCAGCCACTCATCCCAGTTCTATGTCATCAACAAATTGGTAAGGGTAAACTCTGCACCATCATCCAGATCATTAATGAAGATGCTGAGCAGGACTGGACCCAGTATTGATCCCTGGAGTACATCACTAGTTAATGGCCTCCAGCTAGACTTCATGCCACTGATCACCACCCTCTGAGCCTGGATGCTCAACCAGTTTTCAATCCACCTCACTGGCTGCTCATCTAGCCCATACTTATCAGCTTCTCTTTAGTCTTCCCAGGTTACTCATCCTTGCTTCCACCTTCTGTATACTTCCTTGGTGTGTTTGAATATTACCAGAAACACCCTGTTCATCCACATAGGTGTCCTGGCATTTTTGCCTGACTTCCTGCTTCTTGGGATGAACTGCTCCTGAGCTGGGAGGAGGTGATCCTTGAATATCAACCAGCTTTCTTGGGCTGGCTTGCTTCCTTCCCTCCAGGGCCTTATCCCTTCATGTAACTCTATTTTTATTACAAGACACTATCCTAATTTGTGAAAAGGAGAAGATTTGAAATCAGCATCCTGGCCACTAGCAGTTATTGAATATCCCAAGATTCTGTGCAAAAGTAGTTTTGTGAAAACTACTTACTTCACCACATTCTTGCTGAAATATACATCCTTCTCATTTTACATTTAAATATAATGTATTTTTTTCTCTTATTATCTGAGTAGCAATCATTTTACCCAAAGAGATTATTACATTTCTGTAATGCACAAAACTTATTATTGTGAAAGGGTCACTGCAAAACACATGACCTGCTTGATCTGCTTTAAAGCCATCTCTGAAGTACTAGAAGATGTCTTAAATGGCTTTCTGGCATCTTACCATCATGATATAATATACATGAACATAAAGGCAGATATCATCAGTCTTAAAGATGTTTTGATGAATTAATATGAGAACCCTTTAAGAATTTGATCCCCAGAAATGCTACATGATCTCACTTACAAAAATGGTAATAAGGATGGCCAATTCCTTGCTGGATGAGGCTACTCTACACAAGATCACATAGGCTATGTACATTAGCAAACTCTGTGATGTAATAGGAATGGATCTACAGAGTGAAACAGTTGGTGCAGATGATCCAGTATTCACACTACTTGAATTTTGGAGGACTTTATTTCAGACAAATTCTAGTTCCAAAGATCCCATGCCTACTAGCAGCTGGGGAAAATGAGATGTAATTCTGAAAGGCACCCTTCAGTTTAGATTCATCTGTAAGGAGCTGAGCTTGTGAACTGTGCAGCTGCTGAGTGATACAAACCAAAGCAGAGTCCATGAGGACAGCTGGGAGATTCCCTTCAAAAGAGGTCTCTTAATTCAACCTAAACTGTTAATGTCAATGCACCCACACAAGACTACAGAGCAGACGTTCTGAGTTCTCCTGTCCTCTATTCTAACAACGCAGCTTTACTTCCTTCTCTTCTCCCTAAGCAGAAATACATCCAAGAACAGACATACCTATTCAGTTTAGGCACCCACATCCCACATACTGAGGTAGTGTTGGAAAGTAGTTGGTCTGTATCACTGTCCAGAACCCAGCTACACTTTTAGTTACTTAAATCAAAGTTTAGGTAGGCCTTACGCAGACTGTATTCCCCCTGAGTGACTAAATAACTTCTCAGTACATGTAGGAAAACTATGGTATTACTAAGGATTGAACACTGTGGTCCAGTCGTAACACTTTATTGAAAGATAACTATTGTTCTGACATGGTATAATTTTAAAAGAATAATTATCAGGTTTCCAATCAAACTACTTAAAAATTACTAAAAAAACCCTGTTGCTGTATTAAGCTTATAACAAATAAATAGATAAATAAATGAAACCATAATGTATATACACTGCTACATACAAATCCAAACATCAAGTTGGATTCCAACTGGAAACACGCAAATTCTCTTCTTTTAATCTGGAAAGAGCCAAATGGGGCTCCTCCTTTGGCCTATCAAGCAGTGTGGGAGAAAACACCTTCCAGTACTGTGAAAGCTCAGCCAGTCACCCTCTGGCCTGGGATGCAAGATTCTCAGGGCGGGAAGGAGAACAGGCAGGAGAAACCTAGCTCTAGCTTAATTATCAAAAACACAGTTAAGGGCAGAGAGACCTACTGGTTTACTCCCTGCTTCAAAGACACAGAACAAGGATGCCGTGTCAGTGTTAGAAGCATTCCAGATTCTACTGTTGTTTTGAATCCACTGCCTGTTTAAAATAAAAAAAAACATAAATAGTACAGAGAACAGAGCCCAAGTCCCCCTGCTGTCCATTTCGAGGTAGGCACCTTTTCCCTCCCTGAATGGAAAGGGACAATGTGTTTGCATAAAAGTAGCATAATTAAAGCATCAGGGAAGATTTTTACCACTGTGCTCTCAACAGGTAAATACTTAGAAGCAGCTGCTACATCTAATTTTTGAAAGCTTATCACAGTGACAAGACAAAAACGTAAATCACAAGTAAAAATACTAGTCCTTTCACTTAATGCATTTCTCAAAAGTCCTCAGAGGCATAACTTTACTATGTTAATAAGAACAACTAGATTAGAACAGGCCTTGGTCTTCACAGGGCAACTAGATACTGCTGGTGGAAATAGATCTGGGAGCAGACAAAGTAAAAACACTCTTTCAAAAACTCCTGAAGTAGAACTTAATTGAGACAGCATTGAGTACAAGGATTTTCTCTTTGGATTAATTTTCATGTACCTAAAGTATGTTACCTAATATTATACTGTTCTTATAACTCTGGTGACCTAATGACACAGATAAACCTGGGATTTATAGATAGAGAAGAGCTAAAAAAACATAATTGAATGTTTATCCACTCAATACAGATCATAAGAGAAATTATCTCTATCTACAAACTTTTGCCTAACTTGTTTTATATAATAAAATCCAGCAAAAAGTAGAATGTTAATGATACTTTATATGATATAAAAGTCATAGTTTGTCATCCTAGCATTTGTTTACCTCCTTCAGCTAGGCATTTTCTCAATCCTATACACTTACCATAGTAAGAGTCATGAATCACAAAAGATAAAATGGAAAGCGAAAACAAACAAGAGGTCAAAATAATATTCACTGGAGAATCACCAATAAAATATAACCTGGTTTCATTTAATATGCAGGTAAACTGTAAGTTTTAGCCCGCTAAAGAAACGTGGCAAAATATTTTTTTATGTAGGGTAAAGAGTCATTTAACAAGTAATAATAAATCATGGCAGCTTGCTTCCAAAGTTATTCTTTCCCTGTATTATGCTATGGTTTTCATTTGATAACCTGAACAGGACTCGGGGGGCAGGGCAGGGATTGCGTCTTCATGGTGAAATAACGGTGTTGCAAGATTTCAAGACGCTGAAAGTATCTTAGGTTGGTAAGAAATAAAGTAGTTGCATGCACAACCTTTCTCCATTTGTGACCAAAAAATAAAATATTTGCCAAAGTCTTTGAAATCCTGTTTTGTTGTATAACTTAATGGTTTGAAGTTCCATTGATGGATCTCAGGCTCCAAATACTATTTTCTTAAAAGCTGGAGCCAAATTCAATTAGACAGTATGAATCATGGTGAAGAGTGCAAAGAGACATGGAAGAAATTTTGGCCATTATCTGTTTTTAAAAAAAGCCTTAATGAATAATTATACAAAAACTGACAGCACAGAGCAATCATGTCAGTGGTGTACAGGTCTGTGATGTTTAAAGAAATAAGTGAAATGACTTCAAGACTTAAACATGTAACATGACTTCATACCCCTAAGCCTAGCAATCCAGAAAGGATTCAGTACAGATACAAAAATGCATGGGTCCTAAGGTCCTTAGAAAATGTATAAAGCATGCAAAGAGAATCCAAAGCAACCACAAACACTTGATGTGATATTTATACTTGAGAAGAATTTCATAATACACATACCACACTAAATCCCACTTTGTTGTAAAACTGCTTGGAGAACTTTAACAACTCAGTGGTCTTCCATTAACTCTCTGCATGAGGAAGAAAACTGTAGGGGAATGCGTGTGATTCAGTTTTCTGATTAAATTGACATTATTCATCTTCCAAGGAATGATTCTAGTGCCAGACTGTACTACGATGAATGCCTTCGTACGTTCATATTCACCATTTTTCAGATTAGAGTAGGATTGTAGAATCTGACTGCTGTAACACACCTTGGACTTGCAAAATATTTCTTTACAAAATAAGGCAGTGTCTGCCATTTGGTTACAGCACATCTTCAAAACCTGAAGAACTTGAGATGGGGTTGATACTCTATCATCGCCATAGATAGCCTGTTCCAGTGGCTAATCACCTTGACTATTAAAATTTATAGCTTATTTCTCATCTGAGTCCATCTGGCTTAGCTCCCAGACACTGGGTGTTGTTACAGCTTCAGTTATCAAAGACCTCTTTAGTACCCAGAATATTGTAGCTACTGATAAGCTATAAAAATAAAATCCCAGAACAAAATACAGATTGAAGCAACTCTGAGAAGCCATCAAATCTCTCATTCTTCCCCAAGAATGGATAAACGACAACTGTTACTTTCCTGACAGATGATGTTGAGCTTTTTCTCTGTTCAGAAGTTAGACAGCTTCAATGACAAGGGATTCCTAAGCCTCTGTCAGTAGTCTACTGCACATGGTATTCAAAATGCAGAACATGGATTTCTGTAACAACATACAATGGTTCCTGCTTTGCTCTCTGTTCTTTTTCTAACAGTTCCTAATATGCTATTTACTTTTTTAACCGCTACAGAGCATCAAGCTGCATTTTTCACAGAATTACCTATTGCAATCACAAGATCTTACTACTGGTCAAGTCAGAGACTATCATTTTATACAAGAACCAGAATTTATTTTCCCCATATATATCAAATGACATGTAATTTTATTTGATTTTGTTTGCCATTTTAAATCCTGTTTAGCCAGTCTTGTAAAGCCTTTCTGCAACTTTTTGTATTTGGCTCTATTCTATATAACCCTGTATAACTTATGATCATCAGAATTGCTTTACTTTTTGTTCCTTCTTCCAGGTTTTTTTTTTTTTGCTCTATGTTGAACAGCACACACCCTTGAAGAATGCTTTGATGACCTCCCTCCACTGTAAGAATCAACCATTTCTTCCCATACTTTTTTGTTAACTTCTCCCCCCCCCCGCCCCGTTAGTCATACAAGGACTTTATCTTTTATCCTGTTTATCTTGTCTACTAAATACCTTTGTTGACTTTGTCAAAAGTTTTCTGGAAGACTAATCAGAGTATAGCTATGTATACAAGGCCAAGCAAGTTAGCTCCCCGGTTCACTGCCATCTACCCTGATCATCTGTATTGTCTAAATGCCAGCTTGCTCCTAAGATTGATGTGCGCCAACTTGTGCCCACTGAAACAAAACCCCACTTCACTCCAGGGACCTGGGACTAAAAAGCAGTATAGATGACATAGGCTTCCCTCCAGCCTGTACAGTTCATTATCACTGTTGCAGCAGCCTTGCCACTCAAGCGCCAACACCACGCCTAAGGGCCTGCAACACATACATTTGATGCCATGCTCTAAAAACACTACTCTGATGGGTTACCATCATTATTTCTTGACATACTCAAGCAAAAAAGAAAACCTGTGAAAATAATCACGTTACAGAGCATAAAGGCAGCAAATTGTACAGCTCAACGATACGCATATGGATGTGGTTACTCTGCTGTGGAAGCACTGGCCTAGATACTGCTTATGCCTGGATATTGCATACACACCTCAACCAAGCTGGGTACCTCCTCATGACCAGAGACGACCTTGCTTAAAAGATGCATTTACCAGTGTAGATTTACTTAATAGCTCACATTGACTGGATTCATATGCTGAGTCCTTCAAGCAACTGAGTATTTGCTCTGTGAAACTGTATACAAACTGACAGCAAAAGAATGCCACTAACTCTGCATCTCATTAAACAGATAGCGATGACTTCTGAAGTTTAAGGTAATGGAAAATCTATATGTAGCGCTGTAGAGCAAAACAGCACGTTTTTCCCCTGAATTTGTACAACCTCTAAAGTTTTGAGTCGGAGTAACCACTTCTACTTTTTCCTCTATTATTATGGAAACAGAAGCAGGTTAGCAGCTTTTTTTAAGAAACTACTTATACTTTGAATTAAACTTGACATGCCCTATTTAGAATGTTTTTCTTGCTTCATTTTGCTAGAACATCAAATAGACTTTTCTTACTCTTAAGATTTTTCATTTTAACTTTTCAGGAAAATGCTGTAATGCTGTTCTCGCACTGTATGAGATTTTACATTTTCAAATGGTAAGTCAAAAAACTATCACTTTTTCTGAATTCTCAACATAAACAGTGAGAAGATGCCACGGTTGGCCTTCTTTCAGTGTTACAGAAGACACTTGCACATAAATGGACCAAGTTGGGAACTACTTACAGCTTCTAGCTGTGTTTCACTGAAATCTAAAGCTAGATGATGCAGAGAAGAGAGGAATCATAGTCTCTAAAACACAATCTGATTTTCTTTTTTTTCAGGTTATATAAGCAGTAGTGTCCTCATTTGAAGAGCAGAAAAGACACCTTCCGGATTCTCTACAACAACCAACTGATTAATTGGATACGCTGAATTCTTAATACTGTCTTTGACTTCCCCCTTCCTTTCTGATACTTAAGAGTCATTTTAGGTTGTAGTCTCAAGAAAGGACTGTTGCTCTGGTTGTACACTATGCAGGTGAGGGAATTGAGGGTGTAAAGTTCTATAAAGAAGAAGAAATGAAAAAGGCCACACCTATTTCCCCCTTTCTCTCTTCTTCTTTCTTCCTAATGCCCTAATTCTATACTTCTGTCATTACTTCTCTAAGGTTTGGCTTTTTAGGATTTATTAATTTCCGGTTTGTTTATTTGGTTTTTTTAATCCATTCCCCAGTTGATTGCCTTGATCGGTACACAGACATAAGCTGATGCTTGGATATTTTTTAAAGATCTGTAATTGACACGGATATTTTTAACTATTTATGCCACTAGTATAAAACCAATCAGGAGCACTTATAAGAGGAGCTGAGTTTTAAGAAGATATGCAAAAAGCTTGAGCCTTGGTGCATCTTCCCAAATCTGCTTGACAGTATGCTCCTGTTCCAGCTCCATTAGGTACCATAGCAACTGCAGGGAGGGAAGCTGAGTTATCAAAGAACTATTTCAGCCGGGGAAGCAAATCTGTGGTTAGAAGCAAGAACAAACCTACGATCATGATTTTTTTTCACCCTACTACCTTGTCTGTTCTGTATCTAATCAAAACCAGTGACATTCCTCAAGAGCAGCAATTTGAATTGCAATTTTTTTTATCTTTTCCAGTGACTGCTCTGTGATGGTGACATTGTCTAAGGCTTTAATATAACTTAGTCCCTTACTTTTAAAATATAAATATATACTATATACAGTTTATGTAAGTAAAAACTGTTAATATAGGTGGTCATTGGAGTTACTTAACTCCATTTAAAATAGACATATTTGATCTTATTTCCTTTGACCATTATGGGACCAAATTCCCCTACCTCACATGTAGACACTAGATGTGGACATCTACAGTCTGAAAGAGTGAACGTGAATCTTTTGCCCAAAATACAGTGTCATTTGCTTTTCTTGAGGTTATGTAGGACATCCTCCATGGGACCAGCAGATACGACAGAGGACAAACAGGACCAGCACCTCTCGGTAGAGGTAGGCCTGGAGGACGGAGAGGACACCGTATGACAGCTGAAACAGCACTAGATAGATGCCTGTTGTGCAGCTGAATCAAGCCCTGAATCTCATCCCAATGATTTATTGTTAACACCTTTGCCTCTGGGAGGGTCACACCGCACTATATCACTAACCTGTTTTGTTCTTATGCAGTTACCTTCTCTTCTCCTCAAGGTCCCCTTCTAACTTCGCACTATTTCATCTTCCATGTTCTTGGCTATTTTGTCTCACAGTAACACAGCACAGAAAGGGGAAGCAAAATTAAAGTTCTTTAAACCAAATGGGTCATTAATCTGTTTCACAGTAAGGACTAAGTGCAGTGAGTGCAGGAAGGGCTATATTTAAATCTTAAATTATAATAAATACTCAAGAAAACATTATCTTTAAAAGAAAACAGCAGGTTTATGATCACCAGGTGTAAAAGAAAGAAAAAAGCCAGCTTAACGAACAATTAAATATAGAATGGAAATATTAAATGAAGAACTAAATCTTTCCTAAGGGGGTAATGACTACGAAATTTCCTTAAATATTAGCGTCTACCTAATAACACAATAAAGGAAAAGCCCTTGCATAAAAGAAATTACAGATTTTAATCCTCTGAAGGAAACCCTTAAATTAGATGGCTATTTCAATTTATTTTTAAAACAACAACAATAAGTCATGAAGAATCAAGTCCCTCATGGGACTGATCAAAATTGAATTTGCAGTTTCCTGTAGTATGCTGACAATAAAATCAGAATGAGAAAGGGAAATTGTCTGTGGGGACCACTGAGCCAGGTAATAGCTTCAGTATAACACAGTCACACAGCAGAAAGCAAATTAAAATGTACATAGAATTTTAATATGGTTGAACTAGGCCTTACTTTGCTTACAGGATTCTTGCTTGCAGCTTTTAAGTAACATATCAGGAGTGACAAAACTAAATACTCATTGGTGATAATCAGATATTTTACATTACCAGCAATTTGTTTAAAATAACATGAGGTTAAAACTGTGTTAGGCAGAAGCAAGAAAATTAGCTTTACAAACTCCTTAATTGTCATGACATAATGGGAGCACAATGCAAAGCCATGCTATAACTTAAAATTTCTAGTCCCATTCTGTACATCTACAAACCTTGCAAATTGTAACTATGTTATCCCATCTCACACATCACAAAGACCTTGTAGGCACAACATAAAGAACAAAGAATACTTCAAATATTTCATTATTTTTAGACATCTAACAATAAATAAATGTTTATACATAGATAATGCATTTTACACAAGCACAGAACAAAGACATGTTACACTCCAGTATAAAGATAACACATTAACTTGATTTGAAAGAAATTTTCTTAGTGATGTAATAAGCCTGATCCTGCAGAACATCTATCCTATACTTTGTACAAGTTCATCTCATTCAAAACAAGCAACCAGCCCATGGCTATCAATCACAGTGGTGGTAGTGGAGGGGAACACCCATTGGAATTTAGATGCATCTCTCTCTATTCTTTAAGAGAAGTTAGTTAATTTGGCTCCCATTCAGCACATAATTCCTTCTTTTTAAAGTCCTGGTGACCATAGAGGATCCATTGAAAAGGGCAACAAAACTGATGAGATACGGACAATTGGAAGTATATCCAGCCCAGAGTTCATACATGCGTCAAAAAACACTTGTTCTAAAGTGATTCAGGCCTGGCAGGTGAAACTATGCCAGTGCATACTATATTTATAGATTATACAAATAATTAAAAATACTCACTGGAGCTGCAGCATGCAACCTTCCTTTATGGCAGATGAGTACCCTAACCACTGAACTACACAGCTGATTTTTCACTTTGCTTCTGTCCCAATTAATATTAAGCAGTTATACAGACCAGAAGAGCTGCAACAGTGAAGTCTAAGAGTTATACACTGCAAAATAAATAACCCAGAAAACAGCCAACTCTCCTCAGTAATCTGCTGTATTTTTAGACACTATCCAAAAATCCTACATAAATGGCTACTGTACACGTGCTAAATGGCTATGCAGCTGACCTACAGTGAATGTGTAGCATTCTGTAGTGTGACCTGCTATGCATATGCATTTTAAATGCACTTAAATACTGAATATAAACCGTTCTCTTCTGGAACTCCAGGATCAGCAGATCTCTATCATGCTACTCCTCTAGTCTGCACAGACCTACGTTCAAGCCCTTAATACAAGCTGAGATTTGCAGATTTATTAAAAATTGACACTACTTTTATCAATAGCTCTTTTAAGATTCAAGTAGTTACCTACGCCTGCTGATGACCTGTTCAATATTAGTAAAAGCTTTTCACTCACTATGCCATCTACTTCATTACATGACACAGACATACCTTTCTGCTTCATTCCAGAAGAACAGAAAGAAAAGTAGATAATCGCTTCCTATTTTGCATGTAAGCAAAGTGCCACTTGATGAGCAAAGGGGTGAACAATAGATTTCACATTACGTGCACAGAATCTACTTGCACGTTTCTACCTCTCTGGCAGGAGGGAAACGGTTCTCTCCGAGCAGTAAGCCAGCTTTCATTTACTTCAGGAAAAAAGCAATCACCTCCAAGTAGTTGACAGGCTGGAAACTCAAATATTAGCTTATTGCTCAATAACCTGCTTGTGCTCCCAGACCTCACTCACCCTTGAGCTACATTAGGGTGGCTGTAAGGTTTGGGAGAGTAGAGAACTTCTGAGTGCTGTTACTTTGGTGTATACAATATACATATTGGGGCACAGCTTCAGACACCTCAGTGTAGGTATCTAAATATTTGAAATTTAACTAAGTGTCCAAGCTTTCATTACAGTCAAGGGTGGTATTGGGCTCAGTTCAGTTGTCTAACCATAGGTTTCTAGTGACATCTGACAGGCCCTAAGGTGTCTAGCAGTAAATTCAGATTTTCTCACACAGGAGCAAAATTCTCCACCCAGGTTTATGTTTACTGTACAGTTCTTTTTTGCAGATTTCCTAGTTTAATTCTCTCTTTATTACATATCATGTACTTTTTCAAGTACAGGTGTAGTTGTTCACAGGAAAAGTCAGTATTTGGTTTGTTAAATTTTGTAATAATGTATTTTAATGTGTATTTGATTAATTCTAATTTGATGCAATTCTACCCTCCCTCACTCTTCCTTTTTGCTGTTTTGACAGGATGGTTTTCTAATTTAAAAAGTCACTTAAAATGCAATTGGATTTCCCTGCTTTAGATGTAACTTATCTATCTTCAAAAATTCCACCTAAAACCAGACAATTTTAGTCTATTTTTGCTGGGAAAGAAAATTGGTTTTACCTCTCACAAAGCCTTCGAAAATGCAGTACATGATTCGATTTTTCCTAAGCAGTATGCCAGGTTCACTGAGATGCAATTTGAAAAAAAAAATACTGAGGTAAAAATAAGACTGTCTATATTGTCAAAATGGCAAAATTCCTTGAATTTCCAACATGGAATATGCAGTTCATAATAGCAAAATTACTAAGTATCTAGTCAAGTGGCAGTGTATAGATTTAATAGCTCTATACACAAAAGTTCCATTCTAAGAATAATAAATAATTAAAAAAAAATTGTGTACAAAGTTTTGAACAAATTCATGTTCTTTTAATACTGAAATATAGTATTCTAAATTTAAACCCATTCTGCAAGCATCTTTATGACTGAAGCAGTCCATCCCATTATGTTATAGTAGAGAACTGTGTTATCTTCTTGGAGAGAAATTAATGAATAAACCCTTTTTTTGTTAGAGCATAGTACCCACAGATAAAGCTTAAAACTAGTTAAAACATTCAGTTCCTTTAACCATTCTTTGTAAATCACATTTTAAACCTGTCGTGAGGCTGAGAAAAGTCTGTTGAGCCGTCTAGTCTAAACCCTGGCCCCCAAAGCAGAATCAGTCATATCTACAACATAATTCTTGGCAGCTGTTGTCTTGTCCAGCTTGTTTCTAAGACCAGTGGACATGGAAACCCCCCAAAAGTTTAATCAAAAGCATTTTAATGTTGTCACTGGAAAATATTTCCTCACATTGAGCCTACATTTTCTTTGCTATAGTATGAAACCATTGGTTATCTACTATGTGACAGAGAACAGATAACTACCTTCTTCTACGTAGTTGTCACCTATTTTTTTGAAGAAATAGCATAATTCTTCCCTAGGTTTCTCATTTTAAAGGAACTAGGGTTATCCATTTTTTTAAGTTACATGTTTAGATTTCAGAGTATATTTTTTCTCTTTTTTCCAGTTGTTCCATGTCTGTCTTCAAGTAAACTACCCAAAACTGAACACAGTTCTCCACTTCAGCAGTGCAAAACAGAAAAGTTTGAGTTCACAAATCTCTGCTGTCTTTCCGTTTAAGAATCCTACGACAGTTGCCTGTCTTACAACAGCATGAAACTGCTAACTTTTGTCAGCTTTTGATCCATCATTACTCCCAGAATCTTTCCTACAGAACAGATCCATTGCAAGTTATCGCCCATCTTGTTATGTCTTCCACTGTTTCTCCCCAATTAAACCTAGCATCTTGCATTTGTTCCTACTGAACATGTTTTTCAGACTTTGTCTCCAACTTGTCAAGATTATTTTGAGTTCTGTCTTTCAACAAGGCTTGACTTGCTGAGGTTGTTTTTTGTTTGGTTTTTTTTTTTTACATTTTCTTAACAGAATAAAAATTCTAAGTGAACACTTTTCCACATGTACTTGGAAATCTTGGAAATTTGAAAGGCTACAGAAAATGCTGTCTTTGAAACAACACTAAACATTTGTTTGAAACCACCAACTTTATACTGCCGCCTTCTGTTGGAGTTCACTTTTCTTTCAAACTCCTACATTTTGCCAGCAATTAGCTTCCCAAAATTCTCAGAATAAGCAGGAAGCAGGCATCCGCAGTTCTGTGAAAATGCAAACTTTCTATAGCCACTGCTCCCAAGGGAATGATGCTTTAAATTTGTATCTCTCAGATTTTTTCTAATGTATGAGCACTACATAAAGTATAAAAATTCTAAATTAGCATATGTCTACACTGATTACTGTGTTATACAGACGTAAACCAAAATACTAGTTAGCTGGGTACTAACAAAAATATGATTATGAAAAAATCTTAGTATTCACCAAGTGTGTAAGTCTGAACAGTGTGCCTACATCAGCTTAATTGTAACTCAGGTATTACTGCAACTAGAAGAAATAATTAAGTGATGGTAAACAAACATAGGCTGAGGCAAGAATCCATGAGCACAAGCGCATGCTGAAGAAGTACAACTTAAGAAAAGACTGATGTGGTGAAAACTGTTATTACAGAAGCCCATTAAATCCCTGTGTATGTATACCCCAGGAATGCCTGTAGCACAGCATACATGTATGTAAATAAGTATCTAAAAGATAAGAATGAAATACAATAGAAGTAAATCCCTCTAGAATGATAAAAGACTTGCCTGCAATACAGAAATAAAACTCAGGATTAATAATGAAATTTTAAGTATTAATCTAAAACTCCAGATTTCTGCACTTACAACAGCCCCTTAATGCTGTGTTTTATTTATATATAGACATACTGGGTCCAATTCTAAGTTATATATACAAGGAATTCTAAGTTATAAATATAGGGAATCAAAATACCATCTGAATAGATAATTTCTGAAGTTAATAAAGTTTGTGTAACAGCTTTGCTCCTTCCACCAACCAGTGGGTATAATCAACTCCCTGTATTACTAAAATTCCCTACTTCCTCAGTCCATCAGGGAACACAATTGTAGCTGTGGGTAAGGTCTGCAGAGCAACAGAGAATGAAGAGCATAACTCTGGTGAACCAGAGATATTTTTGAGACCTTCATCCCTCAATATAACAACAGAGTGACAATCAGGTCTCTTAGCCAGTCCACTTTTTTGACTTTCAATAGAATCGTTCAGTTTCATTTAATTAATAGAAGTTGGGATTCACAGGTATTTGGATTTTAGCTTATTTGTATCACACTTAAAAAATAAAGGATTATGGAGCCGAGAAAGAAGAAAATGTTGGAACTTCAAAGTAGTTCTTCGCATTGCAAATGATCTAGAGGGCAATATATCATTTGAAACCATGAGATACAGCAGCTCTTGCTGGAAGTTTTCTAATCTTCAAATCATTCTTCAGAAAACTTCACAAATGGAAAACAATTGAATCAGTGCCAGGGCAGACTTAGTTTTACAAAGATGAGCAGATATTCCATTATTTCTTATGGCTTACCATGCTACCAGAGAAAGCAGCTCAGATTTCAACACGTTGTCTAGTTCACACAATTTATTTTAGCTACTGACTAGAACGTTATCATATTTAAATGTAGTAATTTTACTGTGACCTCAAACAATATTGAGTTTGACATCACTTAATTCTGGTCTAGGATAAAGTGGACATATATCTATTGTGTAGTGATAATTTCACAGAAGAACATGAAACTGCATCAGAAAAACCTGATTCAATTTACTCCAGAACTTTGATCACAAAGGCATTAGAATTTTCCTACACAGTAGGAAAAATGTCAGGAAATGCTGTATTGAAGAACGTGGTTTATTACCTCTTTCTTACAGAGACACACTTGCCAAGTCCACTGTTTTGGTGACAGATTGCCACATTCATAAATGATTCAATAGTTAAATCAACTGTACAGTACTAGAGTTGCCAAATATAGCAGCACAAAGAAAAGTCCATTTACTTTCAGACTCTACAACCTAATTATTATCTCTGAATTTCCCATTCAATCAGACAAGCTGCTGTCTTGTTCTATGTCATGCATTGCCACTTTTTAAAGGGTTATGAGCTCTCTGCATGGAAAAACGGTGAAGCAACATATGATCTGCTATTCTGTTGCACAGAGCTCCATCCCACTCCAAATCACCAGATTCTTAGATGACTATTTAATTCCTCTCCCAGTTGTTAGAAACCGTAGGGAATTTTTTTTTTCCCTACACAAAAACTGGCACTGCATTGTGACTATACAAGGGCTGACCCTGGTGGCACTTGTTCCTCTTTTGTTTGGAGGTATAGACAAGGGTCAGTGTGAACTTTGAGTAACATCCAAGAACTGTGGAAAAGGAGCGTGTGTGTGCATGTGTGCATATATATAGGTCTACAGTATATAAAATAAAGGTTTAAAAAGCATGGTTTTATCTTACCACTAGAATGGACATGTTACAGCAATCCCTGTACAGCATTCATAATCTTTTTCTCAGTTAACATAATAAATGCTAAAAATGCAGATATGTGCAAGAACGTTATCTTATCAAAATAACTGTCTTGAAACACAATTATACAGCTTAAGTTCTCTAGTCACCTCTCCCAAAGAAAGAATGATTTCTTGCTCTCCGTAATATCTCTCCCACTTACCAGATTAGTATCTTACTTAACTTCACTCTCACCTATCCTTCTGTTCCCTCACCACTCCTCATAGGTATTAAAAAGAAACAAGATTCACAGTGAAAAAGAAAATACACACTCTGAAACACCCTGAAATGTAAGGAAAATATAAGCAAAAAAACTGTAACAGTACTTGCTAGGAAGCAGTACACAAGTGGTACAATTTGCCCTATGTAGCTTGACATGTCCTAAGGGATGTGGGATTTTTGCAACATTTGAAAATTGTCAATAGAGTTACTATCAGCAGGCAGCACTTACCACAATACAGAACCACAGGATTTTAACAAACATTAGAAGGCGACAAAGATATGTACATTTACTCTCATATAAAGATACAGTTTATAGATACATACAGTTAATAGGTAGACAGGCAGACAGATGCCTCATTTCACTAACACATTCATCCTAAAGTACTCAGGATCTCTAGACTGTATTTAATACAGAGAGAAAACACACCTCCGAATACCTCCAGAGGCAGATACAGATTACTTACTTTAACTGCCTACCTCTTTCTACTGAGTATGTAAGAAACTGAAAGAAAACATTAGCTATTTGTTCTGTTTGGATCCAGTCCACCTCTTTTAGGCCAAGGCATCCAACCTCAACAGACTTTGAAAAGAGGCAAGTGACAACAATGGCAAAGTCCATGACACCTGCTCCCCTCTGCACACACCCCAACAATCCCCTTCACGCTTTCTGCCTTAACTGCTGAGATGTCTGTCCAGTTGCCAAAGTAGCAGAAGAGGTAATCGCACTCCTAGCTGCACAGCCCAACCTCAGCTAAACATAAAGGGAATGCCTACAGATTTGGTGAACACTGAGATGGACACCCTGTCATACAGTAATTCAGATTGGAAAGGACTTTCAGGAGGTCTCCAGTCCAAACTCTTGCTCAAAGCAGGGTCAAAACTGAATTCAGATCAGGTATAATGTCTTACTATGTTCCTAGAGTTCAAAACCCCAAAAATAGCAGCAGCATCTTATCATGCTCTCTGAACCTGAAATCATCTAGCTTGAATTTTAGTTAGCAACAGTAGCAATTCTTCAAAAATGAGTGGCATGTTCAACAGCATGTTTTTCCACAAATAAATACTTCAAGGTTAAGCAAGGCTTTAAATCTAAATAATACCATAATCCACAGAATATTCTCTCTCAATTATACTTCTTTACATAAAAGGAAATTAAAGAGTACGAAAGCATGTACTTCAAAAATACATTAAGTGTATAAGGTATATAATATATCTATACTTTAAAGTATATGCTTTGACAAATATTTGTGTAAAAGCAAATGATGAAAGAAAGCCAGTGGGAGAAGTAATTAGTGTTAGGCTACATATTTGGGAAGGATGGCTTGCATTCCTGCAACAAGAACTGCTCACACATATTTCACCAAAAAAACGAAAAACTGTAATTCTCAAGCAGTCCTGAAACCATCCCTCTATAGGGAGGACATATCATCACTAGGCTACAGGGGCAGGCTCCTTTCTTTGCGCCAGTGCCTAAATTTCAAAAAGGGAAGGCTTTAGGACCCCAGAGTCGACTTTGCTGCCCATTTTATGGCCCCAGGCAGTTGTTTTTGTTCTACTAATCATTTTAGCTTCACAGGTTAAAAACAAGAGAGTCACCAGAAGCACAACTTCCTAAGCCTGCACAAAGTTACCATCTTACCCTGTCCAATCAAGCGGTCGTTAAGGCCACAAGTACACATTAATAGACAAATGACAAGACTGTAGGGCTTTGTCCTCAACACAGGTAAACGCTCTATCCCCTTCTATCACATACAACCTCATACTGCCGCTATTTCTCACATCTTCCCAGCTCCTAGCCAATTTCAACATTAACTTATGCCTTATTAATTCAGAGAAAACTGAATAGCATGCAGGGTAATTGCTAAAAGGCAATCCCACCACCAGCCCAAATAACTACTAATTTATCAGATAGCTTCCTATTGTGCATTGGAGCAACTGTCACTCAACCTCCAATTTTTTTTTTAAAGTATTTTTAGAAGCTCAGAAATTTTTTTTTGAGAATCAAAAGCTTACAAAACTAGATCCCAAAAATGAACCTCGAAAACAAACTACCCACGTATTTCTATTAGAACAAGACAAAGAACACGGTGGGCAGAAATACTGGAATAACAAAATCTCTCTTTTGTAGCACTCCAGGCAATAATTTTGCATGTTAGTATCATCCAAATTAAAGAAGTTCAAGAGGAACGCCAAGTTACACGTTTACAATTCAAATCAAAGCATCTTACTAGAACAGTTTTTTACTTTTCTCAAATATCATTTTTTAAAAGTCACAAATTCCAAAAGCAGTGCAGTTTCTAATCACCTGCATGATTTAATAATCCTTCTTTGAAAGCATAAAAGCATAGGAAGAAACGAAAAATTAACAGATAACTTTTATTACATGCATAAACTAATCAAAGATGAAAATCAAGAAAAGTATGAACAAGTTTGGAAAGAAAAAGCAGAAAGCCTTACCTTGAAAAGCAGCTGCATTATGAGTTATTAAAAATTTTAATGTAGCACTTGATGTTTGAAGCACTTGCTGTAGATCTTGCTTTGTTGCAGTCTGGTATCTTTCTTCCATCTTTTTGGTACACCATGTTGGATTTTTAGAAGTATAAACCTGGATATCAACCCCTAGATAAAGAGACAATTACACTGATTATTGATTACTACAAAACAGAAGTACACAACACACAAATACATAGAAAACATTTCTTTTTTTTTTTTTTTCCCCACAGGTATAAACACAGAAAAGAAATACCCAAGGCTTTAAAGACATCTGGTCTTGTTAAACAAAAAATAGAAGGGGTTGCTATCTAAAGTTCTGTTATTACAGTTAATTAATGTCATGTAATTACCCTGACACTGTAATCTTATTCCAGCTGTGAATATTGCTAACTAATGTTGGTAGAATACACTGACTATGCATTGTACAGATGGTATATACCCCATCCCTGGAAACACTCAAGGTCAGGTTGGAGGGGGCTTGGAGCAACCTGACCTAGTTGAAGATGTCCCTGCTTATTGCAGGGGGGGTGGACCAGATGACCTTTAAAGGTCCATTCCAACCCACACCATGCTATGATTCTATGATTATCTAGCATACTGAACTGCTGGGCCAGCACTCTTGCTCTTCTGTAAATCCTGGACTGGAAAGCGCTAACTACTGCTAAATATTACAAACACACCAGTGGAAAGCCCATTCCTGATAGGTTTATAATGAATACTCTCATGCTAACTTTTATATGGAGCAGTCCTAAGTTCTAGTCTCATCTCTCTTACTGTGTCCTTCTCTAATGTCTAACATTCCCATGTATCTGTCATGCCAATTCACTACTTCACTAACAAGTCAGGAAATGTTCCTAGAAAGGAGTACCTTTTCAAATTTTAGGCATGCTGAAATTCAAGAGGGGCAATTCAGTACTGTTATAACAGCTGCCTGTTTCATATTTTTTTTATAACTGGAGCATAATCAAGCATGAAAATACCTTATTCACCTTCTCTGTTATCATGTGGTATTTAAAATCTTTTTTACACTGTATCTAAACAATGCTTTCTAAAATGAGGAAACAAACACTTCATGAAAGATATGAGAATTTAAATTATATTAAAACAAAATTTAACGGTCCAATCCAAATTCTGTTCTCAGATATGCTGTTTCACTGACAGATATCACAAGATTTCTAGCAAACATAGTGAAAAACTTTTTTTATCTGCTCTGTGGACTAAATTCTAATTCTGTGGTTGTGTGTATATGCATCACTCTTTCTTCATAACAGGTAAAAAGGGAAGAACATGATCAGAAGAAAAACAGTAAGAAATTAAAAAGTCAAAACTTAAATCCACATTGCCCTTGTCTCTATACTCACTTTCAGCTCTTACACCACCTCTTTGTACTTAACCTTTTATTTCCCTATCACTAAACCTACAAGATTGAACATTCATTTTAAATCTTTTTTTTTGCCCCACTATTTTTCTCTTATAAATCATTCTAAGATAGTATGAATATAGTTATGGGGAAAGGCAGGCCTTACACATTTTGCACCCTAAATACTCCATTAGTTATCTTATGTAAATTAGGAGAGTTAAATAATATATTCCAGAAAGCTAAGAAAGAAAAGTTAAGCTACTGGGGGCTGGATCGAAGCATTCTGGAAGAATGACAAAATGTTTGAATTCATTATATCAAACTCATGTCCCTTTATCCATGTGTTGGTTGAAGCCATCTTAACGAAGCGATTCCCGGCCCTGGAACTTCACTTTGGCTACACAGTGGGAAAAAATGTTATTATTTACATAGGGTAATCCCAGTCCTGAAGCAGGAACCCGCTGTGTCATACTTAGGTAGAAAAGATCCAGAAGATTCCTTACAAATTACGTTTAGAAAAGCACGAGACCAGAATGAAATTGGTAAATGATATGGACCATAAAAAAAGGGAGTTATCCCAAGCCCTGAATGAACACTCGTCTCTACAATACTACCCAGAAGTAATTTGATTCCCATGACAAATAAACAAATTTCCCTTGCTAATTGCAGATAATATGGTCTCAGATTTGCTGAACATTTTGTTCTGGCATCAGTGGTTTCTATGATCACAATTCCTGGTCCCTCCATCCAAAAGCAGGTGCAGAAGGAGGATACACTTGAACCTTCAGTATTAAATACTACAGAATTTCTCTTAATTTTTAAGGGATCTTTTTCTGCTTCATGCTTTAAGTCATATGATGTAAGTTTTCAGGCAAAACTAATTCATTTTAGTGAGGAGTGCTGCTCAGAAATTGATATAATTCTATATTTACAAAGACAAAAGTTTGACTCCGTATACACAAGAACGGTTTACTGCCCATGGTAAAAATGTGTGCCTTGAAGTAAGTCCATTTCACAGCCATAAGCAGCAGTAAATATCATTATGTTAAACAGTAAATACTTTAAGAAGTCCTACTACCATACAGAATTCACAAATCTAAGATTGCCTTCATGGTAGCATGCAAAAGTAGGAACGTAACCTCTCGATGTGAAAATGAACTAAGGCAAGTGACATCCCTGTAAACAAACCTCTTTGAAGTGGTTTCCAGTAGCAGTTTAACACACAGCAATTAGTACACCTACAAGCCACAGTCCAGGAAGCTGAACACCTTCACTATCACAACAGAAAGTTCAAACTCTATTCTAATGCAGGTATGAATCACTGAACTTCTGTGAGTATTAAGAAATTTTATTTAAGTGTTATACTATTGCTACAAGATATCTTTTTCCTCATACAGCCTGATGTTTTTGAAGGCTATTTATCCTCATCATTTATTTAAAAATAGAATTTCCATGTTCTTCAGTATGCACATTTTTACAGTTTACAAAGTAATGTCTCCTGGCAGGCTGCCTTTACAAATCTCTTGCCATGTGAAAACTTTAATATTCCATCCTCCAACATTCCAATTCAGCCAAAGAATGAAGAAAAGCTGCAAAAATAAGGTGGTCTATTAAATTACCTATTTATTAGCTACTCTAGTATTTATGTTATGCATGCCAAAGAAAGTGCTTAGTGTCAGAGCCAGCCTTTAACAAAGTTGCTTGCCTGCAAGCAACACTAATGAGCATCTTAAAATAATTTTTATTAAAAACACAGTTCACCAGTGCTCTATAACCTCAGAATCCATGTAACTATCTATATACAGCCTCCCTCTCCTCCATCCCCACTGCACGCCCCATGCTTCCCCAAGCCAGATTTCAATCCTTTGACCCCACTGACACCAACCTCCCAGTCCATACCAGCTCTCCAAACTGAGCCACTGCACTGCTGACAATCCCTACCTTCCTACAGCATTCCCACATTCCCAGTCCTAGACACCACAACCCCACCCGCAAAATACTGAAGACTCCTCTCCTCTCATCCCACTTTTCCTCACAAAATAATGGCATGCCTTGCAATAGTCCAAATCGCAGCCCAGGATAAAACAAAGCAGACATAGAAATTGCTACATCACACAAGAGCAATATAATTCAGATTAGCTGCTCTGGGCACAGGCCTCCCTGCAACTAAAACTCAGTAAAAAGTGGGCAAGGAGCAGCAGCAGCAGGAATGGACCAAGCCGTGGGACCCCAAGCAACCACTTCACATGCTTGTGCTTAAGGCTGGCCACATCTAGGATTTAAAACAGGCAAAGCTGGAACTTGAACTACATGAAAGTTTGTTTTTCTGCAACCTATAGCTGTAGCTCTCACGACACTTGTTTAAAAGTTAAATCTCTTTATCAGGGCAGTGGTGATGGCTTCAGGAAACTTTGGTTCTGGAAAGAGACAGCAGGTTATTCAAGGGAATGGGTCAAGAGAACAGATTAGTGTTGCATGACTCAAATCAAGAAATGTAAGGATTAAAGCTATGTTAATACTATCTGTTTCAGGAGTGAGTTATGCTGCATGTTTATGAAACACATGCAACTTCGGGTATAGTAACTCTAATGCAAAACATGTCTAAGTTGATGTTGTTTAAGGAAATAAGACACTGCAAGTTTCTATAAATTCTTTTAAATTCTCTTGCTCGTTATTAGATACATTTGCTCTCATACTGAATACTAATTAATTTAAATATTAATGACAGTAAATGAGAATTTTAAAATAACATACTGTTAAAACAGCAAGCAACAAACTGGACTAATATACCACCCACCTACAAACAAATTAAAGGAATGACAAATAAGCCTGCAGCAATATTTACTCATCGTACCAGAAGGGTCTACCCACAGGTATGATGCGCAGTTCTCTCTCTCCCATTTTATTTTTTTTTATTCTCAAAGAGTTTATCACACAAAGAATATCACAGTACGAGACAAGCCAAGTTATAGTCTGTAGCATGCCAGCAGCAATACACCTCACAAACATCAAGAGAAAAAATGTTTATACTGATAGCAATATTCACAATATTGCATTACAAGAGCCTTTTCTCCTTTTTGATTACTGAATATTATCTTCCGCTTGTAACAAAAAACAACCCACTACTGTTGCAAAATGGCAGGCAGCTATCTAGTCATGTAGCAGACACTGTAAAAGACAGGAACCATGTTATTAAGTTGTTTGGACACATTTCAATGCCATACGAATTTCAGACTTACTTTATTCTTTATTCCCCTATATATGTTCTTTAGGTTCTTTTCTGAAAAGGGAAGGTTTTATTTATGTTTGCTTATTTAAAAAATAGATTCTCTGGTTATTTTTTTTAATTATTTGTGCATATGATTTCTCTTTACTAACCTTCAAACAAATCAGCAGAGAGTTCAGAAAGAAAGAATTAGTCATATAACCCGATCTATTAGTGTTTATCTATTGGTCTCACGTTGACAAACCAAGCAATTTTACAATTCTTTGCGGTACTTTTTTCTTAAAACTGCAATTCTGCTGTTCCAGGAAAGTCTTTTATCTTCATAAAGACATCTCTAGCTAGAATGACTTACGAAGAAAGAGTGCAGGGGGCGTGGAGGTCACTTGTGATATTACAAATCTAAGACATTTTTTTAACCCACATGCATGAATTTTGAAGTGTCTGGTACATCATTATTAACGCTGCTGGTCAAACTTACATTTGGTAACTAATATATCCATTAATTTAAGTACAGGTAAATTGGAACTCTATAATGGAAATATCCTATTAAGAGAATATTTTTGTCATATAATATGGCCTCAAGAAATAGAAGCTGAACAGGTAGGCACAAATTCATCATTTCATCAATTCATCTAATCACACTAACATCTGGATTAAATTATGAACTCCTATGTTGCTGAAACCTCTAGGGCTATTAGAAATTTTACTATATGATACATGTTAAATTCATGTCTGACCTTGCCCAAAGCCCATCTTTGTCAAGAAACAAACTCAGCACTTACTTAAGAGACTGACACACAAGCTAACTCAGAACAACCCCGAGCTTGTCTTTCCCTCAAAGCTGCATCAGTTTTACGGGGACAAAAACGCTAAACAAATTCCATTTCTACATATCCAGAAGATAACCCCTCGCTCCTGCACTGTTCTAAAAAAAGCCTCTCTACTCTTCTTGAAGTGTACTCCTTCAGTTTACCATTAGCGCTGAGATGCTTCATGACTTTGGCTTCCAAACCCTTTTATCCTACCAGATGCTGGAAGCAATCATTCTCAACATGCTCTTCTCACTTCCAATCTCACAAAGCAGCCTGAGAACCCCAATCCACTCATTTGAAGACCTCTCTTTCATTAATATTTAATATAACTATATATTTATATAAAAATACAAATACTCATCTTCTAGCACAATTCTCAATATTTTTCATATTTCTTGATTTCATACTTTTTAATATGCATAACCATCCTTATTTTCTTCTTAACCTCAGAAAATTTTAATTACAATAATAAGAGCCCAACGAATCTGTCAGAATAAGAAACACAGCAGTAGTTTGAACTAGAATTAAGTGACAAAGAGGAGGATAAATTAATCCAGATTAATTTTACTAAGCATTGTCTACATTAGGACTTGTGTTCTTCATGAGCTGAAAGCATGATTATGAAGAAAACAGAACTATGCAATGTCACACTGAAGACTCACACACTCCACTACACTTTTCACAACTTGCTTCTCTGCAGTGATGGAATGTTCAATATACATATTTTCCAGAGATTAACTAAGACAAAAAAGTTATCACATCAATATGGAATACATTTTTAAGGCCACAAACAGAATTAATGAATTAATAAAGCATAGAAAGCCTTAAAAGCAGAAAAAACTTTCAAGGTTCGACTGTTAATTTGCAGGTGGAACATAATGAGTACACTAAAGTCTCTTTTTCAGGGCTACATTAGCTATTTTAGTATAGCTTAAGTGAAAAGCATTAAGAATCAGAAAGATAATTAAAAAAATTAAAATTAGACACTGTTGTGGATTAAGCCCAGCTGGCAACACAAAGCCGCTTGCTCACTTCCCACCCCCCCCGGCCCCAGTGGGATGAGGAGAAAATACAAAGAAACGCTCGTGGGTCGAGACAAGGACAGGGAGGGATCACTCACCACTTATGGTCACGGGCAAAAGACAGACTCAAATTGGGAAAGAAACAAAATCAATTTACTACCAAACAAACCAAAATGAGGATGATGAGAAGTAAACCCACACCTTAGCACACCTTCCCCCAGCCCTCCCTCCGTCCCGGCTCAGCCCCACTCCCGGTTCTCTCTCCCTCCTCCCCCCGGCGGCGCAGGGGGACGGGGAATGGGGGTTGGGGTCAGTCCGTCATACCTTGTCTCTGCCGCTCCTTCCTCCTCAGGGGGAGGAGGACTCCGCACTCCTCCCCTGCTCCGCCGGGGGGTCCCTCCCGCGGGAGACAGCCCTCCACAAACTTCTCCAGCGTGAGTCCTTCCCACAGGAGACAGTCCTCCACGAACTTCTCCAACGTGACTCCTTCGCACAGGAGACAGTCCTCCACGGACTTCTCCAGCGTGAGTCCTTCCCGCGGGCTGCAGTTCCTCACAAACTGCCCCGGCGCGGGTCCCTCCGGCAGGCCGCAGTCCTTCAGTCCCAGGCTGCCCCAGCGCGGGCTTCCCCAGGGAGCGGCGGCCATCTTGGGGGGCATCCACCCCCTGCTCCGGCGTGGGCTCCTCTCTCCCCGGGCTGCAGGTGGGCATCTGCTCCCCCGCTCCCCTCCGTGGGCTGGGGGGGGACAGCCTGCCGCCTGGTCTCCCCACGGGCTGCAGGGGCATCCCCTCCTTCCTCCCTGCCCTCGGGATCTGCACAGGGGTTCCTCTCCCATCCCGATCCCCCGACTCCCGGCAGGTTTCCCCTCTGGAATCTGTTCTCCCAGAGACGGGTCTGGCTCCCAGCCGGGGAAGCTTCCAGCAGCTTCCAGCAGGAGCCGGCCCTGCGGCCCCTACCCCGCTACCAAAACCCCGCCACACAAACCCAAAACAGACACTTTTGTATTGGTGTCATCAACAAGAACTTACATTTTCCAGCTGTTCTCTAGGGGCACATACACAGAGATTGATCATGGTCTTTATTGACTATACTAGGTCTATGATCTTAAATACCGGTCTGAAATATCAAGTGTATGTTTTTTAGAGCATGACAGAAGTGTTTCCATGGTATACAAAGTATTACAAACAACTATTCTGACTTTCTCTATGACATATGCCATTGGTTTATTAAATGAAGAAGCAAGATTTTAAGTAGCTGGAATAAGTTTGATTCAAATGCAGCATGGACAATGCCTTTTTTTGTTGTTGTTCATGACATCTGTAAACATCGTCTGATTTTTTTCTCTTCAGTGGGGTTTTTTTGTGTGTGTGCGTGTGTGTATGTGTGGGGGGAATCAGCTATACGAGATTGGCAGCTAGCTAAATTGCTTCAACTATTACTGAAGAGCCAGAGTAAAATTTTTGGCTTGCTGCCCCTTAGGGAAAAGGATGGCAGCAGCCACAAGTCAAGACAGACAACACAAAACCCAACTAATGAAGCAACCCTTCAAAGTATGCAAAGTGCTCACTTGAAGCTGTTAATTCATAACTTGTGATCTTCCCCTGCTTTTTTTGTTCTGCTTTGAGTTGTGTGCAGAAGGACAATGCGCAGTAATCAGAACACATCAGTAGAGAAAAGGGGCTCTTGAATTTTAACCTTGTCAGCACCACCATTATTATCTCATGATAATTTCATTTGTGATTCCTTCAGGAAGTACAAATTCTGTTAGGTAATTATTGGTCTGGGTTCTCTCTGGGCTTGGGCACATCTTAGCTGTGGGATGCAACAGCACTTCCCAGCTACAGAGTCCTCGCATGCATGCTGGCCATGTTTCAGCTCCATACCAAGCTCCAGGCACTTGGAAGTCCCCCTCCAGCACAGGGGTAGGTCGATTTACCCAGTCAGGCTACGAGGAAGCTGGGGCAGACACCAGCCAGTGGATGAACAGAACTACAGCGTCCTGCCATGCAATTTTCACACAGCCTCTCTACTTCCCCTCTCTCCTTGTGTAGTTTCAGGACTACTATATGCTTTGGTTTAGTTGTTATTGTAGTGAAGATTAATTCACTGATGTTAAACAGGGGAAAGTGCTATAGTTGTTTAGCTTCTAGCATTGATTTAAAGTCAGTGATATTAAATACACACAGAGATACCAGGCTTTTGCCCTGAACCACTTCCCTGAAAACATAAAATGTTAAACCGTTCCTCCTGATTGGGTTTAGGCTCTAGATTTCCTGATCAAAACTGATTTTTCTTCTTTTTGACCTTCATTTGAGAAAACATTTATCACAGTAAGCTAATTACGTTTAACTCAATTCTGTTCCTAGTGCAGAGTAAGACGAGAAAACCAAGAATACCATGTTTTCCTTATGCTACCCTCACTTGTAACACACACCATTTTGTTTTACTGACAACATAAAAGCATTCACATTTTACAGGGCTGAATCAGATTAGTTAATAAACTTTTAGAGTTGGGTTTTTTTCTTTTAATTAAAAGGTACAGATTTCTTGAAACTACAATTTTTCTCAAATTTTACCTAAAAGAGAACAAGCAAAGCACAATTTAGGCAATATGTGATGTGTTGTAATTTAAGTTAGTGCAGTTTATGATTATTTAATACTAATTTTGTTTATTGCTTTTCCTGTAACCTATTTATTAATTTAAATATGCGATAAACCATTCACCACCCACGGCAAAGCAGCCACTTCAGAAAAAAAAAAATTTACCATGAGGATGGTCTAACGCTAGAACAGGGTGCCCTGAGAGGTCACAGAGTCTCCATCCCCAGAGATGCTCCAAACCCAACTGGACGTGGTCCTGAGCAAGCTGATGGAGCTGACTCTGCTTTGAGCAGGGGGCTCTCTTAGAGGATCTCCAGAGGCACCTTCCCACCTCAGCCATTCTGTCATCTGTGACAGCAGCAGCTGTTAGTACCAGGATGGTGCACCAAAACCTCAGAGCCTGCACAGCCAGTGGGGGGGTCGCATATAACCATGGTAGGGAGAGAGGACTGGAAAGTTTTGGATTTAGTTAAAGAAAAGTGCTTAGAAGTTTGCAGGTGTTTATTAACATTTTGTGTCTAGTACTGTGTTTATCTCTTGTATTACTGATCTTGACCCTGAATGTATAATTAACTGATTGTCAGGTGTCTTCAACAAACCAGTAAACCACTTCCATCCTGATTTGTCTTAGACTATTTGTACTGAGCAGTTTTTCCCTTTAAGTATCACACACAGCGCTTTGGCTTTTATGACCATGGGTCCCTCTTTAAGGAAGGTGGATTGGTTGTGAAAGGCGGGATCTGTTTGACAAAGTGGAGTAAGAGCACCTTCACCAAGAGGCTGGCCCACCTGGCAAGGAGGGCTTTGAAATCAGCATGCCAGGGGGTGTTGGTAACAGTTTGCAAGTAAGCATGGGAAGGGAGATCAGCAGTGGTAAGTGCATGTGGCTCAGATACGGGTGTGAGAGAGCAGGAAGGATAAAGCAGGTTGAAAGGGGGCCCTCCTCCAGCGCAGGTACACAAATGTACACAGCCCACACGTGAGGCTTCACTGAATGTAATGGCATCTGGCCCATTAAGTTGCCTGGTTACGGACTATTCAGTATAAAAGAAATGGCAAGCAACAAGAAAAATGACGAATTAAACACAAACACTAAGAAGCAGGTGATAACAGGAACAGTAACAAAGACCAGAACTTGTCAGCCACTGACTGATGGGCTGCAAAGGAACTCAAAGCCTTTAAGAGAGGGTCTGCCTGAACATTGTAACTGATGAGGAAGGGGAAAACAAGACTCACACGAGTATTGTTGGATACTTGGGACTGTGGGAAATTTATTATGCGGTAGCATAAGAGGCTTGTGGGACTGTACAAAACTTCTTAAGGGATGTTCAGAGTAAGAGCCAAAGGTGGGGAGAAAGTAGAATGAGAGGAGAAACAGGCATGCAAAAATAGAGGGAAAGGGGAGATAACAGGGGTTGGTCACACGTAAGCGAGGCCAGTTAGTACACTTGCTTCAATAAGTGCTGCACCTGAGCACCGCAGTCTATCCTATCTTCTTAATAAACCCTTTTCTCTTAACTAACTTTATGTATAATTTCACTCTCTGTCCTTTTCGCAAGTGCTGCAAGATCTACATACCAGCAACTGGAGAGACCAGGGACTATGTGCATGCTTAGGTGTGAGAGGTCTAAATGCCAGAAACAGCAAAGACCTCGATGTGTTTGTATTTCCCTGGTGAATTTAATCCTCTGTGTGTTTATGTGTAATTCACTAACAAATTTCAAAATGGAATAGCCATTGAGTAGGAGGAGGCCTGCCTCTGCAAAGACTCAGTGTCTAAGCCAGTGGTGGGTAAGCAGGCCCAGAGTCCAGGCACAGGTACTAGGGAAATGGAGAGCCCATGCTAATATTCAAGGGATCTGCAGCTGTGGAGGAGCTTGTGAGACAAATGTGTGAGTGCACACATCTGTTTGCTAGCAAACGTCAAGCTGGACTAACTTGATGGAGAGGAGAGGAGGAGGAGATTGGCACAGCAGTTAAGGGGACTCAGTCATGGATATTAGACTGGGAGGCCACAATGCTGACATTCAAGGGATCCATGAACGTGGGTGTACTTGTGATTTGGAGAGGTAGGGGGTGTTTTCATCAGTGAATTTCACTAGAGAACTCTCAGCGTGCACCCAGATGGGCTTCAGGCGCCAGGAGGAATTTCCAGCACCAGCATCTGCTGGATTTTGCAGTTCCTATAACATCCTTAACACTAGGAAACAAACAGGCAAAGCTGGAGCTCTGCACATGCCCAAAAGAACCAGACACAGCTGGAATAACTGAGATATCATGAAGGAACTTCAGTGGCCACTGTGCAGCAACAGATGGATACAGGCTTGCCAGGAAAGATGAGGAGGGAAGAAGGGAGGTTGCTCTTCATGTAGAGGAGCAGGTTGAAGGTATGGAGCAGACAGGCTGGTTGATGGCGTGTGGCGACCCAGGACCAAAGAAGAGCCCAGTGAGGATGACATTGTGGTATGAATTTGATACAGTGGAAGGTCAGGATAAGGAAGTGGATTGAGTCTGCTTTAAAGCAAGATCCTCGTTCTTATGAGAAACTTTAAACCTCACAATTGCTGGAAGTAGAACACAGGGGGATGCAAGCAAACCTGGAGATTTCTGGAGGGGAGTGGGGACAAGTTCTTATCACAGAAGCTAGATGGGCCAAACAGGTATAGCACTCTTCTGGATTGACACTAACAGAAAAGGATGACCTAGTCGTGGGGAGGGTAATCAACAGCAGCCTTCGCTGTAGTGCCCATGAAATAGTGCAGAACAAGATCCCAAGGGGTGTGAAGAAGGAGAGCAGCAGAGTACAGATCCTGGACTTCAGGTGAGCAGACCTGCTTATTCAGGGAACTGGCAAATGGGATCCTCTGGGATCCAGCACTGAAGAGTAAGGTTGCTCAGGAGAGTTGGCAGGTCTTTAAGGACCATCCTTTGTCCAAGCAGACAGTCCATCCTGACACTCCAGTGGGTAGACATATAAAGGGACAGGCTAGGGTAAACAGGGAACTCATTACTAAGCTTCACTGCAAAAAGGATGTAAATGGGAGGTGGAGACATGGGCAGGTTATAAGGGACAATATAGAAATGTTACCCAGGTGTGGAGGAATGGTGTTAGGAAAGCCAAAGCTCGACTGAAGTTGAAAATGGCAAGACATATCAAGAGCAAGAGCTTTTACCACTATGTGAACAACAGAAGATTAAACCAGGAACAGTGGGCCTGCTACTGTAAGGGGTGGGTGATGTAGTGCCCATGGATGTAGATAAGGCTGAGGTACTCACTCCCTTCCTTACCTCAGTATTCACCAACAAGCCCAGGCCTCTGTGCCTAGAGACAAGGGTTAAGTAGGAGAGGAACCAGCAGTAGTGGAAGAGGATTGAGTGTGGGATCTCTTGTGAAATCTTGGCCCATACAAGCCAATGGGACCAGGTGAGATGTATCCAAAGGTGCTGATAGAGCTGTTTGAAGTCATTGTGAGACTACTCCGTATTATTTTTTAAAGGCTGTTGACCCAGTGCAAGTCCCCAGTGATTGAGAAAAAGTAAACGTTGCACCTATCTTCAAAAAAGCAAGCATGTAATTGAGGGAATTGCAGGCCAGTTGGTCTTACTTTGTTACCTGTATAGCAGGTCTGATAATTCAGTGTTAGACTTCTACATGTCCAGAATTATTTCTAGGTTTGGAAATGAGGTTTGGAAAGCTTGCCTTCTACAACATGACATAATCTTTACAATTCACACTACTCCAGACATTACTACAGTGGATGACTACTAAGCTCTTCAGTAAACTTATTACACGGTCTAGATACCAAATAATTTAAGAAATAAAAATAACTCTGAAAAGGCTAAAAAAGGAAAACTCCCAGCTAGATATATTTTGCTTCTTTACATCACTAGAATCTTACAGTTTTCTAATAAGTGACTTATTAGAAAGACATTATACAATTTTGTGCCTTACAGAAGTCTCCCTAATACAACTGCTCAATCTTCAAACTTCAACACAGCTTGTATATGGGCCCAAATGCCAGCAGGAGACTTTCAACTATTCCCAGTGAAGAATATAGCTATGTTCAGTTTGGGGAGGGGTTTGTTTTGTTTTGTGAAGTATTTAAAAACAGTGAAAAACCACCTCACTAGCATGTATATAAGATGACCTACCTTACCCTCCAAATCTTAGCAGACAGTAACTACATATAAATGTCCTCTGTCTGCTTGGAACTGAAGATTTAAGAGAGAAAACTTTGCAAAATGTTATTATCAAGTTGCCTCAAATGCAAATAACATTGTTTTGCATATAGCATCATTTTAGGTAATGGCATTGTTGTATAATAAACCATAATTCCACAATCAGAAGTGTGTAGCTGAGCTGTCAAGCCAAGCAAAAATTAGAACTTGAGTACTATTCCTCATTCTACTACTGGCTTGATATGTGTCTCTTTCACAAGTAAACTAGCTTTATTTCTTACAAGCAATGACCTCCTTTTTCCTACGAGATTCAGAAAAGCAGATCTTGCACAAAACCTGTGTCATTTTTCCAATATGTATGACCTTTCAACTACTACATTTTAGTTATTAACAAATAATATACACAGCATCTGCTCGCATGCAGTTCCATACGTATATAGGCACAGACATGCATAATACTTGTTTAGTATTAAAATTAAATAACCTAAAGATTAGCTCTATTACCCAAACTCTGCTTAATATTTTAAACAAATGTTAGGCACTACTTAGCTTTCAAACCTTCTGCACTTTCCCTCTTGTAAAGCAGGAGCTGATATGAAATTTTATCTAGGCTTATTATGGGCTTTAGAATAGCTTCAAGAAGATATTTAGACTTTTAGCAAAACTCTAAAATAATAATGAATATTTGTTTATGGTTTCAGCTGACTCCAATATTCTTTTATTCCCTTGATTTTATGGTAAATATTTTTTTTTAAGCAGCATCTTTTTAACACTGACATCATTCCCAACCCTAAGGGAACTTTGTTTTATACTTTAAGACTGCTAATCACATACATATAAAGTACATTTTATTGACCTACTTCTGTTCCAGCTCATTAAGCACAGCTGCTTTCAATGGTCAGGAAAAAGTAACCAAATACAACATGCAAAAGAACCCAACTAACTAAAAATGGAGTGGTTGCTCAAAATCCACAGAGTGGCTTTGTAGCTGTTTATATTGCTACAGAACAAGCAACAGCTTACAGATAATGTTTCAGAAGAGGGTATGTAAACCAGCAAGTGAAACAGGTTGTTCCATTTCAGTACAACCAATGTTAAAAAACCACACACTTATTTTCTGTATTTTCACATCTAAAAATCTTCCTACCTTCCACAAGAATTGTTTTGCCAATAACCAATTATTTTGAAATATAGTGAGAAAACATTTTCTGCTCCAATAAGGAATATTGGCTCTTTTCAGTACCAAATCCTGGAGGCTCTACACTGCAATCTATTTTTAGACGAGATCACAAGACAGCAAGAAGTGAAATAACTTAGCCTGTAATGAATATATATTAACATAAACAGTTATAGTATAGGAAAGGTTTTACAACTGAAAACAATCTACAGGAAGGCGTAGAAAAGACAGTTCAGCAAGAATAAAATGTACTTATTTTGAGGTATAGGTTTACCTATTTCTAGAAGATCTGGAACTGATTTCAAACTTTCATTCATGGTCTCAGCCATACAAATCCATATTTTCAGTACCTTCAGATAAACAAGTGCTGACAGGATGAGGATGTTAATTGCCAGGAAGAGAAAATACCAGATGTGTGGTAAATTTCTGCCTGTCTACTTAGACAAATACTTTCATGAGATCAAATCCAGAGTCTGAAAAACGCACAAAATGTGCATTCATGTTACACTACGCTCACTGCCTGCAAAAAGCCTTCCTATTTTTAAGACTGCTTGAATTGCGGGGGAAGAGAACCCTAAAAATCCACAGTGCCTTGGCATTACAAGAGCATCATATTGGATCTAGAGAAGACTCAAGGGCAAACCCCATCTAGTGAGGACAGTCAGTCCCTTCTACAGCATACCAACCTTAAGCAACGTAGACATGAGCCAATCTATTCCACTCCGCAGAAGAACCAGGAGTTGGTCCCCTGTCCTCTATTTAGCAGTACGGCCACCGCCTTTCAGGTCATCCCAGCCTAAGGTGACTGAGCACTGCTGACTTACTAGAGAAGCTGAAATACAGGAGGTAGAGATGGAGAAGCTGCTACATAGTTGAGCCCGTTTTTTGTTGGTTTTAATCTCAAAATGTTCTAAGAATTGTTTCACAGTGATCATTTTGTGGATCCAGAGGTGAAATACTCCTTGCATTCAGGAACCAACAGTGGATGTTCACACACACAAAAAATTATGTTGTAGACAACAGTCTTTACAAAAACAGATGTGATATAATGAACATCAGTAACTGATATGACAGAGCAACTCACTTTCCATCTCTGCCTAAATCCTTGTCCAGAGATCTGAATGTCAGTTAGACAAATAACGTAACTAGAAGTGCCCCTGCCTGCACACACCAAAAAGAAAAAAAATTCTTGATTTGACTTCAAATAGAACCAAAATCCAAATTACCTGAATGTAACTCATACTAGAAACCCAAATTAAAATTCAAAGATGACCTCGGAGTTGCATCAAAGTAATCTGATCTGGATTTTAAACTGACTTCTTTTGTTACTTTAAGCTGAATAGCAAGAATATTTTTAACTTGGACTAACAAAAGAGTATTACACACCAACTTTTTCTGAGATTATCTCATCCTTCAAGCATAGCTTGCCTCATTTATTCAATTTCATATGCATAACGATTCTCTATCAAAAAGCCTTTGCAATAAAATGTATACTAATCACAGGGTCTTCACTCTTTATTATGCTTCTTGGTCTCACAACTGCATACATGACCTCCCAAAGGTTGCTGAAAAGAAGCCTAGATTGATTGATTCGGGGGGGGGGGGGGGGGGGGGGGGGCCACACACACACAAAAAATCCCAAACTGACTGAGTTTCGAAAAATATCTCTAGCAATTTTTTTCCCCACTTCATCAGGAACTGTTTGATTCTACAGTTCCAGCGAACATAACATTTTTCAGTAAGCCGTGGAATTCAGCTTTTTGGTGCAAACAGAAGCCTGACAGTTTGTTCACTGACGTACTACTGGAAGCCCTTTGTCAAGAAGGCAAGGGTGACTGGTTTACTGTCCATCCTATTGTGCTGTTCTACAGATTCTGAGAGAAGGAAATCACAGAAGAAATCTTATTTGCAACCAAGAGAAAAAGGAGAGTTGAGAGCTCCCATTTAATCCATCTGAAAAATGAGCAACTGAAATCCGCTAAAAGCTCTAGCTTTACTAGCATATATGGGGTAAAAGAGTGGAATTCTTCAAGGAAGTTGTTTAGGTTACAATACCAGAAATTGAGCATAGGAAATATAAATATGTAAAAAAAAGTATTTTGCAGACAACAATTATTTTTTTAAATAATCCAAGTCATAGCTATACACAAAAATAAAATTAAAAAAAACCAAACCTTTGAAGCCTTTTTATACTTAATTCATGCTTTGCATATTGTTTGATTCTCCATACAATGAAAAGGGTCATCTAGGATTTTTAAATATTGAGGTTCTTCTGTACAGTCCCAACACCACCACACCTGTCACACAGAACCAGACAGGAAAAACCAAAGTATTTTTGCAACTAACATTTAAAATCAGTAGGAAAGTGATGTTTCAATGTAGCATGTGATGCGGCTGAGCATAAGTCTGTACTATAGTTTGCAAATCACTGCTACAAAAGATTGAGCACAGTTAGTCAAGTTTCTTCATTGCTGGGGGGATAGGAATAAAAATCTTGGTTTTGCTAAAGATATTCATTTATCTTTAGTATTAGTTGCCAATTTCAACACCATGATGTCCTGTGTTATGTGAATGATAACACAAATTTGTGCCTCCCATATCCCTCGAGATCACCTTCATGCATATATCTGGCATTTTTGCATATGATAGAGATATTTTTGCTCCTTTAAAGATACATGAACTACATACAATCGCTGCAAAACTAGTTATATAAAATAATGAACAGTTTTTTGAGCTAACATATATTCAAAATATAGATACATGGCAGCCCCCAAATGAAACAGAATTACAATTTGCATGATTTACTGATACAAGGCTGCTTAGTTTTTATTACCACTAAGAAAAGGAAAAAATAAAACTGTGAATACTACAGTCTTTTATTTTAATATATGCAATGAAAACAAGGCCAATATAAGCCAACTTCTCCCCTATAATTTTGTTGACTGTAGAGGTAGCCTTCTACTGTATACAATCCATACACCAACTAACATTCCCACTCTTTTTCAGTTAGTAATCCTTCTCCACATAAAAGGTGTGGTTCAGCTTGAGACATTTAAATGAAGGTGTCCTTATCCAAGCTAGGTCTAAGGTACCAGTAAAACAGAGAAACATAGGCAACACAACAGAGGCAAAGAACCTACATAGCTGGCTCTGAAGTCGACACCTAACATTTGATAGCTGAGTAGCTCCTAGATGCCACTGGCTGCGCTGACTGTGCAGTGCAGTTGCTCACAGGGAGCATCTGAGATGCCAAAGGCATCCCATCCCGCCCGCTGCCCGCTGCTGCTCCAGGAGGATGCAAGTCTCTCAGAGGCCTCGCATCTGTTCGCCCCATGGGGATATTCCAGAGACTCTAGGGAAACTCAATGGTGCCAGATACCTACATTTAAGCAATCAAATTAAGACTTATAAAGGCAGGTTTGACACCTATTTTCACAAGCGGACACCTAGAGAAAGTGTTTATGTGTGTGTGTGTGTGTGTGTGTACTACACACAAACACATTTCTAAGTGCCATCAGAAAAGGTTTTAAAATATTTTTCGCTTCTTGCCTCAAAAGAAGGCTTAATATAGAAGATCAGTAGCAAAAGTGACATTTCTTTCCTTTTCACATTATGTTCTCAGCCTACGAATACCTTTAATCACACCTAAATCTTCGAAAATACTCATTTAATCCCCATTTTCTTGTCATCTCCAATTCTGAATAGATTTTACTGTTCGCAATTATTTGTTTCGCGTACCTCTGAGATCAAAGCTACTCAGAGCAGTAACTCTGACCCTTGTGCTCGGCTCCTTGAGGGCTGGTGTTTTCCAGGCTGCCCACAGCAATGCAATTCTTTCAAAGAGTGAAAGGCTGCTGACCACACAGCTGTATCACACCTCCAGCTGACTGCTGCTTGCAGGGCAGCAGCAGAGAAAGGAATTCTTTTATTACTCTTAGAATTAAAAACCGGCTTTTTCTTCAGGAACAGGAAATACAGAAAAGTCAAAAGAAAAAAAAGAGAGTGGTGTTACAAAAATATTACAAGGGAAGAAAGGAAATCAGCGAGCAGGGCAGAAGAAACATACATGAGGGACCTAGTTCTTTCCTCTTGAGGCAACATGTTTCCTTCCTATCCCTAGTATACAAGTGAATGTATGGTATCAACATAAATGATAATGGCAGAGAAAGCATAGTAGTTATGCTACACTATAGAATGAGAACATAGATAAACTGATTACATATCATTCATACATATTATGTGTTATTCACACAAATAATCAGCACAAAAATATTAAATCACTGACAGGGCTTTGACTCAGATTTCACTTTCCAGACATCTTCATTTGCACAGTACCTATCTAATCAGGCTTTCCAATTAAAGTGTTTATTTTCTTTATAATGAAGACAATAATAAAATATTTAGCTAAGGACAATGTAAGAAGACAATGCAAGTTGTCAAATGTACCGGTAACCTAAATATAGTACTCTGATTTGTAAACTGCACACTGCAGTTTTGTGTTAAGTTTAGGATTATATTTTATGCTTAAACTGAGTCATTAAAAAGCTGTATTTTGAAGTGATTCCTTTCAGAATAAACATAGTATGCCTTATCTCAACTTGCAGAGTTAATAAAAACTACACAGATTATCTTAAAAAAAGGAAGAGGCTATTGATATTTTCAAGTGAGGGGGGATGTTAATTCAGCTTTTGTTGCACTGAGAAGTCATTTTCTGTCAGGAAAGCATTGACTCCCATTTACTAGTTAACTCATCATCTAAACATGAACACACTTTACAGATATGGGGGGGGGGGGAAAGTATTTTCCAACCCTATATCCCTGACCATGAAAATACCTGCATTTTAATTTTGTGATTAGCACCACTGAAATCAACTGAGATTCTCAGGAGGCTGGAAACAGACGCCAAATCTAAGCAGGTACGTCTTATTACAGACATGCTTTGCAATGTCATTTGGTATCCGCTTAAAAAAAAGTTTCATTGTTGATATCAATGCTAGGAGGTACTCAGATTGCCATGAAGACACTACTTTCTCGGGAATTTTACTCCGTTACAGCCACAGGCAGACATCCAGTAGAGAAAACGTGCAGATCCACCACTCGCAGTGGTGTCCATCGTTCTCATTTCACACTAGAGCAACTCCGCCGGTGCAGGACGCAGTTCGGCGGCTCTGTGCTCTGGCACCGACGTACCCCCGCCTGCCCACGGACGGCGCGGAGCCGCCTGACCGACCCCCCAGCTCAAGCCGCAGGCGAGGCGGCGCGGCAGCGGCCACGAGGGGATTTCAGGCAGGTGTCGGGGGGCTCCGCTCTCGGCAGAGCCCGCGCCCCGAGAAGAGCATTTTCGCCCTTGAGTAAGGAGCCAGGCCTGCCCCCCCCCCCCCGCCACGAGAAGGACCCCCCGACCCCCGATGTCGCGACGGAGCCGGGGCCGCCCGGCCGCAAGGACGGGGGCCGGGGCTGACGCCGGGCGCCCGGCGGCGGTGCAGCCCCGCCGCCACGGCACCGGATTCACACCCGCCGTCCCCGCACCCAGGCAGGGCGGCCCCCGGCCCCCGGTCCCCCGGCCCCCGCCCGTTATCCCCTACCTGCCCGCGGGGCCCCCGGGATGCCTCTGAGGGGGCCGAGCTGCCTCAGCTGGAAAAAAAAAAAAAACAAAAACCACACCAAACTTTCCGGACGGCCTCGCAGCTCGGCGGCGGCTCCGCACCCCCCGAGCCGGCGGGCAGGAGCAGGACGCCGAGGCTGAGGACGCCGAGGCTCTTCCCCGCCACGGCCCGCCGGCCGCCGCCAGCAGCCGCGGGGAGCGCGGCCCCGGCGTCCCCCCCCCCCCGAGCCGCCGCCGCCGCGGGGGGAGGCGGCCAGCGCCGCCCGCCGCCCCCCGCCGGGACCCTCCCCCGGCGGCTCCCCCCGTGACGAGGAGGGGGCCCCCCCCGCCGCCGGGGGCGGCAGCGGGAGGGCGCTGCCCACCGCCGGCGTGGCCGTGCCTTCACGCCGCCCCGTCGGGGCTCGGGGAGTGGGCACGGCCCGTTTGGGGAGGGGAGGAGACCCCACGTACAGCCGGGGTGGTGGGGGAGAAACCTGCAGGGAAAGGAAGCAACGCGTTGGTGTGCAAGCAATAACCCCCCAAAAAGCAGGGGAAAAAAGGAGAGGCTTAAAACAATTTGTAGTGCTTTTAGGAACTATTCGCACTAGGCTTACAAACTGGCACCGACATGCGCAATTCAAATGCCAAACTTTGGCTTTTCTGACAAAAGTCTCCAAGAATTCAGCTGTCTTCAAGGTGTCTTCAAAAGTTTCGGTTTTCTTAGGCAAAAGTGACAGAGGACCAGTTTACAAAACCCTCTCATGTCTACAAGCCAAAGTCCAACGGTATCTGTCAGAGCAGCCAAGGAGGCAGCTGGGACTCATCAGGTAATCTCTTGAATAGCTTCCTTGATGCCAGAGTTAAGAATCCCCTCCATGGACAAATTTAAATGTCACACCTTACCCCTTATACCTGGAAATTGTTCTTAGTCCGTTTTGAAGCTGCCAGTGATCATTCAGCACTGTACAGTATTAGTCTATCCCAACTTTCACTTTAAAATAAATCTGTGGAGCAATTTCAACACAAGATTGCAAAAACAGTTCTAAGTGTGAATTATTCTATGCATCCATTCAAATACAGGTAACAAATTGACACAAAAGTTATTAAAACTTGCACTAGAGATCAACCCTTTCACTGCTGAGCAAAGCAATAAAAGAATGGCATTACATTAACATTATGCAGTCTACTAAGTGACAGTTCATAAGCAGCAGGGAGGACTAGTATTTCCTTTTTTTGAATCATCTATACTCATGGACTTGGCAACTTCCTCCCATCAGAAAGTTCCAACACACAGTATATGAAATGTCCTTTGTTCTACTGTTCTTACATTGTTGATGTATGAAGAGTGAACACAGATGACAGGTTACAACCTTCTTGATAAAGCCAACTACAGCAAAAGCCATTTTAGGCCCTTCATGAGGAATAAGAGAGGAAAACAGAACAGGGAGTCCCACCACAAATAAAAAGATTTGGTTTAGATAAAAAATAAAAATAGAAATAATAAAAAATGCAATACCTTGTGTGGAAGCTGGTAGTAGGCAGTGAACCCCTTGTCAGTCAGTAAAACACTCTTTCTTAAACAGAATGCTTATTTTTAAATATTGAAAAATATCGCTGGGGAAAACAACCCGAATACAGGAGCCAGAGAACACAGGATCTTACTCAGCAAGTGGAAGATGATAGAGGAGGTTCTGGGAATCATGAAATGCCAACCTCAACACCTAGGACAAGACGTGCAGCGCTCACAATAAAGATAGGAAAATCAAGTATTAGGAGACAGGGAAAAATTCTTGCAGGCTAAAAAATACAGACAAGTATCCCTACTTTAAAAAAAAAAACAACAAAGTTTCTTGTTTACCTCACAACTATACTGAAGTTTGCCAACAGCAACAAATGATGTTGGAAAAAACTCTAGAACCCCACGGCTTTAATTTGAATCCGTACTTCCTCCTATCTTCCACTAGTAGCAATTCAGAGAATCCTCTACCTTCCAATTCTACAGGCTAAGGGAAAAGGAAGCTTCTTGTTAAGAAATTGAATATATATGTTTTAACTAGCTCTTTCAAGATGAGGAAGGTTCTAGTTTAGTCCAAAAGGTGGGGTGGGGTTTTGTTTGTTTGGTGGTTTGTTTGTTGGGGGACTTAGAGGGTTGGTTTGGGGCAGGGGGTTTAATAACTTTAGCATAGGGACTGTGAAGGAAATCATTAACCTTGGCTTAATTACAAGACTGAATTTAATTTTCTTGCAGGTTTCATGCTTCAAAGCTTCCCTGATTTTAATGTTGAAATGTATATTTTAGATAACAGGTTTCACAAATCAAATATTCTGGAAAAAGTTTCTGCATATTTGCAACCATATGCAGAAGAAAGGGACTTCTCTCATTTTAACATGAGAAAATATATATATGAACTTGATGAGAGAACATTAACATTGGCTACAGACCTGTCTCTGTTCTTGACCAAAGCCTTAACGTGTGCCCTTGGTGGCTCCTCATGGATATCTAGCTGTCAGCTCAAGATGACTACACTTCTACAAATTCTCCCTTTGCTTCCTTTTCTTAATCATGAACAATACCGCTATATAACCTGAAACACTGGCACAATGCCGGAGGAGGTTACACCTTCAACTTATCCCTCTGAATCACATCAAGCTGAAATGAAACTTTCTATTATTTTTGGCACACAGCACTAAGTTTCTTGCTCATCTACATAGATGACGTTCTCCTTTGGACTGTCATGTTTTAACTACTGAAAATGCTTTATATGGCTGTGCCACCCTCCCTGTCTGTACCCTTTCAGAGAGCTACCACAAAAATAATCCTTTCTGACCTGTCGCTTTGACCACATCCACTTTTCTCACATTCTTTATCATGTCAAACACAAGCCACTTGGCTTTGATTGCATATCCTTTTAATGTTCCCTTCCCAGGATGCAAAGTGGGGTTTCCATTTCCAGAGGACTACAGCACCTGTCTCCATCTCCAACTTCTGAAATGATCAAATACTTCCACACTATCTCTTATTTTGTCTCATATATCTGAAAGTAGTTCAAACATCCATTAAGCTGCCTCATTCTTCTAAGTCATTCTTCAAAGCTTTCTTTACTGTGAGTCTTTTAACAATTACTTTTATATTTTATAATTTTTTTTTTATGTATCACAGCAATTAAGGAAGTTTTTCATTAAGAACATGGACTATTGTGTTGATTAGTATGTTTACATCATGTCCCAGTGGCAAATTCTACCCATCTACTTCTGGTCCAATAGATGCTCTCTGTAAGCTCTTGGTTCTGATACTATCCTTTTGCTTTTTATACAACTTTGAACAGAGTGGGGATCCTAGCACTCAAATGGAGGTCCTTGAAGTTACAGCAACAACACAGGGAAAACAAAACAAACCAAATAAACAAACTACCCCCCCCCCCAAAAAAAACAACCCACCAACTTTTTCTTCAGTTATACAGAACTATTCCATAGTTACTATGGTAAGTAAAAAAAAAAGTGTCCTCTTATTTTAGGCTGAGATAATTAAGCTAGTAAACTAGGACTAAAAGCTACGCAGCATTTGGATTCATAACGCTGTCACACTCTGTTATCAATGACCCTGTAAACTTACAGTGAGGCCAGTAAAACTTCACACACAACTCTTAAGTTTAACTCACCTGAGGGTCTATTAACTGCAGCACTGAAAGAGTTGATACTAGCATTACAAAAGTTTGACCTGGTTTGGAGATAAATTCTCACAGCTTTTTTTTTTTTCCACTTTAAAAAAAATGAATTATGAATTTTAACTGGAAATCTTTATGAAATCTTAATGAAAAAATAGTATTTTGTTTCGTGCTTGCAATTACAAAGAATTGTCAGCCAAGACCTCAGGTAGGGACACACGAGAGAGAGAACGCTGGGGGAGTAGTGGCAGGCCAGAGTATCAGAGACCATCAGCACTGCCTACTCCCGCCCCCAAGTGCATAACAAGTGCTACTCTACTACTGTTGTACATTCCAAACGAAACTTCAGTTGCTGCTTCCCCCAGTGCATTATGGCCCTAGCATCCCTTGCGCCCCCATTCCCTGCCTCTCGGTAACTCCTCACACGTTCTTCACCTTCCCGGTGAAGTCAGCAAACCGCTGCCAGACCCGAAAGAACTGTTACCGCCCGCCACCCCTGCCTGCTACGCCGCCCAACAGGGACTGCGCCCGGGGGTTATGGGCAGGACCCGCCCCGCCCCCTGCCTGTGCCCCGCCCCCTGCCCCGCCCCGAGTCGCCCGCGGGAAACGCGGGGCCAGGCTCCGCCACCGGCTCCGGCAGTGTTCCCGCGGCTTGGGGACAGACCGGGGGAGAGCCGCCCCCCCGCCATGCAGGGGAAGGGTGTCGTGTCCCGTCCCCCCACCCCGAGTTCCGTTGCTCAAGGCTCTGCATTACTGCCTTTTCCCTTAAAAAGTGAAAGGGAAAAGGTTTTAAAAATGCAGACATTGCATCCTGCCTGCAGAGAAAGAGCTTCAGTTCTTTACAGTAGTTCTAAATTCAAGCATTCACTTCGGAGTACTGTACCCTGAATGTAACTGCACATATACTAAATAAAACCTTTATGAAAGTAATTTATACTTCAAGCATAGCTCAGCGGTCAGCCATTTCTTCCCTGTGAGGGTGGTGAGGCACTGGAATAGGCTGCCTAGAGGGGTTGTGGCTGCCCCATCCCTGGCAGTGTTCAAGGCCAGGCTGGATGGGGCTTTGAGCAACCTGGTCTGGTGGAAGGTGTCCCTGCCCATGGCAGGGGGGTTGGAACAAGATGATCTTTAAGGTCCCTTCCAACCCAAATCATTCTATGATTCTGCAATTTTCTTTGAAAAGTACTTATACTCACTGCTAGGTACACTGTTTCCATGGAGACTTCCTCAGATATTCCAGGGTGAACATTCTTAATCTCTTGTTTTCTTTTCATTAATATCACTTGTCTTCCTTTCAGGATAGTTAACTCGGGCCTCTACAATTAAGGCATTATCAGAAAGAACACTGAAGAGGGAATGCCAAGTAGAGAAGACTGCAGCAAAGTAGCAACTTCTACAAAATACTAGCATGTAACACAGAGAAAGAATCTGTTCTGTAATCAGAAGTATGGTTTTGCAACCTGATCCTAATATGAAAGAAATCTATGCTCAACATCAGTTTCAGTTTAGCATCATCAGTATTAAAAAAAGCCAGACTCCTGCCAATATTTAAATATTCTTCTTTGAAGCATCAACAAAGGTGAACGCAATTTTGGTCATCTCTAAACACAGAATACACAGGGGGGCACATCTTTTCCCTACATGCCACAAAGGGACAGTTCTTCACGTTTTATAAACTCAAATTCAAGTTTCATCATGCCTAGAGATGTGAACTGATTTCCGTTAGCCCACATCTGATGTTCACAATATTTTTTACTTTATCAGAACAATTCCCCAAGAGAACCTGCAATCAGAAACTATTTGTTCAACAAGACCACCAGGCACCACCTTAGCAAGTTAGCAGGTAAGTCAATATGCACATGTATAGACACTCCTACTGTAAATGGTATCACTTGCAGCTTCTCTTACTATTCCTCATGCCCTTGCAACTTGGCAAGCATTTACTCTAACTCTGTAGTTGATGCCCAGTTTCTCAGCTTTTGTTGGTGGGTAAGACACATTAAAAACTATTCCTAAGAGGTATAAACTACATGACTTGCACCTAAACAGAACATACTTGATGCTTCAGTTTCCTGCAGCTGGACTAACAAAGTGTTTATAGTGTACCAGATTTTAGCTTTCTGTCTTTTTTCCCCAAGCAGGTAGGGGGACACCAAGACATCCAAAAGGATGCAGCGTGCCCCCCCCCCCCCAAGTAATCTTTATTGATTCACTAAGTTCTGAACAACTGTAAATTTCAGAAATATCTCAGTTTTGCCTTGCAATTATATGTGTCAATCTTACCTATACAAGCTCCAAGGTAACAAGCTGGAGTTACATTCATTCCACTTAGAACAACAGTAAAAAAGTGCAAAAATGGGCCTCTCGGGACATTCCCATAAGACAATAAAACCCAAGTTGCAGCATCCTTCAGAACTCCAGACCCTATCTTACAGTAGCATGCCAATTCTAGTCATATACAGTATTACAAACTGATATTCAAAGATAAAAGGTGTCTATGTTCTTTCTTCCTTTGCGTTCCTGCAGCTCTTCACATACAGCTACCCCAAACAGTGAAGTCTGAAGACACTGTGTTTGCCCATGGTATTATTTTGGTCCTCACAGAAAAACCTTACCCAGAGAGGTACAACCCTTGTTGGTGTTTTTTCCTTCAGCCCTCCTATTTTTCGAAGTGTGGTTTATTGTCCATAGAACAGAACTGAAAATGATCCTGCCACAGCTCTCAAATCTAATTCTGCTCTGAGTTTTGCCCTTAGGGATCAACTCTTTATTTCTTCCTAACTTCTCTCCACTGAGTCCTAGTTCCCAATCCATGCAATGTAATCCAGGCAGTTATAGGTGCATGCTTCACTGGCACTAAATCCAGAATTTAGTAATTTAAGAATCAGGGCAAACCTAGGCACTCCTAAAAGTCAGTAAGGGCTTAAGTTTCCATCAGTAATGACTCCCAGGCACTTATTTTTAGATCATTAGTAGCTACATGCTGCCAGTGCTGAGGAGGTGACCTACCTCACCATTAGGTCCCACCTGAGTCAACAAGCTTAAGTGGAAGAATGCCTACCAAATCTTGAATTCAGACCAAAAGGCAGTAATTTGGTCACATCTTATGTAAATGAGTATCAAAGAAAATGACTGCAGACACCTTAATTTTCTTTAATACCATTCACACATTCAAGATGCAAGTGACTGGCTGTCTCTGCTTGACACAGATTCAAACTTTCCACACCTCTCCCAGGTGAACATGTGAGATATTAATGCATTTTTAAAGTGATAGGGCTACGCAATAAAGCCTCTGAGGTTATCCCAACATGCGTTGTAGTAGCTGCAGCAACTGTTCTGGGGGAGAGCAGAACCTCAGCCTACCAAGTTGGGGTACTGGAAGGAAGGAGTACTGGGCTCCAATCTCTCTCTACATATAACTAAGTATTTCATCTTAAAGTGCTAGCACTGATCTCTTTCTGCATTAAAAATACAAAAAATACAGCCATACCTTTCTATTGAAAGGCTGTTGAACCTCCTCCCTAACTGCATCACATGCTTTTTTTATAGATCATTCTATATTTAGCAAGATGCAATTTCCATCAGCACACAAAACCTTTATGAACTTGGTAATGAAATTCACAATACAAAAAGTCAATTTCCAACTTCACGTTTCATTTTAAAAAAATAATTAAAAAATCACACTGTGTAATGATGTTAATGCCTATCTGCCCATAATAACTTGTTAATGGGCATTTCTCTGGTGTTATAGGTATGAGATATCAGAAATGTCTCAGTTACAGAAAAGGCTTCAAATGGAAATTGCATTACTTTGGATACCAAAGCCAATCACCACACAACAACATTTCATTAATTCTGCTGCCCCTGAACTACTCGTGACGCTGTACTTCAAGTTTACTTCCCACTTTGTATTAAAGAGATAAATGAAACTAATGTATGGAAACAGTTAGGCCCAGGTCCTCACTTAAAAAAGGGAGGGTGCTCAAGAAGATACTTGGACACCACCAGTTTTCATACCACATCTTACTGCCACCCAAAGAAACCACGTTTATTCTTAAGATAGGAACAAAGTCTTTTACAAACTGGAACCAAACTGCTTGCCATTAGTGAGCTGACTAGTCTTAGCTCAAGACATATCCTGGATGAGGATCTCCAAATTGTACGTTTTTCCTGTCTTGCCAATAGCATTAACATGCATTTCATGGAAACTACATATTACATGTGAGGGACTTAGAAGTCCACTGTAGGAACAAGAATTGGACATTGCAGCATGTAAATACTTCAAGAGGTTAGCCTGCTGTTATCCACTGACTGTTCCAGAGCACTGTAAGGACAACACAAGCATGTAAGTTTAATCTTAGCACTTAGTACTACATTGTTTCAGTAGAATTTATGAACACTTAATACCTTAAAATAATATAAAGAATAACTAGGCAAAAAATGATCAAAACATATTTTGAAAGTATTTTATAGGCTTAGAAGACAAGCTAAGGCAGTTCTCCAGTAAATACTGTACCTCTAACTACATTCCAGCCTTGTCTTCAAATGCAACTCTTAGATGACTTTAGTATAAAATGTTAAAAAAAAAAAAAAATCTTAATTTTAAAAGAAAAAGCAGCACGTGAGGGTAGGTATTGGAACGATACATTTTTTTGGCTTCACTTTGGTAGAATATATTGTTTACTGAAACATTGCTAAAATAGTACAATGCTATATAGTAATCAAAACTGACATACAAATTCTGATCAGCAGGGCTATTTTTGCTCGTCTCCTCCAAGAGACAGAAGGAAACAAAAATGAAGGGTTTTGGTAAGGAATTTTGTTTGCACATTGCAAAGGCTCCTCACACCCTCTCTCCCCTTTTTTCACTCCCAAACAGAACTTCATCAGCACATAAGATTCAACTCTACAGAAACAAAATGCTACACACAGACTGCACTCACATGTAACTTTGGGTCACTACATGATTTCATTGGCCTGTGGCTTCTCAAGCTGCTCTCTACGTCACTCTAATTTGGAGGGCTAAGCTGTACCTGCAAGGCTGTGTTCCCAATGATTTTGTCCTGCAGCACTGCTCCCACCATAAGCTACAGAAGTTTCAAGAATGAAGCATAGCAATACAATCCAGATGAGAAACAAGGCACGAAGGAAAACAGGAGCATAGGGTACCTATTGTAGTTCAGGATGGCGTAATATACATATTTCACTTAAAACAAACAAACTGTAGTTTTCCAATAATGAAAAAAAAAAAGTGCATTTTCCTTTTCCCTAGAAAATGGAAAACTCAGGGAGGAATGTTCCATCTCTCCATATTTTCTGAGGCCAAAAAGTTGGAAGAGGTCATCGCTAGAAGTTTCTAGTCTCATTTCTACACATTTATCCAAGGCTTTCTCCAGACTTCTAGGACTGAAACTTTCTACAGAGTTGTCCATCCTATTCAAGTCTTGTGTTTATTTAATATTCCTGCAATGACTGATGAGACAGCTAATCAGCACCTGCTCTTCTGTTAAGAAGTTATAATCTCGCTCTATCAAACTCCACTGCCCACTAAATCCTTTATTTCCAAGTCTAAACAAAAGCACTTCCTTTTTAAGTACGTAAGCAGTTTTGTCTCAGTTTAAAGATTGTCTACAGGGTATTCACTCACCTCTGCCTCTTTTCCAGAAATGGATTCTTTCACTATTCCTCCCCCCGGCCTTTTTTTGGTCAGGAGAGCTGTCACCAGTGTTGCCTGTATAATCCTGCAATATGGAGCAGGAATGCTCTGTCAGCTATGCTGGTTTTAAGAATATTGCTACTGATTCTGAGCTGGCACTTTGCAAAGAAGCCCCTTACATTTTACCTTAAGCCAGACACAAATAGTGGAGTTTACACTTATTTAAGAACTAAGAAGGGTATTTACATAGTGGCTTAAGATGCAAGTTGGAAGTGTTTGGCTATTTACTAAGTTCCCGATTCTGATTTTAAGTTTCAGTTTTAGCTGTATTGAACTAGTCAGAATTAACTTGTTTTGGCATTATGTATAGTGACAGCTGCAAAGCATTGGAGCCACCAACTGTTCAAACATGGCAACAGCTACCTAACTTCTATTTCAGAGTAGTTTATACAAAACACAATGTGCAAAGTAAGTTCTGTCACCACTGAGTTTCCTTCATTACTCAAGACATAGTATTATCACATTTATCCTATTAAAATTCTGAAAAATTCGTATTTGATTAAAACTATGTAAATTTATCTCAGAATTATATTGATACCTCTAAAGATGACATGAACTTAAAACTCTAGAAGCTCTTCCAGTTATCCTTTCAATTAGATGCTCAAATTAAAGACAGTTATTGACAGAGGTATACAGCAGATGCAGTTTCTTGTGCACCAGTTCATAAAAACAAGTTTATACAAGCCTTTTATAAAGAATTTTACACATTTATCACTGCAAACAATTATAGCCATATGTCTCAAATACTTAATGGCAGTTAATTAATAAATTAATCAGCAAAATGGAAACAGTCACTTCAGAGCACACTGGTAAAAAAACCTACATGTTCTGCTCAAAGTATACCTCTAAAAATCAAGAAAATTGTTGGCAATTGTTAAGTTTATATTGAACTTTTATCTTCAAATCCAGATATGTATTCATACCCCTTATTTCAGTTCCTCACAGTGCCTACTTTAACCATGTATTTCTGTTACTGAGCTGTACCAACTCAGTTGAGGCAGCTGAATGTCTCAGCTGTTCCAGGCTCTGCCATTCTGTAGAGTGGAGTTGAATGGACCACTAGCAAGTTTGCTGATGATACCAAACTGGGAAGTGCTGCTGACTCTTTCGAGGGACAAGGTGCCTTGCAGAGGGATCTAGATAGATTGGAGCACTGGGCAATCGTCAATGGCATGAAATTTAACAAGTCCAAATAACAGATTCTGCATCCACTATAAATTGGGAGAGGAGTGGCTGGTGAGCAGCCCTGCAGAAAGGGATCTGGGGGTGCTGGGGGACAGCAGGCTCAGCGTGAGTCAGCAGTGTGCCCTGGCAGCCAAGAGGGCAAACCCCATCCTGGGGGTGCATCAAACACAACATAACCAGCCGGTCAGAAGAGGTGATTATCCCGCTGTATTCAGTGTTGGTGCAGCCTCACCGAGTACTGTGTGCAGTTCTGGGCCCCACAATTTAAGAAGAATGTTGAGGTCCTTGAATGCGTCCAGAGGAGGGCAACCAAGCTGGTGACAGGGCTGGAAGGAATGTCCTGTGAGGAGCGGCTAAGGACTGTGGGCTTGTCTCGTTTGGAGAAGAGGAGGCTGAGGGGCGACCTCGTTGCTCTCTACAGCTTCCTGAGGAGGGGACGTGGAGAGGGAGGTGCTGAGCTCTTCTCCCTGGTACCCAGTGACAGGACGCCTGGGAACAGTTCAAAGCTGCACCAGGGGAAGTTTATACTGGACATGAGGAAGCACTTCTTTACCAAGAGGGTGGTCAAACACTGGAACAGGCTTCCGAGATAGGTGGTCCATGCCCCAAGCCTGTCAGTGTTCAAGAGGCATCTGGACAATGCCCTTACCAACATGCTTTGATTTTTTGAAGTGGTCAGGCAGTTGGACTAGATGATCACTGTAGGTCCCTTCCAACTGAACTATTCTGTTTTCACCTGAATTCAATCAGCACAAGTGAAGGAACACCTGGACAATGTGATCTTTGAAGTTTATTGAGAATTTTAACCAGTGTACAACAGTATCTACTGCTAAATTGAGTTTGCAAAGCATCTTGGAACAAGCTGAGTTTATATTGCAGCACTGCAGTCTTAGGGTAGCAGACATGACAATGAATAAACTGCAGAAGCAAGCTACTAGGTAAGTCAACCATACAGCTCAACTAGGAGAAACCCAGAACTTCTTACAAACCAGATCAGTTTTACTTCATCTTAACACAATGCTGCACTCAGCACTATGAAGTAATAGCTCAAGCATCTAAGAAAATTATTATAAATACAACTGAGGCAGACTCCACAGCGAGAAGAAACACCTTATTAGATCAGCTATGAGAAGCTTCATGACACAAACCTTTCTTTTGATATTTAAGCCATCCTAGCTCTGTTACTATCGCATGACCACCTAATTCCTTGATGGAGAAACAAGACTCCCCCATGAGCATATCAGAAGGGCTGTGGCAAGGTCATACTACAGCTCTGTTCACTCTGTATCCCAACTGCAATAGCAGATCCCTAGGGAAGAAAAGAACATTTCTCCTCCATATCCTTCCAACTATCTGTGACTTCAGAACTACTTCAATTACTGCTCACACTTTCTTTAAACATCCCTTAATGGATTCCATGTCACACACACCCCCACCCCCCCCCAGTTTTGTCCAATTGCACACCCCACCACTCCCAACACACTTGGACATCTTTCCATGTTTGCAATCCAGCTAAGGCAAAAAAGCCAGAATTTCAGGATTTCAAAAAGAGGAGAAAACCTTATGTGCTTCCAGGTTCAGCACCTGCACTGTCCACAGCTGACTTCAGTCATCAGAAAATGCATTCAAGCAAAAAACCAGTTTCTTCCCCCCCCCAAACAGGTTTTCTTTGGAAGAATTTAGTTTCATAGACACCACCAATGAGAATGAGGGAATACACATAAAATGCTCGTGTTTTGTCAAGCCACAGTGATTCCTTCTGTTTCCCAATCATTTGTAGCAGATATTACGCAGGAAGTCATTTTACTAACCAACCTCTTCTTTGCCTTACATCACATTGTGTGGACATAAATATATACTAGCTTTTGCATATTAGTAGCATTCCCATACACATATATTTACACATGACAAATATATGTACCTATACAGAGACATATATACATATTGTAAGAGAGAAGAAGTGTAGACTAGGGAAACAAGAAGCAGCTGTGAAGAAAGAACATTTCCTGAAGTTTGAATAAAGTAGGAAAACTCCCAGTTTGTTTATAACATTTCTAAGCCCCCTCAAGGACAAAGGTGTAACGTCATTTGTGAGCACAGTTACTTTTTTGACCTTGTGTGCTCAGGGAAAGGCTAGCCCTGAAAAAAGTCAGGGGAAATCAGAGAAATTTAAAAAAAAAAATCAGAGAAATTGCAAATATCTGTAGCTTTATTAAATGCCTCCCCAAAATGTTCTCTGGAATCCACAATAGTTATAAAAACTCTATCATACAGCAAGTTTAAACTAACATTTTAATATTACTAAAAAATGCTACAAAAGGTTCTTAATTATCTATACATGAACAGTGGGATGAATAACTATACTTAAGGGGAACAACATTAGCACTTCTTGCAATGCTAAATTCTGACTCTGGAGAAGCATGGTTGTGGTATAAGAACAAAAATACAGTATGAAATATTTGCAGTGCCTAGGTCCAATAATTTACCTCACTTGAACTTAACTGGAGGTGAACTTCCAAAGTTGTCTTTGAATTTAAAAATGAGATACCCAGCATCTTAAAAACAAACAAAACAAAAAACCAAACACAGCAGCGAGTCAGAAAGAAGATTCTCTACATACACCCTTCAACTGCAATCCTAGAATCCTAAAGAGATATATCCCTTTACCAAAAAAAATTAAACAGTCCATACCTCCACAAAATGGATAAAGGACCTTCCAATCTACAAACTTGACTCCCGTTAGTCATATTGTTGTGCAACTTCTATACATGAACACAAAACCACCTGCTCAAAGTCCTGGACAACCTGTGACTGGAATGTGACAATTTGGCAGCTGTAAAGTAAAAGCTATCCATCAAACATTTAATCAAAAGGATTCATCAGCTTAGAAGTGATTGAGTTTCATTACATAAAAGTAGGTCTATTGCAACGAATGCTGTTCGCATCTTTTTAGGTTCATCTTCATGAATCAGAGTGTGGTTTTGGAACTAGGTATCAAAAAAGCACCTGTTTTACCAAATTCTGAGTGTTTAATGTGTCAGATCACAGCTAAGTATCTCTGAGTTCGTTTCTGGTATCCCTGGACATATTAGTTGGGAAGACTGGAAGCTCCAACGGTACTCAGGTTGGAAGCAACATGTTAGATAGACACCAGTCAATTGTGATTTTACCTGCATATTAGGCTGCATAAATGAAGGAATCTGAGCATCACTTCTAGGTCTGAAGACCTTATGTACATTTTGCTAGGTCTTGTTCAGCAAAGTAAGAAATGTGACAGGTACTCCTCTTTATCAACAATCCCCTGCTTAACACATTCCCTCCAAGTTCCCTTTTTTTTTTCCTTCCCTTGTAACTCACTTTTATTGTTAAGACGGTGCTACAACATTCCATCGCACTTGCACACAAAAAAAGTACTGGTCCTTAGATTTCCTCCACATTTGCCCAAGAAGTATGCTTATTATTCTGGTATTTTAGGCACAAAGTGTCCTTTTATACTAGCATCACGGTGGACTAGAAAACTTTTAAACATAACAAAGTCAAGGAAGACTGGTACAAATGCTGCACTTTCGGAGTTGTTGGAAGATCTGAGGAATCTGAGAACTCTTAGCAAAAGGCAAACATAACCCCGATACTGCAACAGACCAACCAGGTCAATCAGGATTATCAATGCCTATGTCCTTACCATTCATGAGACTCTCAGAATAAGGCACACACAAACTTCCCAACTATAAATCAGGAGCACACCGGAGACCCAGACACCAGGGAAGTTCTGATTTTATTGGGGCCATAAGAAGCCAATAGATGAGGATGCTCCCAGTGAGTAAAAAGAGAGACAGATCTCTCACTAGCAAACAGAAGAGTGAAGCAGCTAGCTGCGGCCCTGACAGGGTGTTCAAATCATACGGGAGATTCAACTACTGATTAATGCACCAGTTCTACAGGTTACAGCTACCACATGAAAGAACACCACACATGCCCTGCCTTGCCAGTCAAACACAAGGTGGTGTTGCTGCCCTATGAAGTGGCACTCCGGGATCTTGAGCACACTGCACACCAGCTCAAGTCCCAGCATATCAAAGTGCTGCCTTTATTTCTCTGAATACCAGTGAACTTGGACATAAGGTTAAAAACAGATACCCACAAACAAGAAATTCAAGGCAACCTGGGTGAGCAGGAAACTTTGAAAGGCCACGCTTCCAAGCACGGGGCTGGTCTCATCACAATGGCAAGGATCACTTAATCCCAAGGAATGCTTCTGCCACAGCAGTACCTTGACCCAATCCAGAATCATGGTGTGGGAGTACCATCTGGTGGAGGTCATAACAAAAGGTATTACAACAATGGTTATAAGGGTGATTGATCTGGAATTTTCTGGTTTGGGCACAAAGGAAAACTTAACAGGTTTCTCACTGTTGCTCGTTGCCTGAGGCCAATATAAAAAAAAAAAAACAAAAAAAACAAACCCCAAACACAAAACAAAACCAAAACCACAAACCTGAATAGGGACAAAGGGACAGTTATTTTAATTCCCAGCTTAATTTCACTTAACGTTTATAGCTTTTCTTCTTTCAGCATGTTAAGGTGACTTGCTATAACCAAACAAAACCTAGTCTTTACCAAGGAGGGACCTTTACTATCCCCCCTGCTTCCTCTTCCCCCTCCCCACCCCCCAAAAATGTGGCTCTGCATGGAGTCTCTGGCTGAGAGACTGCTCAAGTAGCCTTAACACTACTTTGGTAGCCCCCCTACAGCATCTACCTCTCAGTCATTTCCTTTGCTCCCTATCTCTCAGCAGACAGGGAAGAAATAGATACACATTTTCATACAACTTCGATCTAGGTTTTGTTCCACTGTGCTTTATCACAACTCTCTAGATGATCACTAGCAAACAGCCTTTTTACCCATTTGTTGTTTAGATTCTTTGGCAAAGGCTCCCTTGCAGTTAACTTCTTTATAAAGGAGAGGGAAGGGGAAGATGTCCAAGCTCCTTCAGGCTGTGGAGGGAAGACTCAGCTTATCACTAGCAGAACTCAGAAATACATAGTCCATATGTTTTATGAATAAAGCACGTCCCTCAAATTTTTCTTGAATGCTAGACAGTTCTTTTGTTTCTGCAATGTCTGTTAAGAATATGCTTACGTTCTTGCTGGCTCCCCATGCTTCTTATAAAAGACTATAAGGTGGAATGTAACCTAATTTAAACGTCCTAGAAATTTGCAGATTTCTAGAAGTAGGTGATCCCCAATGTACTATACCTTCCCTATCCCCAAAGGGGAACAGGCCTACAAATCAATACACATTTTAGACCGAATTCTAATTTAGTACTAGAGAAGCACTTACCACATGGAACTACACATATGCATAGATGGAGCAAATAATTTTCAAGTCCAACTCCACATGGTTGCAGATACCTGAATGTGGCTCCAAGATACGGACACCATTTACCCAGCTGCCAATACCGAATGCCTCAGTATATACAGTGCTGTTCACAGCTCCCACAAACTATTTCCCCAGGTAACCACTCACATGTCAGAGCATGAAGTATGTCTGTCAAGGCCAGCGATGCTGCTCAAGTCTGGGTGGGAATTATACCAGTAGATGAAGGGTAGAGCTCAGATTCCAGGCTGTGTCCAGACATGCTATTTTGACAACTGCTACATGAAAGTAAGCCAGAGAAGCATCTAATCAGTGTGAGAAGCCTTACTTTTTGATATACTAGGTTATGCTGCCAGGAAACAACTTTACGATTTGGGGAGAAAGAGAAAGTAGTGTTAATACAAGAGTACAGGCATCTTCAGCTGGAATCCAGAACAGTCTTACAACACACCATCACAAAATACCACAGAATGTTCTCCAAGGCTTTGTTTCCTTTTTAACCACTACTCTCCATTCTCAGAGTGAAAAATTGTGAAATCAAAAGTTTTTTACTTCTGTGAAAAAATTTTGAAACCCACCAATTTGAAGTAGTGACCTATAAGGATTCTCAGTATCCAAGAAACTACAACCCACTCATGTCACAAGGAAGGGGAACTCTTCGCTTACCCTCTTCATGGAATAGTTCAAAACCATAACACTCCCTCCAAGTGCCAACCTGCCAACCCCCTCCCCCAAAACCAGATGACCCCCCCAAACCACTAAGCCTCCCTATGTATAATACATCACCAGAGCAGAATGGAAAAGTCAAATTAGAAAAAGTCAAAATACTTTTGGGCATACTCGATAGCCATGTTAGGATACAAGTAAGAACTGAGAACAGTCCATTAGTCCAGCAGACAAAGCTCTACAGGCTTTTTTCACCTCTCTCACTGGTCTGGAAAAAACCCCAAAAACTACAAAACAAACAAAGCAATATATACAACTGTTGCTGTGCTTATCACTCCAAGCAGAGTCTACCTCGACACTTTCTTGGAGAAAGTGTAGTTCTAGCCTCCCCAACATACAGGGTTTTCTTCTAGTAATTATTTTTCTCGCCTTTCCTCCCCTACTCTAGCCCTAAGTTTTAACCTCCATCCATCCCAACCTCCTCTCATGTTTAGAAATGCTTTAGTCAGACAAATACGATATGAATAAATGTATTTTTCTCCTCCAAATTCCAAGTGCAATACCTATTTGAATCCATGTACAACTGCATCTTTCAGTACATATTTGAATCCATGTACAACTGCATCTTTCTACCAACTGGGTGTTTAATTATTGGCTGAATTTAATAAACAAACCTTTAAAAGGGACAAAAATAACTTAAATAGTAGATACCAACAAGTGAACATCTGTTGTCAAAGTGACTGGTACAATCCTTAGACTTAAGTTGCTAGGAAATAAAGGTAAAAAGAAACATCCTAATTCAGAATACAGTTTCAAACAGGAGCTGACTCAGACCTGGCCAGACAAAGAACATGCTCACTTTTGTTAGCACTGATCTCCGTGGATAACCCGTATTACAGATGGCTCACGCAGTCTCCCTGAGCAAAACCTGCTTTCACTATCCTGCTAAAGCAGCCTCTCAAATGCTGCCAGCTAGGATCTACTCCTAATTCAACCATTTGATTTCACCTGGGATCACTGAGTTTCTGCAAACAGAGACATGTGAATGGGGAGAACAGGAAAGAACTACTTCCCTGACTACTTCTCCAGGCACCCAGATACTAAAGCACAGAGACCAAAGCAGAATTAAGAGCCACATTTTTTCCAGCATCTCCAGTCCTATTTTCCCACAAAGTCAGAGGTGTTCCAAGCCTACCGGCTGACTGTTGAAAATACTCCAAGGACCTCTAGTATGTTTCTTAATCATGACAGCTCCAAAATACTCTGTACACTCACTCTTGCAATTATGTCAGTAAGCACATTCGGGCTTTCTAACACCTAACCAGTTCTTACAGCACACTCGCACAGAAATCCAGTCCAACACTTTGAGAAACACCAGCTAGCTGTTATTGCAAGATCAGGGCTACATCTCTACTAGAAGATGCTAACAAATACAAGGAGCATGTATTTGGTGACGCACAGAATAATGTTAAAAAACAGCTGTATGACCTTCAGACTGGAACCAGATTATGAACTGAGCAGTTCAAAGGGCCCAACTTGCTCCTGAAAGTTAATCACCCTGTGCATTATCATACTGCAACAGGGGTTTGCAGAATTTCTATGTGATGGCTGAAAGGGGGCACTTCTTACAAAATGCTATTTCCTGCCACAGACCTTGAGAACATAAGCATAATGTAATTTTAAGACATTCATGACTTGCAGCGCAAGAGTTGTTTTGATAGACACACGGATATATACTCATGACTTGCTTTTATGCGTCTGATATTGATGCAAATGAAAAAAACTACATCTCAGAACTGTAGTAACTCACTCATACTACATTGTACCAAGAACTATTTACATAACGCAATCACACAGCTCCACCCCACATATAGTAACTTCCAATCATAAAATCTAGGTATCAATTACTGTTCAATCAGCATGTTTTTTAAAAGCTTTTGCTAGGTGAGAATTAAGATTTTACCTAAATTAAAAATGCATTAGCAGAGCTTATCACACACATAGATACTCTCTTATGCAGTTAAAGTTGTCCTTAAGCCATTCTTGTTTCATTATGAAACCTTTCATTTCAATGTTTTTACTGAATAATAAGAAAAATCTGATTGGCCACCTAATAGTGCCAATTTCTAGAATCTGACTGTAGAAAATGAGATACTTAAAAGAAGCCTCTCTTTAAGACACAGCTTTCTTTGGTCTTCGGAAAACAACTGGGAAAGTAAAAAAAACCCAACAAAACAAAACAAAACCCCCAAAATTAAGCCCACAGAGGTTTACAGGGTTTAAGACATAAAGATTTTCTATTTCAAAGTATGTACAAGCTTTCCAAGTATTACTGTAATATTCAGAAACTATGGAGTTAAGGCTGATTTCCCACATAGAACATGGGCCTTTGCCAAAGTAGCATGGGGGGGGGGGGGGAAGAGAAAAAGAAAGAAAGATACACACATCTCAAAACAACTAGTGACTCAATACTTCCTAAGTGCTCATATTTTACATCTCTGCAGCAAGGACAGTTAAAGAACTAGAGAAGTGACTAGAAAGTGCCATCCTGTACAACAGTAGAAGCAGCTTTCCTTCTGCATCAAGTACACTAAGCAGGAACTAGTTAATTTGTTCTATAGCAGGAAAAAAGCACTGCCATAAACGCACTTAAAAGATGTTATAGAATCTAAAAGATTCCAGATACCCACATGTCACCCAAAGGATTTCTTATTGTTGTACAATGCCTTATCCATTGTTAAAATCCAGACCATTTCTATCCAAACTGCTGACATGCCCCACAGCAGGACAGTTGTTCTAACATTCTTGTCAGTCACAGCAGTGTACAAGGCATAGAAAATACAGATTAAGTAACCATAGTTATGCTAGCCTCCTGCCTTAACTGAGCTTTCTACTCTTTTTCCCATCCATTCTTGTTTTCATCTTCCCTACCTTTAATTGCATCCTTGATCGCCTCCCATCTCCCAGGGAATATCACACTTTTTACAGCAGGAAACAGGCCCAAATATTTCTACCGCAAGTGAGACACGACCAGCCACCACTTATCTGCAGGTCAGATTCCCCAACATGCACCTCTTCAACCAAACTCACAAGAGCAGACATATTTTCCAGTGACTACAATATACAAAGGCTAGCACTCAAGCATTTGTCAAAGACTACTTTTTGTCTTTTCAAACATTACTCCATTAGGACTTCAGACTATACATTAATAGGTAGCATTACTCAGCTAGCCCAGCTGACAGTAATCCAAACCAGTCTGAATCCCAGATACGCACATAACGCCCATTACCAAAATAAGCATTTCTTCTGTTAATAGTCTCAGCTAGCTCTGTTCACCAAACGTGTAAAAATCCTGTTCCATACAAAGCATGCTGGCCACACGCAAGAGCCATTAAGAATTTTTTTTTTTTTTGTTTAACTAGGGAGATTCCTTCTCTTGGCCGCAGTGTGTGCCTAAACCTGGTACAGTCTGTGATGCTTGAAGGAATCAGTCCTTCTAGTGATGAACAGCAGTGCTAATCTCTTCCAAGTCACAAAAAGACATCTAAGGCTACCCAAATTACAGCTACTTGCATTTACAGCTTTGTCTGTATGGTTTATTATCGATTTAAAGAACCCAATCCAGTTCCTAAGGAGCCTGAAGTCAGCTTGTAACCAAGCATTCTGTATTTGGACACAAACTTGAATTACTCATGTCATGTCACCCTAGTGAGTTAAGTGTAATGAAAAAAACCCACCCCAAGAAACAAAAAAAACCCCAACCAAACAAACAAAAAAAGCCCCCAAAACCAACAAGTGAGCCCAAAATGACACCGAATTCACAGAATTGTTCATCCATTAAATCATTTTGGGGAAACTACGCAAAATTAAGTTTTATTTAACAGTAGGAATGAATGCTGTGGGGTTTTTTTTTTTCTTAGAAAGGTGGAAAATCTAAAATAACCAAGACATCTGTATTACAACTCTCAGCCTCCACTCATGGGGCCACTAGTCAGTCCCCCTCCAGCCACAAATCCTACTGGCTGTAGCCATTAACAGCCTTGTATTAAATCCTCTGTTAAAAACCCAACTTCACTCAATGTATGCAACACTTTGTTTGCCCTGTTTCAAACTACCTTCCAAAACGAGAAGCTTCAGAACTGGTAGCACACAACAATGCCAGGGTGGGAACGCATGTCTAGCCTCACCAATTCCAGACTGACAATTCTCATGCACCATGTTAACAGGTACCAGCCTCAATTCTTCTCCTGCTGACCATACCAAACGAGGGAAGACAGATGCAGGTTAACACCACTACACAGATATAAGAGACACAAGTGCAGCAGATAATCCATCAAGATGAATAGGATGTAGTAAATGCTGTAGAGAAGAATCCCCCCCTGCCCCAGCATCTTCTCATTTAGACATCATCCAAAAAGGCGAATAGGAAAACGAATGACCAGAAATTCAGACTCTTTGAGGAAAAAAACTGTAGACTTAATAGCAAGGATATGATGAAGAGTCACAACACAATGCAGTCCACTGCTTCATGATCAGTTGCTTTATCTCCGGTATCCATGACATTTCTGTGTTTTATATACTGACTGCCATTTGCCTATTCATCTGAAGCTACTAAACCCAAACATTTAGAGAGAAGGCGGCTTCGGGGAATGAATTCTAGACTAGTCATGGGGGGTGGATGGGGAGGAGAAAGGTGGTGTGGAAACAAACCCTGTAAGCCAAGTCCCAGATCTGAAGAAACCTGTGGGTCTTTGCAAGTAAGACTTTGTATAATGTATTTTAAAGATGAGAATTAGTGAAAAGCAGAACATGGAGTGTTACATTCATTTTCTCATGATAGTATGTCAGCTATGCAGGAGAGATACAACTCTGTGCCGCCACAGCAGGGGATGTCCCCTTCTAGTCCTATGTTCATTTAATACCTATAAACCAGCTATTACTCAAAATGTCTGCTCCTGACAGTCATCTCACTAGTTGCTTTGATATTCTAAGTCAACACACAAATGTCAATTCTAAAGAACTGAGCTGGTTTTTCAGTATCATCCAGTGACAAATTAGTGAAAAACAACTGCTTAATTTCCCAGCATGCTTTCAGATACTAAGAGGGTAGAGAGAGAAGTTTTCTATGGTTAACAAGACAAGGTTTTCCTTATAAGGCCAACTGTGCTATACTAGAACTTCAGGCAAGTATTAATACTGCTTGGAATTTCTTGCTTTTTGTTTAGAAAGACAAGACTAAGTTATGCTCTTCCTGCATAATACACATGGAAAAAAAAAATTAATTTTAGACAATTCCTAAAAATCCATGCAGGCTTATCTTCGTAAGTGCTAGGCTCACAGAAGTTCATGTGGCTCAGACGAATTCATAGCAGTTCACTTGAAAATTACCTGTATCAAAGCCAGTAGAAAGAAATAAGCTTCTCATCCACATGACAGTGTTTTAATAGACTCAGCTGAACACACCTGCAGAAAACACTTCTTGGTATTTCTGCAGTATTTTTAAACTGGCACTTGTTTCAGCTACCTAACCACTCCACTCAACCTTCTACAGAAACAGCGACAAGGCTCAGCTTATTTCAGTAAAACCAGCTGAACTTAGCAGCATTACTTCTCTCCCTACCGTCTTCCATGACCTAGAATTCAATGTGTCAGCTACACTGAAACTAACATACACAGGATTAACAATCATTTCTTAGGAGATACCGAAGTGACTATTAAAAGTCATTTACACAGAACTTGATGTACAAAGCAAGACTATATTCACTTATTACATACTCGTGAGAAAGCTACTGATACATTAGAACGAGTTGAAACAGCATAGAAGTATTACAGATACTTTCAAAAAAGAGCGTGCGTAATTAACTCGAAACTTTTGGTAACTCAAGTTATATAATTAATAAGCGAAAGTTGTATTGAAAGCATGCAAATAAGACTGATATTACAGTTTACGCAGGCATTGTTGTAATTGCCCCTTGACTAAAGCATAGCTTACCACATCGCTTGAAATGCTGTATGACAGTTCCAAAAATATTCCTCACAGACTTGCACCACGGAGAAGTATTTTTTGGAGTCCGGGAAAATTAAAAGATTAAATGATGGAAACACTAACAAATGTGTGGAAACAAAGTATGTGACAAAAGTATTAGAACTAGGTACACTTCAACATACCTGATGGACAATTTAAGGGTCCATGGGCATAAAAACTGCTTCTGCAAGCACTCAGTTTTAACAAGCTTCACTGTCTAACTGCAATATACATCTTCAGGCATTTCAAAATGTGATGCTTACATGGCAGTATAAACATGATCACATATTAAAATGCCTCCTGCATTTCAACTTTTAAGAATATTGCTTTTACGCTCAAAAAGGAGTTAAACCTGCCATCACCAGCAGATTACTGCAGAAACTTATCGTACAGAAATCGGGACGAGACATGCGTCTTCATCTGCTGACTTCACTGACACAAGTTTCCTCTAATCAGCAAGACTAAAGAGAAAATTTTAAGCTTGGGAAAAGAGTATCTTGGATAAGAAACTTATCTGAGCAACACGTTCTGAAGAAATAGGGATACGAAAGGGGGCAGAAATCGAGTAGCACATAGTAAAAGCCTAAGTTGGCTTGTCTACTTCAGAAAAGTGAAACTTAAGAGATGCCAAAGCCATCTAAGAATTTTCAACCTCTTGCCAGAGGACAGAGCAATGTTCTGAGGCAGCAATGCAATATACACTGACTCTGGAAAACAGTGTCCCAACGCTCTTAGGAACAACGACCCATTTAGCTTAGTATTCCATTTTAATTTGAAGTAAGAACAGCAAGGGCAGCATTGACCCAAATAGTCTTAATTTTCCTACCACAAAGGAACTTTAGATTATTACTATATAGAGTCTGGCAGCTATAAATGACAAATTGAGTACTTTGAATTTACAGCATTAGTCCTCCGGAAGCCCGTTTTCAGAAATAAAACCATTAACGGTTGAGCTACAAGTGTAGTTTACTAACACGCAGCTCATTCAAAAAACGAGATGTGCTGAACGCTCCACTTACAGATTTTTACACTGACACTTCCTTGCGGAGCCAGTTACCACATCTTCCCCAACAAATCTCAGCTTTTTTGAAGCAGTTATATGGATGAGTTTTCCCCCAGATAAGTTCTTCAGGTAGCTCAAGAGATGCTTTACGTCATTGCTATGCATCACATGCTAAGTGATTCACTCCAAAGGTTACGAGTTGACCGCTGTTACACTCACCATGAATGCAGATACTCCACAAGTGGACGCCTAACTAGTATTAAGATTCCATAGCTGAGGAATGATTAAAGCCCTGCCTGCAACCGCAATTATTACTCCTGAATTTGACAAATTCTGGATGGAAGAACTAAGGCTAAAAATACACTCTATTACCAATTAGAACATACAGAGTTTCAATATAATGAAAACCATTACAGAAGAAAGCTGCCGACTCCTTCATGTAATTTGAATTTGAGAAGCAAGTTTACATTGAACAGGTTAGAACTTTCATCCAGATTTTCTGATACCTAAGATCCACTTCTTCCCAACAAATTCATGAAGAAACTGTAAACAAGTATCCACCTCAGTTTAATAGAAAGCTAATAATAGCCTTAAAAAAAAAAAAAAATCCACACTCAAGGATTTCAGTAAATACATGTAGTCAGCAACAAATCCAGTACATACAAACAATAAGCCAGATACAGAAAATGAAAAGTCTGGTTACATAGAAAATTACATGACATTTTTTCAAGAAGAAACTTTAAAAAAAAAAAAAATCTTAAGTTTTCTGGATCAGTGAAGGAGAAATTCCTTAAAGCTACGAAGGTGTTTCAGCCTCTATCCCCACCAACCTCAACAGGCCGGGACAAGTGCAATACCACAGACACACACAGCATTGCAACTGATCCCAACCTGTGTAGAAAGGGGTACAATTTTTCCACACTCACTGACTGACTTGTCACTGCCACAGTCAGTTTTGCATGGATTTGCACAGCAGAGTATCATACAGCTGGATGCAAACCTGCAAAACTAACCAGAGAACAGTGTTCAATTAAACAACAAATAAATTGTAAGGCATGTTGAATATGTAGTTCTACAGCTAGCAGTACTTTAAGTGCTTATAATGCAGTAGATTAGTAAACACTACCTGCACTATAAGCACTTTAGTGCTACAGGAGCTGTCATTCACTAGACTGCTGTTACAACAAGGAAGGCCACAAAATATCCCATAACCAGCAGAAAGCATTCAAACTCCTTGATGTAGATTATAACAGGCCACCATCAGTTTTGCATAGATTTGCACAACTACACTCTTCTTGTAGTGCAACTATGCAAAACTAACAGAAGACTGCAAAGCAGAAAACTACTGGAACATCTACAGTCTTAACCTGAGCGACTGGATGAAGACATTAACTTCTTATGCCAGAAGGAGCACTTAGGGCAGTAGATGCTAATCTACTTCACTATCTGCACTAGATGCACCTTAGTACAAAAAGCACTTGACACCACCACACTGTACCTTGCCAGTCTGTGAAGTCCTGCAAGATCTCCTGAGGCAGTTGTCAACATAATGCTACAAGTGCCTTCACTGCAGTAGGTTCTATATATCACTACCTGCACTGTAAGCACTTTGACATTACTCTGACGCAACCAGCGTTTTTAGTAATTCAAGATATGTTGTCTACCTTGTACCTGCTGAAAGAAAAGAACAAAGTGAGTATTTGATCAGGTTTTGAATTGCACACCTTTGACAACCAAGCTTTGGAACAAACATTCACACTGTGTTTCTGGGCTAAAGACCTCCTTCAGAGTAAGCTGAAGCAGTGCATTAGCCCAATCCAGGACTCTCACACGCAATACTAAGAGCATCAAAATCAATGCTGATTGACAGTAGAAAAGCCCAATTGTGAGAGTGAGTCAACTGCCATTCTCAGAACACCATCACAACTTGTGGAGACAAAAATAACTGACAGTTTTCAAAGACCAATCTGAAATAGGGTAAGAACTCCCACCGCCTCTCCTCAGTAGAAAAAAGGATAAGGGCCAATTAAGTATTTAAACAAAGTTTATGCCCAATTCTACGTGATTAGGAATTTAAAAGTTATACTGAACAGATACCATCAGCTTTCTAAAGTCCAGAAAGCACCTTATGACATGCCAGGTGCTCTCTTAAGTTTTCCAGTTACTCGCTTTGCTGGCAGGTCAGAACGTTTGCTGCTACTGCCACAGACACGCTGCCTCAAAATACAATTCCTACAATTGCATTTAGATTGGCCTACCTAGCAACAAAAAGCAGGTTCCAATGACGGCTGTAAAATATACTACCACAACCAAATTACGGGTACTTATTACAGGCCCAAGGTTTAGTAAAGCAGGACAGCGCTATGTTCAAAATTTGAAAGTACATTTTATTCCTCCTTTAACAGGAATACGGACTTGAAGGATCACGTTAAGTCTCTCTCGCCTGGCGTTTATAGCAAGCTTAATGTAATACTTCAAAACTACAAGAAAACTGTAACTTTTGTTAGACTAAAAAAGAGGCTTGTCTCAAAGGAAGAAAAAAAAAAATCCCAGATATCAAATTTAAACATTTTTAAGACACTCTCCCTATCCAGCTGCTTTAGTTGGACAAACGAGCGCTTGAAAAACTCGCATTATTCTCCTCTAAATGCGTGAAATTGTGGACTGCTACACGTGCCTCCAATCCCAAGGAACTCTTTGGAATTTAGTGCTCCTAACCGAAGTCTCAGGCTCAGCCTCAAAAGCACTGGTTCTGCCTCTACATTTTTAAAAACAAATCACTATAAAAAACCAACTTACCGTTTTCCGTAAAAAGTAACTTCCTCCACAAACACACTACTGCAACATCCACAGAAAGCTTCATTATTTCCTGCTGCACGTGTCGATACTGAAAAAAAAAAAAAAAAAAAAAAAAAGAAGAAAAAAACCACCCACCAAGTTATTTGCTTTTTGTTGCTGAGGAGAGCGAACAAAGTCACCGAGCAAGTTCCCGAACGCCAGGGCTCCCCATCCCCACTCCACCCCCGGGGAGGGCGCGAAACGCTCCGGTGGTACCCCCCCCCCCCACACCTACCTCAGGCGGCGAGAAACCGCCCCGTGCGGCACCCCACGCGCGGGCTCGCCCCTTCCCCGAGAAACACCACCCCTCCCCGGGCTCTCCCGCTTCGGCACCTCGGCCTGGCCCGCTCGGCCGCCGCCGGGCCCGCAGGCCCCTGCCCGGGCCGGGCCCGCTCCCCTCACCGCGCAGCACGTGCTCCTGCGAGAACACAGGGGCGGCCGCGCGCCCCGCGCCCGCCAGGGGGCGCCACCGCCGGCAGCGCGGAGGTCACAGCCCGGCTACGGCGTGACGCCCCCCCCCCCCCCCCCCCTCCGCCCCGCGCCCGCCGCCCCCAACCGCCCGGCCGGGCCCGCCGAGCCCCGCAGCCCGGGCGGAGGGGCAAGGGCCGGGCCCGCCCGCTCCCGGGGGCCGCCCGGGCCGGGAAGGGGAGGGGAAGCGGCTCTCCGGGCCGCCGCTGCCCACACGCGGCTCCGGGCCTAACAGGGAACAATCGGCCCCAGCACGCAGCCGCCGCCATGTCCCCCGCCTCCTTCCCCCCCCCCCCCCCCAGCAACATGGCGCCGCCGAGGCCCCCGCAGCTGCCGCCGCGCACGATTTCGTAATGAAGCCCGCGGCTCCCGGGCGGCGGCGCGGGGCCCGCCCGCCGCCCCCCTTGCCCGGGAGAGGCGGAGAGCCCGCGCCCCGGCCGGGGAAAGGGTGGGGGGGGGAGGTGTGGGGAGGGAGAGGAGGGCCCGCCGCCCCCGCCCCTCCTGCGAACAAAAGCCCACGCGGAGGGCCCCGGGACGCGCTCGCAACCCGCGGCGCTGCCCCCCCCCCCCCCGGGGCCCCGCGCCCCCTCCCCCGGGGGGCGGCGGAACACAAAGCGCCTCCGCCGGGAACTCCCCGAGAGCCCCCCCCCCCCCCCCAACCACCCCGCGCCCGCCCTCCCTCCCTCCCTCCCCGCCCGCCGCCGCCTCTTTTACCGCCGCTGCCGTTCCCCGAGCTGGGCGTGGGCGGCGAGCGGAGCCCCCGCGCTGCCGCGGCCTCTGCCCCACGTGCGGCTTTGTTCTGGTGCCGCCAACTCCCCCCCCCCCACACCACACCACCACCCACCCCCCCCGCAGCCGCGCCGGGCACGCCGCAAACTTTCCCGGACGGGCCTTCTTCCCCCGCGGGCCGCGGGGGCAGGCAGACCCGCCCGCTCCCGGCCCCCGGCCGCTGCCATTGTGCCGCGCGCGCCGCCCTGCCCGCCCCGCCAGCTCGGCCGCCGCCGCCGGGCGCTCCCCGGGCCCGGACCGCGTTGGGCGGGGGGGTGTGTGCGTGGGGTGGAGTGGGGTGGGGTGGGGGCGAGAAGGGGGGCGGCGGGACTCACTGCAGCAGCGAGCGGCGCGCACGCTTTTTCAAATCTCCCTCATTCCGGCCCCTCCCGCCCCGTCTGCGAGCTCGGGAGGCGCCGCCGCCGCGGCGGCCGCTGCCATGCGCCCTGCTCCCGCTCTCTCCCCCCCCCCCTCCGCCTCGCCCGCCGCCCACCCACACCCCCCTTCCCGCCGCCCCGGCCACTCACAGCCGCCCGCCAGCACCCCCCGCGCCGCTACCGCTGCCTCCGCTCCGCTCTCCGCCGCCCCCCCCCCCCCCCCCCCGCCGCCGCCTCCCCGGGCCCGGCGGCCGCCGGCGCCTCACAACAGGTTTCCTGTCAGCGACACGCGCGCGGCAGCGACACTCACCAGCCAGCGGCGGCCGCCGCCGCCACCATCTTCCCTCCTCCTCCTCCTTCTCCTCCTTCCCGCGGCCCCCGGCGCGGCGGGGCGAGGCGAGCTCGGCCGAGGGGAGCCGCGCCGCTCCCCGGCGGGGCGGATGGAGGCGGGGGGGGGGGAGGGGGGGGGAGGGAAGTGGCGCGAAGGCAGGTCCCGGCGGCAGCGGCGGCCGGGCTCGGGGACCATGTGGGTGAATGAAGGGCGGCGGCTCCCGCCTCAACGTAAATATCCACAAGCCCCGCTCCGCCCTCATTAGAATAGAAAACAAAGTGCTTCCGAGCGCCGCGCCGCCCAATCGCCGGCCGCGGCCCCCCGCCCCCGCCCGCCGCCTGCTGCGATTCATCCACACACCAGGCATGCACCGAGCCAGCCGCCCGGCCTGCGCCGCGCCGCGCCGAGCCGAGCCGCCCGGGCACCTCCGCCGCCAACTTTGTCTCCGCCGTTCCGCCGGGGCCCGGGCCCGGGCCGCGGCGGGGGGGGGGGGGGGGGGGCGGGGGAGCGCGGTGCCCTGCCGCGCCGCGCCGGGGCTCCCGCTGGGGGATGGCGGTGCCGCGCGCATCCTGCCTGCGCAGGGCGGTGGGGAAGGGGAGGGGAGGGCAGGAGCGGGGTGGGGGATGCACATGGTGGCCCCGGGAGGGCCGGGGCGGGGGCTGGGGCTGGGGCTGGGGGCAGGCCTGGCCGCGGGCGGGCGGGACCGAGCCGGGCCGCTGCCGCCCCGCCGAGTTGCCGCCGCGCCCGTCCCACCCACCCGCGTCCCCGGCCCCACGCGGAGCGGCGGAGTGGAAGGGGTGGTCCCGCGGGCGGCTGCACTTGTCCGAGGGAAAACTCCCGCACTTGCGCCCGGCCGAGAGCCGGGGAGGGGAAACGCGGGTCGCCGGGGTGCGGGCGGGAAGCTGAGCGGCCGCATCCCGGGCCGCCGCTTCTGGCCGGCAGTCCCACCCGCGGCCGGCGGTTCCCAGGCGGGGTCTGCAGCGGGGTCTGGCCGGTGCCGCCGGGCGGTTTTCCCCGAGCAGATGTGCCCGTCCCGGAGGCACCGTGAGGTGCGGCTTCCGCGGGCGCGGGCGGGGACCCGAGGCCGGGGAGGGCAGAAGCTGGGCGGCGTGGGGCTGCGGGAGCAAAAAGTGGCAGGAGCCGTGGACCCGCGGGATGCTCTTTGTAGCGAAGCTGCGTAGATGGGGCGGGGAGGGGGAAGAAGTGTTTAAGGGACGTGGGCGAAAAAAATGACTAGGTTTTCCAGTGGCCCTGTGTCATCATCACTTTCGCCGCAGTTTTCTGGACTTGGAACAGAGAGAAAAATGATATAGTTGGAGGTCAACATACTTTTCCATGAGATAGATGCTTCTTTTACAAAGACTTAATTTAGTATGTATTTTAAAGTGTGAAAGTGCCTTTAGTTATGTGTATTTTGCACAACAGTGATATTTTACAGATCGACGTTTCTACAGTTCCTCATGTTGTTATAAAAGGAGAAATCGCTTTGTCTTCCAAATAAAGAGACCGGTAAAATTGTAGCCTGAATTTGCCACTTCCAAAGCACTTTGAGGTTTTGTTTGTTGTCGTATCATTCCAATGATTTCTGCGGGCAACAGGGGTTTTGTTTTTATCAGTTATTCTAGTTACCTTCGGTATATAGCAGAAAAAGTATGCCAGTTCTCAGTTTGTCTTGTTTTGTAGTGTTTTGGAATAGGACACTAGTTGTTCCTAAGTTCATAATTCCATTAAAGCTACAACATTATCTTTTAGGCAGCTTTGCTGTATTTGAGCCTTCAGAAAGGAATAAACCAGAGAGTATTTTTTTTAATTTTTTTTTTTTTTTTTTTAGCACTTATATGTGATGCCAAATGTCACAGAAGTTGACTGTTGAGTTGTTTTTATCCACACCCTTTATTTTGGGGGCTTTTTTTTGGCTTTTAGGTATATATTTACTGATACACGCAAAAATTTGTTTTACAATATGATCTTCGATAAAGGACCATTTCAACTGATAAACCATAGCTGCTTTTTAAAACCACAGTAATGCAAAACGTAGTTGTATTGTGCTTTAGTAATATTGAAATTGTTCTTCCTTGCAGCTGAGGCTCCTTTCCCTCTCCTTAACCCTATTGACCCCTCCCAACCCCTTCATTTTTTTATTTTTCCTTTTTTTCTTTCTGCCTTTTTTTTTTTTTTCTGTTCTCCTGTACCTTCTGGCAAAAAGGCCAACAAAAGATAATTAATAAGATCCAAATATAAGCATATTTTTGTTTATACTGCTTTGGATGAACTCCAGGCCTTACCAAAGTTGGTGGCAATAGTCCTGCTGATGGAACAGGTAAGATTTCAATCCTTCTCCTATGTCCAAAGATTCTAAATCGCTTTTGCAAAGCTGGGCAAGTATCTAATCTCCTCAGAACCTAGAGTAAATGAAGTGATAGGGAAAGTAACGTCACATTATACCAAACTGTCCATTGGCTGAAAAAGGCCAACAAAAGCCTAAGCGAGAAAGAATACAAGACAGAATTTTTTTCAGTGATTTTATTCATTTGCAACAGAGGGGAAATACTGGATTCAGGACCTAGATGTCTGTGTTCCTCTCACCACATCTAGAAGAAACGTGCCATTGATGAAGCAAATGAAACGCATTGTTTCACTGATCCAAATGGTTATGCCCATAGGATCCAATCTGGCTCCCACTGAAACCAGTGGAATGGTCTTCGTAAAGCCCCTGGGCATCGTCCACGAGCACGCAGCTCACTGTATTTTGTGTTTCATAGCTCCAGTGGGTTCTACAGATCGCTTTCTTTGAATGTAGCTTTGGAGTAGAATCTGCTGAATGCAAACAGGTTTCCTAAAAGGAAAACTGACACAACTGTGAATTCCCTTAAAGTGGAAGTGTGTTAAACAGTAAATACGGTTCCATATCTTGCAGAAAATACTCAGAAATGAAGGCCCTAAGGTCACTCTCCTTTAACATGCACTAACTCATCTGTCTGTCCTTTATGGAGTGCTTATTTTCCTTTACTACAGTAGCTGAGTACATCACATTTATCATAATGCTTACCTTCACAACACAGTGTGACATGGCTATTACTGTTCCCATGTAACAGATGAAGAATCTGACATAATAATGACCAGAAGTTAGCTCTTTCAAAGCCAAGGCTGACGCTTTTAACTTAGTCCAGTTTTCTCTGTTTTAATCCGTATAAAGAATATGGAATAAATCGGTATCTTTTATACATGACTCAAGGTCACAGCTAATGTGTATGTTACATAATACACACTACTAAGAAATCTTAGGAAATAGCTAATTTAGCAAGCTGCCCCTAAAAAGAAAAGGAAAAAAAAAACATTATCTGAAGTAAAACTAAAACTTTTATAAGTTTGTTAAACAAACGTCATTATCTAATGAGACGTACAGTAGCAATGCCAGCTCCTTGTCCATTTGCAGTTCCTAAAGAGACTGAGGGTTATTTAAAAAAAAAAAAACAAACCAACAGTTTGCAGCATTCTTTTTGGTGATTTTAGGGTCATTTGTCTCTCAAAAAATAACTGAATAGTGACAGACCAACAGGAGGTGCTCTGGTTTGGTATTTTACTCCCAACTTTAAAAATTCTCCTTTTTTTTTAATTTGCATTATTATTTCAAAACTTTACAAACTGTTTGTCTGTAGCAGAGGCGACAGATTTAGTAGATTTCAGCCAAGGAAGAAAACAGGATGAAAAATCCCCCAAATACCTTTTTATATTTACCTATCACTGCTAATGCAGGAGCCAGTTAAAATTAAAATTAAAAAAATAACTTGTCTAAAGTAAAAACATTTTGGAATTACTGATTTTTCAGAGCTAATTCTTACTATTCCAGTTATAGTTTCAAGAACACTAAATAAAATTGACAAAACGGCAAACAAAAATGGTGTAAAGAGCCTTCTCTGTTTTTAGGATTAAAATACACTTTCCAGTCATACCATTTTTTTAGAATCAAGCCTTTAATTCCTGCACATTTTTTCATACTCAAGTACACATGAATCATAATTTCAAATATTTATATTTAGAAGGAGGCATGTACTCTGTAGGGAGGTGAGTTATAACAAGATACAGGAGTCCTCAGTCACAGGCAGTTAAACATCTATATCTGATTATTATTCTTGGGAGTTCAGTACTGTTACCATTCAACCATTAATTTTATTTCCCAGTGTTTATGATGTTATCCTATCTGGAGATCAGTGTTTGCGCAGACTCTACCTATTCATTTCACTTGTGAAAATGCTCCCCTTTATATGTTAGTTTCATTTGAGGTATGGAAGTCTCTAATTCGTGGGTATTTTTCAGCATCTGCGGAGAGATGAAAATTTAACAGCTGAAGCAGCATGGAGAGAAGGAACGTTTATAATGGGAGAGTGTTCCATTTGCAGCAGTGTTTCCCTTACCTCTGTCCTCCTCTGCGGCTCAAGATTTGCACGCTCTGGAGTGCTGGAGTGGCTGGGTACAGGGGGGAGGACTCTTACCCCCCTCCCTCTAAGCTGGCCAAAAGCGTTTACTTCTGTGATTTTTATGGAGCCAGGTTTTGCTGCAAGGTGTGCCTTAGGTTTCTTGAGAATGCTAATAAGAAACTGGAAATACTCCTTCTCGTTTAGGATGTTGGGCTACTCCGAAATAATCTGGAGAGGTGTTGCTGTTCGCGCCATCCAGACTCAGCTATAGGAAGCGAATGTGTTGCTGGGAGAAGAAGGGCTGAAGATAAGCTGCTTCATCTTCAACTATTCTGTCCTCCCTCTCACAGTTTTACTTTCTTGGCTGTTGAAACTCTCACTGCTTACTGTTTCAAGCCGTTCACTGCCTTTCCTTTTCTCAGTTCCTAAGTATCTTCCCTGTGCTCTCTTAAATGCAGTCTAGAGGGAGGTAGCATGAAAAGCACTGAACAGCTGGAAAACAGGAGAAGCCACAGGATTTACTTCTGAGCAAATCAGATATGAAAAACATGGGGGGGGGGGGAAAGCACAGGCGTAAGAGTGGTCTTTAAAAAGAAGGGATTTGGAAAGTAAGAAAATGATGCTAAAGAAGAGGCTCTGGAAAAAGGGGGAAGAAAAACTTGAGAGCGATAGGGACAGGATCTCCCCAGGATGAAGTTGTGCTCCAACACCGTTTTTACAAATGTCCAATAAATCCCTACATACTTTAGCCTTTCTAGGTACCAGTAGATGTAATTCTTGCCTTCTGTTCCCTTTGCATCCATGCAACAAGCATGTACTTTTTTTTCTGCTTTGCGAACATTCAAAATGACTAAGAGCATGGTTTCAAGCCTTGCAGTGCTTTATTGAGGCTGAATAAAAGAACATGCCAGGAAAGAGACAGCAAAATGGCTGTTGTACCCTTCCCCAAAATCCCCTCTCCACACTCCGTGGGATAGTTTTTCTACTGTTGTATAGGAATGAATCCTGGTGCATTAATGCATAAAATTATGTAATATACCTTCACAGATGTCCAAGAACAATTACTGAAATACATGTGGTTATAGAGACATGGTTATCTTTTAGGGATTCCTGTACCTGGGTTAGCTAACGCAAATGCTTCTTACAGCTACCCATCTCCTGAATTAATTAGAGAGTGAAGATGAACAATGAAGGAGTGGAAACGGATGAAAATGGTAGATGGAAGGACTGGGACAACGTAGGTACTGTAGGGATGTGGGAATATGATGATTAATAGACTATGGGAGAGAGAGAATTAGTATGGAAGAGGGAATTATTGTGTAATGAAGAGAAAATTATGAGTGGTGAAAAACCTGGGCATTTGAGACTTTATACGTTCATGTGAGGGCAACAGCTGAATACCAAGGCACAGTGGGACCTTTTGAATGTTACAATAACACCTGTAGATATTATTATAGATATTCTTCAGAATAATATCTATAAACTCTTGATATTTGTATTTAAGAATTTTACACCTCTGGCTGTCCCCTGAATCTGCAGGCCTAATGTTAAATTGTACTTCAGGTCTTCTTCTGAGACCCCTGCTCCGTTGGTGGCCTTTGACCCTGAAATTAGTCAATGAGTAAGGCACCACCGTGGCACCAGGACCAAAGTCATGCCTCAGAGGAGCCGATGCTAATGTTTTTGGAAGCGTTTGGTAACTTTGTTGACCAAACAAAACCCTGCTGTCCAGCCAGAGGCCTGAATATTTGGGCTGCACAATGGACTGAGATGACTTGAGAAACATCTGTTCACGGACGATGTGCAGTAATAAACGTTACACTTCCACTTATTGTCTGCCTCTCTACAGGCAATGACTGTTACACATCTGAGACATCCTTTGACAACCCCTGCTCAGGGATGCATCTGGAGCTGGGTGGACCCAGGGTGTCCTCATCCCAGGGGAGAATGAAGCCGTCTCCAGCCTCTGTGAGCTGTGTGATCTCCATCCTGTCACCCCCTGCCCTTATTTTGCACTTCTGCAAACACTCAGTCCTTCTTGTCCTCTCCAGTGCCATCCTCAGGTCCTACAAAGCCCTGTGATGCAACCGTCCCTTCTTCTGAGGTGAGGAACTGCGAGAAGGATATAGATGAAAAGGATATACATACAGCTGTATTCTCATTTTAAATGATTTTAAGACATTGGTCAAGGTAGGAACAAACTTCAGGTATTTATTTCCTCTCCTTTTAATGGAGCTTTAGCTCAACCACCTTTATTTATCACAGCAAAATATAGTAATTTCATTCTTTTCAACATCACCTGCGCAGCTGGGCTAGCCGCATGCAGACTCTTAAACAGCACTCTCTCTTGGTAGTGAGAAAAGTTGCTCAGTAAATTCAAGTGGATGGTTGTTCATACGTGTATATTGAAGACCACAGTGGCTCTACCCTTCACTGTGGGACTGTGCTTAAAATACTATACTAAAATAAACATATGTGTGGATGCATGTACACACCAGTGAAAAATGGTAGCGATGCCATAAGCATTCAGCTTGCCCTAGTCTACTGTAGAATATTTGGCCAAAATTTTAGATTTCTCAGTAGCTTTGTGTCAGTGAGACTAATGGTTCTTGGTGACATCAGTGTGCACGTAGCTGAATATCCTTTGTCAGGTCAGCAGTTGTGAGAATTTATGACTGTTACGAGCTCGGTTGAATACACTGGTTCTAGAAGAGAAGGATGATAGGGCCTTTCATAAGAGGAAATTCGTCTGAATTGCTTAACTCCCATTTTAGATGGCTTCAGGCATTAAACTAAACATTTTTTTCATTTTTCTAATGGTGATTTTCACTAGATGTTACTAACAGCAAGTTGTCAATATCGGTCAGTTCACCTGACTTGAGGAGTGCTCTGCTCCTTGGCAGGTATTCTTGACTAGCCCACAGCCCTCAGTAAGCATAGAGTAGACACCTTTTTGCCTAATTCTATGACTGTTCCTTGCCTCCTCTTCTTTCCTCCTACTCAAAGTGGTAGGGAAACCACTGAGAGGTTTAGAAGTGAGATACAGGACTAGATGCTGTCACTGTGCTGACAACGCACACCTCGCCATTCCCCATGTCTCCTTTTCTCTGATTCATATTGCTTCAGTAGAAAAGATAATTCAATGTCTGCCAGAGATGGAGGCTTGGACAAGAGCTATCTGGTCAGCTAACGTTCCAGTAGCAGAGTGGGGAAAAAGAAGAAAAAATGGTTCTGTGTCAGCACCTTTGATTAATGAGTTTGACCACCGTTTGTGACAGGTAATTTAGACACGCGCTCTACTTGTGCGGATAGATGCGTATGTATCAGAAGCAAATAAAGATGTGTTTTCAACTACATTTAGGCAAATTCTATCACCTTTTTGTCAACAAACCCTTCTCCAGTTGTGCACATCACTGTTGTAGCTCAGTTACATTTTTGCAAGTACAGTCTGCAGTCAGCTGCTCTGAAGCTAGTCCAGATTCCTTCATGAACAGAGATTCATCTTAACTGAATATAGTATGTGTGCTCAAGAGCTGTGCCAAGTTGTAACGTGGAACTTAAAATATTGAACTACAGCAAAACAAACGTCACGTTCCGCGAGCTTTCAGATACTACAAGTCACTTTCACGCCCTTTACATATGGTGTTTATTAGCAGAGTAAATATGAAAAAAGTTGAATCTGGATCTTATTGGTTTTTCAGAACAAAATAAACCCACATTTTTTTAATCTCATAATTTATCTGAAAAAAGGAAAGTATAGGAACAATTATAAATATGAATGTACTGAGTGAATGAAAATACAGATATAATAATGCCATGAACAAATGCTGTGTTGAAAGATCCAACAAATATTATTTGAAAATTAAAAATTCAGAAATCACAACTTCCATATTCAGAGGACAGAGATCTTTTTATTAAATGCTCTAATAGGACTTAATAAATTTAAAAGATAATTTGATTTATTCAAACATACTGTTAACTGGTTTGCTTTAAGAGACTCCTTCAAATTCTATGGCAAATCGTATCTTTTTAACATAGGCTTAAAATTTTGCTTTTTAATATGTTATGCGTGCCTTCAAAGACAATGAGGGACCTCAAAGTTTGTTTTAGTGGAAGAAAGCAAAACTCCACTGACACTTAGGGAGTTCTTCTTCTCACAGTAGGATTGAATTTGGCCAACCTATTTTATAGTGTGAAGTATGACTGTAGAAACAGACTGCTTATTCAGTGGATCTGCTCCTTGCATATAATCTGTGCCATATCTACTCTATTGATTAACAAGATCTGTTTGATATAATCCTTATTCGTGAAATCTGAAGAAAAAAAAGAGTGTCTGTGAGAGGTTGTGGTATATTTTTCCCAATTTTATTTTCATCATCAACAGAGCTGTTAAAAGGGACAGAGCTGAGTTTGATTTGTAAAAGCTGCTTACTTCTTCAGAGACATAAACCAACAGCATAGTTTCATATAGTTCAACAGTCAGAAGCCACTACCTTAAGATTAAAAAAAACCCCAAACTTTTATGCAACCAATTACATTTGCTATCCTCATCTTTTTATTTAGGAAAATTTAACTACATATATTTCAAGTGATGAATTTCCTTAAACGAAAGAAAGCACATGAATAAAGTTAGAGACTTGCACAACAATGTGTTATAACTGTTAATCTTAACTGGCAAGTTAAAAATTGAAGCCAATAATAATCAATAATTATACATGTGTGCATGTAGAAAGAAAATGAATGAGCTGTTGCAGTTTCACTTAGTTGTTTGGTCATTTTTACAATGAAAAAAAATCTGACAATAGTGTTAAGTTCAGTAAGTAGACTATGATCACTCAGAATTATTAAAATGAAAAAAACTGTACACATTAGACAGGGAAGAAATCTGGCATTTTTGTTTTTGTCATGGAGTGATACACTGAAAATTAAAAATGTGCTAAATAATTTGGCTGATGTGCCAAACAATTTTAAATACTTTAACCTAATATTGTGATTTAAATGGAACAAGTACAAGACAAATGCAGAGGTAAAAATAGAATTTTTAAGAAGAGAAAGAAATTTCTCATCCTTCTCTACGAAATTACTGTAGTCATTAAGACACATAACGGTTATGACTGTTAGATATACCTTTAAAAAAACGTTTTGTAGAATTACGTATTAATTAAGCTTAGTCATGTTCCTTTTGGAGCAATGGTAAAGCTATATTTGACCTCAGCTGCACTATTTCCCTACATGAGCAAATGATATTATATTCTATATTTTCAGCTCTGATCAAATGCTAATTGTCAAAAAATATCCCGGCCTCCTCCTCTTTTTTTTTAAAAAACCATGAATCAAAATGAGCAAAACTTCTTCCACCTTGTAAGATAAAAAGTGTTTCAGTGAAAACATTTTCAAGAAAAGTCTCAAATATAAACTTTCTCTACTTATCCTCAAAATATTTTCTCATTTTATTTTATTCCTTCATCTTTTCTCCTTCCATCTGCATCATACTCTCTAGGTTTTTCCCTTAAAAAGACTTTTCAGCCCTATAATTATCCCAAGCATAATGAACACGGTAATACTGTTTCTGGCACACAAACTAAGCTCACTAACAGCTACTTTAGGTATCGTAGCATCACGCTGCATTGTAGTACCCTGTGGACAGACTTGCAAAGCATTTTTTCTTTTTTTTTTTTTTTTCAGAAGTGCTGAGCACCAGTAACTTGCAAGATGGTAAGCATCCTGCTCCTGATTGCTCACGCTGGGGTGTAAATGCACTCATTGCCTCCCTGTGTGCCCAAATAAAAATAAATCAGAAATCCAAGCACAACATTTTGACCACAGCATCTTACTTTGTTATTACAAAGTTCAGAAATGTCATTAGAATATTTATCATATAGCTGTATTTGCACACTGATATGATCAGCATATCTTATTGTGTCTTTCAGTCTCGAAGACTGAAAATGATGTTTTGATGCAATGGCATAATGAAAAATATACAAATTTATTTTCACAATGCCCATATGCATATGCTATTGATAAAATGATATTGATTACAAGAAATCTGCAGTGATAATTGTGGTTAGAAAGCTGAATATTTCTTTAGAGATTGTCTCATTTTTCTCTGATGAATGCAGCATGGAAAATTATCCATACCCTTTATTTTAACAAAACGATTTCAGCTTTGGTCAGTTACACCATTCAACTTCCTCCAGTAAGTTTATCCGGTGAGCAGACAAGCAATATTAACAGCTAAAAGTAATCTGAACTTAAACTCTTGTGTTTTGTGTAGGATGAACTGAATATATTTGGGTTTTGAAATGTACCTATGCCATTGTGGCAACTGCAAAAAGGTTTACTTTTTATTACTGTGAGGAAGAAGTTTTTTAGGACCTCTGAACTGAGAACTGCAGGCTCAAACTCTCGTGAATAAGAAGCATAAGCAGTGTGAAATAATGAGTTTGTACAATATGTACAAATGATTGATTTTTTTTTTCCATTTTGTAATCTAAACCATTTTAAGATACTGCTTTACCAAAAAAAGTTGCACTACTCTATCTTTTTCCACAGCCCAGTACTAAGCAAAATATTTAATATAACACTGACTCTTCTCAATAGCTTTTTCTGGCCAGTAACCATGGGACAGATTTATCAATAGCATAAATTTAGTAGACTTTTGACACCTTATGGTAGCTAGCAACTTGATCCAACAAATGCAAGACTGAAGATAAAAACAAATTCCTTGCAGAATGCAGAAAAGGGTGTAGTCAAACTGATATTGACAATATAAAGTGAATTACAACCCAAGTCCTTATGCTCTACCAAACTGAGGAATCAACTTCTGTAGGCAATAGAAGAGAATAAGAACATTGTAGATGTAATCACAATAATAAGGAGAACTACAGAGAACAATGGGAGAAACATGATGATACTTAACTATACTTTCAAAAGATACAAAGATGTTCAGTTAGTTCATCTTTAATATCTTTGTCTTTATTCTGATTTAGAAGACCATGGTTAATGTGAGATGTGAGTTCTCCCATTTCTTTCCATATGTTCCTAGACCAAAAATAGTTTCCTCTCTTCATACGGATTTCTCCAAATAAGGAGTGAAGAAACTGTAAATTAACTTCTCATTACTACAGAACAAATGTATACTTCCAATATGCTGATCTGGGGAGAGAGGAGGAATAAGGAGACAGCTCTTTGGAAAACTCCGTTGAAATCTGTCTTCTAGAAATTTCCCACTTAATTACAGATTCTTTTTTAAAAAAACCAGCATTTAATTATTTGTCTTTATACGTATGAAAGCAAAAAAAAACCCAACAAAAACCGAAACACCAAAAAACCCAGCCCAAAACTTCCAACCTCAGCAGTAGGTCAATAAATTAATTAACCCGGATTGTCCGATGAGTTTCATTACATTTGTAAATCCTTGCTTCTGGTTAGAATATGGTAAAACAATGAGATAGGATGATCCTATCAAAAATCCCGCACTATGGGACAACAAAACGAAAACAGCAGAGGTGATCAGATAGGACACCAAGATGAGAATGTCAGGCCAGAACTGAGCTACAGAGTCTGTTGTAAAGAGATCCACAACAGAAAGCTAACTAGTTTTCTTGGCATGTGCTGTTATCCAGACCTGTGGATCTCCAGAAATGATCTGTGGGAATGGTGGATTCCACCTTCTCTTTCTGTTTCGATGATTTCTTCAGCACCACTTGTACTTTAATGTACAGGAAATACAACATCTGTTACAAGATGTAACAACATCTGTTGTCAGCTATTGAAGGCAAATAGACTGGGCTAGATGTGCCAAATGATCCAGAATGGCAGCATTTACAGGTCTCTAACACAAATATATACAATTAAAATTAACAACAAACGTAGTCTTTTACATACACTAGGACATTAATCTCTACTGTTCTTCTCTGGAACAAAGATGATACATGGATGGAATTTTTTCAAATGGCCATGCTGTAGCTTTATGGAAACCAAATCCCAAAGTATAGTCTGTTCAGGAAATTATCTATGTGCATATGCGTGTATATGTTTAGATTTAAAGACACCAGACATTACATTATGATAGGGTTGGCTTTAATGTCATTATACTCTAGAAAGTACTAATGGTGGGTTTTTTCCTTCCAAATTTATAAATACATATAAATTTCTATAAATGATATTAATATTCAAATAGTTAAACATATTTTTGTCTTGTTAATTCAAATGTTTTGACCTTTACAAACAGCCTATTTTCCTGACATTCTGCCTTGATATTCTGCTTGAGTTCAAAACCCGCATCTGCTTCCCCATTGTTTTATAACAAATCTTCTGCAGAACAAATAAGTGCTACATTCATTGCAAGCTTGGAGGTTAAAAACAAGCTCCTGACCTTAAAAGTCGGTAAACAGAATTATCTATTACAGTCCTGTTATTTTTGTCATCTTTCCTTACATCTACAAAAAGCATCTACTGTCTCAACACCTTTAGCCCTTTTTGTTGATGCCACTACCTTCCTGGTATGTTCATCTTGTTTATTTTGAAATCCTGCAATTTTTTAGTATGAACAATTCTGTACTTTTCAGGGTTTTCAACATTAAATTTTCAAATATATTTTTTAATTTCCCACATTTTTAAGGGAATTTTAAGATTTACCTTCCTTGTTCTTGCATCTTCATTTACATAATAATCTCTGGTTTACTTACTTCCTTGAAATGTGTGGAAGTGGCTGTATGAGCTTACTTATGTCTTTTCTCTGAATTCACCATGCTCTCAGTCTGTGGTTTTGAGAATTAGCTGTTCTCCAATTATGAATTGCTGCTAAGTAGAGCTGAATTTGACATTTGTATAGTGTGCTACCTCATTATTTAATTCCATGTCTCACCAAATACAGACAATTTTTGTGGGAGTTTTTTTAGGTGCCTCTTCAATCATATGATAATTCAACTTCCTTTTTTAAAACTTTTCATCTTCCTGGATGCAGAATAAAACTTGAAGCCCTATATGCTGTAAAACTGAATGTAAATAAGAAAATAATATTACTTCTTATTACTTTGCATCACTGTTTTTGTTTGGTTTGGTGGGGCTGTATTTTGATTCTGTATTTTGATTTTTTAACAATTTGGGCTTTCAGTATGATTTCAGGTTTTGATTGATGTTTCATCTTTGTGAGTGTATCTTTTATTTGGTATTGATCTCTCATCTCTTATAAATGATGATTTAATTGACAGATAGATATGCATATCTAGTTTGATAATAGATCAAAACTTATAAAGCCTGAAAAAGGAAAAACAGGAGAAGGCTGCTGATTATGATACTGGAGACTGCCATTAAGGACTGAGCTTCCCAGACATGCTGGATAGCCTGCTTGAACACTCTGTCCTTACACATACCTAGCTGGAAATGGACAGAGAATAAAAAAAATAACTCTCAAGCACTTCAAGCATTGTATGCCATCAGATACTGGCTGCTACATATAAATACTTACCATGTTAACCTATGCAGCAAAATTAGTTATATTGATATAGGTATCCTGACTGGCAACCAGATCTTGTTTCTGTGCAAAGATATCCAATGACAAGAAAAGGCAAATAGCAAGATTCACATCTTCAGCTAGGAAAAGCTGAGAAACTGAAGGCATAATTTAGATGCCCAAATGCTGATATAATATGAAAATGTGTGAAGTTTTCTAAGTTGCTGTTGGATGACTCCAGGAATGTTTAGAAACCTTCTCCTTTTTGTATGGATGAAATAGAATGCATGGCTTATGCATCAATATTAATACCTGAGCAAGCTCAAATAGAGAGGAAATTTTGTTTTTATTTTATGCATGTAACTCTTTCTATTTCTTTATTTATGGAGGGGCATGTGCTATTAACTGACATTAACCAGAAAACAATTACCACTATTGCCAAAGAAGAGCTAGCAAATGCTTTGCTGTACCCTGAGAATATGAACATTGTTTATTCATAGTTATAAATACAGAATGTAAAGGCCACATACAAGTGAAATGAGGTGAAAGAATCCATGTGGATGACAGAGGAAAAATGCTCTCAAAGCATATATATATTTCTACATTTTTTAAAAATAGAATAGAAACCTGGCTATTTTACTTGTTCTAGACTTGTTCTAGACTCGTTTTCAAGCAGTAGCTCAGCTAGAAACTAAATAGGTGATTGCACATCTGATCTGTTTTTATAGATGCTTGACACTGATTGTGATTTAATGATTGTGAATTTTCTTTCTTTGATTTGAAATATGAGTTTAGATATGCAAGTATGAGTCCACATTTACCTTATCTAATACGATGTGATCATTACTAAAGTGCTTGCTAAAAACTGATGGCAAAACAGATTGTAGTCCATATTTAGCATATAAGTTGTGGAATGGCACTTACAAAGCATGTATTGTCTTCTCTTGACATTTGTTCAACATAAACTGAAAATAAGAATGCCAGAGTCATCTCCACTTGTGGATAAATAAGTGGACAAATGAAATAAATTAACCCTTAAAGCTTCAGAGCATGTGGGACTGCACAGCCTCAGTACACCACAGCTTAACATCTCCAGGCTACAGCAAGGCTGGAATTCTGGAGGGCTCTTAAGAATGACTACTTTCCCACAGTGTTAGCATGGTTAGTGTCGACTTGGTTATAAGTATCCGTATCATGTATTATGTTAATGTTAGTTTTTGGCATGTTACATTTTTGTTTGGTACAAAAGGCAATGTGGGGCCTCTTGGGGCCAAGCTTCACAGAAAGGAATCTGGATGTCCAACACGAAGATCCTATCTTTATCAGCTTGGAATAAGACATAATAAAACAGAGTTCTTGCAAGCACTGTCAGAGATAAAGGTGAGGTCCAAAAGTGCATCTTCATTTTGCTGCCAGATGTGCTCCTGTAGCTGAAGTTCTGAAGCCTGAAAATACTGAAGTTCAGAGCAAATAATTTAGTCACCTATCTTGTCTACAGACATTTAAGACTCATAAACAAAGTGTCTCCACACCTACATCCCAGAAGAATACTTACATGGTTGACACTACATTTAACAGAAATCATTGCAAGCGTGATTTCTATCATTCAGTGCGGTTGCTGGTTCCTGCCTTTTGCTAATGCTAAGTGATTATACCAGTGACTACAGAGTGAGAGACTTGTGTCCTTAAGTCTAGTAAGAATCTAATCCTCAGCTTTCTAGAGAGAAAAAAAAAAAAGAAAGGAACCATCATGTAACTGAATAGTGCTGGCATGAAATACTTCCACTTCTGTAATCAGAATGTCCCCTCAGTGTACGAGATAGTTTAGCTCATGCATAGGAGTCTATGTCATGCTGATCAACACCAAGGGAGCGTAGCTTAGTGCATTCAATTCCATTTCACACATTTAATAGTTAGATAAGAAGGTGTTAAGTTTTGCCACGTAAAGTTACTTTTTGGATGTGGATCTTGAATACTGAATGAATGCTATACTGCTTGTATTTTTATCCTACTGCACAAATTTAGAAGTACTATAGTCTGGGGTTTTTACAGAATGGTCCCTTTTGTGGCCATTAATACATACTGAATTTTTGGTGAATTCCAACATTTTTTGTCCTGATATGTTTCCACCCTGTGCAGAATTCATCTTAAGTTTTCAGTTTATCTCTAACTTCTAATATTCTTGGGAAGTTAATTTGCTGTATACATGCTGGGTTTGTTGTTTTTTAACAAGGACTGTCTTCTCATGTTCATACTGCAAACTAGACAAAAAAAGAAAAGAACTGTTAAATGTTTCCTGCACCAAAAAATAACCAAAGAGTTAATGTGAAATCCAACCCATTTCCTCATCAGTCACTAACTAAGAAACAATTCCAGTGTTTAGTTACTATCAGGTGGTCAGCCAATATAAGATAAGTCGAGACCTTTGTTGGCCACAGGTGAAGTCAGCTCCAACACTGTTGCTGGAATTCACCTTAAATACATATATGTAAACTGTAGGTGTCTACACCTGATCTAGTCATCTAGGCAGTGTTTTTACACAGTAGAGAAGAACAGTTTCTTCTTGAGTGGACTTTTTAAAGTCAATAAAAATTCCTAAAAGTGGCTTTTCCTTTCCCTTAACTATAAAGAAAGTCTACCCTGACTAGCTCAAGTTTAGATATTGTAGATACATAAAGCTACATGAGATGTATTTACGACATACTGGCAAGATGTTTTGTTCTGTTTTCCACTCAAAATAGCATATGTTCATATATCTGTGTATCAGCCACCAAGATCTAATCTAACAAAAGTAGCTTTCAGCCCTGCAAACCACAAGTACCTTTGATCACACTTTGTTCCCAAAAGGTTAATGCTGTATGTCAGCACTCACAATAACTGATACATCATGGATCCTCAAACTCCTACACACCTGTTGAACAACACGCTTTTATGCTTTGGCCTATAGTATACTATATGTGATCTGAATCTTTCTTCAGGTTTTGTGTCTCTGAAGTTTGAAACAATGGGATTATTACTTCAACATCAGTGTACTTACTGTCTGGATGTAGAAGAATTTTGAAGAGGCTCAAACTGCAGTGAGAAAACTACAGCTTTAAAAGTTCGAAGAGGAATATTGAATCGTGTCAAAGTATACCTCTGCACTTTCAGTCTAGGACTACACAGACAGGATGTTTCTGTAGAAAGGAGATAAAGATGCTCAAGGTATGTTACCAGAAAGGAACAGAGGCAGAAATAATTATCTTCTGGTTCCCTACCATTGTTAGTTTTATGGTCAGTTGTGGAGAACGTTGATGTGAGCAGCTTAAAGCAAGGAAATATGTAGCTTTGTAACTTGAATGATTCTGGGTAGAAATTGTTCAGACTGAAAAAAATGGCAAGGGCTTGGAACCTCATTCTCATAAAAAGAAGATATTTTCTTTATAATTATCATGGGCAGTATTACAAAAAATTAGGCATGTTGCGCACCTGCAATCTTAACATCAGATGAAGATAGCTGTGGTACCAACAAGCTTGTCCTCTCACCCCCACTTCTACTTCCTTTCATTTCTGTCTTTCAGCTATGCTGCTCAGGCTAGAGAAAGAAAAATGTATTTCAAGACTATTCTGTAACTGAAGAGAACAATAGCACTTTAAAAGAAAGAACAACAATATTTATACAGAACAACAATATTTATATAAATGTTTAAGAGTATATGGCTACGTCCTTAGCAAACAATAAATTACAAGAAAAGTGTGGTTAAATACACTCAGTATTCTCTCAAGCCCTTTGAATAATGCAACAGCCTCTTGTCAGCATAGCAGTTGCTCTATCATTATTCTCACTCTAGGCAGTTTCTAGACAGTGATAAAATATGCTTTCTTAACTCACTAAGAGATCCATGAGTTCCGAAATTATTTGATAAAGCAAGCTTCCTTTTACTGTCATTGTAACTTGAAATCCCTTCCTGTTATTTTTTTTTCCCCCAAGACTCATAGACCTTATCTGGAGTAATTAGCCTTTCCTCCACTGATTCTTGAAGCAGAACATTGTTTTAAGGTTGCAGATGCAACTAGAATTATAAGCTAGTTCCCTTTATAGTCAGTGATGCATGGTCTTTCAAATGGAGACTCTTGTCTTCTAAGATAGCTGTTTAGGATAACTGGCATGCAGCACCCTTAGATGTTCTTGTTTCTCTACACTGACAAGCCTGGATGACTAGTATAGGCCAGCTACAGATTTAGACTGCTACCATTGGACCATGTTAATTCCATCCTCAGGAATTAGACTCCCGTTAGTTACCCTTCCCAAACCCCTTTCCCTCCAGAAATATGTTGGTTAGATGGAAGGCAAAAACAAATTTCATATGTCTTCATATTGTGTTTTTGGAGAATGACAATAAAACTTTTTGTTCCAAAGTATCTACCATTAGTATGACTGTGCCACTGGGGACTAGTTTGACATTGTGAGGAATATCAAGCCAAGGTTACGCCACTGGATAATCACTCCAGTGATTGTATAATGAATCTGAAGCACAGCAACAGAACAGGATGGATGCCTTGACAGTGCTGCCAGCAGTCCGACATGCCAATGAGAGAGAAGGAGACATGAAGGAAAGAAAGAAATGAAGAATGGAAGGCAAAGAGATTGAGAAGAATCACAAAAAGACCACAAAATGCTGCTTCCAGAAGATCTTGGACATGATTATGAAATGAATGGATAAGACATGGATTTTTCACAGGACGTGCTTAAGAGAGTATGCAGTTAGAAGAGGGAAACCTCAGTAATATAAACATCTGTGGTTTTGTTTCTGCATAATCATGGACTACAAAATATGCAAGCAATATTTTGGAAAGGGAGAAGTAGCAAATGAGCCACAAACCATTAGCAACACAGACTTCATTCTATCTTTATTCAAGGCTCTGAAATAAGAGCAGATGCAGTATAATAATGCTTGTAAGAGCCCCAATTACAAGGTTTTATCCTATATCTGATGCTTGCACATAACTGACAAGGGTTCAGTGCAACTGTATACCCACTTTTCTAGATGAACTGAATTTAAATGCAAGTGAAGAGAAAGGAGATTTTATTTTCTTAGTAAATAAAAAATATTAGAGTTGAAAACAAAGACGGTGGACTCAATGTACCCTACAACAGTCCAAATTTGCCATGCCACCTGATTATTCAACCTGATTATAGTCTCCAGGCAATTTGCACATGTGACTTAAGATAGCATCTCTAATGTCTTTGTAGTAACAGACCATGTCAGGAAGAAATTCAGTTGGTTGGTTGTATGTAAATGACGCTTTTGTAGCCCATAATTCATAACATCCTAAATTTAGGAAGGTGATCCACCCTCCCTAAAGATCATAAGCATCATGATGTACTCACCATGACCCAATCAAATGAAAGACGGCAATAATGCTACAGTTCAGATGAGTCAATTAGAAATGCCATCTTGCTAGAGGGCACCTTTCACCACAATCTGCATTGCTCAGAAAGCAGTTCAATTAGACAGATAACGCAGTCCAAACAGAAAATTTCCCAGCTGTCCAGTTTAAAGACCAAGTTTAAAATTGGTGTGCATCTTATTTTAAATTTGATTATAACACAGATTTCTGCTGATAAGCATAAAAGTTTGTTTGAAAGAAACATTTCAGTGATATATATTCATTCTTCCAGACATAAAGGACAGCATAGAAGAAACCATGAAACTGAAGGTAAGAGAATTTAAAATGAATTGTTTTAGACAGAAGTTTTATGGGAAGGAATGGAAACAAAAAAAATTCTTTTCCATTTTGTTTATGTTAGGATATTGCTTCTTCCAGCCGGTTACAATATTTTTGGCCTTTGGTCTTATGAAATGGTAAAAATGACACTAGTTGAAGTTGAAAGGTCTCAGAGAGAGTCAAGTAAGCTCACAGCATGATAAGCTGGGAGAAAAGCACATTTCAGGGCTTTTGTGTGTTTTGTGAAACAACTATACTTATGAAGCTTTCATTTTGCTGTAACTCTTGGAAAAAATTTACTGCTGTTTGAGTCTATTATCACCCTGTTGGGCTCTCGCTTGTAATAGTTTGTGAACACTCAATCTAAACGAATATATGTAGAAAACCTTCAGAATGACCAGTCCTGTGACTCTAAGGGTGGAGGTGGATGATGATAGCTATTGGAAAACTCTATTATATAATGTCTGATACCTTTCTGTATGTTTAACATGCTTTATTATTCCAATAAATTTTCTTCTTCAATTCTTTCCTAATAAACCAGTTTATAAAAGTACCGGTATTAGTAAGCAAGCACAATACAAGATAATAAATTTTTATCAGGCCAGCTGTGCATCCATTCTCATAAAAGCTGGACGCATCCTGAAAGAACACTTATTTCTTCACAAATATCTGAAACCAGCTATCAATAAAGAGATAATGCCAGAAAAAAGGTCATCGTTCCCAACAGAAGGCCATAGGTTCTTGACTATTGTCACTTAATAGTTACATCTATAACATTTTTTAAAAATTCCCAAACGAACAACGATATTTATACCACCACAATAAAAGAGTTGCAATACTTAGCAGGACATTACATTGCCATTGCCTTTTCTGGTTATTAGTAAAAAGTTTTCACATGATCCCCTAATGAAACAAGACTCCTGTGGCAACACTCACTGTGTGGGTATGGTAGTGTATATGCTACTAACTTAATTCCAGTCACTTACTGCTTAATGTCAGTCACTTCTGACAGAGAGCTGGAAGCATCAAAAATATGTAAGTTCTTACAGTTTTCATAAAAACAGGTACTTGGGAAGAGAAGACCATATTAATCTAAATAAAAGAAAGGATTCAGCATGAGCTCAGCCCATCATAAATGCCAGCGAATGCAGAGGGGAAAGAGGTGTCTGACTGGAGATGTATGTACCACTGGGAAAAAAACAAGCTAGACAAAACAAACAACTTTGCTAAGGGCTCCCAATTCACTGCCAGGTACAAACTTGTCAGTAAGAGAATTCAATTTACCTGACTTAGACATCTTATTTCCACCTACAGCTTAGATAAGTTACCTCACCAGCACTAGCTATTTGAAAGTTAGTTATTTACCCCAAACTAGTCATATAGGCTATGTCTGTAGTGCCCAAAGATACAGGGCTAGGGACAAGCTCCCAGCCCTGAAAGTGAGTAGCACTGAATAGCAGGGACTAATAGCACTGTTGGCTCTCCAGGAAACTGAGGTACTTGTCTGAGAAGGACTCCTTCTACAAACACATGAAACTTATGAGGTGTAAAGTGTCTGATAAAGATGGACAGAGTTCTGCTTCAGATTTTAGTTGATTCCGGTGCTCACTGAACAACTTTAATATCATTAATTGCATCTGCATCTTATACAGTGGATTTGGCTGGGAGAAAACAAGTTGTAACAATCCAAGGCACTTCCAGGGAGACGGTAAGCAATTAAGTAGTGTGAGTAAGTAGGTATCCAGTATCTGAGCTCATTCCCTGACAATCTTTTATTGGAGAGTAGGATATCTCTAGTCGGTGGAGCGAACGGGCATCTCCAGAGGATGAGATGAATTATCCTCAGAAAGACTTGCCTCTGCTGTTGATCATAGTTGAAATGTAAGCAATAAGCTTAGACTAGACAATCAGCTTTTAAACAGTTTAAATTAGGTATGATTAATCCCATCCTGTAAACTACTGAACTACTCTCAGGGCACCTGAATTCCTTGTACAGTCAATGAGAAAGGCTAGGGTTTTTGTTGAAGATGCCATAAGGAAATCCAATTAGCTTAACTTTGCTTGTTAAACTGAAGCAGGCAGAATCACCCCCCTGAGGCCTTTACGTGAAACACTCTTACTATTGACTATCCAGGAAACTTAAGCACTTGTGTTAGAAAGATTGCTTCGACAAACTCAGGTGTCTAATAAAAGTGAACTGATTTCTCTTTCAGATTTCATTAGTTCTGGTGCTCAGTGAAGAACATTAACATCATTAGAGCTATTAAAGTTTAATATTTAGTATTAAAATTAATGTTTATACTGTCATTTTTTTACCATCTGTTCCCACAAAGGCAGAAGATCAAAAAATGACAAAAGGTATCCAGGAGGAGACAAAACGTTCTAAAACATCCAATTTTTCACCCATATTAATAACATAATTTGTATTATTAACATTAAGAACTTGTCTAAATTGAGGAACCTAGGAACATTTCCCAGCTAGTGGATTCAGATGTGTAATCCAGCAGCTTCCTCATTGGATGACAGAAATTAGAGCCGTTTGGATGAGTAGGGAAGAAGCTGTGGTATATTCAAGAAGGGCCCTTGCTTTGCACACCTTCATAGTTTAGGCTATGAAGATTTAAATGAAAGTTTAAGAATGTCAGTTTGGGGTGTGTATATATATACATACACACACATACATATATAAAAAAATACTTCTTTAGCTATACATTCACAAAACATTATAGGAGTTTTGAAAACATCTTGTTAACTAGAAGATCATTTAAGTTAGAAGCATCGTCCAAATAAATAATACAGTAGAAATTAAACAACCTCCCTGAAAGTAGGATGAGGTCTACTTGATGAATTTGCTCTGAACAGCAGGATAAGTCAGACTGAGAATAATAGCAGATGAAAAAAAGAAAAGAAAGAGAGGATACATTTGTACCAAAGGGAAATAAAATTGCTCAAGGCTGCAGCACTGTGGAGGCTTGGGAGAAATGGTAGTGTTTTCCCGTCCCTGGGGAAGCTTTGAACTGATTCCAAAAGGCAATAATCTGGGATGGGCTGTAGCTGAATTGTTTCCTCAGTTTTTATGGCTAACATACACATTAGGAAATCCTTATGGACAGCCATAAGCAGACTTTAAAGAGTTATTTTAAGGCATACTCTAAATTTGCCTTTACTTTTTTTTTTATGGCTTTTGTAACTTTGTTTCCAATTCTTTCAGGGAACAGTTTATCCTTCTCCTTTGCTAGGACAAACTTCCTCCTTTAGGCTTGTCTGCAACCTTAAGCAGAATCTCAGATAACAAACAGGTCACAAGCACTCCCATTAAAGCGATGCTCTTTTATTTGGTTATCCTCTGGCTACCAATCATCTAGGGCAAACCCTGAGGCTACATCTATATGAACAAATAAAAAGGACAAGGGCTGGTCTGCTGGCCCTGATGGCACTGGCAAACACGCCCATAAAGCTAAAAGAATTTCTCATTCCCACACAGGATGGTCTCTTGCTTGCTGCCTAGCAGAGAACAGTGTCTGTCCAGTGGTATTTCCTAGACAGCACCTAAACATTGTCCAACAGAGCGTTAGTTAGCAAGGACCAAAAGCACAGGCACTTATGTGCTAGCAAATCACATATTGTACAAAAGATCATATGCTGGTAGCACTTGAGCATCTGCTCTATGCCCTCACCCTGTTCATTAGTACTATAGACATAGCAGCAGGGTCCAGGCATGATTCAGGGGATAGCATTTTTAACAATTCTGGCTCCTTAATTTCCTTAAGTTATTACAGCATTTGTATCTGTTGTGTAATAGAACTTCTCCATACTAGGAGCTGAGAAGTAGAGCTAAAAGAAAAATGTCAATACCATCCACTTCCCCCCCTGAATATTTTAGGGTTCCTTCCAAGCCTGTTTTTACCTCCATCTCCTTCCTCTAAAGGCATACTAGAAAAAAATAGAGGGAAACAGCAACCTTTAACACAGAGTCACTATTTCCAACATAAACCCAAAACCAACCTCAAAAAAGAGCAGCAGTGGAGTTATGTAGAAAGTCCCACTTAAAACATATAAAAAAGACCAGCTTTGTTAATTAGTGGTATTGATGAAAAAACCCACATATTAAACTATATTACATTATAGATAGCTATATTCTTAAGATATTCAGAATAATCAATTACTTTGGTTAATGATGTACAACATATTATGTATCTTAGCTATTGTATGTCACAATACCTAAAATATTTTGAAGTATTCACAAGTGGCTGCATTCATCAAATTCTATACTTTAGGAAAGAAGTAATGAAATACACAGAACAACACACTTGTTCGGAAGTGAATCTATGTTTTCTACACTGTGATTTCAGTTGTGCAGTTTTGGGCTGGAAACCAAGAATTAAGAGTTTTAGCTCATCACGGGTTTCTAAAGAATCTGGTTCAGATGAGTTGCCACTGTCAACACTGTTTGAAGGCTGAGATTCTAACTCACAAAGCAGGATTTCATCTTACTCAACGTTTATATAAGGATTCAGTAGCTTTTTCAATCTTTAATATCTGGGATCTCTCTTTTACCCATTGGAAAGGAGCAGCTAACAAATAATTCAACCAGTATTCGGTTTTGGTTGGGAAAGTTTTGTCTGTAATGTCATATACACAATACTTTCTCTAATGAGTTCAAGCATCCTTAACAGATACATATGCTATTAGGCTGTCAGTTCCTCAGCCAAAACTATTTACTAGTGCCACTGTGTAAATTTCAAGCAGTCTGAAGTGGAGTAAAACTGATCCATGTGGGTTTTGGTTTCTGGACAACCATTTGTTTAAGAAAGACAGAAATTTTAGAGTAAGTGAAGTAAGTGGGTGCAAAGCCAGCCAAAATGAAATGACTTTTCCAAACAGACATAGCAACAGTCACTGCACATACTTTGTCAGTTCTATAATTTTACTTTCTAAAAATAGGAAAGCTAGTAAGTTAAATAATAGTTTTTTGAAAGTTTCTATTGGCAATATTTTGATAAAGATGTCACTTGAAGATGACAGTGCTAGTGAAAATTTTAGAGCTGCAAGGGTGGGAAATTAAAGGTTCAGCCTTGAGAAGATATATTTATTTATCTATGAAAATATTAATAATGTATTAACCATTGTTTCAGATTGACATCTGATGGATCACTCCACGCCTGCTATGACTATCTTTATAGTAGATTTCAGTCTATTATCACCCAATATTGCAGGTTTTTCCACCAGGGGAAATATTAACAGAATGGATGTATTGTAAAACAAAGACTGAAACAGCTTCTCATGCCAACTAGCAGATACCTGAACATGATTAGTGAGTCTCCTAAAAATTTGAAGGTCCAGAAAAAATCATTCAGAAGATGAATGCTCACCTGAACCTTTTGTGCCTGGAAGCCTGGGCCTGAGATTTTGTTGAAATAATCCTGATGTAAAAATGGATAAAACGGAAGAGCAGAGCAAGACAATGCAGTCAGAACCTCAGACATGGAAATAGCAGTGAGGAGACAGCAGAAAAGGGAATAATGTGAGAATAGCATAGAATATTTCAGCTGGAAGGGACCTACAATGAGCATCGAGTCCAACTGCCTCTGAGAGTTTCCCTGGTCATCAGGCCGATGGATGTTTAATTTGTAAAGTTAGATTCACTTTACTGAAGATTTCTCTCTTCCCTCCATACTGCTGTAGAAACGGAAATAGGTCTATACGATCTGTTTAAAATTAGTTGTGTTAGAAAGTCAGGTGACATTAACCACTGCTTTTTTTTTTTTTAAGTCAGTGAGCATTTTACTAGGATTTGGGGGGGGTTTTATGTTTTGGTGAAGTAGATGCCTTAATACAACTTCACATTTACACAAAATGAAATCTTCTGTTACATTTTTAATTTTCAGGCTTCTTTTTCTACAGGGAATTGTATTTCACTGATGTACAAGTTGATGCTGACTCCTCACAAAAGCTGTAATAAATAAATATAACCCTTCTTTACCTCAACAGCCTGCGGTAACTTTGCTTGTATTTTCTAGCTTTGCCTACAAGATAAAGTTATGAGGTAAAATTCTGTAAACTGATATGTCTGTCAGTTATACTGATCAGATATACCTTAAAATTACAGACTGAGTCCTGTACTGTTTTTATACGTATGTTTTTGAGGTAGTGACGACATCTTCCAAGCACAGAGGAGCCCCAGGTAAAAGCAGCTTTGGAAAATGCTCCTGTTACATACACTATGTCCTTCCCAAACTCAATATTTAGTACAACACACACTCAAATGCTAGTTCATATAGCACAGTTCCAATTACATACACAGATCTTCCTGTTCAGCTATTTCTGTATGAATTAATTTTGGTTTTCATTCATGCATTCATTTTCTTGAAGTGATGAAGATTTCCATTTGAGACATACAGACACCCATAGAAATGACTTTATAGTATCTGTAAATATTTCAGAACAACTATTGAAAATTACAGAGGAAAAAAACCCAACCCAAGCCAAATTAAAAAAAAAAAAAAAAGGCTAATATTCAGTAATCCAACGTACTGTAGATAAAATTAATGCTGGTGTATTTTCACAGTAATTTAGGCTCTGGTAGACTTAACTCAAATGATGGTGAAACTGTTACATGTCAAAATACATAATCCAATAAATCTAGCTTTCTAGTAATGCATGCAAAATCTACTCTACTGATTATATTTAAATACAAGGCAAATCTCTAAAGGATGGCTGGCTGACAAAGGGTAGATGTGTGCCAGTCATTTCTTTTGCAATCAGTGGAAAGAAACAATAGAATGTGTAATATATCACACATTAATAAAGAAACCTAAAGCTGGCCAGATGAATTGTACCCCAAAAGTTCTTCTCTCCCTTGATTACAAGGAGAGCCTAGGATGACTAGCTCAGATGCAGTTGTTTACATGACTGATGCCTAAAATCTGCTGAGAGGAATTTTACCCTAAAAATCACTACGGAACGAAGCTTCATTGGTTGTGTATACCAGAAAGTTTTAAGTGTAAAAAATTTGAAACCTTTATAAAGGTTTCAAATGAAACCTGAATTTATTAATTCAGAGATTAATTTAACATGCAAAGTAACCTATTCATGGAAAGAATAGTTTGTCTTCCAGTTTTAATTTTTAAAAGCAATGGGAGCTGGTACTATTTCCAGCTGTTTTGAAAGTAATGCATGTAATGTATGGAGTCTAATCATGCTCTCTATGCGGCTAGGATAAAGTGGGGGGTTTAGCTTTGTTTTATTTGCACAATTAACAATGCAATGTTAAATTTAGCTGAAACAATTTCTCCAAATACGTCTTTTTCTAAAATTCCTTCCTTAATTACCACTTTGTCCACATACTGAATAAGGACTCTTTGGTTAATTTTCCCAAGCATCACTTTCCTGTCTTAATACATAGTACAGTCTGTAAAATTATTTCTACCATTTAAAAATTATTTATATTCTCTTTATATTCTGAAGAGATCCAGCATTACACTTCTCATTAAAGCTATTTTATTCCATCTTTATATGTATATATTGTCTCTTAGTAAACCCGTAAGGTGGTATTTGTTTAATTTCTTAAACTTTAAACATGAGGCCTTTGGCACATTCTGAAATATGAAGAATAACCCTTTGATTATCAGAAAGCTGTTCAAAGTTTAATGTATGACTGAATGTTGCAATTATTAAGTAACCACTGAAACATTTCTAAAATAAAACCACTCTGTTTATAGACTTGCTTCAAAAACACACTCTCATCTAAAAAAAGTAAATCCAACATTATTAATAGCAAAAATTGCCATTTGGTGTAACTGGCAAAGTGATCTCTACCCAAATGTCATCAAAAGCACCCGTCTGAAGCTACTTACAGGTCAGCTGTGTTTAATTCCAGAAGCATTCAACTCTATTCTCCGTTATAAAAGTTATGTGTTGACTTGATCATTCACGTGTTGGTATTTCCTTACCATTCTGAAAAGCTGAAAAAAAAAATCCATATAAACCATTAATCCTTATTTAAATTTGCTTTTGGATGCTTGTGTAAATCTAAATCTCAAAAGGCACGTCCACAGTATCAAAAGGCATGCCTCCCTAGTTCACTCCTGAGCACTCATCTCCTTATCATTCACACAATGTAAACGTTAGCTCATTTATGGGCTTTCTTCTGGAAGAAAAATGCCCGGTTTCTTCTGAAACAAAGCCAGAAACAGTTTGGGGGACAGTTCACTCTACTGGTGACTCTAATGTTTCTTAGGTGTAACACTATACAGCTGTTAGCAGAAAACTTTGTAGCCTACTTGTGCACGCATGCACATGCACATGCAAATGCATATTCACACCAGAGGTGTGGATAAAACAAACCTGTACAAAGCACAAGCAGTACTGGTTATTCGCTATCACAACACTAACAAAATGAGAACATTCAGTTGTTTTATGTTGGAAAACATGAAAAATGGCCTTTATCCTGTAAAGGGCTTGATAACTTTTTCCTGTGCTCGCTTTTTCGTGTTTAGCTTGAGCTGCTGTATGCCTGTCTCTGTGACGTTGGCAACAGATGGTGAAATACCCGTGGAGGACAGTACACACCTGCTCTGGTGTTCACATCTCACTCCTGTGTGTTGCTGTGCCAGGCTTGTTGCTAGCAAGTGCACTGTCTACACTTAGCACAAGAGGGAAGTAAGACTGATAGTTTTTACCAAGGCTTCTAAAGGTTTGAGGGGGATGGACCTGACCACCCGCAAGGGAAGAACCTCACCCTGGCTCACTGCAGAGGCTGTGTGGATGGAACTACAACTCTTCCAACCCTCTGCCGTTCTCTGATGCTACTCTGTGCTCTCAGATATTCCCCATATATCTCCATTTATGTTGGTGGCATGAAAGGTTTTGTCTTCCCTCAAAAATACTTACCACCACTAGTAGTGCTTGAATAAAATCTGCATGCATTTTTTTGGTGCTTTGGTACGGGCTGTAGAACAGTATTAAGGTCATTAAGGTGAAGAAAAATGTCATTCAGACATACTACTTTTTTCTATTACCACTTTGCTTTCAGAGAGGCTTGAGAATGGGCATCACATCCATGGGTAAGGAATTCCTTTAGGCCATTCTTCTTCACCTCTTAGAAGCGTGTTAGTACATGTTTCTCGCTTAGTTATCTTACATATTGAAAAAGAGGTTGTGTAGGTAGTATCGACTTCCTAAGGAAAACTTGATATTCATGATCTTCCGTGGGTGAAGTTAACAGTCTAAGCCATGGCACTCCTGATGGAAGCCAGCTGAGGGCTCAGAGCACAGAGGTGATGTAGAATGCAATAATAAAAGTTATGTAGCACCAGAGCCAATGTAGGATGAGTTACTTCCAGTCATTCCAATTGACACAGAGACACTGATCCTGAAAAAATTTCAGGAGGTATCTTGATGTTGAAGAAACATATCATAAGCTGTGTTAAGTCACTTATGTAGATGAGTTTTCTGAAGAATGAGAAAAAAGATATTGAGTTGTAGTTTTAATTTATAAGGTTTTTTGGGTTTGGGTTTTTTTATTAATACCTTGAAGTGTATATTTAGTCCATGACTAGTGAAGAGATTTCAGATGAAATCTTTGTTACTCCAATAATGAACTCCGGCACTTTTGGATCTTACAAAAAAGCACCTATTTTCTTGGCTAAAATGCAGCAAACCTGGATGCTCTTTTCATGTATTGACCATTACTTATCAATCAGTAATGATTTGATAAAAACACCCTACTTTGTTAACTGCCACTGCTAAACACCATTACTTGAAACGGGATTGTTACCCCACGCCCAGGTCAGCTTTGATGTCTGAAACCCTCCAAGGACAGATTCCTTGATGTTGCTGGCAACTTCTTCTAGTCTTGAACAACCCTCCTGACTTTTTTTCCCCTAATGTCCAAACTGAACCTCCCAAGATTAAACGTGTAGTATTTGCCCACTCTTTACATCATCTGGCACTATTGCCATCTTCGTAATGGCCCTTCGAGTAGTTACAAGCAATGACTAGGTCCCTCCATAGCCTCCTCTTCCCAGGACCACAAAAGCCCAGTCCCTCAATCCCTTTTTTGTAGGGTATGTTTTAGGCCCCGGCCATCTCGGTCACCCGTCACTGGACCAGTTTCTCCTGTAACTGGGGGGCCCCCCAACACTGCCTGTCCTATGCCAGCTCTTGCCTACCAGTGTCGAGCAGAGGGGAACGGTAACTTCCCTCAAACCGCCGGCCATCCGCCTCATAATGGAGCCCGGTACATAGCTGGCCCATGAAAACACGCTCTGGGCTGTCGTTGGCCATGGCACCTGCCGTAAGCCCGGCACTCTCCTGCAGGCCCGGCCCAGGCCGGTTGCTGACAGACCGGTGGGGGCCATGGGGCGACGCCATCTTGGGTCCTTCCCCAGAGAGAGCCCCAGGAGGTCTCTGTCGGCCCCACCATTCTTGGCAGCTTTCTGGCCCGTGACCTAACAAGGAACGACTAATTACTCGGGCAGCATTTCCAGACGGGAAACATTTAAGCGATCGCTCTTCGAAAGTAAGAGTTCTTTGTTCTCGAAACAGAAAGTAGCGTGACACGGGGACCGGGCGCGCATCAGCCAGCAGCGCAGCCACAGACTGCACGGGCTCTTCCTGGCGCAGCCGACGGCTGACTGGCTTTTGGCTTCCCAGGGCTCTCCCCCGCCGGGAAAGCGCGGCTGGGAAGCGCTGCCCGCCGCCCGCCGCCCGCCTCGCCGCCGCTTTCCGCTCGCCACAGCTCCCCCCAGCTCTCCCCCTCCCGGGACACCCCTTCCTCGGCCCTGACGGGCGGACGCCAGCACCGACGGCGGGCGACGGTGCCTCGGCTCCGCGCCGCCCAAGCGGCGTTCCCGCCCGCCTCCCGCCCCGCCCCGCCCGCCGCCGCGCCCCTTGCTGCCCCCTAGCGGCCGCGGCGGGAGCGCGGGCGGGACGGGCCCCGAATCGCCGCCGCCGCCGCCGCCGCCGCCGGCGGGCCCCGCCGAGCCGGCGGCGGGCGGCGGCCTCGGGAGTGCCGGGGGAGAGGCCGGGGCGGCCGGTGGGCTCGGCTCGGCCCTTGGGGGGGTGCTGGTGGGGGGGGTGAGGGTGGAAGTGCCCTTTACGGGACGCGGTAACGGCTGGTTCCCCCCCCCCCCCCCGGCCCCGGTGGGCGACTGGCTGAGGGGGAGCCGGGCCGTTCTCAGAAGAAAGGGCGCGAAGGGAATCGGGGGAGTTAAATGGTATGAGAGGAATTGAGCCAGAAGGGACTTTTGTCTGCAGATCGTGATTGTCGATAGTCCCGGACCCAAACTGCCGCCAGCAAAATGAAAATCTAAGAGCGGATTGGTATCTAACTTCGAACAAGCACCGGTCTATCGATTCTTCTGTCTATTTGTCTCAGGAAAAAGCTCCCTCATTATTTAAAGAGGGCAGTAATTTATTGGGTACTGCCTCTTTAACGTGCTATATGTAAAGTTTGGTTGCTAGGTCCCTTTTTTTATGGATACCAGATGTAGGGGAAAAAAGCAGTTTATGTGCCAACAAGTCTACGAGTGGATGTACATTTCTAGCTGTTAGCAAAACATTTGCTAATTACAATACTTACCCCTTGGTTCTCTATAAAAGATTGGTATCTTGCAGAGTGTGCTTTTTGCTTAAGTGTAACTGAACATTACGGTATCAGTGCTGTTTTTCAAAGAAACAGTCCAGTAAATGTTGGAAATTCAACTAAAGCTCACTAAATACCTTAATTGAGATTGGGAAGAGCAAGTTTTGTTTTTGTTTTCCCTACTTGAAAGCTAGAGCGAGTGACATATGAGTCGTGAACAGATGGCATAAATCAGTCAACACAAATCCTGCCTAACGTTGGTGTTACGCTGTAGTACTTTACCCAAATTAACATTAATTTTGGACACCAACATGATTTTTAAGGAAGTTCGTTGCAGTAATTTTGTCCATGTGGTGTATTGCTTATTACAAATTTTTATTTTTGGAGTGGCTGGATAAACAATTTTTAACTCATTTATCATTCTTAGATAAATGGAACTTTTTTGTTTTATTTAACAAACTCAGGTTTTAAATAAAGCTTCTGGTAACTGTCTGATAAGAATCGTCCAACGGATTATTTCGGTTCTTCCTATTATACACTGGGCAGAGTGGTCTATCTTTACCTTTGGTCTAATTGGTTTTTTGGTCCTGTTTAGTCTACCTTGCCTTTTCAGTAGCGTACCAATCAGTCTTTCTCCTATTTTTTTTTCCCCTTGCCAACCCACCCTCTGCCCACATGCATGGGAAAGGGGAAGATTGCCTCACATATTCTCATTCTCCCAGCAGGCAAGTAGGAGGTGTTTTGTGATACCTTATTCCTCTGTAATAGGGAAGCCACAGATTTGCCCTACTGCCTACACTTATTTAAATCTCTTTTTAATCCAGAAATCTATGTATACAATTTAGGGAAAAGGTAGTTTTTGAGAAAGTAAGCAAAATTTGTAATTTTGGTCGGGATCTAGTTTGTGTATACTTACTGATTTAGGGTTATGCTTCCCCCCTTTTTCGTAAACCCTTGCGAATGACTGGAGTAAAGGCTCATCATCATTTCTTGTCTTCCCATGCAAGCTGCTGGTGTGGTGTGAAAGAGCTTATAGACCTTTCTCAAGCTTCAGAATGGGGGAGGAAACACAGCTCTCACTGTCCGTGGGGGCACAGCTTCTTTTAACACCTTTTTTTCTGTGCAAAGCAGTACCCCATCACCACTCGAGAACCCAAAACTCACCCTCTACTCCAGCTCCTGGAGCTCTGTAATCACAACCGCCATCTGCCCTCTGCCCCCCAATAACCCTGGCTTACGTTTCTCACACCAGCTACCATCGCTGCCAGCTATCACGTTTTTCTTACCAAGCTACTCGCTCTTTTCAGTTATTGTGAACGGACACCAGGGCTTCCGCTTTCTCACAGAGACCGGAGAATGAGGCTGTTTCTTGCTGGCTTGCTCTCTCGAGCTTATGGTACTGTTTCCCGGGGGGGTGACCCAGCAGCCGTTCCATACTTGCACCTTCCAGGAAAACAAAGTTACTGGTTGACATCCCCTCTGAAAGAGGCTGGCCAGCATCGCAAGTCCCCCGTTTCCCAGGTGGCTGCTCTAACCACGAGCATCTCCCCCCTCAATGCTCCTGCTTTTCCTACACCGCGCCCCGGGAGGAGGATTTTTGCCTCCCGAATAAAGAGAAGTGCTGCGAAGCCTGGGGTCGGGACCTCTTTTGGTTGCACTTCTGCTCCTAACATCTCCTGCTGCCCTGCTTTGGGAAACTTGGTGTGCGGCGTGGCAGCACTCCGTCCCTCTGCAGAGACACCGAGGCTTGCAGTAAGCAGAGAGAGACCACCTCCTAACTTAGACACTGAGTTACTCTCATCAGAGGTGCCTTAGGAGGAGGCTGTAGAGTTTTCTTTACTGGCAGACTAGTAAAGAGTTTGAATTAATGTTTTTTAACACTGATGAGTGTTTTGTATAACAACAGGTAGGAGAAAAACATTCAGGAGACATGGCTTGTGAGGGAAGGAGAAAGATGTCTCAGTCATCCCAGCTTCTGACGTTAACAGAAAACATGTAGTTTGTTATAGTGGGTGGTAAATTTCAACCAAAGCCTCTTCAAGAACCAGTTATGTTGGGGTTTTGCTACTGATTATATTCAAAATACAGGCTTCTAATTTGTTTGCTAAGAATCAGGTTGCTGGGTTTAGATGGCTGCCCTTCATATCCTGCAAATGGAAAATTAAGAGCCTAGGCTAGGCAATTTGAACATGATCCAGAGGCAGCTGCCTGTCAGAGAACAACCTGCTTAGACCCTCTCATGGCTCAGTATTTTTAACTCTGTCAGCTTTACCCATATCAGCTATAGGTACCACTTATGCACCTAACAAATGCACCTAGCTGCACAGGTAGTATACAGAACAGCCTCATCATATGAATTGCACTTGAGGTTCACATGCATGGAATTTGAATTTCAGAATATTTTAATAAATATTAAGATAGAAAAGGATTCCTTCTCACAGTATGCTTGCTAATGTGGACCCAGACTAATGTTAAGTGACAGGAGGGATGGTGACTTCAATGGGTTTGTCTCCTTAAGGGAAGTCATATTATGCCTGATAGCATTTGAAGTAGGAGACCAAGCTGTAATTACACTTTAAAAGAGTTGTATTTTTCCCCTTGGATGAATAATCTGGAAGGGAAACAAAGTCACAGATGTTGAAGGAATGAAAAAAAAAAAAAAATTTTGAGTGCTCAGCTGTAACCAAACAGGAGATGGTATGTTTTTTATGCTAGACTCCAAATGTTACTGCTTTTCCAAATCCCACGTTCCTGATCACTGAGGAAATACACAGTAATACTTTTCCCCTAAGAAGTACTACTAATTTCCTTTTGAAATTATTTTCAACCAGTCATGAACCTGGAATACTTTATTCCACAGCATTCAACAGCAAATGACTTCTACTTAATTTGAGAACAGTAAACAAAAACTCCAGGTATGATGATATTCAAAGAAGATATTAAAGCACCCCCCCCCAAAAAAAAAAACCAAAACCAAAACCCCAACCAAACCCAAACCAAATCAAAACAAACAAACAAACAAACAAAACTCAGGAAAAAGTATAACAAAGAAATCTTTTTCTACAGTCATTAAACTTTTAATGTGAAAACTGTTCTCCTTTGTATAATGTACATGTGTATTTGTGCATGGGTGTGTGCTTGCAGATGTATGCTATAACTGTGACAACTGAGATGTATTTTCAATTATTCTATGAAAGAAGAAAATAATGTTTCTCAGTTGTTTGCCATTTTAGTCGTCTGTTATATACTGAAGAATGTGAAATTATCTACATTGTGTTAGAAAAGAACAGTCTAGAAGGAAATGTAACCATTTTCCTTGAAAAACTGTGTAGCAAGGAAGATTACACATGCATGGTTTTTTGCTTTAGAACTAACTTTTTTATCTTCCAGAAAAATTGTCAGGAAAGTGCAGTGGAAATGAGAGCAATCTCCTATGGATATTAGCAACCTACCCACATTTTCATGGTTCTACAGCAAGATCAGAAAAAATCCTCACGAGAAGGAAGCTTTAACTTGCTCTAGTAATAAACTGAAAACTTCGAGGAAAGATGTTTTAAATATTTTGAGGAGACGCAAGTATTTTATCATCAGCTTATTTTTTCATCAATCACTTCAAATTCAATTTCTCAAATCCAAGAGAGATTCCTGGAACTTCAAGAATCTGAACATGATGTAGGTAGAAGAGATATATATTCTTACCTCCTTTCTATAGAAGAAAGAGTCACTTTGAGAACGATCTTCGGGTAGTAAAGTAATTCAAAACCAACATTCACAATTTTAACACAATTTTAAGCCAAGAGTCACAACTTAGCTCTTTATTGAAAGCACAAAGTGAAATGGAAGAAGAAATATACAGCTGCAGCAACAATAACAGGAAACCAAAAGAAAAAAGGGGGTGGGTTCTACCTCTTGATCTGAATATACTCAAGATAAAAGTAAATTTGACTTTGCTTTGATAAATAGTTGCATAACAGATGTCCTGCCATTTGGAACTTTTGGGTTTTTTCTCCAGGGTATCTAACAGGTAAAACTTGACTTCTTTAGCTTTTTGGCGATTTTGAAGTAGCCTCTCAACTATTTAGACCTGGACTGATCTGGGATCCTGAATAAGAGGACTTTTAAGTTTGACTCAGAATTCTAGAAACAGCAGTTAAGGAGCGCTACTTAATGACCTTTTTGGTGCAATCCCAGTTGTCCTATGGCCCCATGATGGCAGAACCATGCTGACTCTCCAGGAGCCATGGGCATTAGTGTTTCACTTTGGAAACAGCTCTGCTCCTGCTTCTTCTCTCCCAGATTTTCAGTATTTGGAAAAGTTTGGTGTCAGTCATCTTAGGAATGAAATAAAATATTAGAAAAGTAGATTATTTTCCAAACCAGGAAATATGTGTTATTTAAGATTGGGACCTTTATAATTTCCCTGAAGTTTTCCAATTCTATTAGGAAGTGTAACTGCTACTGCAGCTGTCTTACAGGATGGCAGCTATGTTCAAACTATAGCACTCCATAAGTTTAAAGGTTGATTTTGATTTTGCTTATTTCTCTCAGGCAAAAAATGTTTTTGAAGAATATGCAGGAAGTGTACAGAACAAGAAAGATCTATATCCTCCCCCCTATTATGGGTGCATTCAAACTTTTTTAGATTGCATGCTCTCTCTGAGCTGTGCATGCTATGCATTATGTAGGAATGTGTAAAATATTAATACTCTTAAAACTTCAGGATTTTGGCATAAAGAAGCATATATTCTGAGATCTGCCCGAAACAAACAAACAAACGAACAAACTAAAAAAACCCAGATGCGAGAGCACTTCTTCATTTCCTCCCATATGTTTGTATAAATTGCTGAGACACCCAGAACCGTAATCTCCACACCTGCAGTATGCAACATGAGGAGTTCATTCTGGCATGTCCCAGCTTCAACTTTGACCAAAAAGGAATAAGGACAGAAGCTGAAGGCTAGTCACTACCACTTGCCCAGCAAAGGGAATCTGGGTGCTGGATAACAATCTGAGATACCTTTTGTACTAAGGTTATGTTTCTACAAAATTTACAGGTTAGTATTCTTCAGTGGTTTTGGCTATCTTATCACTAAAAGGAATATTAATTCTTTAATTTGTCATACTATTTACTGAATTTTCCTTGAAAATAGGGCCAGATGCTCAGATACTGTAGCTATGGGCAAAGAAGGCCTGATTAGATTGAACTGTTACAAGTGGCAAATTAGATTTTCCTTAAGGGCTCAAGAGCTTCCATGAAGTGTTAAAACTTCATTGAAAGTAAGGTGGTAACTGATATTTCTGGTATGGTCTCCTTTAATCTGTTGGGGGTTTTTTGGTTTGGTTTTTTTTTTTCTTTCACCTCTGCCATGGACATGGGGTTTTTTTGTATGTGATTATTAAAGACAGGCAATTTATTCCCATGTTCTCTTTCACTCAAGATGACCTCTGTCACCTGCATTTCTTCTCATGGTGCACAAAAATGTCGGTTAACTTGGAAGCAACAATAAGGATGAGCTCAATTCTAGTATTGAAACCAACTTTTCACTGTTAATTTAAAAACTGCAGTTAAAATAACATAGTACTAAATAAAACACCAATAAAATATAAGCAGCAATTTTAAATGTATTTGTCTATCTAGAAGATATTTCTACTTTGCCCTTTCATGTTGACTATGAAATTTGGAAGATTTTTTCTGAAGCAATCAATACTTATACTTACAATGATAACAGGTGGCAAAATAGTAAAATATAGCTGGAAAATGGGCAATGCTTCAGTGTTACCATGAGTGACATGATTTTATGTAGGCTTTGGGGTTTGGTTTTGTTTTGTTTTAAACTTGATTGCAGTATCAGAAGAAGTGGCAGGGTCTCTCCTGTGTGCCTTTAATAGAGCAAATACCTTTGCAGTGTCTTCAATTGAACTGAAACGAGATTTCACATAAAACTGACACATTTTTCCCCAGTTCAAAGGAGAAGGAAATTGGTTTCCTACTAGGAAAAATGGCTACTACAGTCAATTGTTTCCAGTAAGTTTGAAGCAGGCTGTCCCTAATTACAGGTGCACAGTGAGGGCAGCAGTGCAGGTGGAATTTTACAGCAAATAGAGTCCCAGAGGAAGAGTGACAGTGCAAAGAGAAGGTGGCACAGGAAATATGAGAAAGATACAGAAAAGGAGCCAAGAATCAAAATACAGGTTGCAATGAAGCACTTTGAAGAAAATTATGCAGGGACAGCAAGAAGGGGAAGATTGCTTGTAGTGACATGTAGGACTATGAGAGAATAATACCTCGTGAGTTACTTGAGACTCTTGGAAAGAAAGTTTCTGTTAGAAAAATATTCGAAGTGCTTGGCTGTCACTTCTTTCACTGGCACCCTATATGATAGCCAGTTATTCATTATCAAATGGCTAATTACTATTCTATTTTGCATTGAGTTTTTAAAAAAAGAAATCATTACCTCCACGCTAATCCAGATTTTTTTATGACAAAAGAAGAAATATATGGAATATAATGAGTTTGCTTATTTTTATATATAAAGCATGCTACCTGTCTTATTCTTTCAAATCACTAAAATAACTGATGAGGAAATAAGAAGTGCCTTTGGAGACCTTGTGAAATGACACAGGTTTAGAGATGAGGTCTGTACAAGGTAAAGGAACTTACATTGCACTTATTCTCAGTGTGCTTCAGTCCCATGCTATATACATCTTTGCTTTCAGGAACGTACAAGTTGTCTACGCACCAGTTTTTCAAACCCTTTGCTTATCCTCATCTATTTCCATATGTTTGGTTGCTTGCCTGCAGGCAGGACCCTGATTTTCAGAATTAATTCTCTATCTATCCTAGTTAGATCCTGTTACAGCATCTTAGTTTCAGGACTGAACAGCCACATCACTACAGCCAAAAGTAACTTCTGAAAAACTTGTTTTTGACCATCAGAATATGCTCTGTAAACAATGTTTGCTTAAACTTGGCAAGGTGATGCTTTTAATGGCTGTGGTTTGGTTTTTATGAAACAGCAGTGGTATTAATTCATGGGTATTGCCAAGACTAGCCAATCTTTGATCTCAGATTCACTCAGTATTGGAATGTAAACCATTTATTTTCTTCATGTTTCTCTTCATGCAAACAAATTACAGCAATCAAAACAAATCCTGTGTTGTGTTTAACAAGTCTCAGTGGATTGATGGCACGTACAGTAAGAACTGTTTGTACATCACCCCTAACTTCCTAACATCCTTCTGGATGCCCCTGAAAAAAATCGCATGGTTGGAAGTGATTTCCAGTAGGCATCCTGGTCTGGAGGGTGCAGGATAGGACTGCAGAGCACATCGCGAGTGCGCTTCAGTTTAGATACAACTGTAAGTTCTATATGGTAATAACAACGCAGGAATAAATAAAATGTGTGTATGATATGTATTTTCTAAACAAGGTGACAACATTATGGAAAATTAGAAAGAATCTCAAAATGTGGCCATTCCAGTATTTTCAAAACTGCTGTCAGGGCATGTTTAAGCTAGCTCCTAGCAATGCCAAAGCACATGTAGGCAAGACAACAAACCAGTATCAACCGTTTATAAAAGTGCCTTTTTTTGTCCTCTTGTTTAGGTGGGAACTGTGTTCGTTCATGTCCACAGAACTGTAACAGAAGCTGTATGTAATATATCTAAATATACACAAAATCTAACAATTAGAATAAACTATTTCAGATAAATTGTGCCTTTTGTTAGTCTCATAGGCTGCTGGTTTGTATTAAAATACATACTAAACACCAGCCAGTAAGCCTCTGCATATTGTTTAAAAAAAAGTTTTCCAGTTTTGTTTGTCTTCTTCCTGATGATGTTTTCTTGAGGTGTATAATTTACTGTCTTCTGTCTTAAACTTAATTACTTTATTACTTACTTGATTTAGTAATAATACAAGAGATCAATAAAAATTTAGACTTTCTATTTGCTTTAATTTCCCTCCCCACCTTTTTCAGCTAGCTATACTACTAGCTACAATTTTTGTTCACTGAAAACTCCCATTAAATGTCATTTTTTGAGATATTTTTAGACAACTAAATGTAAGGTTTAATTTTACCTGACTTTTAATTAAAAGTGAAAACAGAATACAATTAGATGCTTATGATTAAATTCTATTGTATTACTAACATTAATATTTAATACAAACACATACTGACAAATTTCATGAAGTCTCTGTTACAGACATTATTATTATATTATTACCTAAGTTACTACTGACTATCTTATAAATATAACAGCTTTAAGAAAAGTTAACAAAACATAACTGGAATAATTTAGTTTCCAGAGGCCATCCAAAGTCCAAATGCAGCAGTCATGTCAACAAAGGAAAGTTTTTGTTTTCCTTTATTTTGAAAAAGTCTGAGTGTTTTAATCCACAAATCATTCAATTAGTCTCCTGCTAAACTACCCAGATCCACACTTCTTTGAGGACTGGTTTTTAATTTTGGAAGTTGAATAGCTTCAAAAGCAAGGAAGCAATACATAAAAGACATCAGTTCTTATTACTTTGTCTTTTTCAGGAGCAAAATGACCTCCAACCAAAATCCTTGCTGTGAATGCATGATTTTCTTTATTTCCTGACAAAATATAAAATTATATGCTTGTATTCCTTTGCCTCAGTGAAAAAGAATTTAATAAATTTATAAGGTATGTCTCAGAAGGAAACCAGAAGTGAGAATTAGTGAGTTCTCCATCTCCTCTGAAAGAGATGCTAAGACAATAATAAAAAGCAGTGGAGGCTGAGGTTTCCCTCACTGTCTGCACTGGTTGTCAATAGATATATTTCTCCCTTCTTGAAGTGGTGGAATACCAACTATGCATGTTCATATCACAGAATCACAGAACGGCTGAGGTTGGAAGGCACCTCTGGAGGTCAGCTCATCCAAACCCCTTGCTCAAGCAGGGCCACCTACAGCAGGTTTGTCAGGACTGTGTCCAGGTGGTTTTTTTAATATCTCCAAGGACGGAGACTCCACAACCTCTCTGGACAACCTGTGCCAGTGCTTGGTCACCTTCACAGTGGAAAAGTGCTTCCTGATGTTCAGAGGGAACCTCCTGTGTTTCAGTTTGTGCCCATCGCCTCTGGTCCTGTCACTGGGCTCCACTGAGCAGAGCCTGGCTCCGTCTTCTTTGCACCCTCCCTTCAGGTGTTTGTACACATTGGTGAGATCCCCCTGAACCTTCTCTTCTCCAGGATAAACAGTCCCAATTCTCTCAGCTTTTCCTCATAGGGGAGATGCTCCAGTCCGTTTGTCATCCTTGTGGACCTTTGCTGGTCTTTCTCCAGTATGTCCATATCTCTCTTGTACTGGGGAGCCCAGAACTGGACCCAGTACTCCAGGTGTGGCCTCACCAGTGCTGAATAGAGGGGAAGGATCACCTCCCTCAATTGCTGGCAACACTCCTGCTAATGCAGCCCAGGATACCATTAACGCTCTCTGCAACAAGGGCACATCACTGGCTCATGTTCAACTTGGTGTCCAGCAGGACCCCCAGGTCCTTTTCTGCCAAGCTGCTTTCCAGCTGGTTGCCCCCAGCCTGTACTGGTGCCTGGGGTTGTTCCTCCCCAGGTGCTGGACTTGGCACTTCTCCTTGTGGGGCCTCATGAGGTTAAATGCTAGTGTCTGCATTTTATTTTTATTTATATAGAAGCAATTCACATTCTTGCTTCTTTGAGATAGCTAGTACTGGTATTTTTTGCCACATTTTTTGAAAAAGTAAGATCAGTGCTTCACATGTACAGATCAGCCTGTATTTAACTGCACTTTAGGAATCTGAGATAAAGAGTACTGGCAATGGAGTTTGCTACAAGTGAGTGAGGTTGCACTAATTGACCTCATATGGTTTAGAGGCTTTTATACCTAATTTGCTATTTTCCTAGCATGTTCTGTTATACTTGAAAGTATTTTTCAATCTTTTAAAACAATAACTAGAAACCTTTAATACAAAAGAATTGTAAATGAAACTGAATAATTCTTTTACCAGTAATTCATATCTAAATATACTTAGGGTAGCCACATTTATGATCAAGAATAACAGCTGAAAATAGAGGTCCCGATTCAGCAAAGTACTTAAATACATAATTTAGTTTTGGGGCCTTGACAGTCCAAATGAATTCAGTGTCTAAACGGCTTCAGTACTATATACTTTATATTTCTATTATATGTTACATGAGAGTCAGAACTCATATCTAATACCTTCAGTTATTTGTATTAGACTTGTAAATCCCATTTATTTCTAGGTACAATCAACTAGGTAGCTACACAGCTATCCTGTAGTGCATCTCACTTATTTCCATTCATCTAATCAGTAAGTTTAATATTTTTGGTGCCACTGTCTGAAAAGAGTGGTACTTAGCCTTAATTAGAAACTCAGTTACAGGTTTTGGATGCACAAAGTGAATTATTTAGAAACCTTTTTATTTGTTGCAACAGACTGAAAATTCCAGTAACATTGGTTTGGCTGATATATATATATGATTGGGTCACATACTATATTCAACATATGCATGCATATGTTTTATTGCATGTTTTGTGCTTATGCATTTATGCCCAGCTGATTTTGTGAATATGGCATACCACTTTGCCTGGAAAACACAATGTAGGTTTTTCACAGTAAAACACAGGAATTATAAATAACACCTAAACCCTCATATTTATTTTGTAGCAACATACATTTTTTTCCTCTAGATGGCAATATATTGCAAGAAATATTGTCAATCTGTTTGCAGTACTTTTAAACATTGAATTTGACAGTCTCCAGAAGGTATTTAAAGTGAAATTACCCTTTCTTTCCACTTCAATTTTTTTTGAGGGTTGATAGGTGTAACACAATAAATAATGAAGAAAATAGGTATAAAATTGGAAGAAGTAAATGAGTTAAATAAAATCATCGTTATAGTACATGTAATACTTAATACTTACCTATAACCAATGGTCACATGGACTTCTGTATCTAGGTAACCTGTATAAGTATTTCCCAAGTATATCAGTATTTTTCACCCATATTACTGTAAGAAATGGGGCTTTTACATTTCCATATCAAGACTTCAAAATTCCATATTGACTCACTAAATTTGCTGGTTTGATCACTAATTAAAATACAATATAACCAAAATAATATTCCAAAACTGTGATTAATACTGATATGGAAAATGATGTACAATAGATTAGAGGTAGCAATGTTGTTGTAGATGTGATGATTAAAGAATATAGCAAGAACTAATCTATCAGGAGAGGTAGTATCTTTCTTACACCAGTTGATATAAGCAGGGCATTAAAATAGACATGTTTCCAAGCATCTTAGTGAAAAATAGTAATACTGTATTTTCCCCTTGTCCATGCATTTTAATCCTGGCTATTCTTCTGTTCTAGCATACTATAATAAAAAGATAGACTGTATTATCTTGAAAACATTAAATTGAAACTCAGGGGTTTCATGATAGCAATGCACCAGCATGTAGAAATCTGGAGCTTATATATGTATATGTATGCTTTTAGAAAATACTGTGTGAACCTACTGAAAAATAAATGAATTGAGACACTACTTGAATTCAACTATACTAACCCACTTGAGATACCCTTTTTTTCCATACATGAGTTCATTTGATTTTTTTCTCTATAAAAAGAAAGATAAATACCGATACTTTATTGGAGGATTTTCACCTTCACTCTTTTCAGCAGAATCTGACAGAGCAGTAAATCAGCCCAAAAGGTTTATTCACCATTTATCTTCCTCTGAAACTTCTGGTATGGATTTCTGAGGAATTACTCTAAAGAAACGTTTTTCCCTTACTTCTGTTAAGTGAAGAGGTGATCTGGTGGCATGATCATGAGGACACTGACGATAAGCTCTGCAGCTGGGGAGGTCAACCAGCTGTGAAGTATGGCCATAAGAAAGAATGGGAGGGAGCAGGGAGAGGTGTCTGAAATGGCAGTTTTATGGCAACATGTCTGCAAATTTATGTAAGTTAGTCATATACTTTGCCTCAGGAAAATCGTATGGGTTTAGGGCTAGATTTCTCATCACTGTATATTTGCCGTCTTGAAAAGGATGTGTCTAAAAAAACCCTTGTGTTGAACTGGTATTGTTTGCCTTTTGGATCTGATTAGGAGGAATGGGTGGTACCTGAGGCTAATAAATACGGAAAGGGAAGGCACAGATCAAGACAGCTGGGCATTGGTGGGTACTGACAGTGGAGAAGCTGTGGGCATTTCCTTTGAGATGGCAAAAGGATGAAAAGGGCATGACTGTTGACTCTACAGATTTTAAGGTGACTCAAGCAAGGAAAAGAGTAGAAAAAACGCTAGCTGATTTCACTGTAGCAAACAGATAAAAGCTGCAGATATCTGAGAGTCAAGAGTGCAGTAGAGGAGTTTGCTAGCTGGTTTCTTTGAGATAAAAACGTGAAGGTTAAAAGACTAGTGGAGAGGCTGAGTTTTTCAGGTAAAGCATAAATAGCACAGGGGGATCTATACATCCTTCTGTGGACAAAACACTGGTGAAGCAGGGACATTAGTGCAGGAAGAAGGGAAAAAGGCAGAACTCCAGGGTCCCTCTTCGCTAGTTAGAATGCAAACCCCCTCCTTTGAATGGTGGCAATTTCGGAAAATGTTGAATATAACGAGTTACTGTGGTGTACTCAGACTTCTGGAGCCTGTTTGTGGTGCCCAGCAACAAAGTACTGCAAGTGCAGGCAACCCGGGAGCTGAGCTGTGTGGTGAAATCCTTGATGTGTTATGGAAAGAGACAGGGTATGACATTGCTGCAGTGGTGCATCTTCTGCAGAAGGTGTTGGTGTTTGGTCAGCAGTCTGAATATGCTTCATGCAATACTTGTCCTTTCTAAACTCCTTAAAACTAGTGTAATGTATTAGCAATGCCATACTTGCCATTAGGAGTTAATGCTATGCTCTCTCTTGCTGCTGCTAGTAGGAAGTAAACATCGAAGTAGCCCTTAATAAAATCTTGCCCTTGATGGTGTAGAAAGATGCACATTTAAGGCAGAGTAGCGAAGCCCTTTGTATGAACCTACAAGGCTGTAGTAGTACAGGTATGTCATATACATGGCCTCTGTGCCATAGGGTACATTTGGAAGATATTTCTCATGATGTAAGGTTATTGGAGAGCAAGTTTGAGAGTAAAAAGGACTAGGATAAATGAAATGCCCAACCCCTGGTCTAGAATAGAGACATATAACTACCAGATGCCTGTTCTTCCCACTGTCCCATTTCTTCCTGCAGTGACTCAAGAGACTGCTTTCTTCAGGATTTAGGCTGGTACAAATACCCAGGTGTGGTGCAGCTCTTACGATACAGCTTTTCTTTGTTCATAGCCTAAGGGAAATGTATTTGGAAACCTGCTGCACTTTGGTGATCTCCAGCCGCTAGATCAGCCCTGTAGGATAACTTGCAAGTCTCAGGCTTCTCCTATCAGTACTGAGACCTTGTCACCTTTCTCTGTCTCTGGAATTAGTGAGCTGTGTAACAGAAGCATCAAACTGTCTTTGCCACCACCATCGTTGGCATTTATATTGCTTAGAAAGATTAGATCAGGGAATTATTATGCCAAAGTGTTAATCAGTAATTATAAAAATATATATTATTTAAAATATAACTATGAATCAGAGGTGGCTACATAGGAGGAATGGCCGGGATTTGTCTGGCTAAACTAGATTTCTAAGAGGTAGTCATCCATTGTCAGAACTGCCTACCTCAGGCTTCTTTGATTGTTACTGTGAAAAACCAGGAAGATCCAAAAAGTAATTTCATACTAAATTAAACATTTGGGACAGATTTGTCCAGAAAGTGACCATTTCTCTCTATTGACTAGTTTTAGACACTAAGTTTAGGTGAAGTGAATCTCACTCAATGTCTGCTCTGAACAGCCCTACTCTGACTTGCTATGTGTTGTCAAAAAAAACTGTAACTGCTCTAAGATCTATACATATGAGGACTTTTTTATTATGACTGTAATGAAGCTACAGCAGAGTTACAGCAGTTTAATTGAGGAAGAGCTGTCTCGCAATGTTGTTATAATGCCTGCCACATTAAATAAAGTCACACTATTTTACTTGGAATAGTACTAGTTCATAATATATGCTTGCTAACCTCTTATAAATTGGAGTTTGCACTAAAAGGCAACTGAATTTGTTAGATATTTTCATATGCAAAATTCTCTAATGAAGACAGACCCTTAGATGCTGTGAAAATAATACTCCACTGCCTTGAAGCTTTTAAACTCATTTCCATCTGTGCCAAGTTTGAATGTAAAATGCTTTAAAACAGCAGTATCTACTCACTTAGCACTTGTCTTGAAGAGGGATAGTAAATGTGATAAAGGGCAAGGAAAATAACAACGGTGGTATTACCTTGCTGCAAAAGGTTGTACAAAAGTGAATTAATTCATTAAAGAATTGGTTCTTTACTCCATATTCAGAAGAGAAACTACTTCTATGAACTATTCCTTAAGAAATCTTATGTTAGTGCTAGAATAGTTACCATACAGTTATTCACTGAGAAACTTATCTTTTTTCCCCTTGAAAAAATCCTTTCTGATCATTTCATCCCGTTGATTCCCTTTGAAGAACTGTTTTTTCTTGTGTCACCTCTGACATAACAGGGAATGTATCATTCTTGAAATTCACAAAGTCTTATCTATATTTTTAAAGATCTCATGTAGTATCTATACATATTTAGGGACCTGTTGCAGTTTGTAGAAAGTATGGAACATCTCTGACTCATTTAAAAAGAAAGTACAATGGATGCCGGAGCATTATGTGCAATACTAGCATATGGGTGAAATCACAGGAATTGGCAAAATTCCACATAGCTTTTGAGGAGCACATGCTATGGAAGGTGGCTGCTGTTAGGATTGTGACCTGTACCAATATTCAGCCATGGATTCAAAGCAGTGCTTAAAATCCTAGACAGCTTTCTGCAATACCAGCTTGGAAAGGGTCTGTCTTTCTATACTTTATGTATAGGCTCATTCGACCTAGTCACTGAACTTAAAAGGGGACTAACTTGTCTTTGGCATTTGACCAGAGTCTTCATGAAATCCAGAGTCTAGGGCAACACTGTTCACAGCTGAACTGTTTCAGATGATACCAGCTTCTGAGCCAGAGGATTACACACGGTTATCCCCACCCAGAGAAGTACATAGGGTGCAGTATGGCCCAGTTTATGCTAAGTATGTGTACTCTGGATGCTTAAATCTGAAGTTTGCTTTGTGCAAGTATTAAACTGAATTGTGAATGATTCCTTTTTTTAACATATTTAATGAGAAAATGGCAGTTAGCCTTTCTCGTCCAGAAGTGGTGTCTGTCCTCCCCTGCCTGCACCGCAATTTCCACCACTTTGCTTTTGCTGGTACTGGTGTTTGCAAGACCATTGCCACATCAGGGAGCTGTTCTGGCAGAGACCTAGCACCACGCAGAAAGAGCTTGTTGTTGGCCCCAGTGCTGTCAGTTCCCAGAGCTGTCTCAATGCCTGAATCCTTGTGTATACACAAGGAAGACAGTCGGACTGAGGGAAGGATGACCTTCTCATCAGCAAAGTCAATTTAGTTTAGATTAAAGTAACTGTGTCTTTAGTCTGCACTGGCATAGTTCAAAGTTTCACACAGCCAGTATGTTCTTCTCATCATATTACTAAAACTCCCTGTGGAAAAAACCTGTTAAAACTTTCAGAATAATGTCCTTTTGCACATTTAAAAGGAAGATAAATCAGTCAAACATTCTGACAATATACTTCTAATTTAAAGAAAAGAACAAACCCAGTGGGTCAGACAGCAACCTCTTCCTCTGTTTTCCCATTTGGGCTTCTGTCTCTCTACTGATATTGATTAATACTCAACTCTTACTTTTCTAGGGTAATTATATATGACAGATCATTAGGACTGCCTAGAAGGAGTGATGGAAAATGTTATAACTTCAGATATTTTTTAAGACATCATTTGCCAAGGGGTTCTGTTTCCAGTAGTAAGAGCCAGATAATAAGATACAAATTATTCTAACATCATACAAAGACAGTAAATAAAATGCATTGGAATAGTTCAATTTATTTTCATTGAGTTGCTATCAATTGGTGCCTTCTTGCTTAGTGGAGGGAAAAAAAAAAACCTCGGTTATTTCTAAAAGTCACATATTTTAAAAGTCAGAATACTTGAATATGTTTCTGTACGTTTTTTGTAATGATCTGGGCCTGAGTTTCCTCAGCTGTAAAATGGGAATAATTTTTTACAGAGGTATAAAGAGACATAATTAACTAATATTTAGGAAATACTCTGTAATCCACAGATGGAAATTTTTTGAAGTTAGTGCTACATGAATAGTGTTCCAAAGCACCGAGTGTGTTACTCAGATAATGTTCTGCCAAAATATTCTGCCAAATATGTAACTATCAATCAATCTGTAAAAGTGAAAACAAATTCAGAATTGCTAAAACTCTATACATCATGGAAACTAATTAAATTAACAGAAAATGGAATAGCATGCTCCTAATATGGAACAGAAACTACCTGGCATGTGACTATTATGAAGAAAACTTCATCTTCCATATGTTGGGAATGGATTTTTCTTTTAGGAGACAGTAAAGAAGAACAGACCAACATTGGACAAGATTTGAACACATAATTGTAAAAGAAGTGTTTTACTTTGATTAGCAAAGGAACAGGCAAAGATGCATTTTGTTTCTAACAGTGCTTAAACACAGATTGACCCAGCTAACTTTAAAAGAAGTGCCTAATTGAGAGTGTAATTGTTCAAATCTCCCTGAATATCCAATTAAGAGAATTAAAGATCTCTCAGGACAAGAGTAATTGTGAATGGGTTGAATCACCCTTTAAATCTGCCTGTTGTTCTCTACTTTGTGTACAGGGAACTTGTATTCCTCCTATGTTTGACTGTATTCCTGACACAGTGCTTCAGTTGCTAAATCTATGTCATGAAAGATATCACCTATTAAAGGAGAAGAAAGCAGTGCTAGCAACAAGTCCAGCTATTCTACCTGCTTTTAAGAGACAAAAAATGAGGAAAACAAAATACAGAATTTAAAACAACAGCAGCAACAAAAACCCAAGATAAATGTTGGCTTTCTAGTTATTGAGATCTACTTTATTTTTACACTGTTATCCTGTTCATGACAAGGTAAATCAGTAAAAATATTAAAAGAACCAGAAACAGTATAAGCAATGGATGAAATGCTGTGCCAAAATTCTATTTGTGTATCGCTTTTATAAATAATGGCATAACACCACACAGCTCAAAAGCACACAGATGAGCCCTTGGTTTGTCAGGAGTTCAGGGAACAAAAAAGCAGCCTGCAGCTAGCTTTCCCCACCTATGTCTGGCACAAACACATTAGCTAAATGCTGTATTTTAGAAAGAACCAAACAGTAAAATTTTAGCATCCAGCAAGAGCTAAAGCTGGCAGAAGAAGAAAAACAATAGCATTCAAAGAAAATAACAACAACAAGGAGGGAGTAATATGGTCCAAAAATGAATAAAAGACAAGGGACCACATCCAAAACCAGAATAGGTTGTAAAACATGGTCAGAGATAAAATATTCCCCATGGAAGTAAATGGGAGAGGCACTATAACTCATATTGTGGCCAAGTAGAGAATTCTGCAAATCATCCTTTATATTGCCACTAAATACCACTTTGTGTCTTCACTGTTATTCATTTTTTGGCATTGTATATTTATTTCCATGTTTTTTTTGGGGTACTGCTTTAATGTTTTTAATGCCTTTGGTGGTGGTGGTGGTGGTGGGTTGTTATCAACAAAGATTTATAATGTATGCCTACTATTGGCCTCATCAATTGGAGCACAGCAAATTTTGTTTATGATAATGTGCACTGAATGAGGTGTGTGAGTGAAGCCTTTGCCCTTCATTTGAAAGACTTAATTTTAAGGGACTTTTAAAATCCCTCATAATTACCTCCCCATAATAAAACAGAAAGAGCCCACGGCTCAAACATATCTGCATGTCAGCACCCAGAACGGACACAAATGTGAGGTTATCTCACAGAAATATACGTAAGTAGGTATAGAGATTGTGAATATTGTTCTAGTGAAAAGCTGCACGTGTACAGATATAGATCAACAAAACGGCTAATGTAATATCCAACTGCCACCAAAGTGGGATGGTTCTACTCCCCCTACCCCCATCCCTGTGGTCCCCCTCTGCATCCACTCTAGCACTCATCAGACATGCTGAGCGGATTGTTTGATAAATTAACAGAAGATTAACACGATAAAGAAGAAGAGGGAGTTTTCAGCTCTTTTAGAGGCTGAAATCAGCCAAGAGGGCACTTCCAGGAAGAGTCAGAGACATGGCAGAAGAGGGACAAGAGCTGCGCAGTTGGGTATGCAGGCAGAAGCCAAGGAGAAGGGCTGGGTGTCCACAGCCATCTCCTGTAGCAGCAACTGGCTCATGTGTGTCACTGAATTGCACCTTTAGAGAGAGAAAATCCCTAAAAGCATAAAAGAAGGAAGTAACAAAGCATAACATAAAACCCCTGACAATGTATCTGCCATTGAGGAAAAGCTAAAGAAAGAGAGTGTTTATGTTGAATGCTAATAGTTCCAACTTTCCAACTCAAGGGAGGAAGACTTTGTACATCCTTTATTAGAAAAAAATAGGATTATACCAAAGAATTGACTGATTCTATCATTGGTTTCTTTTCTGAATGGAAACAGTTTATGTTTTGTGAATTTTTTCTACCTATTTAGCTCACAGAAGGGATAACAAAAGTGTCACCGATTGGAATTCTTTTAAAAAAATAGATGTGGAAGCAAGTTCTGCTGAACCAAAATGGATAAATGCTTCAGGAAAAATGCCTGGGGAAATCTAAAATGGGCAAAAAGACCAAATGGAATTAAAGGTAATCTGATAGTTCTGCTTCCCCTCCCTGACAAAAAAAAAAAAAAGAGATGCAATAAAGTCTTTGCTGGAACAGCATGATGAATAGCGTCCACTTTATTTGTTTACTGATATGTTTTTCATGCTTTGTCAAAGAAATTTCTCTGAGTGGCCAGAAAGGCTAGTTTCCCTGTTTGTCTTGTCCAGGCTGGAGCAAAATGGGTCAAGGCAAATCCCAGGGTAGTGTGCCAGGGAGCACCATCCCAAAGAGCCACTCAACAGGGCAGGGTAGGCTTGGGTGGGAAGCTTTTACTGTACAGTATTATGGAAGAAGGAATGAAAGAAAACACATAGGGTGATCCCTAAGGAGGGAACAGATGAGTTGCCAAAGTCAAGACAGTGGTCAAGAGGCTTTTCCTAGGGATGAAGACCTCAGATGAAGTGTGTATGTTTTTTTGCAACCAATGAAAACCACTGAAAGTTGCTAGATTGAGAGCAAGACTGGAAAGATGTTGTAGGCAAAACTCTTTTCTACACTTTGCTTCATCTGTCCTATTGGATGGATTCCCCATCTTCATGAGGTATCTTGTTCAACTTGGTGTCCCAGTGAGATTGGAGATGTATTTTCTTTAAGAGAAAAATCTCTTGAAAGTTCTGGCTCACTGTAAGCATTTTCTCTAGCTGGCCAGGGAAGCACAACTGAAAAACTTCCAGAGCGAAACAGGCAGATAGAATAGGTGGCCACCAACCTAACTGCCATTTAGAAAGGTTTCCTCCAACAAAAACTTTGGATAAATTGCTAACAAAGATGAGCTGCAGGAAAGACTGTCAGAGTTGAAAAATCAAACACTCATAGATCTTCGTGGAAAAATTGCTGCTTGGTTTTACTTTTGGACCACCCAAAGAATTTGCATAGGATTGGGCTTTTTGCAACTGTTGTCTATTTTTTGCAAACTGAGACCTTGCTGGAGCAGGTTTAATTTGCAGTGAATCAATTTTAAATATTTAGGTAGAACTGGACTTGCACTTGCAATTGATCAAAAATAAGATTAGGTCACTCTGAGTTGTGAAATTTGCTAAGCTTCAAACCTTAAAAGTACAGCTCTGTGACAGAAAATGATTTTGGCTTTTTGAGTGAGTAGACAAATCATGTTAAATTCAATTTGTGGAACAAGGGAGTGTAGCGATAATGGAAACATAATAGTTGAGAGTTGGTAAGTGATGAAAATATATCCACAAAAAGGGTTGTTAAAAATATAGAGTCAGCCAGACCTGAACTTTATCAGTTTTTAAGAAATCCTACAGCAGCAAAAACTGGAGAAGCAGAGGCTGGCCCAGAAAATTCCTTCTGTCATTATTTGTTTATTTAGGTTCTCATAGCTGAATGATAATGATAGGAATATGTAATGACATCTTGGAAAGCTTAAAAAATATTGGGCAAGTGCAGAAACTGGAGGTTTTAGGTCCTGCTTTATTAATGAGCTAGTCAATAATAGCTATGAAAGAAAACCATTCAATTGGTCATAAGTGGAAAGAGCAAAGATAGAGCATGGTCTGCCTGAAAATTCATATTTGAAAGGAAATTTGAGCAGATATGATAAACGGTATTCCAGTCTTCCCTGGGATCTTCAAGGTTCAGTGGGATGTCTGAGTATCTTACTGTGTGCTGGAGATTCTCCAGTCCCTGCCACAGTCACTGGAAGATACTTGTGCCCCCTGTAATGCCCATGGTACCTGCTGTTCTCCCAGCCCATATTATTCAATTGAGATGCCACTCTTATCCTTTGGCTACAGTGCAAGACATGCTGGGGAGCCAGTGCACTCTGAACTTTTACTCATACCTCTGTTGCACCTTTCAGTGGAGAATGTTTTGTTATTACCCAATTAGATTAAACCAAACCAGGCTAAGGAAATAAGAAAAAAAAAAAAAAAAAAAGAGCATTTCTTTATAAAAGACATAAAGGAAGAAATTAAACAAAATATTAATTTAATCTAGTTACACTAAAGTTATGTAAAGTCTCTGCTTCAGTAACTTGACTTACCTCCTTACTTTCAGGCCTCTTGCATGACTGCCTTCCTCATGGTATTCCTCATGGTCAAGTATTCCAGCTCTTACAGGCAATCTCCTCCTCAAAGTATTTTCATGGGTGCAATTAATGACAGCCTGACCCTCCTCTTAACTAGGGTTCGTTTCCCTTTCAGAGATATGGAAATATCTTTTTTCTTTCTTTCTTTCTTTCTCTCCTTCTTTCTCTCTTTTTCTCTCTCTTTCTTCTCCTTCCCTCTTTCTTTCTTTCTCTCTGTCTCTCCTTCTTTGTTTTTCTCTCTCCTCTTTCTCTCTTTCCTTCTTTTTCATGCTTTCACTTTTACTTTCTTTTTCTTCCTTGTTTTCCTTCTTCTTCTTTCTTTTTTCCTTCTTACCTTCTTCCTTTTTTCATTCTGCCTTTCTTCCTTTCCTTCTTTTCCCTCCTTATCTCCTAAACTTAACAGTTTAGTAAACCACCTCTTTGTTGAAAAGGTGAAGTATATACTCCCCTACCTTTCTCTAATGAGTCCAGGAGAGCAGAAACTATTATATGTTCCATACATGGAATAATGAAATTCTGGTCAGGAATCTCTGGGAATCCAAATTGCCAAAGCCTTAACAGGTCTAAAATGGGGAACAAGTTAAACTCGTTGGCTTTCTGACTGTTTTTACAAGCTGCAGTTATTTAAAAAAAAAAAAAAAGGAAAAGAAAAGAAAAAACCCCAAGCATTGGTTGCAACCAGTGGATCATGGCATTTTTACACTTTTTGGAAAAGGACTGCTAATAGTGGCCCAGTATAGTACCATACTGTTGATTACAGACAGTTTTCTAACCTGGAATTAATCCTCAAAGTGTAAACTGCTTCAGGAAAAGGAACCATCTATGAGAAGGTCTTTTTCATTAATACATATTAAAAAAAGTAAAAAACAGAAGACTGAGGTTGGGCAGCACAAGAGGACTCTCAGACACACTAGATATGAAGAAGTTCATAGAACTTGTTACAGAAATGGACTGTGTGCATTTGTCCATGTTGCAAAACCACTGCATAGGTGGGTGCAAGACAATGCCTTTAAAAGATGAAGGTAACAGTTTTGGATTTAACTGTTACTAGTACTCTTTGTGACTGTTTCAGGAAGCCTTTTGTATTGGAAACAAATATTATTACTTATAGTTTGAGAGCAGTTGCAAGAATGATGGATTTTTATAAGACAATTCTAAATTGTCCTAATATAATTTATTATGCTATGAAAGAGAGTTCTCAGCACTTCTGAAAGCTGGGGAACATTGTTTTCATTGTTTGCATGAGAGGAAGTTTGTGGTCAGGGAAAACCTGCATCTCAGTACAGATCTTTAAATACAGAAATAATGAGAAGGGCAACTCGTGAAGAGACTGGAAAAAACCTATAGTTTGCTGATTAAAAAATACATAAAGACCTAGTATAAGGTTAGCTTTGTTGGGACACTAATTATAATGCTCTGAGCAAGAAAGGGAGAAAGTGCTGAAAGAGGTGTTTACTCAGGTACAGAAAAGACCCATTCTTGTCTTATAATTTCAGAACTGCAAATTTTCCTGCTTTGTCTTGCAGGCTGCAGGAATGGTGTTCAGAGAAATCAAAACTTACCAAAGACAGGATCATGCAAACAAAATTGTTTGGAAGATGATTTGGCATATAGTCACCTAGAAATCACTAGGGTTTAGGTTTTTTTCAATCACATGGACATTACACTGTCATGGTGCTTAAAAAGGCTCCGCAGGATTTGAATGGTTGAGCTGGCCCCTTCTCTTGGAGAGGGCATAAGTTGGTAGGGCTGGTACGCTGCATTTCTTTCCAGTACTGAGTTTCCAGTATATAGTCAAGAAGAATACCCTGTGTGCCACTCTACTCCTAATCCATGAGTTTGAGCAAAGAAACCCAACAACTCCTCCGTGTGAGGTACTGAAGGGGCCAAAGAAATTTGGACTTTCAAACAACCTTCTCTTACAGTTGGAAGAGTTCATGTTTTTTCAAGGATTGCCAGTGATCTAGTAAAGAGACGTAATGGGAACATTTAAGAGCAGTGGTAGCGCTGCCATTAGTTGCACAAACACTGGAAAGGACTATAAACACTACTGATCTGAGTATATAACATGACTTTACAAGAACTGATTGGATCCTGAGCCTACCCCGTGGGTCTATAAGAACTGTGTGAATGATTGACAATCAGCATGGCTGAGAAGAAAGCTACAGGAACTGTGATTAGCTAATAAAACAGAGATCGCTTTCTAAAAAATAATCTTGCCCTATCAATAGATCTTTGGGCATTGATACACATATCATTTGGGCTTGCTGCAAGGTGGGGTGTTTCAGTCTGTTATTAGGGAACCAGAGGGAACTCGATGAAAATTTCTATGTTATGAGATTGTTATGAACAAATGGTGTAAGATATCCTGACAGAAAGACAACACAGTTGTGTGAGCAGCTAGAATTTATTAGGCTGGTTCTTCTTTTTCTGTTTGTAGCATAGATCAGCAAGGGCTGCATTTCTCAACTGCAGGGTGTTACAGGAAGATGCTAACAAGTCACAAAGTGTTAGAAAACCTCATTTAAAAAGTCAAGAATAATTATAAAAATTATAAAAAGAAAAAAAAGTGAGGAAGTAAGAAGCATCTACTGGGCCAGGTATAGTTCAACTACCTCAAGTCACTACCAGCCATGTAGCTACTTCAGGGAACTCTGCATTTACACCTGCAGCCAGGAATTACAGCTGTCTGCCACGCAAGAAATGAGTTGGCACTACTCAGCATCAGACTTCTGGTTATTGCATCTTACTGACAGGAATGCACCAAACACAGAGTAGTCCAAGAGGGAGTCGTGTTTGAGCAATGCCTTAGACATCATCATTTTAAAAATGAAGATAAGTTGGCTTGTAAGACATGTCATGTGGAGGCTGCTGTGACTAAAAGATTAAGAGCATGTGTCTGTGGTTTGGGTTGCTCTCTCCCCCCAGTAGTTACACTTTGGTGCTCCTGTTGTGATGCAACAAAACAAAACAAAGTGTTTGTGCTGTCTTTGATAAGTATATGGGATATAAGTTTTTCTCTAAATGTGTGTTTTGGTCACCATGTTTTTTGGTTGTCTATAGAAAGAGCTTTTCATGATTCAGTTTGTAGAAAACAAGAAATGTTACCATGGTATTTACCTGTGTATTTTTTTTCAGTCACATAATCTTATTACTTTCCTAGATCTAGATTGTTCTTCCTCAGATAAAAACTGCCTTTTTTTTTCGTAGGCAATCCCTTTGGCTACAGTGGAACCAGTTATGACAAACATTACTATTCAGAGTGAGTAAGGGTTTTGCAATCTTGTCCTTAATGTGTATCTTTTCCACAGCTTATTTAAAAAAAGATCTTGTTATTTTTTTTATTACTACCTTGGGAAAAATGATCAGAAGAACAATTTTTCAATTGTGTATATTAAATTCTTTATGATATAGCTAAAGGAGAAGGGAAATTTTCTAGCATCCTTGTTTCTTTACAAGTTTGGTACACACAGAATTTCACTGTGGGTTTTGTTTGGGTGTTTTTTTAAAGCAGTTCTTGATTTTAATGTATTTGGTTGATACAGTAGTTATTAAAGACTAAAATTAGTGAAAATGTTAATGTTTTCTAAGTGACTACCTAGGGAAAATGCAATAACCATTATTTTTAAAGCTCACGCATTGGCAGAAAGGATGGCAGATAAACTGGAATGTGTCAGTACTTCAATTCAGTTAAACTGAAATGTAAAGAGTCCAAAAGAAGCTTTGTTAGGTTTTCAAAAAGCTAGCACTCGGGTTCATACCCAGCTGCAATGGCACAGTGCAGTACTGTCTATTACTAGTGCCAGTTTCAACGCCATTGCGCAAAAAGGTTACTGAATATCCCTAACATCATTTGGTGTGCAAAATGAACCCCTCACTCAAATGAACATGTCTTCTTTTCTTGTTTTGAAGACAGTACAGTGAGAGCATTTGCTAATTCATTGTCCTTCTGTTGTGTTCAATTATCACTTTCATCCCTTTTTTCTTTTGTACTTAACTCTTTTTCTATTTCCCCTCCATTTTATACCTGAAACATAATAAGGTTCAATGTGATAAAATGAAGTGTTTATAGACATTACATTCCAATTACACACTCCACACACCAACGTTTAACTTGATAGATTTCTGTTTTAGTCATTAAACTGAATGGTAATCTGCATATTATGGCTTTTAAAAAAAGAAGCCTCTGGCTCCGTGCAAGAGAATCAGAATGGGAGAGATTTAATTTGAGTTCTAGAGAGTTAGCTGTAACTGCTAAGACAGTGACTCAAATATGTGGGTGGATTTAGCCAGGTTGGGTCTAACCCACTTGTTTTTCCCAGAGCCTGCCATTCTCATGGCATTGTACTAAACAGAACTGCATTTGTTCCTGAGCAGGTGCAGTTTACAATCAAGTGTGTAAAACATAACACATATCATTTTCAGTTCAAATTCACAATTATGTACCCTGGGGGGGGGTTATTTACCCATATTGTTTCCCCTCATAGGTGAGCGTAGCTAGAAAGAGGTCATTTACTGCCTATACCTGCCTGTTCCAAATGGCACTGTGCCAGCAAAGAACAATTTTGAGTTGCAATTGGATCTCATTGATTTCAGTGAAGCCCCAGTTGTCATAAAACTGGGAAATTCAGTTGCAAATCAGGCTCAATATATTCTGTCACTGAAAAATTCAAAGACTTGTCCTGCTGTACATAGTAGGGAAAGATGTGGAAAAGCAAACTCATAGGGTAGTATAGTAAAGTTTTTAGAATGCTTAAAGAGTGATTGCATAACTTATAATGTAAGGCAACCTCAATATTTGAGTCTACTTCAAATAGAGGGAAAATACAACTCTGCAGAAGAATTTTAAGGTCCAATCAGGTACAGTAATGTAACCTTATCCGAGTCAGTCAATAAGTTATAAATAATCTACTTCTGCCCATAGATGGCTGGTGGTAATGGTAAACTAGTTTTCCCATGGTTTGGTATGATCTTTCAATATTATTATTGCAAACTGGAGTGTGTTAATGATTTAAAAACAAAAAACCCCTGTTGCTGACTAAACATTAGTCTGTTTTGAAGGTAAATTTCAACTATGGCTTGGAGTGGGGTCAAGCACAACCTACAGTATGAACAAGCCCCAGATTGTAAGTTTTTGGGAGCGTGCAGGTTTCAACTAGCAAGACGAGGAGGGATGTGTGTGTGTCTTTCTGTTAGGATATATTGTAATATTATAGTCAATATCCTTGTCTTATATGTGTGATTTTAAAAACAAACAAACAAACAAACACTGTTGCTGACAAAACTGTAAATACTCAAAATTGGGAAATTATGAGGAGGGTTCTTATCTTTGCTTCTGGGGAATGGGGATATGCTGTGTGTTTTCTTCTGTATTTACTGAATACTATGTACATTGGGACCCTGATCTTCTGTTGCTACCTCATGTAAGCAATTGTATTTATTTAAATAAGGACCATAATTATTTATGTCCTTTATATTTTGGTTGTGATGATACAGATTCCCAGTTCATATTTACATTCACACCCTTACATAACAAGAACACTGAAAATCAATGAGAATTGTATACTTTTCTGTATATGTACTTATACACCTAGAATAGAATATGGGTTTGTATTTTGAACATAATTTTTCTATTGTTATATCTAAACTATGTAATTTGAGATGATAATTTTACTTACAGATGATATTCTAGGAGTTCAAGTGGAACAGTTGCTCATTAGTGTGTGAGGCAAGGGTGAACAAGTTGATTGAAAAAAGTAATCAAAGGCGGCAACTAAATCAATATGTTTTCTCTGCTTATCTGTAGTTTGGACATACTACTGTCCAAAAGTAAGGTATAAATTAAGTTGGATTAAATGCTGATTTGTTTGGAAGGGTTCTCTACCTTTCTCTCCCCTCCAGGTTAAAAAGCATTGATTGAATGTATTGAAACAAAAATCTTGTCAGTTCCAGTGTTCTTTAGGGGAGTTCCTATGGAAAGCATCTATGAAATGGTATGATTTATTTTTTTCATAACACTAGCTCTATGCCCAAAGTGATACAATTGGGAAATCCCATCTGTGCATATCATCTGCTGCCTGTTAAATTACTTTACTCAAATTGGTTTTGGTTATATCTATCAACCTCAGGCTTAATGCAATTCCTGAGGAGGTGGTTAACCTTAATATCAGTTACTGGCAAGAATTTAAATTACCATTGTTCACAGGGTACTAGGACAGATTATTTTATAGGAATACTTCAGGCTTCCTCCAGTTAAACTTAATACTGAGATATAGGTCCAAACCCACAGATTTCGGAAGGTACAAGTTCAGCTTAGTCACAAAAGAGTAATAAGATGATCTTCTCTGCATTTAGAACAAGATAGAAATCCTTGAAAAGATTAATGTAATGTTAGTATTTCAAGTATTTCAAAATGAATTTAATAACTTTAAGTTGCTGAATTAAAGTATGAGAACAAATATCTCACTACCCACAGAAAAGATATAATTGTTTTTAAACAAGGAGCAGTTTAATGGTGAACCTTTTGAGAAAGGGACCGAAAACCTCACTTACTGACTTTATTGAACCAACAATGACCAGAGTCAGCTGCTAATCAGCTGATAGACCTCCTTGCATCCTCTGAGGTTGGATCGGCTCCTTCTGGATAATCCAAAACTGAACTTCATGGCAGACCCTTATTTCTAAAATTGAATGAACCAAAACTTGGGGTCTGATCAATTGGAATGTGTTCATTTGTAGATATTAGCCGTTATCAAATCGGAAATTTGCCACTAAGTCTCCAAAGAGCTGGCCGTGACAGAGCACTTTATCAGTACTGTTTCAGGTAGCCTTCTATTTTTATTATCTTTTCAGATTGTCATAACCATGAACTGTGAAGGCAAAACAGAAATTAGATTGTACAGGTCAATCCCTTTACTTTCTGATGATCTTCTTCTGACTTGTTGAAAGGATCATATGACAGAATAATTTGTTTACTTTTTAAATACGTGTACTAAAAAAAAAAATTCCATTAAAACAGTGAAGTTTTAAGACATAATACCAGATTACGAGTAGGCAGTAATGGTGATGCCAAGTTGTAAAAGGCAAAACAGCTAAGCACAGAGTGAATGAAAAGAGTTATTTAAAATAGATCAAAAACTAAAAAGAAAAATTGTTCTGTGTATTTCACCTGTCTAAAGGATGATTGAAAGGATGACTTAGAGAAGATCGTGTTGAATATATGTATAAAATTTTGGTTAGTATTTTTAGACTGAGAGAAATAAAATATGAAATAGCAATTCATTCAAGATGGCTGGACTTCATTTCCAACGAACTCTCAACATATATTACATATAATACACTGAAAAAGACACTATAGTGAAATTTATGAAAAAACCCTGCACACAGTTTGACAAAAAAAGTAAACATCTACTTCAAACTACATACTGCTCTGGAAGGAAGTTAAGCAGTGTTGAGGCTCACTCAGAGGGATGTCAGAGATGTAATCTGACACATACTAAGAGGTCTCCCTCTGCAGAGGCCTTTGAAAGAAAATGTGTTTCCTCTCATTCTCTCAAGATTATACAATATTTAGAAACAGTCAGCAGTTCCAGCTTTACTACTTCCAGTTGGTCCCTGATGTGGGTTACTCATGTATTATTTAAGACTTGCAATGCTAGTATAGCAAAACTCTGAAACAAATTTTCAGGATAAAAAGTAGCTAATGTAGGCTTGAATATGAATGTAGGCAGAAAAGATTGTACAAAAGATTCAGCCTGAAACTGAAGATACTCAGAATTAGTCTTTTACTTCTTGACAGCTAAATGTATCAGACTGTGGGACAATCTTTCAAGGGAAGCAGTAAAAACTCAAATACTTGGTATTTTAAAAAGTAGGTTTGGCAAATACGTAGTAGATATTTAATAGCAAACAATACTGCTTTGGCAAGCAGAAAGACTATATAACTGTCACCCAAAATGCTCTCTCGTAAGCTTGAGGAGTTCAGTTTCTGTTAACACTGGCCCCAGCATATATCTTTTGCTCAACTAAGAGCAAATAATGCAATTCTGAGACTATAGTGATGAGTTTTGCAGTTTTGAAATAGCATGGATAGAATTGACCGAATCAAATGGAGCAAAGAACTTTTTTACACGTGTGAAAAAAACGTGCAGAATCTGGCAACATTTTGTTTCTTTCACTCCCTCTGGGTCACAGAAGGCTTGTTTTATTTGTTCTCCCAGATCAACAACCTGGAGGTTTCCTTCTGTTCTCCTGAGTTTGTCTCTGTGATGCTTTGAGAATCCATTTATGAAACATTTCTCAAACATGCATTTCCGAGAATGACCTTTGGCATTCCTGTAGTCAGGACCTTGGAACTTTTTTGGCCTTACACCGTAGAGGGAGAGCAATGGGATTCATCACTGGCACACTCTTCTCCATGGACTTTCCTGAACAGAATATGTATCAAATGAATTTGGCAACATAGGTAAGTTGAATAGTTTGTTAAAATAGTTAATTTCAGGGGTGACTTGAGACTGTCAGTGTTTCTTTGCAGTGAGGTTTATGTCCCTGTCAATGAGAGCAGAGCCCTCGGTTTCTTTTGCCTGACACCAAGAGCCAGTTTTTTTCACACACTCCCATGAAAAGTATCAACAGTTTCCTTGTGGTGAGCTCAACTGGCAGGTCTTGTCAGCTAACCAAGATTTCTGCAATTGTTTGACACACTTTTTTTTTAATTGTAGTTCCCCAGCTAGCTCCCCATCTGTAACATACCCCATACCTCAGTTGCATCTTCAACCTTTTTACACCTGTTTCTTAGTCACCCCCAGATGTCTTCTCCTACAATTCAGGTAGGATTGAAGCTTGCTTACAGAAGTTTTAACAATCTGCAATCAGCCAGGAGTTCTCTTACACACTGGAAATGCAACATGCATCATTTCAGGGAAGTTCTAAGCAGTACCTGGTTAGCCTCTACAAACTGCCACGGTCCCTAATCCTAAAAAATCTGACTCCTAGGCTTTGTCTCTGGTAAGGAGGACATAGCTGCCACTGTCTTACTTAATGCCTTCAGCTGAAACTCTGACAGCATCAACAAAAATTAACAATTTTAAACTCTTGTCCATACATTGGCATATTACAGGCAGCCTTAAAAGTCCTGTCATAGTCACTAATCCAAGTAGTCCATTATACTGAGAAAAGACAGCTTGTAGGTAAAGGTAATATCTTTTCTTAGAATAGCCTGTATAGTTGGAAGAAGAACGTACAAGCCCTTCTTGAGTCTGGTGTAGAAGCAATGGACTTCAAAGCTAAATATGAGTTGACAACACCTGCTCAGTTTAATTTGTATGGACTTCTCTTCACATTTGTGCCAAATTACTGTCTAGCAGTAGCAGAAAAAGAAAACAGAAATGAAAAAAACCCCCAACTTTCCCTTTTTAACAGCTCGTTTGGTTCATCTTTTGTTTGGTTCCTTCTTCTACTTGTCTCTGCTATCAGCTGCATTATTTACTCCTGCCTTGTGCTGGCTTTAGCTTTTGTGTGATTGCTGCAGATTCAATTCTTTAACCTGGCCAACCCCTGCCCTGCAGCCCCCATTATTTTTTCTTTTCTGCAAAGTTAGGGGTTTTTTCCATTGTAATGAGGTGATTCAGTTTATCTTGTCATCAGATTAACACTAGCACTTGTTCTAAGTAAGGTGTAAGTAGGAGGGGGGGATAGTGCAGATGGAAGCAAAAAGCAAAAGTTTCTCCCTTGAGAAAGAGAAAGCTGTTCAGTTCAGGCCATGCTGCGAAACCATACCCTGAAATGTATGTTTCAACAACTGGATGTTTGCCCCCAGGGTCAATAGAAATGTTTCTGAAGCTTATGGACATAACTTTTGCCATATATTCAGGATAAATGTGAGAGGTAAATACCTTGGTTCGTGGAACAGGTAACTGTAAAAATAGGAACCAGCATTCAAAACACAGACCAGCTGCCAGACGTGGAAGTAAATTCTGTTGTCGGAAGGGTTTTCCTTAAGATAGAAATTCAAATGAGGCACTGTGCCAATATTTGCTGGTGCTATATGTATGGCAAACTAGAAAAATTACCTACATATGGAAAACATCAAGGAAGACCCAGAGACAGACACATAAGCCCTTACCTCCAACCCCCTGCTTAGCTATTGGAGACTAGACTGCCAGCAAAAATGAGATTTGGGATTCTAAGCGGTAGTGTTTGTTTTAATTTGTTGATATTTAGAGAAAAAAGATATTATTTAGATAATTTAGAAATAAAGAATACTGTATCACAAAAATACTATGTTTACCTAATAGAAAAAACCCCTTATAAAACCTTAGGTTTAGCTAATTGCTGAGGTTAAAACAAGGATGAATTTTCACTATGGACAAAGCTGTGGACTAAAATACTGGTAACACATGCTTATTTTCCTTAAACAACTTCTTTAAAAAAAAAAAAAAAGATGCTTTGATATTTCAGAATTTGTTTATCTGATCCCTCTCATCAGGTGATTCCTGAAAATTACATCTTCAGAAATTTCATATGGAGACAAGCACATAAAAGGAGATATAAACGTGGTGGTTTTTTTCTTTTTTTTTTTCCTCTGACTCTTCTAATTGAGTAATAAAGCAGTTCTGTTTGTTCCTTCAGGTACGTAGGTCCTGATCAGTTGCAAAGATAAATGATATTGAATGAGTGTAGTTGTATAAACTTAATAAGAAAGGTAAATCACATTAAAATATTGCAGTCAGCACTTTGATCTTGAATTGTTTTTTGCTTTAAATGATAAAATAAAAAATATTTTTGAAACAGAGAAATGTACTTATTTTTAAAATCATAACTTCCTTTTAGAATTTCAGGGCTTCTTTGTCTTTCTCTTGATTCCTTGTGTCTCATGGTTATTTTTCTTCATCTTAGAGAAGAAGCTATATTTGTGGGAAAAAGTAACCAGAGACAAACTGAAGATTTTAAATGTTCTTTCCATGCTTTTACCTCCCTTTTCTATCTTCTGGAACATTGATTAAAAATATTTCTTTCAAACCCCACTTCTACCTTCCACTTCTCATTCTTATCTTCTCCTTCAGTTTTCTTTGAACGTTATAATTTTCTTTTTATTTTTCAGTGAGGAAAAAGGGAAAGAGTAAGTGTTTTGGGTTTGTTCTGTAATTTCATTTTTATTAAACTTGTCTCATAGCTTTCTAATGGAAAAGTGGAAGCGAACATGGAAGGAAAAAACCTTCAAAGTATTATGTTTCAAAATTAGAAAAATTCAAAATAATTCAAAATCATAATCTTTCATCAATTCATTTTGCATAATTTGTATTTAGCCATATTATTTTGTAACTTAAAAATAATCTTTTCCCATTCTCCTCTTAGCTTTTTCCTGTATTTAGTGTAAGCATGGTAGTTCAGGATTTCTTATTATTGCGCATGTACAGCACCCAGCCCAGTGGAATCTGGATGATGTTCAAAACCTTAGATATGCCAGAAGTAAACTGTCAGTAAGTAAGTGAAGAAACAGTAGGAAATATAATCTTTAATTATTTTGTAGTGGCCAAAAATAGGTAGAAATAATAATGTAGAAGCTATCTATTGAAAAATTTATGTAACTATCTATGTAAAAAGTTCTGTAATACTTGAAAAAAACTATAGTTACAGAAATACCTGTTTTTACTTAAAAGAAATTCTGAGGAGTTAGTATTTCAACCCACTACATACTCATATCAGAATTTTACATTTGCTTTGAAAGACATGCCATAAATTTGGATTTATGATGCTAATTAAAGAGAACTAAAGAAGCACACAGAATGGATTTTTTTTTTTTAATCAAATGAACGTTCACAAAGAATTAATATACATTTGGTCCTAAGAAATGAACAAGCTGAATTTTCTTTTCACCAAAATATCTTGTGAGGTGAGCAATTGTTCTTAATGTAGCAAAAGACTCAGAAATGTTTGCATCAATTTTTATTTCAATATTATTGCAGTTTGTCAGAAATACTAGTAAGTGCTTCAGGGTGATACTAAAATTCTGGTGCATTCTGTTGCCACTCAAACCCGTGCTGCTCTGCCCCCTGCCCCGTCCTGTTCCATCAACAAAGAGCTTGTTTTTTCTCCTCAAAGCAGCTTCCTGCTCTTCATGAAAGCACTTCTTTCAGCTAGCACCTTAATATTCCTTTTTCTGAAATAATTTGTATAGAGTGTGGAGTTCCTTTGAACAGCAGAGAGAAGCCATACAGAGAGCAGGACTGGGAGAAGAACAGAGATAGCTGCCATCTGCCACTTTAGCTAAACTGAAGCAAATTGAAAAGGCTCTTCAGCACAAGTTCTTTCTATTTATTTGTTTAAGCCCATCTTACAGACTAAGGAACAAAACCCCTGCAGTTAAAAATGTACTTTTTTTCTGACATTGTATCTCGCTTTTACTGATTGGACAGGGATGTTTTAGGAAAACCATATACTCTGTATGATACCAAATTTAGTTGGGACTGGGAGCAAAAGATGGGATGCAAAGCCCATCAACATAGTTCAACAGAATTTAGAGGCTTGCTGAATTATATACAAACAAATTCAAAAGCTCCATAGATTCAATTTGAATGTTACAATAATGAGCAGGAAAATAAGTGCCGTAAAAGAAGGGAATATGCTGTTAGGGTTAATGCAATGAGAGAGCACTAAGAAACTCTGCAAATGCTTGCATTAACCTACATGAGTAGTCCTATTGTACTTATTATCTTTAGAGCAAGCAGGAACACAGAACATATTTATGTCTTTGCGAGGGGACTTCGATCAGTCACTAGCTGTAGTCATTGTGCGAGTCTTTTGTCTCTGTGAGTCACATAAGACCAAAATCACTGAAGGCAAGGCTCAGCCTTATTCCATACAGTTATGGAAGAACTGTAGTTTTTACATCATTATCCTTTTCAAATCTGTACTTCAGATCTGAAGAAAATTAAGCTAAAGCAAATCTTGGTCAAATGTATGGGTTCAGAATAACAAAATAATGAGATGCAAAAAAGTAATAATGATTTCCAGGAAAGTGCCTAAGGAGCATACTGTTTATGGTGTATGCACAATCAATTTAGAGTGCAATATAAATATCTGGATAAACTGGTACATGTAACAAGAAATTATCAGTAGCTGTGAGAGTTATGAAGACCAATGGGAAAGTTTTAAAATTGGAAGTCCATTTCTTAGCAGGTGAAATTTACCTATTTTGCTGATAAACAGTTTAATGGGATATACAATCTTTTAGGTAATATTTAACCCAATATACATTTCCTTTCTGAAGCTTTCTCTTATTTTGCAGGAGATGATCTCTGCAGGAATGGAGTAAGTCCTAGAACTATATTCTCAATCTGAAGGTCGAGCATTAAATAGAATATGAAATGAAGAAAAATAATAAGAAACTAGACCATATAAGCTCTAGTTATGTATTATAGTGTGACCTTAGAACTATGACTACCTCTGGAAATCCCAGGAGTCATGGGAACAATCTCAATTTGGAAAAACAGTTGAACTCACTATATATTGATTACAAGGTATTCCAGATGATATACCTCTAGGTGTCTTGAGAAGGCTAAGAAGTAGCAAAATTGTAACTAGCAAAGTTTCTTTTTTCAGAATACTTCTTAGTCTGTCTACTTCTTTGGTTATATATGGCTTTAATATTTTTGAGACACTGTCACCAAGAAGAAATGTATTATATGTTATACCTTCAATGTTCTGAAATTTGTGGGGTTTTTTTGTTTGGGTTTTTTTTTCCTTCTTTTTCTTACTTTGTTTCCCAGTGCAATTGCTTCCTTATGGAGCCAAGAAGATTAGTTTCTCTTAGGAACATTCTCTTTGCTCCCAATTTAAATATATTTGTATCATGCTATTTTTGAGAGAGAGCAATAAATGTAAAAACTGAAGACAAAATATATCCTGTCATTATCTGTGGGATGAATTCACTTTCAGAGAGATTTGTCTGAGCAGAGGAAAAAAATGACTATTTTTAAGGCAGTCATTTGTGAGGGCCTATGTATGCACACAGTGAAGGAACTTTATATTTTGAAAATCCTACAATTTAAATAAAGAATAACCCTAGATGTTTAGAAAGGTTTAGATAGTGTGACTGAATACATATTCATTGAGTGGGGAAACCAGAATTGCATCTGTTAAGAGATTTTATAGTCATGGATAGCTATAAAAAAAAATTGAGGGAAAAAGATAAATAAAACCAAGTAATTAATAGGCCCCATTTATATTAGATTATGCATTTGTAGAATGTGACTGAGTTCAATGCATACAATCAAATAGATGTTTTTCATTTTATACCAGGATCTGTGGATAAATTCCTTTAATAATATGAACAGTCTCATAGATCTTACTAGGACAACCTGTGCAGATGAAGTGTTTGTGTTTGATTGATACAATGTTCTCCAAAAGAGAAATCGAGCTGATTCTACAGACCATTGAAGTCAAGCCATTCAACACTAGTTGTAGAGAACGTAAAGTAAAAATTTGTGGTACATTGAAGTTATGAGCCTTTTTAGTAAAACACATCATAGGTAACAATAATCTGATAGGAGAGAAGTCTGAATAGCTAGTCATTGTGGACTCAATGTGACCTGAAAGTGAAACACATGGAGAAACATTAGTTAGCCACAGCACATAGGCTTTGGCAAACAGCAGGGAAATGAGATTTTTCCTTTTTTACTGTGAAATCATTGAAGTGAGAATTAGTTAAAACTTTTAAACCAAAATTATAGTAGTGATTTCTGTGAAGTAGTTGCTAACTATTTTACTCAAGTGGTAAAAGAGGCTGGCACACAGACTTGAATTTGCAAAGGGCTCTTAGTTTTGACCTAACTCATTTTCTCATGGTCAGTGTAGGTTTTGTAATTCAGTTTCAAAAGCAACAGATAGAAGCCACAGCTCAATGCTTTAAAAAAAAAAAATTCTACTTAGAAATTTTAACATGCTGACTAGGATTTTCAAAGTACTCTGTGAGCACAAGCTCCAGAAGGAAGTGGTGAGTGACAGAGGTCAGAGACTCCCTCCTGCAGGAGATGGAGCACCCATCTGTCAGCCAGACATGCTTTCATGGGAGTTTTGTGGCTTTGCAACATCTGGGATGTTTTTACTGAATGGTAATTGAAAGGTTGTGGAGACTGAGGAAGGTGCCCGATGAATGGAAAATGTTGCACCCATCTTCCAGAAGAGAAAAAAGGACAATACCTGGTGAACTAGAGGGACAGAAGGACATTCCTTTGGTCTTTGGGAAAATCATGGAGCTCTGGAAGTGATAGGTGTCTAAACAGATGTAAGCAGTGTGCCCCGGCAGCAGTGAAGGCTAACAATGTACTGGAGTGACTGTAGCCAGGAGACTGAATATTCCCCTTTGTCTTCCATTTTTCAGGCCACAATAGACTACTGAATACAGTTCCTCACTCAGAGCAAGAAAGGCATCGTCAGACTGGGGCAAACCTAGAGGATGGCCACCAGGATGGTTGGGAGTGGATTACTTGCCCCGTGAGCAGAGGCTGCACCTCAGAATATAACTGAAGTACAAGTGTCTATAATAATTAACTACTATCTAAGTAGTATGCCAAAAGTTTTTTGACTAATCCAAAGTGATGAAACTTCTCTATCCGTTAAAAAAATGGCTATAAGAAGTATTTAGTCAATATTTAGCTCATGCCAAAATCTATCAAAGTGGTTACAGGGTTGTTGGCCCCCTTGAGTCAAGCAGATTCAGGATGTCCCTCACTGAGCAAAGGGAGTCTACCCAGACTGGATTACAGTACGCATGTGGGATCACACAGACCAAATGCTAAATAGACAGCACAAGGATATGTGTCTGGAAAGCCCTTTAATTTAGGTGAAGAGTGGTGGTTTTGCATTGTGTTTATTATAAAGTTGAGATGTTTAGAGTCTAGGAACCTACCGAGTGTTTGCTATTCCTCAGATAAAGCTTTATTTTATAATAACATCATGCCTTACAATATTAGACCTAGAAATGCCTTTTCCTGGTGTTAAAAGACCCTTTTAATTCCAACAGAAATGGGATGGCAGCTTTGGAAGAACTTATACACAAGATTTTTATATGAATTACTGGCAATTTGCTTATCAATTTGCATTTAATTAGTTTTCATGCAGAAATTAAGAGATGGACTGTACATTTCACACATAGGTCAAGAACTCATTTTAATAGTTAAAATGAATTGCCCAAGTCAAGCATTTCAGCCTGAAATGTTAAAACGGCAAAAACCAGAAAGGCTCTTCTTTTCTGTTCCTTCAGTAATTTCTACTTAAAACCCAAACAGCTACAGATTATTGCACATGATTATGTCACTTTGCATGTAATTAAGAAGATATTTATGGATTGTGATTCAAAAATTCCATGTAGGGCTAACACACATCCTGGAAGTGTCGTAGGTAGTTCCTCTTAATGATTTATTATGGCTACTAACAGTATACCACATTGACCTGTGGTTTGCATTGAACACCAACTGCCATCTGCTCTGATGTATTATCAGCTAACATCATTGCCTCCAGATACGATAACAGATTTAGTTGAGAGTGGCAAGGCATTTCCTGTTTATGATATTCCAGGTTAAGGAAACTTGTGAAATGATTAGAAGAAGTAGCAGGCAGTTAGGTGGAACTGAATTCTTACTGGGCTGTGAATTTTAACGAGAATAAAGAAAGCAAAAATACTGAAGATCTGGAAAATATTTTAATTTCTCTTTCACAAGTTGTAAATTTCTTGGGTTTGGCTGGAAAACGAAATGTCACAATAAAATGAGAGTTTCACAGTTGTGATATCTCTGATTTAACTGAACAAATAAGCCTTTTCTTACAAGTGTAAGAAGACTGCAAGATTTACATAAGACTTTCAGATTTAATTCCATTATTTTATTTAAGTGCTCTATAATGGTGGTAGATTTACTTGTTCTTCATTTATTAATGATTAGTTAACATGAAAGCAATGAAACCAGTTCACTCTGAATCAAAAGGTATCACTGACCAAGCCAGAGACACCAAAGCAAGCTTTGTCTATCCTCAGGCCAAAACCAAAAGTGCTGGGAACACGGACCAGACACACCTGATTTTTTTTTTTTTTCTTGTTTTGCTTTGGGTTCAAGCTGTCTGTAAGGGGCAAGATACTGTGCTATAGCGAATTGTGTGATCAGGATTTACCATCTTACGTTATGCTTGGATTTTAGAGGGCATCAGAAACGTGCCCTAATTAATGAAATAGGAAGCATGAAGAGCTGCTGGGGTTTGTCCCTACATTAGCATAATTGGATACATTTTGGTTTGCATGTGTGCAACAGAGTGCTTGGCACAGGCTAAGGCTAGAATGTTTCCTGTGAGAATTCCCAGATGGAAACAGTGCTGAATGCTTTATAAAATCATGTGCAATAAATCTGGAAGTTACGGATGGCATTAGTTCAGCGTATGGTACCGTGAACGCAGTGCACAGGTGCTTTTCTTCATGACTGGTAAATCCACACTTGGAAGCACTGAACTTCCAGTGTATGTGCAGGCAACCTGTGCGCTACCCAAACCCACCATTTCCTGGGAGCATCAGTCTCTAACTCTATCCACCTGCACAGCAAGGTTTTTCCTTTGAGGATCTTACAGTGGAAACACTTACTTATCTAGTATGAACATTTGGGTCTGCCATATACTGGTGGAGCTACTATGCTTTACTGGTAATTTATCTGAAATCCTGTTGAAATACAAAAAATCGTCAAAAATATTCCTGAACAAAATTATAGGCAAAATCTATGGTAATCTAAACTCAGAAATTTTCATTCTTCACTGATTGTGGACTCCCAGTATGCCCATCTTTCTACCTTTTAGGTGGAATAGCTTTTTCAGTTTTTTTCTGGCCTCTGCTAGTAATCCAGCTGGCAATTTCTTCTGTGTGCATGAGCCTGTGATTCTTCTATATTTAAAGAAATACCTCCCAATTCTCTCCTTTTTCTAAATCTTACCTTTTTGATTTTAGGTAGAAGAAATACATGCATTTTAAGAGGGAGACTTGAATCCATAAAGAAGAGAAAAACTAATATTTTGTGGGCAGAGGTCAAAGAAAAGTGTATGGAAACTTGCATAGTTTGCTGTGGTAAACCACCTTTTGGCAATATTTTTGTTTTCCTTTTAAGTTAATTGGGGGGTGGTGGAGAGAAAGTGCAATAGAAAATGATATTGTAGGCTATTTACATTGTAAACCTAAAATAAAAATAAATGGAGAATGCAAATTAAGGTTTCCATAGCAATAGTAGTTTACCAGTATTGTGGATCTGAAGTGTTTGCAACTGTTGACTGGACTACTGTGTACTTCGATGAATAGTTTGTGCATTTGATGAGTTAATGGCTCTATGGAAACTGTTAGCTGTTATGTTTACTGACTGTAATGGAACAAATCAGCTCATTTCCAATTTGGTATTGTTTTCCATCATTTTTTTACAGCTGAAAAGTTCCTATTCATTAAAGAATTAGAGCTTCAGATTTTTTATTGTAGTTAGTTTCTGACATGTTTACTTGCCAATAAGATCTGCGTATACTCCCCTTTCTGTCCTTGAAGAGCTTTATCTCTTTCCTCCCTGCCCCCTTCCCTAGTTATTGTAATTAGAATTAGTTGAAAAAACAGTAATTCATTGTTCTCCATTGTCCTTAATAAATTAGAGGTAAGTACACTTAATTGGTCTTGTTAAGCCTGTCCTCCCAATTGGTACTGCAACAATCTTTAGATTGCTTTTTAACTTTATATATCTATACTTATATATTTATGTATATGCAAAGTGTTGGATTCTCTTAATCCTGAAGATGTTAACAACAGTCTTAGCCTTAGTTAGCTGGTTAGCTAACTAGCTTAGTTAGCATCTCCAACTAAACTAAGTAAACACAAAAGAAGACTGTTGCTTTAATTTCATAACTGAACCCTCAAAACCAAGTAATTTTATAACCTGGAAACTTTAAAGGATGTGGTGAGAGGCATGTCAATCACAACCAGAAGACCACTGTTACCACCGGAACTGATTACTGCTGGCCGTTGTCTCCAGGAGGACAAGGGGTTTCAGTTCAGCTATATTACATAGAAGTCACATCTCATTGACTCAGAAGGAAACCTTTACAACCTCTGGATAGATATTTAGGCATTGAATAAAATTATAATACAGTAGTAGAGATGAAAATGAGAAACTGGGCTTTTTAACTTCCAGCTGAGTGTAGCACGGCAGCAACTATTTTTTTATTTTTAATGCTGAAGGAACTGAGGCATGGACAATGACCTGGACACAGAGAAGGGAATTTCCAGAGATGTTCTCAAAGAAGCTGCATGGATATTAAAGAATCATGCTTTTCTTTTCCTGTTCTATGAAGATTTAAATTTACTACTGTAATGCTCCAAACCACTGCTGGTGTATGTATGTGGACCTTTGACTGCTCTACAGTAAATGAATACATTATATTAGCTGCAGGCTAGTCATCTACATATATATGTTCTATAGACAAAGCAAAATTAATTTATATGTCAAAGTCTTGAAAGATAGGAGAATATTATAAGTCTGTAATTTAAAAAAAAAAAAAAGGGAGAGAAAGAAGTTTAGGAGGTTTTTTGCTAATTAAAATAGGTAACAATAATGAAATGAGGATTCTGGATGGTATCCGGTACTGCACTGTTGTTGCATCCCATGTTGTATGTTCAGAATTAGACAATGATGAATAAGTATGGGCTTTCTAGAGATACATTAAGTAAAAAGAAATCATGAGCTCCTATTAAAAAAAAAGAGACAAAAAAGTTATGTATTGACATTCTTTAAATAAGCACTTTGGTTTTTTCTTCTGTTGAAATAATATTTTTCTTTAAATCTTCAAAATTTAAGAAAAAATACTTTATTTTAAAAATACCTTAATAACGAAAGATTTCAGTATAATTTTGCCAAAGAAAAAAAAAATCTAACAAGTAAAATTTAGAAATTATTTTTAATTTTTTTCCATACCGTCCTGAATGGACCATAGACCGGTGCATTCACAACAATTCAAAAGAACCGCTATTTGTACTTGTCTCAATAAGAGTGAAGTTGGACTCTCCACACTTAACTAACTAGCAACTTTAAAGAACTGCGTGTTTTATTAACTGTGCATAAAATGAAGCCAGACTGCACAAGCTTCTCCAGCATTGCTCATTCCTTTAAATAACCAGTAACTCATACATCCTGTATATTTAGCTAATAGGAAAGGAAGCAACAGCATATTTAGTCTATGTAAAATTAACTAATGCATCTTGGATAATGGGCATTCTTGATGAATAGAACATCCAACAGTTACTTACAGTAACTAAATTAATGGTTGTTTTTCAACAGCATATAAAAAATACTATAACTTACTGGTGTTAGTTCACAAAATTAAGCTAAATTTATAGAAAACAAGTACAATAGTACATTGTAAAAACACTGAGAAGTCAGCATATGATGCTGGATTTTTTAACTACTTTTGTGTCATCTGTGTACATCCTGTTATTTATAGAGAGACACATTTTATGTATATATAACTAAGTATGTCATCAGTAGAGGCCTGATGACAGCAATTCAAGAACCTCATTGACATGGGCTACTCACAGTAATTTAATTTACTTTACTAGAATCCGTGATTCTTGAATCAAATTTAAAATACAGAAGTAGTTCTAAATTCCCAGTACTACATGAAATGAGAAGGTATTAATTCTCCCATTTTACAGACAGAAAAAAGAAAGTTTCTCTGTGTATACACGTAATGATGTATGCAAAGATACAGGAAATAATTGACAGGACAAGAGACACAGGGTAGTCTTAATCACAATTTTATCCATAGGCCAATTCCAATTCTCAGATAAGTTAAGGGAAGAATTTAAATTTTCATTGAAAGTTAGATTAAATGATTGTATGTTCACATGCTAAAATTACCTGTACTGATGCAACAATCTTTAGTGACTTGAATACTATACTTATATATTCAGTATTGACTGCTAGATGTTCTGTTAAATATCTATTTATATTTTTTAATCTGACTGACTTTGTCCCATTTTCTGTGAACTTCCTTGTCCTCCAATAACAGTGCCAGGTTGTGAAAGAGAGGAAAAATGTATTTTAAGTAGCAATAAGAAATAAAATAAACAAAACGTACTACTGAAAAATTAAATAGCATAATGAGAACTTTTAGATAGGAACAGCCAAAGAAACGCACACGTCAGAGGAAATCCATGGGGAAAAGTGTATTTGAGAAGCAGGTTGATAGCTTAACATGAAGGGTTTCATTGACTCTCGTAATAATCTATTAACTCTGTTAATATTTCATTAGGAAACTCTTAGAAGAACGACTATGTCCATAGCAGGCTGAACTTCTAAGAGCATGTGTGATCTGCATGATCTCAGTGTGAGCTGGCACACTGACTCCAGCCCCAAGGCTGCTCTGGTTTAACAGGGGACCGCAGCATGTGAAAACATATGTATATGCCTATATAGGCAAAGTCTTTGGTGCACTGGCATCTAAACAGTTTGAGGCCCAGATGGACTTCTCCCTAGCACCACTGAGTAATTCTACATAGTACAGGCACAAATCTGGGGACCATGCCCAGATATCTGGTAATTACTGGACCTTGGAAACGGAATGAACTGTAAGACTGACTTTTTTGGCTTAACTGATCTTTAAGAACAGAGAAGGAACAACAAAAAAGGCAATTAAAGCCAACTAATGGCATTTTCAAACAACAGGCAGGACAGCTACTTATTTTAAGTTCTCAGAATTGAATGACAACACTTGTTTGAAGGATAAAAGTTGTGCTCGTCCTCTGTCAGATTTTCCTAACAGAGGGGTACGATAGATATACAAAACCATCAGTGGTAGTCATAGAAATAAAGGTGGTTATTTCAGTCCTTGCCAGACACCTTATTTTAAGGGATGATTGCTATGAATTTGCCTTCCAGTAAGGAAAGGCTCTTGTCACTTGATATAGCATAGGCATTTTGGCTGATTCCATCACTGACAAGATGGAGAACTTACCTTTCCAGAATTTCTGAAGCCCAGGGTGTCACCGGAAGTATAGTATTACCTGTAGGTAGATTACAAATGTGTGTTGTATTGCAGTTTGCTTGCTGAGAATGGAAAATCAATACAGCATCACATGCAAGATACACGCATCACAGCAAGACTCAAAGGGATAAAAACAACTTGCTGATTACCATCTCCTTCTTCATTACTTGCTAATTATGTGTTTCTTTTTTCTTTCACTGCCAGATTGCTGCTTCTAGTCACAGAGCAATTCTCATCCGTGTCTTCTAAGCCATTTTCCACAGTTCTCAGCTGTAGAGCAATAGAAGAAGAGGTACTAAGATCTGAAATGAGGTCATGAAAGTGTCTGGCTTTCATGGACATGCTGAAGAGGAGACCTGAGCATGTGAAGGTGAATGTAACAAAAAGTAAATATGTCTCCTGCTCTCTCATTCCCATTCTAAGTATTCTTAACAGAATAGTTCGGACTAATTTTTAACTTTTTTAAAAAATGACTTTTAAAAAATTACTTGTCATAAATATTTTTTTCTTTCTTTCTTTCTTTTTTTTTCACTACAGGAGTTTTAGTATTTAGAAGAGAGATTTTTTTGGAAGGTGAGTTATATTTGAGCTAAGGGATATAGAAGATCATATGAAAACTCAAATGTTTTCAGACCCTTTGATATTGAATCAAAATCAATATCAAAATAGAGGACTAGAGCTAGAACATTGGCAAAGACTAAGACATTAAGTGAGAGCTAAACAATATAATAAAAAAACTCCTTGTGACCTTTCCTCTTTCTACTGGTATTCCACAAAAGTAATAAAGAATACAAAGGAAAGTAAAACAGATTTTTCCTAAGAAAATACATCTTTGTCATTTCCAGTAAACCACCTTTCCTTTTAATGTTATAATTAAACAAAAATTAGATCAGCTGTTTTGTTGTATGCTGGCTGAATTATGTACAGGTATATTTCATACGTGTTGCAAAATAAAAAAACACTTTTTAAATACATGTCTTCAGACAGATATTGTGAAGAGACATAAAGATGGAAATCTTGGTGTTAAAAGGTGTTGCAGCAAGTCTCATGCATAGAACAACTTGTTAATCTCTGTTTTATTCAAGCTACTTGAGGGTGCAGTTAAGTGCTTTTTTTATTGGCGCGTGAAATGTTAGGACTCTTGTGCCCAGACATAGGTCAGCATCTCAAGTTGTGAACAGAAGCTGGCCCAAGTAGCTGAAGATATTTTCTTTTGCATAAATGGAGATGATAGCTGCAATATTTAAATTATAATGAGCAAAGCAATGCATGTGCTCACACATCCATATCCATGTGTAAGCAAATATGAAGCCAGGGCATATTTACGTGGGTCTGAAAACAACTCAACAGTGAGGGAAGCAGTGTGAGTGTCACTCCAGGAGGAAGCTGAGAGAGAGACAGAGAGCGCTTCTTTTAGGCACAGAACTCACTGCAAACCCAGACTTGGGTTTCTGAATAAAGAGAGGGCCTCCTATTGTTTACTCTCTTTGAAGAAAGGAGACTCTGTAATCTTTCTTTGCAAACAAGCAGAGATGTACTAAAAAGATGCCTGAAAGAAGATTTTTAGTTTCTCCTTTTTTTGTTTGCTTGTTTTGTTTTGTTGGGAACAGTCTGGCAAGGCAATTAATACTGGTTCATTTTCAGCAGCAACAACATCTCATCTGAGAAGTTATCTTTGTAAATAGCTTAGCATATCTTGAGATTATCCACTTACATTTGGGTTAAGATGCAAAGGAGCACTTTTCAGGAATATGACTTGAAAATAATTTATACTAAACAATACATGCTTAATCATTGCACTTTGAATCAAAGCACATGCTTGCATGTTATAAAAGAATACACTATTCCTTTGAGTAAACAACTTTTTTTCTCTGTACCTCTTTCTTTTCCACTCTTATACATCATGCTTCTTTAAAGAGATATGCATTGTTCTTTGGGGGGAAATAAGCCTGCCAGACCAGCTTGTGTGATGGTCTTATAAAGATTTACATGGAAAGATGCCATACAATAAAAACTACCATCTCCGCTGAGCCATGTGAGGGATATTAGTCATGGCCTTGGGAGGAGGGATTGCTGACCCCTACCTGCCCTTAGAAAATGGGAACATCAGAGGTAAAATTGTGTACTAGAAGGAAGGATACATACAAACATGTAAACTAAGTATATTCACCTAAATTTTTTGGAAAAAACGTGGTTCCTTGAAGGCATGGCTACTTGTAGGTCATGTAGTAGTCTGTCTCCTCTGCTGGTATGTCTAGAGGTATGTAGATATCACACCAACCTGTTCTCTCTGGGATAAAATAAAAAGATCAAGGAAAACTTTGCCATGTTCTTCTGTTAATGATACAGGGTTTTCATCCGCTTCTAGTCATGCAGCTTGGCTGAAGAAAGAGTTGCACGAGGTGTACGAAGATTTTTGGGTAACACCCTGTATTACTAGCAGGAGATTCCCCATGTGCATAGAGCTCCTTGGGTCACACTGGCTGGGGCTGGTAGGACAATTCTTTTCTGCTTAAACAAACAGAGTCAAGCTCCCATCTCACTGATAATGCTATAAATTTCTGCTGTCAGTGGAGCTACACAATTTTAAAATCGGCAACAGGAAACATCCAAGCCATGGCCATAAATCTTAGTACTTTCCCCAACCAAGCAATAAACTATTTCTCATGGTAACTTTGCTTTTTTGGGTCATTTATATATTCAGTGTAAATTAAAATGTTTCGCATCACAGAAAAAGATGAGACAAGACGGCGGAAGCACGGAATCATGTAGAGCAGACAAACTGAGATCCCTTTTACACATTATTAGTGCTTCTCTGTTTAAATCGTGTTTGCTATTAGCTACCACAGTGCTAAGTGCTTTAGATAATGTACTTTTCAAGGAAATTAAAAAAAAAAAAGCCAGAGAGTGTGTAGGTAGCTTCCATTAGCAATAATGGGAGTTTGGGCACATTTGCAACTTACAAAATCCTCAGTTTAAAACCTGTTTATCAGATAATGGTTGCAGGCCTGCAGTGGGAGCATGGGAGCACTAAAATAACATCTCTTCAGACCCACAGTCTTTGCAAGGAACTAATTTATTAGTCCTCCTTTGTTTTAAGTCCAGAATGTGTTTTCTGTTCAAGGTTTTTTAATCCTGAATAAGATTTTAAAAATTGACATAGTAATAGGAAAAAAAAAAGTTTTGCTGTTTTTTTTTCTCCAGCTAAGAGAGTAGCCACAGTTATTTTTATTCTTTCAGTGTAATTAAGGCCAGTCTTTCTGCATATGAGATTGAAAGCCCTTAATGAAATGCTGAAAGTATGATTATTTATTTTAAGGGTAAGACTGACTAGTTTGTGTAAGATGTAGTACAGAGTGTGTCTTTTGCACAGGATTTTGTGAAGTGGACACATGCCAAAAATCCACCAGATGTAATAAACTGTCTTGGGAAGTTACTCTGTTAAATAATTCACAGTAACCTGAGGCTGAGTATTCATGAATTGGTTCAGCTTAAGTGGATGTCTTAAAAAATCATTTACATTTGGGTATTTGAACAATATTTTATGTAACCATGAAACTCACTTCTAACCCTTTGAAAGGGTGATCCTTTCAAACCAGAGCCACTTGAGTATGCCACCTAGTGAGACAGAGGGAAAACACACTGAATCATACAACGGGGCAATCGATCACATCAGTGGTGTAACTTCATAAGTTTACATATTTCAAATCAGTTTAGGTAGATTCGTCTTCCTGACATTAAATTTAGGAATAGATTCTGGATTATCGCTGGTGAAAAATCTGTTTGTCAGATCAAGACTCTAGATGGTTTTAGAAGTATTTGCAAATGCTTTTTTTTTTTTTTTATATTTACAAATGCCAGTAAGAGATCATATTTTCTAGAATTGTTGAGTTGTGCATGAAGGCACATGTATTCATCACATCTGAAATCATCCTTGTTAGTAAAACTACAGTTCAGGCACTGCCTGCACAGAGTCTCAGCTATGGGATCTCAGGGTCAGGTTTAGATAGTAATAGAGGTATTAGTTTTGATAGATAGCTGAACAGTACTCAGAATCAAGTGATTAAGAGAGATACTAACTTCCCAGTTATCATGTGGAGAATAAATATGCCTAATAGCTCTGGATAGATTTTATTGTTTTGCATGTGCCAAAAAATCCAGGAAGTGGAGTAGAGAAAATATGAAAAATTTGGTTAAAGAAAATACCATGAGACAGAGTGATTCCAGGATTCAGTTTAAATGGAATTTAAAAAAAAAAAATAGAGTTCAATTTTAAATTTTTCAGCAATCAAAAACCACTTAATTATCAAAATTAATGAAAATCATCAGAACAAGAGGTACTTGAAGGTAAAGGATGTTAATAATTTCTTAGGTAGATGTTGAAACAGCTGCTTAGAATTTGCATCTTTTCCATACTCTTTTTCATTTTTTTCTGACTTGTCAGAGTTTTTCTGACTCACAGTTTTTTAACAGAAACTAATTTATATATTCTTTTAAAAAGCAAAATTAAACTCTTAATGTTGTTTAGAGTACAACTAAAACAACAAACAAACAGAAGTGTGATTTTGATGTGCAGAGATTTGTCAATGTACAAATCCATTTTCATGGAAGTGGACAAAATGCATCACACACAAGATAAAGGACCAAATAGTTATCTAAAAGTCAGAGCTGATAGTGGCAGTGTGACCCAAAGTGTTAATTATCTTGCAAATATGTATAATGGGTGTTTCTTCTGAAACTCAACATCACAGTGGTAGCATTTGGTCCACATGCTTATTATCTCTGCATCAGGACTGTACAGAGATCAAAAAGGATACACAGTTTGATTTTTGTCACTCTGCTTCCACTGGACTCCTTAATTGCAGCACCTGTTACTTGCCTCCACTGTTGTGAAGGTCATAGAACAATTTCCATGGTATCCCAGTGTTCTCACAACTTTCTGAAACATTTCCCTTCGGAGCTGAAGTGTTTCATGCTTGGTGTCTGTACCAAGAGCAAAGTCCCCGCAGTTGGTTTAAAGTCCTGGGAGAATTAGAAGAAACACATTTTCTTTTTAAGTTGTCCTTTTTAAACTGCAGACCAGGAAAATTACACTATTGAGAGCTGCTGAAAAGCTGGTCCTGGCTTCTATGGAGTAAATATTTTATGTTATCATAATTCTATACAGATACTAAGTGTAATAGAAATTTGAAAGCATGTTTTGGAGACCAATTTACTGCTCCTCTTACTATAACAAAACTCCCAGTTATGCCAAAAAGATAGACATTTTTGCATTGTGGCTAAAAATAGTCATTGGATCCATCTACCAATTCATTTTCATGTTTTATCTCAGAGGACTTTAAAATCACATTTCCAGGTGTGAAAGGCTAGCATAATAATTTAATGCTTGAATTGGATAGTTGTAGTTGATTGTGTTAAACATAATTTCCAACTGTTCCAAGATGTAAATAAGAACTGAAAAGAAGCTGAGAAAAGGAAGTCTTTCCTCTTTTCCAAACCAAGTACCAAAAAAGTCCACACAAGTTCTTATAATCGTGTAAACTCATGGCCCATACTCTTTGATCAGCCACATCACTGATCTGTATTTGTTCCTGGCTGTGTAGTTTCTAGACAGGGTAACCTGGGCAAAGGAGGAGATCAAAGAGGAAATTGCTTAGAATTCAGCTCTGATCTCATATGAAATATGAGTGCAACTGACTTGATCCATGGTTTATTTCGTTTTCTTCCCTTTCTCTCTTTTTTGTTTTTTTAACATTGACCTACCATTAAAACTTGGGGCAATCATACAAAAGCAACAGAGTAGTGATCAAAGTTAGATAATACATTACATTTTACATCAATTACAGTTTATTAATTATCATAACACCGAAACTTAAAGTACATGTGGGAAAAATTCCTGGATTTAAGGTATATCAGTAGCTTTAGTACAGTCAGTTCAGGACATCAAAATGTAAGTTTTGCATTTTTTTATTTTCTGTGATGAGCGGAATCTTGAATCATTTACTCCTTAATAATTTAATTACAAGGTAAAGGATTATTTTTCCTAAATTTCTTCCCAGTAATCAGCAAATACTTTATGGTGAATGTTATTTCTCTTTAAAATCTCAAAACCCCTACCAAAACCAGTCATTCAACATCTTAGATCAACATGAAATCTGGAGAAAAGTGCATGTAAATCCATTTGGGTTGCTATCAGAAGCACAGCCGGTCTTTAAGTTTTTTGAAGCCAGCGAGCTGGTGATTTTAGGGAACTTAAAAAGGGCATTACTAGCCCTGTATGATCCATTCAGCTCTCCCACAAATGTTCTTTTAAAAAACCTCACAGCATTCATCTCCTGAAATGCAAGGAATAAAATTGTTATTTTTTAAATATAAGAGGTAATTGTTAACTAGACAATGTAAGAGAGATAAGACAATTGAATATTTTCATTTATGACTTCCATATATTAGATCAACTCCTCAGCCGACATAAACAAGCACCTTGTTGTTGATCTCAGAGGAATTAAATGCCTGGGTCATATTGCATATGGAGATATACTGCTCTACAACGGTACAGTAGTATCTCACATGGACATATTTTATTTTGATGGCTGAACACTAAGGTACTTTGTTAGTCTATCAGAAACACATTTTTTGAAAAATTATAAAAAACTTGATGCTGAAGATCTTTTTTCAGTTTCAGATGTCATGTACCACTCTAAGGCATATCATATTTTGTAACTGCATAAAGTAGTATATCTTGATGTGCTTCATTCAATAAAAGGCAATAAGATATTTGAAATTCAAGAAGTATCATTTTAATAATAGCTGCCTTATGTATTAGGCTATGGGATTTTATTCAATTAAATGTATCATAGGTGACTTGGGTGGTCACTGTGTTCACAAAACCATGACTTTTCTTTCTGAGGTTCATTGGACATTACAAGTAATTAACTCAGAAAAATAAATTGTCTATGGCAAATTCATGTGCTACTCAAAATAGAAAACAAAGTGTCAGAAAATCTGGCTTTACAACCCCCCAAAATTCTTGAAACAGATAATGGGGAGATATCGACTTAATCACTTTTATCTACAGGTGTATGTAGTTGGATGTGCTGATTTCACAGTGATAATTGTGATTATTTTGTTTTCTATTGACTTCACAACAAACAATGTGAAATGAGAGTTCCAGTGACCTACATTCTATATGCATATACAAAGGAACAATTACAAGTTATGGATAGTTCTTAGATTATTAACTGACTATATTTTTCAGTGTCTTTTTTTTATTCATCTTAGAGTAGATTAAACAACTGTAAACAGCGGAGAAAAGTTTTCATTTATTTGCTCGTCTGTCAACCCACAGTCATTAGCATTGTTGTTTACATACAGCTAACAAAAGGAGGTTAAAATAATTTGTGATCGCAGCTACAAACACAGAAAAATGTTCATCCCTTTGCAGTCTGTGCATAAAAGAAGGAAAATATCAAAAGCATGGTCTGTATGTAACGGGCTTGCAAGGACAGAATGTGTCTATAAATGAAGTTAATTGGGCAGTATTCGTTCTCGCTCATCATAGTGTTTCATGGCATTTCAGAGCCCTGTACAGCGAATGGTGAAGGCCATTGATTTTATATGATGCTTCAGAATGCCAAGCTGTAAACAAAAATTATAAAAGGCATAATACGGTCCCAAAGTGCATGCATAGCTACATTCATTGCTTTGGATGTGCTGATTCATATAAACTCATTTCAGTTGTATTCTCATGATGATAGCTTATGATGATAAAAGGACTCCCTAAATAATTTCAGTCCTTGCATTCATTCTGGAGCTATTTTTTTATCCTGTGAGAACTGCAGATAGCATGTGCAGTTCTTACTATAATATGTACTAAATAAATGGCTCAAACCACAGCTGTTCTGAGTTCTTGCTGCATCTCTATCACAGAAGGGCTTTCATTTTCTCCTGAGTCTGTGATACCTGGGGAGTGCAGTACCCCACAGACCCTCTGTTTTAACGTGTGTATGTTAGAAACATAGGGTGAGATTCATCTCACTTACTATATTTTAGAAGTCCATTTCTCAGCTAATCATTCAGTATGCACTTCTGGGATGCTGTTTATCTAATGTTGCAGCACAAATTTAAGAAAAGGCAGATAAATTGTGCCTGTAAGTCCCACTTCTTTCTGTTGACTGTAAAGGGAGCCTTAGGTGACTAGCTGAGAGATCTGCAATCTGAATGCGTGACATTAGTTGATATAATTAGACATTTACATTGTGATTCAGCTCATGGTAGGCACAGCTGAAGAGTGAAAGCCCCAAGATCCTAGTAGTACAGTGCAAAAAATAGCTTTATAAAAAAGCTACAATTAGTTTTAAAGTGATGCTGGGTGGAATGATCGCTCAGGGATCATTCTGTCAGGCCAAAATCACTAGCCTTTTACTTCTTCTTCGCCCCTTGAATTCTCTCTTCAGTAGAAGATAACAAAGCAGAATAGACAGTATATATCTGGTTTTAATCACAAGGAATGACACTTACCTAAGTTCTCATTGTTCACTTTCTTTCCCACTGGAAGAAAAGGGCCATGAATTATATCCTTTCCCAGCCTTTGTTTCACTAAACTAGGCAAGCCTGGTCTTTTGGGCTTCTTTCTTTGTCTTCTTAAGCCCATGCGGTGTCCTCTATATCTGTTCGAAATGTTGTTCATCTTTCTTCAACAGGTTCATCAGAATTATGTGCAGTAACTCAGATTCTCAGCAAGACAGCAGTACTAATAGTTTCTTAGCCAAAAAGGATTAAATTTGCTTTGGCTATACTACACTGGCAACTCATAGGATCCAGGGAACTGTAATTGTTTTTCTTCCTCTGCCATTTTAGGCTGCTAAATTTTCAGTTCGCAATATCAGTTTTCCTGTATGGGTCTCTAAATGCATGATCTATCATTTCTGTCTTCTGTACTTCTTTCCATTTCACTAGTCCAGCCTTTGTTATTGATACCAGTATTGAATATCTCCAGACTTTACATCATGTTCAGATTCCATTTACAGCTCCCAACTTCCAGTGTGAGGCTCCTACAATCAAAATGTTAAATAAAATCGATTTCAAGAATGTTCTGGAAGAATCTATTTTTCACCTATTTTCAACCTGGCTGGTGAAACTTCCCTTTCTGCATAACCTTTTGCCCCCTACACTTTGGCCCCTTAGTTAATTTATGAATTTATTTAACGAGTTCCACTAATTTCCTAATTCATCTACTAAGCTCTGTGTCCTCGGTTAAATGAACAACTTTTCAATGTGGTAATCACATCAAAGGTTTTTCTAGATTTTATATAGTTGAGATCTTTTTCACCACTTTCATCCAGTTCCCTGTCTGAGCCCGTCACAATTTTCTCATTTGGCAGCTGATTCTCATCACTGTAGATAAAATGGTGGAATTAGGTATAGAACAGCCATTTCCTCACTGCCTTTTCTATGAATTGCTCCTAATGCTAGTTTTATTTTGATGGTTGTCAGGAAGGAAGAAATAAAACAACATATCTGAATGAAAGCCTAGTTATTAAATTCACTGAACTATTTTAACCTCCTTATTTTCTAGGAGCTGTTCAGCACAGTGATAATGATTCACAGTATTATGTCTATGTCTAAAAGCATCTAAAATAGTTAGGCTTATAGCTAAGTTAACCCATAGTATAATTCTATAGAACTGTTCAATTTACATTACAGAAGTATATGGAAACAAGGCTTTTAGAAAATAGATCCCCTTTCCATTCCAGACCTGTATGAATTAGGGAAGATGACTTTTTGATGACAAGCAGATGCACTGGTAATATCTATGTTGTTTACTAATACAGCAATTGGAGTAAAGATTGGATTTCTAGGGAACTCATCACAGAAATATAGACAGAAGACCAATAATGTTCTTAGTGACGAGAAAGTTTTGGGATGCACAAATTATAACCTCTTTAGGAGGATAATGAGTAGATTCTGCTCAGGCTTTTCATATTCATTCAGAGATGTAATTTTTTTTTATGATCTCTCAGCCAGTTTGTGCCCAAGAAGAGGTTCAGCACTTCCATCTTTCTTCAGTCCACCAAATTATCTCCCTGCCAACCCATGCACTGACATAAAAGATTTGCAAGCAGTGCAGCACTCGTTGGTAGGCAAATGCTCTTAATCTGTGCCAGAGCCTCTCAGTGGTAAAAACAGTCTAACAGGGATTCTGTTGAAGTAAGGCATTTCAAGTTTTAGGACCCAGTCCTCTTAAAGCTAATGTTTAACTACCTATAAAAATCAATGGAGAAAAGCAGATGTCACTGAAAGACTCCAGAGAGATATTTGTTCAGTATTCTAACTTGCTGTAGACACGAATGAAGTTATCCTGGGAGAAAAAGGATATGATTCATGAATTGTTAAGACAGATTTCTTACCATGAAAAAGTTGGAACACTCATGCCATAGATTTATTCTAAAATAAAAATTTATGCTTGCGATAATTTTATAGCTTTTGAAATAGGTCTGGTCTCAAACCCCAGAAATCAATTGTGTTTAGTTGGCTGCAATCTTATTTCTTTTCACAGATTATAAGAAAATATCCTTTCTCGTATAAACTGATGGTGGAAAAGATAGATATTCAAGAAAATGAAGAATATACAAAACGTTAGGATAAACATATTCATATACTCGTTAAATAGCAAATTGTTGATTTCTTTTATTTTCATTTTGTCTCTATATATTCCTTTATGGGAGAAAACCCCCAAAATATTTCTAGTAAGTGCACTATTTGGCACAAAACCTAAATTCATCCCATGAAACCAGAATATAATGTTAAATGACAGTTTTGGAGCTAGCTCCTTACACACTTCACTGGATGTCTGCTCTGAAGTAATTGAGTCTAGGAAAAAGCTAAATAGGTCTTAAATAGGTCAGGGAGCTGGAAGCCTGCATATATTTGAATGAAGTGGTTTTTAATTTCTCCAAAGGACGCTAGATGGCAGCATTAATCAGGATATTTAAGACTGCCTTACAGGACAGCATTTTACCAAGGGAAAAAGACCCTCAGAAAATCGTGTGAAACATTTATTTATAGGTTTTATTTTCCTATTTTGAAGGAGAATTCAGATTAAATATTTATTGCAAGTGTATGGAGGTTCCAGGGAATATGACTTCATAAAATAATCTCTGTTTGTGTAAGTGGTACAGGCAAGGGCAAATAGTGCTTCCACAACAGAGATGAATAAAAATCCATGAGAATAAAGAGAGGGAAAAGGAACAAAGTCTTGATATAGGACTGATATAGGTGGAAGGACTAAAGGAGATACAAATTTTAAAATGAGGAGTAAAAGTTGGAGAGGTCACGGTGAATGCCAGAAAAAACAGTGGAGAGATGGAGAATTACAGGGTTTTGAGTAAAGAATCTGGGCATCAAAACAACAGATTTCACTTCTTAGGTATCTGAATTAGTGATGTATTGGTCATTTAACTGACTCACCTTAACTGACTTACTACTATTTAGTCTCTTTGAATTCGTGCTTCATATTGTTTCCATAATTGACAATGATGAAATCATAAGCTATGCAGTAGTTGCCCAGTGCCTGGGTTTTCAAAATGCGTCATTACAATTTATTTGCTTGACTCATGAGAAGCTGATGCCTGATGGCAAAACGACTCACCCAGCTGAGTCACTCCCAAATCTTAGCAACACTTACTTCGGGAGAACTTTTTATCTTGAGGTCCATCTGACTGTATACTCGTCACAGAACTGCTGGTCAAATTTTAATTCCCAGCAAGATGCTAGAGCAGTCTGCTGAGCCATCAACCTCTGAGCGGCTGAAGCCTAATAAACTGGTCAAAACTCTGTGAATTTCTAACTGCAAACTAAGGTAACCTCTTTCTTTGTGACTACAACCTGCTTGCTCAATAGAGGGCAAACAAGAAATGCCCTGTCTCGACCTAGCAAGGCTCGTCATCTTGTTTCTTCTCAACAAAAACAACAGAGTCATGGTGATGAATCAGAATTTCATTATGGCGATGAAATTACCATGGAGTTAGTGCACAACATGATCACAAAACCATAGAGAAAGAGGCGGTTTTGGTCACTTCTGGTCAGAGGGGGAGTTAGTTTTGGGTGGGATTGCAGGCGACCACGTCCTGGGCCCCAGTTCTGATCAGCACCGCCACTGGGGCTGGCTGCGCTCCCTGCCCCCCCAGAAAGGGGTTTGGCAGCCTGCGCAGGAGGCCAGCTCTGACACGACATGGGTCCATGGCCTTTAACCAGACTGCTGGTGAAGGGCGGGAGGAGAAGGAGCTGGGTGACGTGCGGAAAACAGACTCCACAATCAGTGAGATTGTAAAGTAGGTATGTTCATTCAGTGCTGGGCCGCACGGGGGGTAGTCCCACCAAAGTCGTGCGCGCCGCACTCGGCAGTTTGTCTCAAGTTTATACAGTCAAGTGTTACATATTCACAATACGCCTATACATATGCATGACCTATCCCCGCTCCATATTAAAATTAGCTCTGAGAGGTCATTTCCATAGTCTCCTCTCAACTGCGCTTGTGCACTGCCTCTTTATGGTGGTCGTCTGGTGGTCGCAGAGATGAAGATAGATGACTCCTCTTCGTCACTGCTAGTAACCTTTTTTCTTGCGCAGGCTCAGTGATTTCTTGGTATTCACCCAAGCCGCAAGACCAGTCTTAGCTGGCTCTTGGGGCCTGCTCCTGCTTCTTATCAGGAACTGTCTTTACCTCATTGGCTGGTCCTTGGGACCAGCTCTTCTTATCAAAGACTGTCTTTGCCTCAGCTAATTTCAACAATGTAAGCGCTAAACATCGTCCTTCATCCCCCCTTATTATGTCTACTGAGATTCTTTTGACTCCCCTTGTCTCAGGGTGAGGCTGGGGGGAGGTGGGGTGCTCCCCCTTCCCGCCCTCGGGAGCGGCGCTGGAGCCAAGGCCCTTGGTCTGGGCCTGAGCTGCCGTGCCTCCGCCTGACCTTACGCCTGCTGATCCCGAGCCTGACCCAGCCTTGATGGACTTGACGTCCCGGCCCGGCCTTGGCCCGTCCCCGTCCCCAGGGAGGTGCCCGATGCCTGGGGCTGGGGCTGCCCCGGCTGCCCCCCCGGCCTGCCCTGCTCCTGGCTGGGGCGATGGGATGGCCCCTGGGTGGCCAGGCCGCTGCCCTGGGGGGAGCGCCCAGCCTGAGGAAAACCTGGATCGGCAGCAGTACTGGAGAAAATAATTTTGAAATCCTCCTTGAACACAAATTAAAAATGAGTCGTCCATACCGCGTGCTGCAAAACAGTCGGTTCTCACTCTGAGGTGCATTAGCAGCAACATTGCACATGAACCGTGGGGAGGAATTCATTACCACACTTTACCCAGAATGGGAGAGGCCTCAGGCAGAGTACTCTTTCCGCTTCGGGCACCCTATATTAAAGAAGACATAGACAGTTTAGACAGAATGCAGAGGAGAGAAATAAAAAAATACTAAAATGTTTGGAAAGCATGAACTTGGCGGGGGAAAGCCTGATTTGCACCATTTGATCTTTCAGGTGTTTAAGACTGTAATTATTAGGGAATGAGCAGTTGTTCCCTGTATCTAACAGGTAAGTATAGAGAAGAAGAGTATGACACTAGTTTAATTTGAAGGAAAAAACAGCATTATATTTAGTATAAGAAATAGTATTCTAAGTTTGAGAATGGTGCAACACTGTAAGACTGTGGAATGTACTTCACTGAATTTTCATACTATAAGTTTAGAGACGAGTCTGCCTCTATACTTTCTGGTCTCTTGAAATATCTTCCAGACCTTCATTTCTATGGTATGGCAGATATGAACTACCTTTGAATTTTTTTTTTTTTTTAATACGTGTATATTTTTTCATATTCCTCTAACATTAGCGGCAGTTCTGCATTGTAAGGAGAGCAGAGCACTGGCGCTCCTCCTTTAATAGAAATGCTATCATGGAATTTTGTCTTACAGTGCATGCACAATGCATGCACAGCTCAAGCCCTCAAGAGCAAGGTCATCCATAATTACAATTTATTAAGTGCCGTGAAAGTTCCTCTAGATATTGCAACATAGGTATCAGTAGCATTGAAGACACATCGTTATTAGACATTCACTGAATTACCTGAACTGTACAGGTTATAGCTTGGAATTTTATTAATTAGAAGCTCACAGATATTTTACAGGGTCTGAAAAGGTATGTTTGTTGAGTAGGCTAAAGACAGCCAGCTTATTTTGTGGCTGAATCTTGTGTATAGCTTCATAAAACATGGCCTGTAGTTTTATTACAGTGCTCATCCTTGGTTTTCTTTGTGACTACAGTTCTGGGGTTTTTTTCCCCCTGTGGAAAAAATATGCTTTAAGAGTATGTTATCATCCCTATAGATTTTTAGAGAATTAGGTGGCAGGAATACTAGGTTCTATAGGGTGGCTTAAAGCTCCATAGGAAGCTTCTTGTTCTATTTATTCTAGGCCATCTTAGTGCAACAGAGACATATTCCTGCTGTGAAATTCTTGCTGTATATAAAGGTTATTTTTCAATATTAAATTCTGTGAAGATCACTACACTGAAAATATTGCTGCATAGCCAAAATCAACTTGAAATAAAATCTTGAAGTAAAAACACCCCTATATGTATTTCAGGGTTAAAGGAAGATAGAATAAGAAGCTAGAAATTGAGAGGAGTAGGGAAGAAGTAAGAGTTCTTCAGTTATTGTGTTTCAATTTTTACATTTAGCTAAGAATGGGATAAAACACTATAATTCAGAGGTTTCTCCCTGCTTTATCAATACCTCCTCTATTTTCCATTCTGACCTTCTATTTCTCTATTTCTAGATCAAAAAATATTTTTATTTGATGCTTTAAAAAGTATTTTTATTTTATGGTTTCAGTATTGAAATGGTTGCAGTTTAGTTTTAAAACAAATAAATAGGTGTGTGATTGTTTCATGTTGAAATCAAGTTTAAATGTTACATATTAAAATAAGAACAGTGCCTGAAATGATAAGATTATATCGAAAATGTTATTTCTCTAAATTATGACAATGCAGGATTCTACCTATAAAAGTATTGTTAATGTTCCGAATAATATTCAGATAGCTGCTCTGCTGCAACATGAGAATGCTGCTCAAGTCACTTTCGTGGCTACTTGCGCCAACTGATCTCCAAAAAACCATTAGATGGCACTGCTTACATGACAGTACCTTTGCAGCGCTGCTGGAAACTTTAAGGCATTGTGTATTTCTATACATTCGTTTATTTCTTATTTTAAACATTACTGTTTTATCACTTTTCTACCCCCCCCCTTTTTTTTACAGGACTAAAAGAAACCACACATAAAAAAACCCCTGAGATCCTTCTCCTGTAATGTCATATATTGCAAGACTGCTTCAGAAGTGCAGCTTAGTCTTTTTTACCATAGTTACCTCAATAAATCTTCATTTAAGTAATCAGGGCAAGACCAGGCAGAGCATCAGGTAGTGCAGATTTGTGTACATCTTAGCTGTGTAATGAGGCATGAGGCAAAAGCACATCACAACTCATCTGATTTTTCATAATGTAAACACAATAACCATTCAAAAAAATAAAAGGTACAATATTAATGTTTAGATCTCAGTGTGATTGAGCTTTAATATTCTTAGATTTTTTTATTTTTAAAATTTAATATCAAATTGCTCGTAACCTAATTTCCCTGTATCTCTGAAGTTCTTTGATCACAATTTATTTTCTTCTAATATGTTCATATTATTAATCTATCTTTTTTTAAAAAAAAAAAGTTAAATCTGAGAGGTTCTATATTAGACTGGTATGTTGCTTCTTTCTGCTTTATACAGACTGTGAAGTCCAAAGATGTTATAATGCTGACATCAGGATTCACACTGTCTTCACTACCAGGTTATTACAGTGGAACTTCTGGAAAGGTCGGTGGTCACGTTAAGCTACTTGGTTGGTTTTTGTCTGTGGCTCAGCCTGTGAGTTTCAGAGAGAGTAGATCATCCACTGATGCAGAACAGACTAGTATTTTGGAAGAAAGTATTTGAGTATTCTTTGTGGTGATCAGAAAAGAATCATATAAAAAGACAGCATTTTTGTAACATTGAGAAAGCAAATCCTCTAGAGCCAGGAAATAAGGTAGCACATTTCAAAACATAAACTGCTAGAACAGCCGTACATTATATATGCCAAAGGCTCCAGTAAAGCTTTCACTGTTAAACATGATATAATAGGTCTGAAGAATATAGCAGAAATGAATAGTTGCACTATATAAACAAGTCAATGTTGTCTTAAGAAGTATGGTCATTTCAGCTCTTGAGTTTGACTAAATGTGCATGCCCCCATTGTATATGTCTGAGTTAATAATCTTAGAATCCTTAAAGAATAAGTGTAGAGAAATAGAGAAAGTAGGCTTATGATTAAGTGACTGGAGCACCTCACATATGAGGAAAGGCTGAGAGAGCTGGGACTGTTCAGCCTAGAGAAGAGAAGGCTCGGGGGGATCTCATCAATGTATGTAAATACCTAAAGGGAGGGTGCAAAGAGGAGGGGGCCAGGCTCTGCTCAGTGGTGAGGACCAGAGGCAATGGGCACAAACTCAAACACAGGAGGTTCCTTCTGAATGTCAGGAAGCACTTTTTTACTGTGAGGATGATCGAGCATTGTCACAGGTTGCCTAGGAAGGTTGTGGAGTCTCCCTCCTTGGAGACATTAAAAAAACATCTGGACTTGGTCCTGGGCAACTGAATCTAGGTGGCCCTGCTTGAGCATGGGGTTTGGACCAGCTGACCTGCAGAAGTGCCTGCCAATCTCAGCCATTCTGTGATTCCATGATTCTTTTGACACTTTTTGGGTTCTGTTTAGCTGACCCATTTTAAATGGCTACTTTAGGATGAATTGAACCTGCAAAGTCATTTTCCTTTTACAAATCACACCTTTTATGTCTAAATGCTAAAATTTAAAATTTAGTATTAACATTTTCATTCAATTTTGATTACTCTAGGAAGAGGAAGACAACCTATTTCATTGTTTGCACCATGTGCCCCTATTTAGTCTCTGGCTAAGAAAAAGGTAGAATGCATGGTGAAAGAAAAAAGTAAGAATTAAGGTCCTTCCTTCCTGCTCCTGACTCCCCTATTTTATAATATTTTTCTTCCCTTCTCTTAGTCAGGCTAAGAGCTCTGCTGCATATGCTGTCTGTCATAATTCCATAAAAAAGTGTCTAGTGAATGGAGAACACAAATCTTCAAACTAAAAAAATTTTAAAGTTTTGGACTACTATATTGAACGTGCCAAACCAAAGTTTCTCAGAGGAAAAGTATATCAATAAATAATGCATCATTGTAAAGGACAGTTGCAGTAGCGTATGCAGAACTAAGGCAGACTTCCGTTAAATATAGTCTTTCTTTTCACATTTTGTCAATATTTGCATGCCAGGAAAATTTTTCTTGTCATGCCAAGAAAATTTCCAGTCATTTGAATGTATTTGAATATAAACATTAGCTCCCAAGAACTGCACAAAATTCTTCAAACTCATACACTTCTTTTTTTCTTTCTTTTTATCTTTTTTCTTTTTTTTTCTTTTTTGCATTCTCTTAGGGAAAAAGAAGCATTTAACATTTTTCTCTCCTCAGGATATTTCACCTATAGGAATAGCAAGTACTCTTCTTTTCTGCACTAAATACAGTGAAATGAGCCTTCTAAATCAAGAAATAAAAGCAACTAGCTACATTCTTTAGTTTTCTAAATTAACTAAATAATTTCATCAGAAAAATTTATTCAGTAGTTAAAGCCTCCCAAACCATGTCGAAGACCTACCATATAGACTTGAGTCTGGATAGGATCCAGTTCTCTTCCTTAAGGCCTGTATAGATTGCTTATATGAGAGGAAAACCTATCCATTCAGAAATTTAAGGAAATACAGGGTTCAGTCATGTTATCAAGCCATTTTAAAGAAAGACAGCATATTCACTTGAAGCAGCTCTTCTGCTGTTATAAATGCTCATCATCTTTTTTGCTTACTCTATAGCTGTGACTTTACATCAGTGGACCATTTACACCATAAATTTCAAATGTTGTTTATGAAGATTTCCCATTGTCATCACTGGCATTTTGACATGGAGACATCAAGCATGGACAAAAGTGACCACCACAGAGGAAATGGGTAAGGTCTGGTAGTCTGCCTCTGCTATGAAGCCCTCAAGTTCTTCATATAACGAATGGCAGGAAATAGCTTTTGTTTTGTTTTGTTTTTTGTTTTGTTTTGTTTTAGTACACTTCTATCTCAAGTGTAAAGCTGTATCAGAAAAGGTCTTCATGATCCCAGTTTGTGGTAAGTTTATACTATGTTTACCGGAAGTGTCTTTTTAGTTCACCTGACTTTGAAGTGCCTGTGAGATTCAACCACTAGAAACTAGTTTTGAAAAAGATGGTCTAAAATTCCTCCAACTTCCTGACAGATGCTTCCATTTGCTGTAACTTGCTCTGGCACCGGATTCTAGGGTTTCAAAAGAAACAGTCTCAGACAAGGAGTAGGATGAATTTGAAAGTGTCATTTTCAACAACAAAAATAAATCACAAATTGTGTTTTGAACCTCATATTCATTTCACCCCAGAGTGGAATAAGATGATGGACTCAAGAGGGGGAAAAACTAAAACATGGTCAAAGCCACTGTATTCCACACAGGGCCACACAACCACATTACACTAACAAGCGAAACTCAGCTGAGGTTATTAACTTAGTTTCCACAGTTGCTCATTCAGCAATTTATGGAATTAAAAAAAAAAAAAAATCCCTTGGCTCTTTTTCACCACCATTTTAGCAAATAAATTAAAGGAAAAAAATGTATACATGTAGTATATATTGTACATTTCCTTATTTTGGAACTCATACTTTTTGATAAAAATGGATTTTTTAGTGAGTCCATGATAGTTGTAAATGAATGATCTATTCAAAGGGACTTGCTATTTTTTACATAGTTTTTTTTGGAAAATGAAGACACAGCATCATGATAAGAATCCTTTATGTTTTCTCAAACGAAAGAGGGAAAAAAATGCAATATCTTAGGACTCTGTCACAGTTAGTTTTCTGCAACTGTTAATATGCTTGAGGAAAAAATTATGGGGAGAGGCTTTTTAATATTTCTGAGAAAATTGTGGTCTTTGGGTGAAAGATTTTTTTTTTCAATTATTTTTAAGCATTTTCATTATATTTTTTGTAATTTATGTGATTTGATTCCTGAAGGGCAAATGGACATTTAAAAATATCACCAAGAAAGAGAAATATAAGTCTTAAATAAAAATATTTCTCATGACTCTTCTGTGATTGGAGGGACTGGAACATTTTATTTCAGAAAGAAATGGCAAAACCCTAACTTGAGAAACATTTCTTAACTTTTCTACAAAGCAGACATCAAAACATGATCTACTTCATCCTAGGTCACCTTAGTGATCAATGGAGAGAAAAAATATCACCTCCAAAAGGCAGTACATCTATCTCACATATCTGTCTTAAAATTAGATGTATCGCCTCCTGAAAATGCTTACTTCTCTCATTTGGTAAAAGGGGCACATGTGGTGATGAACTGACGCACAGAAATTTTACTTTAAAATTTTCATGTAAGAACAGGTTGCTTATACCTTGCTAATTGGGTCTTCTGTGTTATTCTAAGGTCAAGCTCACTTTCAAGATGCTTTTACTTCAGGTCAGAAGCAATGTCATTTTTTTAAGGGTTTGGCAGCTGAAAAAAATGTAACAAATGTGTTTTTCAGGTGCAATTATCTGTTTCCAAATATGTGCTGTTGGCTCACATCTGACTCAGATTAAAATCTATTACTTTTGGGGTCCCTGTGGCGTGATCCTCTCACATTGATTTTGGAAACAGGGTTTGCGATTGTGGCCACCTTTGAAACTTTCCCATTTGGGGGAGCAAAGACAGAAGAGGCTGGGATTCTACCTTGTTTATTTCCTTGCGTGTCCCATCTTCTGCTTATTTCTGCGTGCCAGAGAGGTCCCAGGGCCAAGAGAGTCCCAAAATATAGTCTTTAGCCTCTGGCTCTCCCTCCATAGATGAGCTATAAATTTCTGTTTTTCCTTCTGCCTTGTTTTCTGCAGAGTTCTGCTCAGATACAGAGGTGAATTATGCTCTTAATCTTTTCTAAAGCAGAATTTTAAAAGCAAAAACATATTATTAGGGAGTTTAGGGAGAATATATTTCCATTTTTTAATTCTCATTTTTATTCATGTTGACTCTTCTGAATTACATTAATGTTAGTATCAATCTCTTTGCACTACATTTAGGAACACAAAAACTACCATACTGGTGCTTAGTTTCCAGGCACAAAGCAAACTTTGCATTTTGTAGATAAAACAGTTTCAAATCTACTTTAAGATAACCTTCCCTTCCCTCTGTGCATTTTTTTTCCTGAGGAATATAGACTTCTTTAGAAATTCAGCATAAGTAGTAAAACTCTTCAGGATTTCCAGCAAATCAACAGGAATTTTGCAACAAGTTTTTTGAATCACTGTCTTTTAATAATCCATACTACTATGTTTTACCATTTTTTACTTTACTAGTTTCATGTAGGGCTACCCTTTCTAAAATATCAGGTTAGAGGTGGTGTAATGGCTTGTCACTTCATGAGTGTTTATTGTTGGTTGTTACACAGGTAACAGGAAATTTAACTCCAGTTAATGACAAATAGATCTGAGTTCAAATACTGTCACACATGGGTCATTACGCTTAATAAAAAGCTTTCCTAACATGTCAGTATACTTATGATGTTTAGATGCATTCCATTTTATGCAACATATAGCTTTCCTGAAAGTAATGAATCTACACATTACCCAAACAATTTTGGTTCCTTTTTGCTCATTCTACCTCTTCCTTAAATACTGTCTTAAGATATCCTCAAGGAAAATAAAATAAAACTACATTTTGATACAGAAAACTGATCACTGTTGCAAAGAAAGATCATGTTTTTCACTCCACTAAGAAAGCCTATGCCCAAACTTCTTGGTCCTGAAAGGCAAAAAATTCTTTGACTTCAAGCTACTTGTCTCTGGGAAGGTGGGTAGGACCAGGCCCACTAACATGAGAACAAAAGAAACAATAATCAAACGATAGCGCATACAGAGCAAAGGCCGTTTTGCCTTCTTCACTGCAGGAGAGGCCGGACTCCCTGCAGCTTCCCTTGCACTTTCAATTTCAAAGGCTGACACTGCAGCAGAGTGTTTGACCTCTCCAGAACCGGTCTGATCACAAGAAACCCTGAATGTAGCCTTGTGTTCAGTGAAATAGCCTTAGTGAGGATGCTCAGCACTAGGAAATGAGCACACATACAATTTCATTGAGTTAAATTAGTTACCTTTGGCTTCAGTTAACCCTCCAAAAGACTGCAGTGCTGGTATTGGAAGCAGCCCACACACTCAGATGGAACTTTACTTTTTATTATTGGTGATAGTAGACGTGCAGCAGTGCTGGCCATGGATACTGTGATTGCCACTGGTCACCCAGGCACATGAAGGAAGATAGCCTATACTCCGCGATTTCGTATTGGAAATGATCAGGAAAATCCAAAGGAAAGGATAAGCAGAAGATTTTCATAGCAAGAGTGAATGAATACTAGAATGAACTTCCAAGGAAGTGATACAATGAAGGCAGGTTATTAAGATCAGTAATAAGTAGGTGAAAATTAGTGGTCTACAGTTAAGGAAAGATCAAAGGTGTAGGCAGTCATCACTTATGGACTTAAAATCCATGAATCTCCCAGTGCCCAGTTCTGATCATTCAAAATGTTTAAGGACCATTGAAGTATTCAGATAAATGGAATTAAGGGTAGATTATCAGAGGAATAATGGGCAAGCAAAATCATGCTGCAAGGGATAACCATGGATTTAAGTCACGATTGTAATTGGCCACGTATGAACTGTCTTTGCCCCCACTTGCCTCTGGAAAGTCAAATGCATTCCCAGACCATATGTCCTCTGGTTTTGACGAATTTCTTCAACACGGTGATATTTTATGTGTGTGGAAAGGGTGTGGTCCATCTTGCAAATCTGCATAACCTGCTCCTCTGCTTAATCTGTTTTCCATTAAGCTCAGTGAAAAGACTCCTGTCAATCTTAATGAAATGTTCATATGACTTTTATAGCCTTCTTGAAAATCATGGGATTTATTTATTCCTGTGATTCTGAAAGGGTTCCAGCTCACCTAAGAAAAACCTTAGAGCTGACTAAGTAAAAAATCCAGGAGAAGTAAAATGCTATTACCATGTTCTATGCCACTATCTTCATTATGTACAGATAGCTAGGAGAGATAATTAATATTAAATAATCTGAGATGTAATTGTGTTTTGTCCTGAGAAAGAGGATATACTATTGTCATGGTTTAACCCCAGCCAGCAACTAAGCCCCACACAGCCACTCGATCACTCCCCCCCTGGTGGGATGGGGGAGAGAATCAGAAGAGTAAAAGTGAGACAACTCATGGATTGGGATAAAGACAGTTTAATAGGTAAAGCAAAAGCCGCGTACCCATGCAAAGCAAAACAAAGAATTCGTTCACCTCTTCCCATTGGCAGGCAGGTGTTCAGCCATCTTCAGGAAAGCAGGGCTCCATCATGCCTAACAGTTACTTGGGAAGACAAATGCCATCACTCCAAATGTCCCCCCCTTCCTTCTTCTTCCCCCAGCTTTATATGCTGAGCATGACATCATATGGTATGGGTTATCTTTTTGGTCAGTTGGGATCAGCAGTCCTGGCCATGCTCTCTCCTAGCTTCTTGTACACCTGCTTGCTAGCAGAGCACGGGAAACTGAAAAATCCTTAGCTTAGGATAAGCGCTACTTAGCAACAACTAAAGCATCCATGTGCTATCAACATTATTCTCACATTAAATCCAAAACACACTGTACCAGCTACTAAGAAGAAAATTAACTATCCCAGCTGAAACCAGGACAACTGTGTTGACTATTTTATTGTACTGTTCAGGGAAGATCTCAGGTGATCTGGAAAAGATCATATAAAGAAGTAACTCATAGTGTTAGTATTTTGTTGGTTGATGAATTTTAAAAGATTTAATGTGAAAATTTGTCCTACTGAAGTAGTCAGTGTAAAAAAAAGTTTTCATTCTCCTTACACCCAACGTGACCATTGCCATTTCAGGATTTTCAAGTAACTGAACAATTCACGTTTCTCTTTTAACACCAGCTGGATCTCTTTTAAGTCCGGTGGGGAATAAAACAAGTTATCCAAGGGTAAAATGGGTTGAGGAGGAAAGTTCATCAGAACAGGTGAGGGTGATGACCTCTGGTGAGGTCATCATCTCAAGTACCCTTTTCTGGATGACTCCTTCTGTCCTCTGTGATGTATTATATTCAGTGCCTCATTTTGTGATAGTAGTTTCCTGGATCACAGGTGACACTCCAGGGTTATTTCTTTGTTGGGAGAAAATGATTGGCATGCCATAGGATACTTTAGCTCAGCTGGTTTAATTCTGGTACTGTAAGTACATAATTCCTCTTCCTATGTTTTGAACAGAATTATAAAGGTAAGAGAAGTAGATTAAAGGTTATTGATCTAATCGTCATAGCAGAAAAGTCTCTGGAGTGGCAGCTGTATTTTATTTTGAATTTGACTGTTCCTGACACAATAGACTCCTTTTTTCATAACCCCTTCAAGAGATTTTAGACACTACAGTACTACAAATAATTAATTATATACTCAGAAGCATAGCCATCAGAAAGCTTGTAGGATCACAAAAATACTGACTCTGCTTCATTTCCCTGTTTTTTTCTGGAGGGTTTAAAGGATCCTGCACAAATCTGTATTCATGTGTGAGCATCCCTGGACAAGGAGAAAGCTGCAAATTCCTAATAAGCAGACCAGCATTTTCCTTGCTAGCTACAATAAAAGCATTTTTTTCCAAAGATGTTGAACATTAATCTTCCATGTTATTCATCTGGAGTTTCTGGGCCTCAAAAAGTGTTAATATCAGACCCTAAACCTTCTGTGCTACCAGTACCTGCTAGAGCTGTTTACCTGAGTCACTTTTTTTGGCAATAGACTTGGCAAATTAGGTTCAGTACTGAAATGAAAGGGTTGTGTATCTGTAACTCTTTAGATTTCCAGTCTACACATAAGGAAGTCATCGACCAGCACAAAAGTATCCTAGCTAAATTCTTACAGAAGTTTTTCACCAACTTCTCCACCGTGAGTCCTTCCCACAGGCTGCAGTTCCTCACAAACTTCCCTGGCGCGGGTCCCTCCGGCAGGCCGCAGTCCTTCAGTCCCAGGCTGCCCCAGCGCGGGCTTCCCCAGGGAGCGGCGGCCATCTTGGGGGGCCTCCACCCCCTGCTCCGGCGTGGGCTCCTCTCTCCCCGGGCTGCAGGTGGGCATCTGCTCCCCCGCTCCCCTCCGTGGGCTGGGGGGGGACAGCCTGCCGCCTGGTCTCCCCAGGGGCTGCAGGGGCATCCCCTCCTTCCTCCCTGCCCTCGGGATCTGCACAGGGGTTCCTCTCCCATCCCGATCCCCCGACTCCCGGCAGGTTTCCCCTCTGGAATCTGTTCTCCCAGAGGCGGGTCCGGCTCCCAGCCGGGGAAGCTTCCAGCAGCTTCCAGCAGGAGCCGGCCCTGCGGACCCTCCCTTGCTACCAAAAACCCCACCACACAAACCCAAAACACAAGCATACCAAATAGCTGATTCTTAGAGTTCTAAAACTTTTTAGAAATAGAGACAAATAAGACATTTTTTTAGTTCAGGTAATGTAACTAGTAAGGAAAACTTAGTGTATGACCTCTCCCTAGTCCCACCAAACACTTCCTCCAAGTTTCAGATCTCATTGTGTACCTTTTTCTAGGTGAATTGAATCTGGAGCATATCTCTGCAAACCCACTAATTTTGCTCTCCTGTCAGAACTACATAGAAAGAACGTAAAATATCATTGCCCTCCTCCATCTTCTCACATAATGGCCATATCTGCCTCCTAACAGTAATTATAATCTTTAAGACACCTCTTTCCTGAAGCCTGTGAGCTGCTTAAAAGTGATTCAGATTACTTCATTCTAAATGGATGTACTGTTTATTCACCCAAAGGAATACAGCTGACAAGATGGGGTTATGCCCACTGTGTACCCATCTCAGAGATGTTTGCATCTCATCTGTACCTCCTCAGCTCTCTCCAAGCCAAAGTGAATCCCACTGTCTCAGGTGGCTTGTAGCTCCCACCCCTCTGCTCCTTGCTCCATATTTATCAGTACCTCTCTCTCAAAATTTTCTCCTCTCCCTGCCTGTGGGCTGGAAATTTTAACTGCTTAGTAGGGGTTTTGTTTGTTTACTTGCTTGCTTGCTTTCTAACATTAATGTCTGGCTTTGGAGACATCAGTTGATTGCCCTACTAGTAAAACTCAAATAAGGATTTTTTACCCTTTCCATCTTTTAGGCTTTCTCGGGCTTCTGGGTTTTTCTCTCTGACATGGTTTATTTCTGGCTTGTTTCTTTTTTTATAACTCCTTTCAGTCAAATCACATTTTTTCAAATAGATAAACTGAGTCGTAGATAATTTTCCTTTTAAGTAACACAGATCCCTCACTCTCTGTGGTGCTGTCGAATATCTGAAAGTGATCATAGAGACAGATTTTAGCATCTTGATACTTTTGATACTATTTTACATTTATCAAAATCTTTAAAGATATTACGGATTTTGGAAGGGTATCTTTTAATGTTGTTTGAAATATACAGTGACACATTGAAAACCTAGCGCCTAGGAATACTCTACATAAAACCAAAAAAGTCTAAATCATAGAATACCACAGGGGGTTTTATGAGTGCCTGTGTGGAGGCAAAAGACCCATGGATGCATGCAGGTTTTGGGGAGTTTCTAAAATTAAGGGACTGTCCATGTGTTGGTTTGGTTTTTTTTGTTTTTGTTTTTGTTTTCGTAGGAGACAGTACATCATCTCCCCTACCATGTGATCCTAGAGGATGCCTGTAAGGAGATCTTGGTGTTTCCTTGATTTTTCTGGTTTAGGTTGTAAGGGGATGGTTCAAATGTATCTCATAACATAAAGAATCTACCTATTTATGTTGAGACAGAATCCTGCATTTCCAGCTTTTTAACCTTTGGGAGAACCAGTAAACCTTAACTGTCAAACTATTGTTTTCAAGGATATATCCATGCTAATTGTTTCCTTTGTCCTTTGACCAGATCTTCCTATGTGCTCATACTGGTGAATGTAATGCTTGAGTTTATCTTTCTTACAACTTTTTGCTAGAGTCCAATTTTTTCTACAAGGACTCCTCTGAAACAAAGGAGAATTCAGTCATTACTGAAGGAGAATAGATACTGCACTTTCTCATTTGCTTTGAGCATCTTTTAGGTCCAAGCTTGGTGATAAGCTTATTGAATGAGTAGTGCAGATAGACAAAAATCAATAACAAGTTCACAGTCCAAGAAGAAAATTCACAACAAAGGACTGAGAATAGAGGAAAATAGCAATTCTATTTGGTTTGTTTTATTTAACAGCTCAGGGGTCAGATTCTGATCTACAACAGCATAATTCAAAAGCATTTCTATTTAAATGAGATTTGCAGCTTTGCAACTCAGATTAGAATCTCTGCTTCCTTCATTTTAGTAGTGCTTTATTTGTTAATTGAAAGTTTGGTATTCTTCTCAGTCTTTCTGGTGAGGGGGGAAGGCTTGTGGAGGAGTGGATGGATCCTGCACATTCACCTGGTTGTGCAGCTGGTGTCAACAACAGGGATTTGGGTTTTTTTTGTGACCATGGAAGCCTCTTTGAGGATTGGGGACTGCTTGTAAGAGACAAGGATCAACCTGAAAAAGTGGGGTGAGGATTAATGGGCAGACCATTGCAGGTGATGTGGTGGGTGTCTGCTACCGACCACCTGATCAGGAAAAAGTAGCTGAAGACTTTTTCAGACAACTGGAGGAAGTCTCCTGTTTGTAGGCCATGGTCCTTATGGAGGACTTGAATTTCACTGATATCTGCTGGAAGGAAAACACAGCAGGGCAAAAGCAATGCAGGAGATTTCTGGAGTGGATTGACAACGACTTCCTTGACACAGATGATCAAGGAGCTGATGAGGGCAGGTGCTTTGCCAGACCTGATACTAACAAACAAGCAAGAGCTGGCTGGTGAAGGTCAAGGGCAGCCTTGGCAGTGACCATGAAATAGAAGAGTTCTTATGAGTTCCCCATGAGAGGTTGGAAAAAGGCAAATAGCAGTATCACAGTCCGGGACTTCAGAAGGGCAGAGCTTTAGCCTATTCAGGGATCTACTTGAAAGAATCACAGGACAATGGCCCTGGAGAGAATAGGGGTCCAGGAGAGCTGGTTGTTTCTCAAAGGATCAGCTCCTTTAAGCTCAAGAATAGTCCATGCCCCAAGCAGGAAATCATGCAAAAGCAGCAGGAGGTCTGCACAGATGAACAAAACTCAAATGCAGGAAGGAAGCATACAAGAGATGGAAATAAGGACAGATGACCCAGGAGGAATATTGAGACGCTGTCCAAGCATGCAGGGAAGGGCTAAGAGAAGTCAAAGACCATCTAGAGTTAAATCTCCTGAGATATGTGAATGGCAGCAAGAAAGGCTTCTATTGATACATAAATAACAAAAGGAAGACTAAGGGAAAATGTGGGCCTCCTGCTGCATGGAGCAAGGGATCTTGTGACAAAGGACATGGAAAAGGCCAAAGTATTCATTGCCTTCTTTGCCTCAGTCTTTACTGGTGAGATTTGCCTTCAGCAATCCCAGTCCCGAGACATGTGGGAGAGTCTGGAGCAAGGAATACTGACCCTTGGTGGAGAAGAATCAAGCTAGGGAACATATATACAACCTGTACATACTTAGGTCTGTGGGGCTTGATGGGATATGCCCATCAGGGAGCTGGCTGATGTCACTGCAAGGCCATTCTCAATTATCTTTGAAAGGTCACAGCAAGCCGGGGAGCTTCCTGAGGACTGGGAGAGAGCAAATGTCACTTCTTTCTTCAAGAAGGCTGAGAGGAAGGATGTGGGAAACTACAGGCCAATCAGCCTTACCTTGATCCCTGGGAAGGTGATGGAGCAACTAATCCTGGAGACCATTTCCAAACTTGTGAAGAACAAGAAGGTGACTGGGAGTAGCCAGCATGGATTTATGAAGAGAAAACCATGCCTGATGAACCTGGTAGCCTTCTGTGATGTGTTGATTGTCTTGGTGGGTAAGGGGAGAGCAGTAGAAGTTTTTTATCTTTATCTTCTAGCAAGGATTTCAACACTGCCTCCCATAACCTCTTCATTGACAAACTGATGAAGCATGGGCTAGATAAGTGGACAGTGGACTGAAAACTGGCTGAACTGTTGGGCTCAGAGAGTTATGATCAGTGGCACAAAGTCCAGCTGGAGGCTAGTTCCTATTGGCGTAACCTAGGGGTTGACACTGGGGACAATGCTGTTTAACATCTTCATTCATGACCTGGATGATGGGACCAAGTATACTCTCAGCAAGTTCTCACAGATGATACAAAGCTAGGGGGAGTGGTTTGTACGCCAGATGGTTGTGCTGCCATTAAGAGGGAAACTCGACAGGCTGGAGAAATGGGCAGGCATGGACCTCATGAAGTCCAACAAAGGGAAGTGCATGTGCAGTTTTGCACCTGGGGAAGAATAACCCCATGCACCGTTATTGAAATACATGACATTTCATTTAAGCATAAGAAAAATCTTTCATTGTGAGGACCATGAAACCCTGGAGCAGGTTGCTCAGAGAGTCCGTGGAGCCTCCATCCTTGAAGATATTCAAAACTCAACTGGACATAGTCCTGGGCAACTTGCTCTAGCTGACCCTGCTTTGAGCAGGAGGATTAGATTGCATGACCTCCAGAGGTCCCTTCCAACCTCAACCATTGAGTGATTCTGTGAGATAGAAGTGAGTATTAGTCTTTACTCAAATGAATCCTGGGAAATCTAAATGGTGTATGTTGACAAGCATGAGGAAGAGAATCAGGATTTCACAAGAAATTAACACTTTTAAATTAAAAGTATATTACCTCAGCTTTTCTGAAATACTAAGAATTAAATAAATGAATGATCTTGAACTTACCTGGATGATATTATTTAAAAGCTGTTTGACATTTTATAAATTTTACTCTATTTAGTACTAGTCACAGTTTAATAAATCAAAAAGACAGATGAAATGAAACAATATAAACCAACAGAGTAATTACTGAAGTCAGTCATAACTTTTGCAAAACATGGAATGTTCTTTAATCTTAAATTTAATTCAAACTTGACAATAAAAAATGACAGAAGCTCAGTTTGAAATTGTAGAAGGTGTGAATAAAAAGTTTTGTACCTCTTAAACAGTCTCTGGTGAATAACCTGATTATCTCAGTTCAGTTTCACAGTGAATGTTCACACTGCAGAAATAATTCAGGAATGACACTCTGCTGTTTCATTGGGCCAGGGATCATGTAAACAGGTTTTCCAAAAACCCAGCCATCACTGAACGCCTCTAGAGCTGCAAGTAGCCACTCACAAGTTGGACTAGCTCAGAAAACATTCTGAATTATACTGGGAACTGCAATAACTCTCATTTGCTGGGCCAGGTGTGCTTCTGCTTGTTTTGTGCATGCCCTCTTCATAATGACTAATCCTTCAAGATGTGGAGCATTTCCCATGACATACAGATACCTGCATGTAGCTTGACATGGCAGTTTGTATGTTTTCATCAACAATGATGGTCAGCCCACAGTGGAATAAAAAAAGAGGCTCTAAATGTTTGGAAGTGGTGTTAGCAAAAGGTAACAGTAAGAGCAGACACTTTCCATCTTTGTGACTGACATGGCTATATAATCTTTGGAATAGCATTATGATTTTACATCAAGCATTAGTGATTTGAGGATGTGTGACCTTTTCCATTCCAGAAAAGTAGTATAATAAATGTTCATGCAATGACCAATCGAGGCAAGGGAAAGATGAAATAACAATAAAAGCTGTTGTTACACAAAACCATATCTAGCAAATGATAACTTAATCTTGCCATCTGTATAGCCAAGGTCAGATAACTGAGCATTGTAGATGTCTTAACATAGGTAGTTTTTAAGGAGACTAGAATGACTGTACACACAAGATGTAAACAAAAGTTTTCTTTACACTTGAGACTTCCGTATTTACTTAAATCTGTTGAGTCAGGGTCTGAGAGTATGGAAAACAAAAAAAGATAGGCTAGAATATTCAGTTGCTCACTTCATTCTGATAATTTTCTCTGTGATAATGTTTTAGATTTCAACTATAATATTCATAGCCTCAGATAACAGAAATAAATTTAAGAATATTTCTGAAAATATTTCAAAATATTACCTCATTTTCTGAATAAATTAAGGATTTTTTTCAAATAAACTGAGCTGACGCATTGTCATGAGAACCAAGTCCAAACTTAAAAAAGAGGAAGAAAAGACATTTAAGGAAGTCAGCAAAGTTTTTTTCATATAGCCATCTTTTTCTACTGTCTTTCATGATACCTTAGTAGGGAAAAGAACACTGATAAAAATGTCCACTGAATACATCTGATTTCAGCAAGCCAGTCCTCAGGGTGTAAAGTTCTGCTAAAATTTTAAACCTGGAGAAGCAGTAAGAGAGTCAATAGGATGGAAGACAGTAAAATGGGTTACTAGATCAAGAGGCCCAATCTCAGATTCATGGAAGTATTTCTTTCTGTTATAGAGAGTATCTGGCAAGGTTGTTTGACTGATTACTGAGGAGCTCTGGTCAGAGGAGAGGTAAAAGTGGTTATATCTGGCCTTCAAAATGAAGGACATGGGATGAATTTTATACATTGCAATAATGTCAAGATCAAACTGATTATTTGGTCTTCAGTCATTACTCTTAAATAATCATCATTCAAATAACCTGTCAAAAATCAAACCCATGAATAATGTTGGGAAAATGTTTACAGAACACACTTAGTACTGATTTTCTTCTTTTTTAATAAAAAAAAAGATGGAAATAAAGGAGGAGTAAAAGCATCAATATATTATTTTTAGAGAAGTTTTTCTTTTTTTGTTCCTTCTTTAAAATTATGTTCCTTTCTGAACTGATAAAGTAAAATACTTTTCTTCATTTTCTTTTTCTTTAACACACCCCAAATTCTACCAGACTTTGATTACATTTATCATACACATAATTCTTGATCCTGCTGTAACATACATCACTAGTTGAAGTGAAATCTTTATGCAAGTGATTTCAATGAAGTGCAGTTGTATTCAGAAGTTTCAGATACCTCATCTAGCTGATGAGCACCAAATTTATAATCTGTGTCTAGTGTTCCCATGCAGATTTCTTTATTCCATTTTGTGCTCGTCCTGGTTTGGTCAGGGTGAAAAGTTCTAAGGTTATGGTTAAACACCATATACAAAAAAACTTCCGTGCCATTGTCAGCAACTTATGGTGGCTACTCAAAATGTAAAGTACAGCACTGGTAAATAAAACATGCAGAAAAGAACTTGCCTGCTTCATTCTAGCTCTGTGTCATAATTTGTAATTTTGTGAAATAACCACGAGCAGCAGAATTAGTAATGCACTTTCGTCTCTTCAGAATGAAGCACTATTCTCCCACTAGATCTGGAAACTTCCTATTAAATAATAAGCAATTTCTTGCTGGAAACCAAGCAGTGACCTTTTATTTATTTGACAGATGAGTTTATAAATACAATTTAGTCTTGGGAGACATGACATTGACAAGCTCTCTGGAATCTGAACTGGACAAAATTTCACTAAATGGAATACTTTTTTTTATCTATAAACATGAAAGTCACAGAAAGGTTGAACTCTGCAGTAACCCACACCAACTCAATAATTTTTTTTTTAATAACTAACAGCGTTTTCCTTATATACATAAACCCTCTAATTATAGACTTTGGAGTCATATTAAGCTTTTATTTTATTTCCTCCATTTCACATTGTTGTTTGAAATAAGTACAAGTTCTGTTGAGGTAACAATACAATGAAACACACAAGCTGTAAAATTGACAGCTTTTTAAAAGCTGCATATGAAAATTCCTTTTAACTTAATTTCCCTATTCAGAACTGAATTGTATTAGAAACAACCGAACTAACAAGGACAAAATTCTGCTTGTCTTGATTGCTTTTCAGTTAGTTCCACTGGGTGAAGTTTCACTTTTCAAGATCCTTCTGTCTTGCACCAACATAAATGAATAATTACAAAAGATACCATTGAAAATCAGACATAGAAAGGGCTTGGAGTAGCAGTTGATTGCTATGTAATTCTTCAGATCTTCAACTGAGAAACAAAAGTCCTTCTTACTGTGAAGCAGAAAAAAAACGAACATTATATATATATGCAGCAACAAAATGAGTATGTATATTTTAATATGTATATACATATAAATTTGGGAAATCACAGCATGTCAAAGTTTAGTTACAGGTCACTAACACAGGTTCAAGATGCAGCTGGATTTCTCTCACTGCAACCTCATTTTTTTGCATTACAAAGAAAAGAATTTTTTTAAGTTGTCCCTCAAAGAGACAGCATGCATTTTCTCGTTTGTTCTCAACTGTGATTTTATTACTCATGTAATGTTTTTGAAGGGGCATTTTTCTAGTAATCCTGACCAACAGAGTGAAATGAAATAATATTTTTATGCTACGTGTGAAATTGATTTAGTGATCTTCCCTTTCTGCTATAGCCTGGTAATTGCAGTTTATATGTCACTGGAATAAATACTGCAGTTTAAAAACTGCTGAGATCTAAAATTCTTTCTGATATTAACAAACATCTTAGTAAATATTTATCTTTTGTATTCCCTTAGTTAATAAAGGTGTTAAATAAGTATATAAAATGATAATTTAAAAAAAGTACTTTCTTCGGAGATCATTCTTTACTATATTCTTTTTCATATTAAAAAACCTAGGATGTCTATGACCTCTTGCCAGTTTTCCTGAAGAAGTATATATATTACATATAACAAAGACAAAGGTTTATGATAGGTACAGATGAAATAATACATTTTGTGGTCCTAGGCAAGATTTAAGACCTTAGATATATATATGCAGAAGTTTCCAGTTTTAACATAACTGATTGTCTTTTATAAACAAATAAACTAAAAATTTCTGGCCTTACTCTTCTTCTGGTCTCAAAGGACCATCAATGTTCTTCACCATCACTGAATTTCTTTATAGATCTCTACACTGTCTCTATAGATATAGCCATAGTATCTGAACTGTAGAAAAATGTGCTGGCTTACTTTTCAAGTCCATTGGTTCCTAACCTTTCATGAGCACTTAATTCCTCACAGAGAAGGAAAGAGCCGTGCCGTAGAAGCCTGTGGACCATGAAGGGTAATTGGATAAGATCTTTTGAAAGATTTACAAGCCTGCCAAGGATTTTGCCAGCTTTAAAACTGACTGATTCAGTGTGAAAAGATCTGAACAATTCTGACCTAAAGGTTTAAAGAGAGACCTTTTCTGTGAAAGTATAATTTAGAGCCAGTAATAAAAGTGTATTGAAAAACACCACAAGGAAGAAAACAGCCATAAATTCTAGAGCTTAATTTTACATTACAGGACACTTTTCAGTGACATATCCTCTTATCTTGAAACATACCTCTGTTGCCTCAAACTGTTTTTAATTGTTTCTTTTAAGGGTTACAATGGTAGCTCATCAATAAAAGGGTAATAAGGAAGCCATTTGTTTAATACAGCTGAGAATGTGGACTTGCTTTCTCTTTCCCTATACATCAACATACATGAAGTAAGACCAGGTCTTTGTACAGTGCCATAAGTAAGAAATAAGGGGAAGAATCACAAACAAAATTAGGCAATTTATGTGCAAAACGTAGGTTCTCCAAATTCCTGTTTAACATCCGTACCACCTTGAATACCCAATATGCACCCAGCAGTAAAATTCTCTGTGCTTTTTCATTTCTATTGCTGTGCAGTTCACTATGGACCAGTGTAGTGCCTAAACCACTGTGGAATACAGAAACAGGACACTTTCTCTACTCTTCTCACCTGCAAGGCCCAGGTGAGTCATCCCACCTCTTAGTTAAATGCTTTCTCCTCCCTTGTGTCCTCACAGTTTCCCAGTGGTAGAGCACTAACAAATGATGCAAAAGATGCATTCAAAATCCTTAGGTTGCATGTAAGCATTAAGCCCTGCAAAGAAATTAATTTGCTTATCTTTCTTTGATTACAAAATCTTTACACATAAAATAACTTTAAAGCCTTTGCAACCGAGCTGTATTACATGCAATGAGAAATACAATGTAAATTGTCTCTGGATTTTTTTCGAGATCTGCTTGCATAAACTGTTATAAGCCTACGTCTCTACAGTAAAGACCTCTGCATTTTCACCAGTTCTTCATGTAATATTCAGATAGTTTAAAAATCAAATTACACATAGTTGTCATTAGTTTTAAAGAAGGGGACTAATTCTCTGTTCCTTTGAGATCTGTGATTAAGTCACTCCTGGGTAAAGTGTATGTACAGGGGCAGTGACTCATCTGAGAGCCATGTGCACTGCTCTGCACTACTGAGACACAAAATACCCTTACTTTTACTGAAATCCTAGCACTTTTCTTCCACAGTTTTTTATTGATGACCTTCGGATAATATTTCCTGTCTTCCCCCATTTCTTCTGACTGTAGGCCTTTCAGGGCTGTTATTCTTGTGTTCTAACTTTATGGTATGTGCCCATGAGTAGAGATTTTTTGGAGGTATGTGACATAAATATAGCAACAAATAATAACTTCATGCAGGCTCACAGTTACTGAATTTCAAACTAGAGATCTGCCCTCAGGCTCCTGTTTGAATTGCACTGGTGTGACTAACATGCCTCTAGGACAGCCAAGAACAATCTCTATGTGGATACCAGCAGTGGGGAGTGTATCTAGAGATAATCACAGCATGGACCTGCAGCACCGGCTGAAGAGCTCCTCTTGTGAGGGAAAGATCAAAGTGTAACTATGAGATACAGGGGAAATCTCTGGGGCACTTCCAAATGGGAAAAAAAGCATCAGAGGCTTCACCACAACAGTTAGAGAAGCACTGGGAGAGAGCCAGTGAATCTTCTTGAAGAGGATAGACTGAATTCATTTATTTGCAAACTTAGACTTTGACATAAGGGGATGGGAATTTCATAGAGTAGCTGATTTGGTGGTTTTTATTTTTTTTCCTGATTAAATTGAGAAGGGTAGACTTCATTCTGACTGGATATACACTAGTGTATACTTTAATTCCACTAAAAGCAGTGTAGTCCCATAAGTGTCAAAATACAGGAAAGCCGGTTGGAATCTGACCACAGGGCTAAAAATTAGTTTATTGTTTTCCAGAAATAAATATAGTTTCTATCTATGTATCTACCTATCAATTCCCAAGCATAGTGTTGTAAACTAACTGAAGCTGCATAAGTATGAAGGTAATTAGGATTAGCTCCATAACAGATCAGATCACCTCCCTGTTTTCACACTCTGGCAAAACTTAGACAAAATGGCACATGCTAAAGATGACAGCTGAGCATAATTTATTTGATGTTTAATTTTTTGTGGATAACCCTTCAGAGTGAAGGATTACTGGAGTCAAATCTGAAAAACATCATCATGGAAATAATTAGAGTTTGACATTTTGCAGGTACTCTATGACATGATGATTGCTGCTTTAGGAATGTTTCAAAGTGCAATTAAATTGCATCTCTTACCAACAAGCCGTAAATCATTATCTGTAGTTCAGTGGGATATCTTCAGACCATACATTTTAGAGAAATTATTGTAGTTTATCATATTGTGTACCTTTAGGGAGCCTTAATCTTTAAATAATTGCAGTAATAATTGAGAGGAGACATACATTAGATGCACTTAATGAATCAGGTTTTTGACACTCTAAATCAAAGGAATTATGTTGTATTGTTTTTGTGATGTTTAGGTGTATTTGTGGTGGCAAAAATACATTCTTCTATACAATATTATACAAGATAGTCTTTATCATCTTTGCTTTCTTAAACATTTTAAAATAAGTAAACTACGTATTACAACATAAAAGCTAAAAATTTTATACTCCGTGAATCACAGAAGTATATTAATGTTGTGCAAGCATGCAGCTCCTCTTCCAGATGGAAGATTTCCTCACTAAACCTTATTTACGCTTATACAGCTATCTTCCCTTTGCACTATTATAGTAAGTGTGTTCTACCCCATTTTAAGCAATCCAGAGAAAATCTACCTTCTCTGTAAGTGAAACCTGGGATGCAAACCTCATCTAAGCAGTGCCTTTTAAAAATTATGCTTAATATTAGCAGTCAACTTGACTCGATTCTCTATGGAGACTTGTAGCTAGTGGGCAACCTCACTGAGAATATAGTAAGGAGGAGTCCTAAGGCTGCTCTAAAAACAAGCATGGCAGGTGGAGCAGCGGAGAAGACAGCAGAGTGACTGGTTGCTTCCAGAGTCAGTCACTGGCAAACAATCTCTCTCTGCAGTCTCACTGTTATGCACGATGGAGACTGGGGTAGAAAAGTCAGAGAGTCATGCCTACCATGTTGAACAACCATGTAGGCTGACCTTGGCTAAAGGCCACACTCCCACCCAGACACTTGCTCACTCATTCTCTTCAGTGGGGCAGGGGCAGAAAATAGGACAAGAAAGCTCATGGGTCAAGATAAAGACAGGGGGATCATTTGCCAGTTACTGTTGTGGGCAAAACAGACTGGACTTGGGAAAAAGTAATTTAATTTATTGCCAATTAGAATAGATTTAGGTAGTGAGAAACAAAAAGACAAGCATTAAACCAACAATTTTCCTTCCTCCTTCTTCCCAAGCTCAACTTCATTCCCAACTTCTCTACCTCCTCCACAGCAGAGCGGGGGGGTGGTGAATGGGGATTGTAGTGTTGCTCCTTCCTCATCACACTTTTCCACTGTTCCTGCGTGGGCTCTTCACATGGACTGCAGGGAATATCCAACTGCTCCAGCATGGGCTCCTCAATGGGAGAAATACCTGTTCCAGCGTGGGCTGCAGGGGAATCTCTGCTCTGGTGCCTGGAGCATCTCCTCCCCCTCCTTCTTCTCTGCTCCTTCTTCTCTACCTTGGTGTTCCCTCTGATGTTTTTCACGCTTTTTGTTTTTTTTCCCTCCTCCTCTGCCTTTGCAGCATTTTTGCCCTTTCTTAAATATGTTATCATAGAGGCACCACAAGCCTGGCTGATGGTCTTAGCTGTGTCCTGCAGTGAGTGTGTTACAGAGCTAGCTGTGTCTGGCACGGACCAGTCCCTAACTCTTCTCACAGAGGCCATGCCTGCAGCCCCCTGTTGCCAAAACCTTGACACCTCACATAAAACAACCACATATGCACTGCCTTTTCTTTTTGCTTGTAGTAAAAATCTTGCAAATGCCTCGAAATTAAGGAGAAGAGGTAGAAATCAGATGATCCTGGCTATAATATTTTTAAATAAAAATCTGTTCTGAGTTTTGTTACAGACATGATCTGGGATTGTTATTAGATTTCTTTTCTGGTATTTCTAGTCAAAGTGCATCCTTAAGCCCAGTCCAATATGGGTCTCCTGCTGAGCAGAACACAACTGAAACTGCACAGAGAGGGTAGGAAGCACTGAAAGATTCAGAGGATCACCATAATTTAGGGCTGGACTGTAGAGAGCAGCTTACTAAGGTTTTACTCATTTTGAGAATTTCTTTAATAGGCAAAAAAGTCACATGTGGATCAATAGAACAAGTCAAGTGAGTCTTTCATACTATGCCCCTTGGAAACCAGTCACCTTGCACCCATCACAGAGGTACCACACCGCATGGCTGCAGGCTGCAGAGACTGGCCCTTAACTGTTCCTCTTCTGTTCTTCCATACAGAAGCTGGACGCCTGGTGCCCACCAAAGCCACTCTATCACTCCCCTCCTCAGCTGGACAGGGAAGAGAAAATATAATGAAGGGCTCGTGGGTTGAGATAAGGACAGGGAGAGATCATTCACCAACTACCATCACTGGCAAAACAGACTCGACTTGGGGAAATTAATTTATTACCAATCAAATCAGAGTAGGGTAATGAGAAATAAAAACCAAATCTTAAAACACCTTCCAGCCACCCCTCCCTCCTTCCTGGGCTCAACTTCTCTGCTGATTTCTCTCCCTCCTCCCTCCAAGCAGCGCAGGGGGACGGGAAATATGGGTTGGTGTCAGTCCGTCATACTTGTCTCTGGCACTTCTTCCTCCTCAGGGGGAGGACTCCGCACTGCTCCCCTGCTACCGTGTGCAGTCCCTCCCACGGGAGACAGTCCTCCACAAACTGCTCTGGTGTGGGTGCCTTCCACGGGCTGCAGTCCTTCAGGCACAGACTGCTCCAGCATGGGTCCCCCGTGGGGTCACAAGTCCTGCCAGCAAACCTGCTCCAGCGTGGTCTCCTCTCCACAGGGCCACAGGTCCTGCCAGGAGCTTGCTCCAGCATGGGATTCCCACAGGGTCACAGCCTCCTTTGGGTGCATCCTCCGGCGTGGGGTCCTCCCTGGGCTGCAGGTGGATATCTGCTCCCCCGTGGACCAGTCTGGGCTGCAGGGGGACAGCCTGCCTCACCATGGTCTTCCCCACGGGCTGCAGGGGAATCTCTGCTCCGGCGCCTGGAGCACCTCCTGCCCCTCCTTCTGCACTGACCTGGGGGTCTGCAGGGCTGTTTCTCTCACGTATTCTCACGCCTCTCTTCTGGCTCCTCTTGCACAGCAGGTTTTTCCCCACTTCATAACTATGTTATCTCAGAGGAGCTACCACTGTTGCTGATGGGCTGGGCCGTGGCCAGCGGCGGGTCCGACTTGGAGCTGGCTGGCACTGGCTCTGTCGCACATGGGGGAAACTTCTAGCAGCTTCTCACAGAAGCCACTGCTGTAGTCCCCCAGCTACCAAAACCTTGTCATGCAAACTCAATATACTCCAGCATCCTGGTCTCTAATTTCTCATCTTCGCCCTGTGGCAACATTTGATCAGACAGGCATTTGGCATAGGCAAATAATCCCAGACATTACAAAATAAATTGAAAAGTGTAGGAACCTACAGATTGGAATGGGGAAATCAGTCGTTTCCCAGGAGCACCAAGAAGTTGTTTGTGTTTGGGGAAAAAAAGCAAAGCCATTTAAACCTTGATGGTTTGGCGTTTCTGTGGTTCATCTGGTGTAAACTGCCTGAGAAGACCAGGTGCTGACATATCTAGATGAGCTACCCCTTTTCAAAGTCCTCTAAAGGTAGTGTGAAAATGTCAGGAAATTTTGTCAGATAAAATATTGAGTTGCCCAGATGAAGCAGAAAGAAACACCCTAAGAAATTATTAGAATAAAGGGATTTAAATGCTTTGGTATCACTCTAATCATACTTCCTAGACTTCCTTTAGGACTTCCATGTTTGTACTTAAAATTTTAGGTTTGCATTTTGTCTTAGCAACTGTTTCTGACATTGCAACCTTATTACATTTTCTAGTTTTGTCAAAGAATATATTCAGTATATTCACCCACAGTCACATGTGTGCAATTACAGATCTAAATTTTGATGACTGCTCATCACAAGAAAACACAGGGAGCACTGTATTTTGCCATTCCCTAAAGACTGGTCTTCTTCTTGCTCATTTTCAGGAGACAATACTAACTGAAATATGTGCTTATTAAATGCTCTCTCTCTCTTGGGTTATGACTTTCTTAGCAATCATTAATGTTATACCAAAGCACAGAACAGGAATTATAGCCCATGATTGGGGAATATTTTTAAAATGTAAATTTGTCATCATGTATATTTCAAAATGTGAAGATTGCAGTATAGTCTCCTACTCTTGCACAGCCCTTAGCTATAGCACATTTATGCAGAAGTTTCTTTTCTAATTTTATTACTTTTAACTACTATTCAACTAGTGAGTTTCAGACACTTCTAAGACATTTGCATCTATTTTCTTCATATTTTTGACATATTTGGGCCCATTATTTTTCCCTCATGGCTTGCAGAATTCTTCTATCTTAGCAAAAGTAAGTCTGCTACTGTGAGATTGTATTACCTCTGCAGAAATATGGATTGCTCCCAATATTCATGGGCTTTGCCTCATTCACTTTTCCACAGTTATCCAAGTTTCATAACTAGGAGTTCTATATATTCAACCCAGAGCTTTATTTTTTTCTTAAATGTGGCCCCTGGTTATATACCTTTCTTCCAGTTAAATCATTCTAACTTCTTATAAGTACTGATCTAATTCAGTAGGTTTTAATTGTGGCATTTCTTACATTAGCAGTTGATGAGGGAAGATGCATCAGAGTTATTCTCCTTATTAGCTAGTGTTCATTAAAGTATTCCCTAGGTAGCCAAAAAAAGTAGTTATAAATAAGCGATGAGGATACAGCCTTTTAGGACATCCTTGTTATTCTGCAGAGTGACGTAGTTTATAGGGGGCAGGTATAAGGCAGATCTGAGTTTAGTGAGAGTGCAGGGTTATTCTGAGATGACCAAAAACCTGACATCAGCAACGCTGCCATCACACCAAGGAGGCAGAGCATATACAGTTACTGTTAATATAGTCTTCTGGACCAGACCTGACCCACCTCCTGTGTGTTTGGAAACTGGGGAGAATAACCACAGATCTGCTCAGAGCTCAGGCAGCACTGCTTTCTACACAGTGCACGCAGTGCTGTGTGTGGACAGGTTACCTCCCACCGCAGTGGATATGCTGATGACTTTGTGATGTGACTGTTCCCTGGCCCTCTGCTCCCTCGAGTCTGTAAAGTAACAGCTCTTCAAGATACGCTAGCGACTTTTTGCTGGTTTGGCTTTCTGGTGAACATGTCTGGAAATACCTTGTACTTGTACAGGACTTGACTCATGACAGCTGAGAGTATTCTTCTTACCCAATGAAAGAAAAGCTGTGATAAAAAAAAATCTGACCTCTGCACCATGAATGATGTCGCAAATGTACCCTGATAAGAACAATCCAGCTAGCCTGACCACTTGCACAGAGCAGGTGATAAGATTTAATTCTGCGGCTTCTTCAAAAACCATAAAATTATGTTGTTGCTGAACTCCAATGTGAAAGACTAAATCTTTTGAATTCACTGTCACACTTATGTATTTTCCAGCTGAAGTTAGCACTACTGACAGGGAAGGATAGGATGTGAACTCAGACCCATGGTTGCAGTAGGCCTGAGGTAGGAGTGGGGACTAACTTCACTGTAGCACAACGTGAAGAGTAGCAAACCAGAAGGATGTTATTATGCTGGCATTGTCTTTTGCATTGTTCCTTTGGTTTCTACCTAGCAGTCATTATATGGCATTTAAGAATTTTTGACTGCTGTTCTGAACAGGTCAGCTGCTTTGTTGTGAAGTAGTATTCTTAAATACTTTATTTTACAAAATTGAAAGGCTTACACTTTCTTTCTCTTTAGTTTTTAGCATATCAATCCAGTTGCCCCATCAGGTACTAAATAATACATATCAATGAATTCCGAACCAATGTAAGAGTGTGAATACATAGAGTGCTTGCTTTTCTTAAGTATGAAAAAAAATCCAAGTTTATTTAATGGGCAGTTCATTTCTGAGTACAGGCCAAAGCTGAGCAGGAATAAAATATGAAGGTATTAAACCATGTAGGGGAAAGGCACGAATGAGAAGTAAACTGAATGGTAGTTAAAGTGACTTTGAATCTGCTAAGGTTTTGCACTATCCACTTTCAAGACCTTAACATTTAAACTGTACAGAGTATCAATCAAGTTTTGAACTAATCTTCTTTTCTCAAAACAAGTTCTCCTTCATTGAGCACATTTGATAAATTCCTTTTTTATTGGTGGAACGCTGGGGCATACATGAACTGTCTTTTAATTGTGTCTATTTAATTAAGATTTTAATCCTAATGTTATATATTAATAATACAGGTCATTTATCAGCTACTATTGCAAACTTGATTATATTCTTAACTGTCTCAATCAATGTAATTTCAGGAAATTGGAAAGGAATCACAAGCCAATTAAAAAATGCACATTGTTCTATTATACTGCTGAATGACAAATATGCTGGCCTGAAGGTCAAATTTCCTTTTGTGAAAACTTTCTTTTGTTTCTTATTGGCTTCTCTTTGGTTATCTCTAAATCCAAGAGGCTGTGTACTTCTAGTTACACTTCCACAACTGTGTCCAGTAAATTCTTAAACAACTGATGCTACTGAAGCATGAAATTAATAAAGAAATTGAGTGATCTATGACTTTGTTACTGATAACAGTTTGGGAGGATTTTAGGGCTGCCTCAGTTTTATTGCAACCTTCTGCCCTATTAACATAACTAAGTCAGTCACGATGAATGTGCATGCAGATATATACATATCCTTTTTAATCCCCCTTCAGAATTCTTTTAATTTTGACTTGTTAACATGAAAATGAAGGCTATAAGCAGAATTTTCTTAGATTTCCTGTGAGGAAAAAAACAATGCAAAACTGGTGCAATTTACATGCATCTTAAAGTAAAGATAGAAAAAGTATCAAGCAGAAGGATTAAGCAATATTACATTTGTAGTTATACCACTATAAACTTGGACTAATTCTATGCCTTTGAAAGAAAACAAATTCTTTATATTTCTTTGAAATCATTGAAAAAGATTTAAAAAAAAATGTTTTTCCTTTCTAGTTTCCTTACTGGAGACATTTACTACTCATATATTTTCTTGCATAATAGGATTATCAGTTTGAGCTCTCTTCTTTCAGAGTTTGGCATCATGAATAATAACTAAATGAAGCAGAAAGCCTAAACCTCTTCAATAAAGCAAATAAGCTGTAATATCCAATTCTCTTTCTGATGCAAGTTGTAACCACAGTACTTCACAGGAAAAAAAATTATGGGAACTCCCATGCATTCTCTCCTGTATTCTTCAAGGAGGTTCATTCTTTCTGTCCTACTATTACAACTATCTTGTTCTTTCTTCTAGTCCCCCAATATTTATTTCTCTTCAGAACACATCAAATCTGCAATTAGGAGTAGATTTTTTTTGTTGTTATTGCTCTTACTATATTTCTCCTCCTCATCTCTTTGAATATTTGGCTCTTTGCTTAGCTATACATAGGTATCTACATCTTTTATAGATCTAAATATATGTTCTTCCAAAAACTAAAGATAGAAGCCCAAATTTGATATAGACATTGTGGTGATTTATTTTTAGAAATTTCTACGTATCTTATGACAATACTACGGAAAGATGCAAAGGAGCTCAGATCATGAAGCAGTATAGTGACATTGCTGCAGCAGTTAGTGCAGGCTAACCAACCCTGTGAAGTCTACTGTGTGAATCCAAATGGGGAAAAAAATACCTATACTACTTCCAGTACTCAGCATAGTTAGGCATGGCAGTGCGTTGAATTGCTGCAAGCAGGTTTTCTGCCATTTGACATCTCCGAGACACACGTGTCTGAGTATGCCTGGGGAAAGTCAGACTCTGAGGATGAGTTTAGCAGCAGTCCTTATACTGCGAAGGAGGATGTGTAAGTTAATCAACAGAAAATATTAAAGAGGAGGATAGGTCCCTCAGGCTTTTCCTCAATGAAGCAGCACAACAGGATTTAAGAAGGTCAGTTCTGAAGATGAGAAAATTGTTTTTCAGCCTTTATTTTGACTGATTTGGGGTAGGTTCTTGAATCCTAACTCCAGCCTTCCGAAACTGCTCCCTATTTGCCAAGCTATAGGGTGTTTTGCGGTAGCTTATTCTTAGTGCATCTCCTTGGATGAATTTATTCCACCTCACACAAAATATGCAGTATCTGGGGGACATGATTTAAACCTGGTGTCTCCTGTGTTCCAGCTGAAGCTTGTCAACTCAAGGACAGACTACAAGATGGTCAAATCAGTTTTGTGTTCCCTTTTCATTTTTCTTACTGGATGATTTTTTCTTCCACTACTAAGCAATTTCAGGAAGGAATTTCAGGAAGGGATTTCTGCCTTAAAATATCCTGTATTTGTTGGCTGAGGATGTTCTACATGTCCTCAGGTAGAGGTGGGAATTAAACCTCTGAATGTTGTCACAGGATGACATGGACCCCGCTGCTTTCCCTGTCTGTGTCTATGAGGAAGCTCAGTGTAACGGGTAGGGTCTCGCTGGCTACGGCAAGTCACTGTTGAGTCAAAAATTGACCCTGGCCTTACAAGATGGGTGGCCCCGATCGCCTCCAGGCTAGTGAGGGCTAGACCCCTATGTTGCAGATTTATCCTTCAGGGAGTTGGTTGGGATGGTACAAAACATGGCTGGGGAGTAAAGGAAGGGGTAGTTTCGATGCTCAAGGGCCCGGCGCTTGAGCTGGCTCCCTGGCCCTTGTCTACCTAGTAGCGCAGATGTCCCTGGAGTGCCTCACTCTTTATGCCTCCCAGCTGCTTGAGGTAGGACAATACATTGTCCGTAAATCCCTGCAGGGCATAGTTGTGAACCAATCTTGATGGCCGTGAACAGGATGTTGCCTGGGGATTTATGGGCATGTCTGGAAGCAGAGGCTCAGCTGCCAGCCTACCTGCTTTGCAGAAGCTGTTTGCATAAGTAATGCAAGAGCCCCGAGGATGCCCAGCAGCTGAGACAGGCTCCTGAGGACCTACTTTTTAGACCTAGGCAACTGCTGACAGGTAAATGGCACTTTTGTGGTTTTATGAGCCCCAGCTAACATTTCAAGTTATTGAGGTCTGAAGCTAGTAAGCTTTTCAAAGAATCTAAAATGGGATTTAGGCCAATACTAAGAAATCCCAAGAGGTGCCAAAATATTTTGAATGTATGCTACCTTGGGTTCTTTTTAAAATGGCACCTTAGTGTGAATTGCTATCAGCAGTGAAGAAATAATTTTTATGACTCTAGTGTAAAGCACACATTATATTTGTTTGGTCTTTGTAAGAATAAAAACTCTAAGTGGAAAAAAAAAAGCTTTTCTGTTTCAAACATAAAGCATTGCTAGTCTGAGGCTGAAGTGGGTGCATGGTATCCATTTGAGTCTAATTACCCAACCAGGTTGAGCACAGCCAGTCCAACAAAACCCCAGCTGTAGTTTTTAATTGCCTTAAATAAGCTCCTAAATAACTATGTGGAGTTAAACCACAGCACAGAGAACACAATATAAGTATATAGAAACTCTGAACACCCAGGGCTCTAGAGTGCTCAATTAAACTTTCCTTGATTATTCAATAGAACAGAAGTGTGCAAATTAAAGGCTTTCCTGCTACAGCAGGCTATGACCTCATTCTCAAATTTCAATATTGCAATGGAAATTAATTAAGATATTCCCCGTACAAAGCATAACCCTAGAGGTAAGTTTTGTTCCAAATACCTCATATAGGCATCTCTCCTGCTGTTAAGTGAATGGCTCTTGGTGAATCAAAATAAATATTATTCTGGCATAGACTCACTTTTATTGTGTACACTGTGAGAAAGTAACAGTATGAAATCATTAAAACATTTAACTCACCATGCTGAAATACAGTTGCTAAAAAGCCTTGTTCACATTGCATTCAGACTGTGAAGTGTCTTAAAAATAGTTTGGGAAGGACTCACACTAATTCCTGATTCTGTGATAGACACTCAGTTTGAATAGGAATAAATTGTGTTTTCTCAGGTATGGATAATCAAAAGTGTAAAATTTTCTCCCCTTTTAGGTCAGTGGTACAAAACCAGCAAAATCCATATTCAGTAGAAAGGACAGCTCATCTCAGAATACTTGTTGGTTCATATGGTGTCATGAAATCTGTTTTTATTAATAACTGCAAAGTACACTGGAGTCACTGCATGAAAGGCCTTTTAAGCTCAATATGTTATTAATTACATGAACAGAATGCCAAACACATCAGACATGGTCATGTAAATATACTATTTTTGTCATTTATGCTTTGTTTAGAACCACTGAAATATATTAATCTCTCTTTTCAAATTGCACTATTAAGATAGAAGTCTTAGACAATACAATTATTTAATCTCGGTGCCAAGTTACTTTTCATACCAAAAGTCTTTTTACTCTATTGGAACAACTTGTGCATCTCTAAATTTTTAAATTATGTCCCAATTTACATTGCTAATTATGATATAAACAATATACTGTTGCTTTGCTTTAAACAGTTATTTCTAAATAATTAGTGAAATCAATTGTTGAAAGCAAAAAGACCTCTTAATTTTATTATGCGTTTTGTTTGACCACATTCATCTAAGCAGACTGAGAGCGCCACGTCACTTTACAGTTTTGCCTCAATCATTAGACAAATTTATCTGCTGCCTTAGATTATTCACACCTGTCTTTGGCATTTCCCTTGTCTTCCATTATCTTATCATTGTCTTTTATCTCCCATCCAAAACGTGAAATTAGAGGCTGATGGTTTGGTACCATTTGTTGACTGAACATCAGTTCAATTTTTTTCAGAATGAAACTTTCATTTCAGGAAATTAAAAAATAAAACACTTCAACATTGACACAAGAGTGATTTCCTGTGTCCCAATATTTTCTTCACGTGGTATATAAGCTTAAATCACCCCCGAGGCATCTAAAAGCTATGCGTTGTAATCTCTGATTTTTAGGCACATACGTGCTGTACTAGATCTAACAAATGACACCGAAGACAGAAATCTCAGTTTAGCTAAAATACACTTCAGCAGGCTAAGACTAGATATGGATATTTTACTTCTGAACGTTTATGTTTAATATATTTTGTAAAAAGTTTGGTATTTTTTTCCTCAAATTAGTTCATATATGATAAACTCCAATCGCATAAAAATAAACAAACACATTCAGACATAGTTTTCTGATAATTCTCTTAAATTTGTGAACAATCATACACAAAATGGCATGAAATAACTATGTAGATAACTAAGGTAACTTCAAAATGCATCCTGACTCAAGACTGAAAAAAACAACATAAAACTGGTCCAGTTGCTATAATAAGTGTTAGGGCATGTCAAGGGAGTTCAGAACTGGTATAAGGAATAAAGTTTATAATGCTAACACTGCTTAACAGTGGTGAAGACATGAACACATAGTGACTGTGTACCAGTGTGTGGGGGTAAATGGTTGTCAAGGGTTTGGTAGGGAGCTCTGTCCTGATTAGGGGTGTACTTTTGGCAAAGCCAGCTCAGAGGAGAGTCAATAGATGGTCATCGTGGTCCCACCTGAAGCCTCTTTGGAGCAACTGATACAATCAACAGTTGATGTCCGTACTTTCTCACTTAATGTTTGGGTGTTAGATCATGTTATCACAGAACTGTACCGGCCTTTTCTCAGTCTGTTCAATCCTGCCAGTATAGTTCACACACTTTTTAAAAGCAGACTGGGCAGACACACCAAAGGCAGAGAAGAATTAGATTAAGAAAAGAAAAAAAAAAATTCTTATAAGGTACAGGTAAGTTTGAGGTAAATATTTTATTTTGTGTGTATTTTTCATCATTACATTTCACTTATTTTTTAAAGAGGGTTTTGACATAATCTGTGTGATCTATATCTACATTATCTACAATATGACTTCTGGATGTAGACATAAATCAGGCCTCCTTTCTACAGAAGTGGGAAATCTTTCTCTTCAGCTTGCTGTCAGGTTATTTGGTGGTAGGGTAGTCAATCAAGAGTATAAAAATGCCTTTTCAATCAAGCTGTGTGTGCAAAGCGGCATTTGCAAAAATAAGCTAAGGCTAAAAAATCTAACCCTGTATCTGTTGTATGTTTGGATGTATATAATGTCAGCATTGGTCATTAGACAACCTCTCTCAAACTACCCTGATAAAATGTGCATCATCCTTATAAGTTTAGCACTATGAAATGCTGGAGCGGCAATATAATTCTTCTAAGTGTTTCACCAGTTGGAAAATAAATAATGTAAAATAGCCAGTCATTAAAATGTCTTCTGGAAAGAGAGACTAATACTAAGTGAGATATTGTATCATTAGGGCTTACTTGGACCAGAAAGAATGAGGGAAGAAAGCACATTCATTAAGTCAACAGATGATTCTTTAGGAGACTTTTAGACTTTTTTTTTTGTTTACTCCACAATATGATGATTTCTTTAGAAATTGTAGTTGAGAAGCATTGTTTAATGTTCAGTCAGTCTAATAAATAACTATGCAGTAGCCACCCAACTGATGCTTAAGACCAGTGCACAAATGTTCAGAAATTATTTTTCTTCTGCAGTTTTATAGTATTATGAAGCTGCTAATTAAAGTATTATCGCTAGCTTCCAATTTCTTTTATGAGTTAGGTGTAATGTCATATTTTCAGGAAAGCAAATGAAAAACAGGTATTCTTTGTTAATATAGAACTAATATAGCAGTAATATTAAGGAACAGCTGTTCTCTTACCATTTTCAGCTGCCACAGTTACAGCAATCATCCCTTTTAATTGCTGAACACCTGTCTTTTGTTATATTTGATAGCAATTCTTAATTTCATTTAGTTTCCAGTCTCTTTTCTGATTTTTAAAATGTTTTATTTCTCTAATGCCCATTTACATGGTTTATTACCTTAATTCCTTTATTTAATCTTAAGAACCCTAAAAATAATTATGGGATCAGTTGTGTAGTGAAGTAATACTTCTCCGTTGTAGTCTAAACCACATACCTGCTCTCCAGTAAGTATAAAAAAGAAAAGAAAAAGGTGTTCTGAGAATTAAGAGTTTCTTCTCAGTGATAATCATAGATTAGTATGAAGATACAGTCTTGTTCCTCAAACTACTGTCACTGCAGCATGTCATTGTTGAGCTTGTTGAATGTCTGAGTGTTACAAATACAAGTAAGAAATAACATTGAGCTAAGGTGACCATTTCTTTCAATAAAGAGCAACAGTGAAATAGAATCCATAACATCTTATTCTCACTTGCTCATAACATCTTATTGCCACTTTCTGTCACATGCTGACCATGAAGCGATTTGGGGGTTTTGTATCAAAATCCATAACACAGGACACAATTTTGGTATTCCAAATGAGGTTATTTGACAAGACTACTGCTCTACTGTCCGTAATTGCCCTTTGGGATGTGCAAAAAAAAAAAAAAGCTGAAAAGTTATTTCCCATAACTACCAAAATTTAGATCTTCCTTACTCATATGGGGGGATCAGGATCACAGGAAGTGTCATATTTAATTGTACCTGTGCCATAGTCATTATTCTGCTGTTAAATCTGGCCCATCTCAGTTACTTGATGCAGGAAATCTTTCAGTCATCAGATACAGTGTGCCTAAGGGAAAAAGTTTTTCCTCTAACCTCGTTATTATTATATGCCCTGAAGAATGAAAATTAATATCCATTTTAAAGCTCCTGTTTGTTTGTTTGTTTTTTTTTTTTTTTTATGGAGTTTGGTACCGTAACAAGATTTTCTCTGTGGGGTGTGTGTGTGCATCCACATGTTTATGTATGGAAGAACTCTACGGAAACAGAAGTAGCAGGGATTTTTCTTTGTATAAGTAACCATACAATGATTAACTGTGAAGATTCACACATCAACAGTCTGAAGAAAAATACTGTATTCAAGCCTAAAATTTCACAAGGTAAAAAAAGTTAAATATTAATATCTCTGTTCAGCTGAAAGACTGTTGGACCTCCCATTATCATTTTCATGACTGTTGAAATCTAAGCCATGCAATAACAAAGGCTCTTTGGCTACAATTTTGGCACACTGTTTTCAGTGCTGTGCGCCTTTTATCTCCTCATTGATGCCTCTGAAATACGTGCAGGTAAACAACCTGCATAATATCATTATGCACTTCTATAGTTGCTTGCATTAGTAGATCTCAAAGTGTTTTATTAAAGGATGGCAATAACTTTTGTATTATACATGCTAAAGGTAAGCTAAAGAAATGCTAACATTTTTGCTCTAAGACAAGTGGAAAAACCAGCAGCAGAATTTCCCCTCTAAGCTGAATCATTTGCAGTCCTCATTGCAATTATGAGTCTTCCAGTGCCAGCTCTAGGCATAGACATAGAAAGCACTGGCTGAGAGCAGCAAATTTCTGGGCATGGCCTGGCCAAGCCTGTGCCAGGCTACCTGGACACACATCTGTGCCACCCCACAACGGAGACTGTAGAGCTGCATCCGTAGTTGTAAGGCACACGAGCCATAGATCGTACAGGACCCTGCCCGTGGGCCTGCAGCACACAAGCTGTTCAGGAGCAGCCACAGAATTACGGTGAACTCAGTTCACCCACTTAAGTTCAATAACACAACTGATTTAATATCTTAATTACTTTTACCTCTCATCAATATATGCCACTAAGATGATGGCATTCACACATTATCAGGGAAAAGAAAAATATGGAAAGTACTAATTGTTTTCAGGGCTTTTACTGGTGTCTTACTTCCCTAAACTTCCAAATGAATATACAGAGTGTTTGTCCCATTTCTACTACTGGCAATCTGGTTTTGAGCTCTGCTTTGTCTTTACTGCTACCATATTTGTTCAGTTACAGACTTTATTAACCAAGCCAAAACCCATGAGCTGTATTTCATTAATTGAAAGTTCAGTCTCAGTGTTTTTAATAAAAAGCTTCACATCCACTTCTTTAATCATCTTCCGAAGTGGTTAATTCCTTCCAGAGGTGCATTTGTTCCTCTTCTGCTGTCTTTCTGTTTAAGATGTTAATGGTAGTTTCATTATTAATAACTAGGAAATTGCAAAGTCTTTAATGTTATAGTTATGAAAGGCAAGTTGAGTTTTTATCATAGCTAACATTGGCAAATCTTAATCCTAGGCAAAGTCACAACGCTGTAGCCTGCGGCTGACTGAAAATACTCTGATTTGTTTATTTCCCTCTCTTTTTGTGGCTTTTACTGGTCACATAGCTGCTAATGAACTGAATGAGAGTTTCCCATAGATAAAGATTGCCAGAGCCAGATTACTTTAACTATTATCTTCATGACTCTGCTTGTCTAAAACAGAAAGTGACAAATTCAGATGTTTTACTTTTTTAGATATTGCAAGGTGATTCCTGGGTGGTTCAACACGTAAGTTTGCCAAGTGTTTACTGCTTTGAGTATACTCGTGAACTTGTACAGAATACTAAATTGGTCTGCTACCATGAACAAAGTGCTGAATAAGTCACCAACATACTGAGTACTATGTCAGCCATCTTGCCTTGTGGGATGTGGGGTTTTGTTCTGAAAAAATTAATTGATCAGCTTTAGAAATGTCTAAATACATAAGTAGGTGTATTTAGTTATCTGTCAGTTTTTGGTAATATTAAATTTTTAAATCATTTCTATCAACCACAGTTCCATTTAATTAAGAACTTGTGGAATTTTGCATGTGATTCTTTCCTGGAGAAAGGAGGGGAAGGGTGAGCGAGGGAAGTGGGAGGAGAGACAAGGAGGAGGTGAGAAAAAGGAATAACAAAAACCCCCTTTTGATACATTTTCGCACTCCTACTACTGAGTAATACAGTTTGGCTTTGAAAAAGTATACTTTGAAAAAGTGCACAATGTTAACTGTGATTAATGCTCACCAGTAGGTCTAGCTAACATTTTTAGGACTGAAAACATGGAGAAATCTAGCGAAAAATTGATGTGGTTGATAAGTGTACCCATGACTCAGAAGTGTGCTATAATAACAGGTTGGCTTAAGATAATTGAGAAATTAATTTTACCCTCTGCTGTGTTCTAAGTAAAAATGCTTCCAAAAACTTGCTACCTGCTGTCTTTTAATATAGTAATTATGCCTGGGCAGGTTTTTTTCTGCTATTAATCTATGTCTTGAAAAGCCTGATGCCAGTATGTAAATATTAAATTTTCAAACTGGGGGTCAGATAATTTAACCATTTCACCTGGGGAAAAACTGTTAAAGTTAGTACTTGATTCAGCAGATAGGAAGAATATGGTGTCTGTTTTTACATAACCAGGTAGTAGCTAACTAAAGTCGATTTCTTCCTGGTCTTAGGTTTGAGCCTGCGTCTCTCAGACTGCACATAATTTACCATCCCCAAAGGTTGTGCATACGTATGTTTAGAAGGAAGAGGAAGGTGAATGCTGGTGGCAGTCTCTCTTCTTTTATGAAGAAATTGTATAAATGTTTTTTGTATGAAAAGTTTAAACGTGCATTGGTGCAGGGTCTTTAATTTAGCCTGACAGCAAAGCTAAAGGTTTGTATTAATTCTTAACTACATGGCACAAGATTGTGACAAACTCACTGTTAACTTTCGACTGATTGAAAAGCTCCAGGCATGCTGAATGTAATAGGGGAATGTTGTGGTTTAACCCCAGCTGGCAACTAAGCACCACATAGCCACTCGATCACTCCCCCAAGTGGGATGGGGGAGAGAATCAGAAGAGGAAAAGTGAAAAAACTCATGGGTTGAGATAAAGACAGTTTAATAGATAAAGCAAAAGCCACGTGCACAAGCAAAGCAAAACAAAGAATTCATTCACCACTTCCCATTGGCAGGCAGGTGTTCAGCCATCTCCAGGAAAGCAGGGCTCCAGCATGCGTAATGGTGACTTGGGAAGACAAACACCGTAACTCCAAACATCCCCCCTTCCTTCTTGTTCCCCCAGCTTTATATCCTGAGCATGACATTCTATGGTTTGGAATATCCCTTTGGCTAGTTCGGGTCAGCTGTCCTGGCCATGCTCCCTTCCAGCTTCTTGTACACCTCCTCGCTGGCAGGGATGGGAAACTGAAAAATCCTTGACTTAGGATAAGCGCTACTTAGCAACAGCTAAAGCATCCATGTGCTATCAACATTACTCTCATACTAAATGCAAAACACAGCGCTATACCAGCTACTGGGAGGAAAATTAACCCTGGCACAGCCGATAGCAGAACAGGAAGCTTCACACTGATTAGGTCTCTATCCACCAAATACATAGAGACCACTTCTGTGAAGTATTTTATTTTTTGTTTTCCAACCAAACCCTGTCATTTGTTGTGGGCAATAAAAACAGGGGAGTGTGTTACACTGCCATAGTTTTAAGCATCATTGGGCTGAAAATATCCTCTTATGTACCTTATAAGCTTTGCATAGCTTAAAATCATTGTCATGATTCTGCTTTAATTAGATTCATAGTGTTTAAAACAGCAAGAAAAAGTATGTCTTAAAGTCAGTAAAAAAAAATGGGATTTTAATACATTGCAACTATTCTCCTCATCCAAATGGTGTGTACCTAAAAATGTTATATACCAAATGACATACAGCTTCTGATGCACAGATGAAAGCGAGGATCCTGCAACTCTCCCCCTGCGGTCCGTAGCCTGGGAGCAGCCCAGGCTCTGCTCCACCTGCAGGACTGTGACTGGTGTACTCAGGCATGCAGGGACTGCCTCTTCAGAAGAGGACAAGCAGTGCGTTTCTCCTTAGGCTGTGAACTAGAATAAAGCCTAGCATTTATTGGACACATCTGGGTTGACCTCAGGACTTGAATTCCACTATGCTTTGATCCCTTTTTTTAACATTCTTTTAAATATTAAGAAATACTTCATGAGTCTATGTACTGTATTGCAAGAGCAAGTAGTGGTCCCAATTGACAATAAGCCCATTTGTATAACACAAGCAAGAGTGGGGAAAGACTGAGCTAAAACCAACTCTTTTTACCTAGATCCTTTATATATCTTGAGTTCCAGTAAAGCTGACTAGAAAATCATAGAAAGCTGTTTCTCTGATTTCTGATCTTATTCAGTATTTACCTACTCTTAAATAGAAGTTATTAGTTTTATTTACACAAGGGTAACGTGCTGAAGCAAATCTATGAAAATGTGTGGGTATTTTTTCATATCAATGACACCAACATTTTCTGAAAGGTCCAAACAATCTTTCCTCTGTTCTTTGGAATGCCTTTTAAAGTGCATAACTAACTTTAGAAGTTTTAAATTGAATTGACCCTATAAGGATAATGATAACTTTCACATCTCACAGAGTGGCCCTCCCTCCAAAAATCAGCTCTTTTCAATGTGAGGCACTTTATTGTGCCAACTCCCTGTCTGCATTATTCTTTGGAGACTCTATAAAATGGTTATATTAGAAATGAATGAAATCAAACCCCAGAAACACAATACAAAAGCCCTAAAAGCACTTGTATAATATGAAAAATGAGTTATTAAGTACAGATAAAGACAGTTATTGCTCGATGGAATGTAATTCAGTAGAAGAGAAATAAAATTATAGTTCAATTATGATTTTTTTAAAAAAAGTTTCCTTTTATTTTACATCTGAATTACAGTTTCAGAACAGGGAGTTATAGAGTTTGATAAGGAAAAGATTTAATGAATAATTAAATACATTATGAATTTGATTTGAATGAAAGTTGGATGCTCTCTCTGTTCTGTTGCTTTAAATACACTTTATAGTACTGTTTGTTGTCTGTCAGGAATGCACCCTATAGGTCCATAGGGACCTCTTTGGTCCTCTATTTGGGAAACCATTGCCACATGGAATGTCTTTGTTATTTTTTTTGCTCTTGAACTAGTGTTTTTATGTAAATGTCTAAGTCAAAGAAAAACAAGTAGTAGCCAGGGGATGCTGATTACATGGCAGGAAAGTTCTTTGTTCCTACCTGTTTAAAATTAAAATCTTCGCTTCACACAATCTCCTTTAATATTTAATATTTATTTTTTTAATATATTGTTGGTTTTTCCATCTAAAAGTAAGTTATGTGGGACAAAAGGCTTGTCTTTTACAGTCCTGGGGGCATACAGCAAGAGTGAGTCGAACAAGGAGTGCTTCATCATTGTCTTGTTGCTTATGAAGTCATTTGCATGAGTGCAAAGGGGACAGAAAATGCTACTGTTTTGTTATGAGTAATATAGAGAAATAAATAGGTGCAGCTGCAGCTGTGCTATTAATGATAGGGAATTGTGTTTCTCCATAGCCACTGTTGTATTGTGTAAGTAGAAGCTTGTATATTGTGTTGACCAGTCATATTACCTAAGTTATTCTGCTCTTGATTTACATAACTTGCAAGTAGTGCAAAATCAGCTTTAAGACATCAGCATAACACAGGATCATATACTTGGAAGAGTTAGAAGTATAACTATTTAATGAACTAAAGTGTACATTTTATTCTTGTAGGTAAGTATTGTTTGTTCAATGAAGTTAGTAGCATGATGAAAATATTTTTCAGATAAGTGTATAATTTTCTTGTACCTTCATACTATATTTAACCTAATAATTAATTTCCTGGGTATGTGCTTCACAGGTTATTAAAAATGGACCGTAAAAGCAGGTGATAGTCTGTTGATACACCTTCTATAGGTACACAATTGAGCTGTAATCTATTTACTACGTCTCAGCAGAAATCTTGGAGACTTTGTGATAGTTCTCTGACAACATCAACACAATGCTCGATAGCAATCAAATCACAGTGCAATGTTAGGAATTATTAGACTTACTGGGAAAGACCATCATTGTGCTATGGTGCATCCACGCACGATGCACCCACATCTTGATTAATGCATACCGTTAAAGTCCACAGGATTTTAAAAAAGACACAAAAGGCCCACAACAGAATCAGGGAAGATAAGAAACATTAGGAAGTATGGACCAAGGCATGGAAGAGTTTCAGAGAGAAGAAGCTTTGTAGATAAAGTCTCTTTAGTGAAAAGAAAATCCAAGGTGTCTCCCACTGAAATAATTGCACAGTGGATTTTAAAAAAGCAGAAAGACTTTTTTTTCTACAGAAAGAAAAATTAAATTGTAGGGCTCATCTGTGACAGGTCATTCTGGAAGCCAAAAGTGTGTGTTAGTCCAAAAACCAGCATTGAACAAATTCAGCTGTCAAGCACAGTGGTCTGGATTCAACATCTGAACCTGGAAATCCTAAACCAGAGGATTGCTAGAATTTGGAAAGATGTGCCTGTGGAAGTTTTTCATACACATTTCCCCTTAACATCTGCTACTAGCTACTGTTGAGGAGAAGACGATAGGCTAGACAGATGCAATGACTGCATCTCTATTGCTAAATAAAACATGGTAAGGGACCTTTCTCTGGCTTTGAGGCCAAGTGTTACATCTTGGCTGCAATCAAACTTCGCTTGGCTCTGAGTCTCTTCTGGGCTTCATGCCATGCTTTTTTGTCCCTAGGACATAGTTATCATTTTGTGGGGTTTTTGTTGTTGTTGTTTATCGGGGTTTTTTTCCAGTTTGAAACAATATGAGGGCAGCCCACTGGGTTGGTATTTTCATACCATAAATCTGAAAATATATTTTGCAAGCTCTGGAATGTGGCACGAGGGCCAGCAGGGATGCTTGAGGCTCGGCAAATCCTGCTAAGATACGGAGTGTGAAGGGAGCCAAAGCTGGTGCAGCCTAGTTCAGACTACATATTGGGAATGGCAGACGGCATGTGCTGTCTCCTGTACTATGCCCAGGCACTGCCCCAGTTTAGACTGGCACAGTCTAAACCCAACCTCTGCAGCTAACAGTTAAGCAGTTCAGGTGATGAGACCACCACTGCTCAAGCTTCTCGTCTTAAGTGTTTTTATTGAGCAGTATTTCACAGGCACAGACAAAATGGGAACCTTGCTTTCTCACTGAGGTTATAACATGGTTTCTGTTTGAGTTTCTGGGGAAGGTAACTTAAAAATGTGATGCATTTACTTTTTATCCAAAGAGAAACCCCGGCATAAGTTTTTAAAGTGTGGTCAAGCATGGCTGAGTGTTCTATTGTTCATAAAGGCAGGTTTATATTTTGAAGTTGTTTCAGGTTAGGGTGAGCTAACCAGAGTATTCCTTTTCCCTCAATTTTTTAAGTCCTTGTATGAGGATCCCCTTAATCCTTCATTGTTTTTTCTGTAGAATATATAGGTTTAATTTTATTAGTCTGCCATCCCAGCAAAACCCTTGAAAATTTATGTAATATGCTATTTGATCCATTTTCTGTGCCTTGGAGACATAAAATGTCCTGTACTGGCTGGAGTACCTTACGACTTGTCTATAATATCATACGAAAATAGGAATTATGCGTAGCTTGTCAGTTACTTTCACTATGGTCTGCATTTCTATTTTGTTGCATTTTCAACAGTTATTTTATTCAGTGGAAGAGAGATTTCAGTCAACAGTTACAGTTGTGTTTTATGCAGAACTAAGGTTCTACCAGAACAAAGAACTGAGAAGTTTAACAGAGCATGTAAATGAAGCTGTGGACAAAATGAATCATTTATCTGATCTAGCACAAAAAATACCTATGTTAGAATATGGTCAAGAGGCAGTTATAAAAAAGACACAGTAGAGTAGGATTTTGCAGCTTTCCTGACAATTAGATAAATATTTTTATTTGACTGAGAGCCTTAAAACACATACCAGATGCTGAATGCAGCTGCGGGGACACCGGCGATGACGAGGACTACATGAAGAAAGGGACCCTCTCCCCTCTAAAGCCAGGCCAGATGGGGATCCTGGCCTCACAGAGGGTGCTGGCCTCCACAAGCAAGATAAGTTGCTTGTGCCAGCAGCAAGTCTTGTGACTAGAATGTCTCAAGAGTCAGAAGTTGCCCAGGAGCCAGAGACTTTCCACCCTTGCATTACAAGAAAGGTGAAATGCAAAAGAAGCAGATGCTTCAGACTACAGAAATAGCTCTGGAGGGCAAACCAGAACGCTGCCCTCAATTTTCACTTGTGCCATGCAGCAGCAACTAGGCTGAGAGCAGTGAGTGTGTTAGGAATCATAACAAACACACAAAAGATGAAGAAAACCTAGGAAACTGGAGAAAGAAGGAAAACTGGAAAGAGACTCTGTTATTTCCAAAGTAGAAAAATGATGGATGTATATACAGAAAAAAAATGCAGCAGCTAGTAAAAATAAACAAACCAACCCCCTAATGTTAAAATTTAGTCCAGGAGGCTTGGTGTTTTATTTGGGTTTGAATAGCCTAGTTTTCAAGTGCAAGTGCAAGAGTGAAGTGCAGTACACAAAACAGTACCTATTGCTCCTCAACAATGTGTAGTCTCTGCAGCAGGTCCCTCGAAATCCCTCAGTTCGCCCCACGAAACGACTGCCGCGTTGTTCTTAGAGCACATTAGCTGTCTGCGGGCTCCACCTCAGCTATTCTTTGAATTCAGCAAGGCACTGAAGTACTACTCCAGGCCTTTGGCTGGTGATTCAGGACTACAGCAGGTGTAATTAGGCTCAGGCATGCTGGTAGGAAACCCAGGACTGCTCTTACAGTATGCGTGCACTAGAAACGAAGCTCCTGTTGTTATAAAAGAGTCTGTTTTCAGTTTCCTGCCATTCCCATTGCAGCACAGGACTGTTCTGCAGCAGGGAATCCTTTTAGTTAAGGGCAATAAGAATTGACTACTACGGGTCAGCCTGACATGCTTTTGTAGGACCTGCTAAGGAGTTCAAACAGTAAGATTACAGGTTTTTGAAGCCATGAATACCTAACTTAACTCTTTGATGCTTACAGTGAGGATTTTCTGATACTAAACCAGCACCAAAATAATTCATGTTAACGGTGGGATGATTAGTATCACAAAAAAAAGAGCTTATATGTGAACTACTGGACCGTATGAGTATACTGTATCAGTGTGCGTGGTGCATTGTCTGAGGAAAGCCCTAGTGGCATGTGTCTGTAGATGTATGTCTAAATTGTAACTGCCCTAATTTAAATGAGTAACTGTTTCTGGTAAAGTTAAATCTGTCTGATATGCATACAGATATGACTGTGCTGTACATTAAAGCTAAAATCTCCTTACATGCCACCTTAAGAATATAGCTTGTTGAAAATTTAATTTTCCTCATGAAAATTCAATGGAAGGATTTTGCTATCCTTAGAGCAAAACTCCAATTCCAGATTTTTTAGAAGAGCTATAATAGTCCACTTACACTCTGTGGATGCAACATCCACCAAACTGATCTTAGGGAGAGCAGAATATTTGCCTTCTTCAAAACCCCTACCAATTCTATAAGAACACATAATAACCTTGGTATATTCAGTTGCATAACAGCCTTTTATTAATTTAAGTCCCAGTTCACTACGGTACCAAAGGAGGTACATTACTTCAAATATGCTCAAATAGTCCCACTAAAATTAAAGAGTGTGTGCCTGAAGTTAGCTACCTGTTAAAATTCACTGGTGAATCAGAATCTTAGCACATGAGCTGCTTTCGCAGAGACTTGATATTTAATTAACCTGTTTTATGCCATTGTACAGCTTTAGAATACTATTGAAACGCAGTACTAGAATCATGAAGCCCGAGAAAATAATCTGATTGCCATAAGGTATGTGCCATGTCAGCAAGAACTCTAACATGATCTGTTTTCTCAGTACTGGACCAAAGCTTCTCTATCCTCTGCATAGTCAAAGTGATGAACATAGGAACACTAAATGTGAAATGCTGTATGCAGAGAGACATATTTTCTGTGTAGTTAAAAATACTAGTAATGATTTCACTGCTAGAGATTGTATAGAAAGCAACAGCTTTACTCTCAGATGAATGTTGTTTTACTTAGTATTATCATAAAAAAGCAGTCCTACAGCAATAGCACCTACTTCTAATAAGTACATTAGCTACTGCTTTTGAAATAGCCTTATTAGAAAGGAATAAAGTGTCTGAAATGAAATAAACCTCTAAAACCAGTAGGAAAAAAAAAAAAATGAAGCAGTCAGCAAACTACACAGGATGCTCCCTGCTATTCTATTCCCTTCAGAGAATACCTGTTAAAAACCGGGTATGTCTGGATGCCTCAGGGAGTTTTAACCAACAAAACTATTAGCTCAATGTTAGCATCAAATATAACTTCTGATCCTCAGAAAACCCTTTAATATAGGTAACAGCTCTTATATTTTGCAATCACAGGAATAGATATCATTCTTCCACCCACTCTAACCCTGCCTATCATACTGCAATTCAGTCTGAGTTCAAAATGACCATCAGAATCCCCAAATCCAAGACTTTTTTCATTTGTTATCACTCCATCACTTTCATGATTAAGGCAGTTTGCTAAAATAGTGGCTGAAATGTTCTGAGTCTCACAATAGCAGGTAAATTGCAACCTTAATGTGCTGGTTGTGGAGGGGTAATGACAGTACAAATTGTGACCATATTTGTAATCTTTCTGTACAGCTGGATCAGGAAATGAGCCAGCTTGGAGCAAAATTCTAGGCAGAGGCTCTTAGATGAAGCATGAAGACAGCTTTAGAGAGTAGGTCAGTTTGGGAGGTAATACTGGTTTATTAGGGTTTTTTTATTTCTTTACTTTTGGATTTGGGACAAATTCACTCATCGAAGTTGGAATCCTTTAATTAAAAATAAGAAGGACACTATGGACAGAAAATCCCCCCAAAGCCAGCATGTTCAGAGTATAAAGCAGTGAGCCACAAGAGCACTGCTATAGTTTGCCAGTGCTTCAGCTTTTGCCCTTTGCCTGCCTGGTCTGTCGAGACGACGGGCCCTCCGGAGCAGACAGCGTGGGTGGGGTTCACTTACCGAAGGCAGACTTCTACATCTGATCTAATCCCTCTAGGCCCCTTTCTAGGATGCAGTTCCTTTTATCCTAATTTGTAGGTCTAAAATAAGTCAGATGGATTGTGCTCTAGAATTGCCAATTTGTCTCCCTGGACTATACACAGAGCCTGCAGTGAACAGCTCCTGCTGTTGGCATCTCAGGTTAGGTGAGACAAACCCTGTCCTGCGTTGGAACTGCAGAGCATAATGCACACAAGGACCAGTTCTCAAGGCCGGGGGTCACCCTGTAGTAGTGCTGTATGTAATAGTAATAAATATGATTTCTTTTGTGGTATCTAGCCATTGCTGTAGGCTGCATGTGGTTTTTTTACGCTTGCTCATTTGCTCTGTGTGTAAGCATTTGCACAGTAAAATAAAAGAACCCCCCCCCCCCCCAACTTTTTGTGTAGCATTTTACAGCTGTGTTCACTGGCCATAGTCTTTGTGGCAGACTAAAACACGTAGGTGTTGCATCATTGACATTTAATCAGTAATGACAAAAAGTTAGCTTTTAGAAATACTAATTCCAAGACAGAAGCATTTATGCAGTATTTCTTGTCAAGCAACATCATCTTTCTGTTCATTTTAGTACTAATAACTTTTCATGCCATAATTCTTATCTTTAAAGTAGAAACACCTGAAAAAGATCACTTCAAGTGAAATATAATTCTTCAAAGGTTTTAATGCATGTAAAGGACTGTGTATGACTACCTACCTGTTTTCAATGTGCCACTACGAAGTTGGTTCATTTATGTGGCAGATTTATGGATCTACTGTGGAATCCATCACCTCTAGTCTCCATTTCCATTGAAAGAAGTGTATATGCTACTGATATGAAGTTGTACACTTATCAGAACTGTATACAGAGAAGAAACCACTAGTTGTAGGGACTAATTACTTTTCAAAACTTCTTTTAATAACTTTTTCAGGGCTGTCGCTAAAATGAAAGTGCAGACAAATTGCCTTCACTCTATTTGAATGTCCCTTTCTCGTCCTGCCCCCTCTGCTGGTTGGTAAGTGCAGGACCGTTTTACAGGGCCCTGGCTCCCAGAGGGTAGCGTCTGAAGTCCGTGTTTTATGGATGAGAGTGCTATGAAATTCAGGGGAATTCAGGAAAACCTGTCCTATGGTATTTAAAATGCATTTTGTTTTTCCTGTACTGTGAATTTTCTAGGTAAATTTCTCATTTAAAAGCAATGCAGACTTTTGTAACAGAGCTACTAAACCACAGATGATGAGTCTAGCAGTCTTTCAAAGACTCGCTTTCTCCTTGAGAGTCTTCATGTTCTGAAATGAGGGTGTATAATCAGCTGGGTACTCCCTGTAGTGCCATCCTTGCTGGAAAAGAGAATGGTTTTGCAGTATAGGAGTAATTGCAGTAGATGTGTGCCATCCATGCGGTCCCTGGGGAAGAGGGCATCCTAAAGGGGATGGATTAACTGACTCAATCACTATTTTGCTCCACAGGAGCAGCAAAAAGCAGCTTTATTTTTTTGCAGGAGGGAAACCATGATTCATATGTGTGTCTGTGTTTTGCTTGGGATAATCCATTTAATCTGAATGATAAAATACACATAGGGATTCTAGGTGAGAAGGTTGTGTGGCTTGCTTTGTCAATAGATGTGGAAAATAGAGTAAAGCATCTAGCTTTTTACTTTCTTTTTTTACAGCCTCATAGTACAACATAAGGTGAATGATTCTGCTATATTGCCCTTGTAACCAGGAGCAAGAATGTTTCACTGACCAAGGATTAGAGAAAAGAGAGCGGAGGGAATTAGTCCATTCTTTGTGATTGTAACAATGGACATTTTTATTTGCAAAGGATCTGTGTCTTTGTTGCATTCTGTAGTGGTAACCCTGAGACCTGGTAATTTGTTAGCAAAGAGTCCTTTTATAACATAGTCCTGTCTTTGTGAGGCCACAACGCTCAGCGGGTTGATCTACTTCTTACGGTTTCCTCAATTGTAGGTTAATTTAAGTGGCATATTAAAACCACAAGTCAGTCTGGGATGGAAGCTTCAGAAGCCTGATTAATTTTTTTAAAGTATCATTTATTTGTAATATATTTTTGTCTTCCATTGCTAACTTGTTTTATGTTCAATTTTGAAGAAAAAGCCCCATCTTTTTGAAGAAAGAGATGCCTAAAAGCTCACTAGTTATACTAAAAGTTATTTGCCATGATTTGCGGCAAAGTACTGGGCCAAATTTAGCCCTCTTGTGATAAAGAATAGATCTCTGGGCCAAAACTAGTAACAAGGTTTATACATGCACATAAGATACGAACTTGAGTTCTGTGTCAGAAATAGAGAAGTCAAGCCTTGGATCAATATTTGGAAGATAAACAATGGAAGCAACTTTGCTCTCTACCTCCTACCACAGTTACAATGAGGGTTATGTTTCTATGACATCATGAATGTTTCTTAAATATATATCAGATAGCGTTTTGTAATATTTTTAAAAATAACTATATACTTTTGAACCCTTCGGCAATTGTAGCAATAACTGCAAACCACACTTCTTTTAATGAGAAATACATCAACTTGTTCTTCCTTTTCATGTTTAACTCCTTCAATTAAGAAAGTTAATGCAGCTAGTTGGCTGCCTTAGGGGGATACTGCAACTGTATGTGAGAAAAGGTGTTTGTATACTCACCATGCAGACTGGCAAATAAGAAAATGAAATGGTAGGTGGTATTCAGACCAAAGAGTCCTTCATAGTGGTAAATAAAAATAAAACAGTTACTGTATGTAGTCTTACAATTTTAACTATTTTAGGGGGAATAATTTTTTGGGGAAAAAAACCAGATGTCTAATTTTCTCAGTACACTGGCAGTGAAAAACTTACTTTAAACTGGCAAATGTCTTTGGTTTCTGTGTATGTGAAGGCAGGCAAAAGTTTGGGCATAGGTAATTCCTCCCATATGTACTCTTCACTTGAATTGTGAAGAGTAAGGCACTCCCCCCCTGCCCCCACCCCATGAGACTGGGCGTTTTGGCTCCATTCATCTGTGGTTTTCAAAGCAACGCTCTCCACAAGTATTGAAGTTCCCAATGCCTCTTGGTGTAGCACGGCGGTTAAGGAAGGGCTCTTCCAAAATTGAAAGAGCAGGTAGAAACAAACTCCTGCTAAGGAAAACTGAGGGGGTGTTTCTTAGATGTTACATCTTCTGGTAGAGTAGTTTTCTGTTGAAATTAGTGTCTAGTACCTGAAATACACAGGTGGTTAGCAGTGTTGCATTATGATGAGTGATGCTATCTGCAATTCAAATCGCCTTCCCCAGAGGGAGAGAGAAGGGAATTCCTCTTAATGCAAAGGTTGGATAGCAGCCTTATATGTGGTTATACAGGTCACTGCCTTCTGTATTTTAAGGGTAGCAAATCTTTGTAAACCATGCTGTACTTGTTCTGCTGCTCAGAAATATACAATAAAACCCCTAGAGACTTAACTGAATTTCTAGGACGGGTTTGTTTGTTGTAAAATGTGATTGGATTTCGAATATTCTCAAAATCTTCTAATGTGCTTTGATTAACACTGAGCCTTCTTGGACTTGTCTGTATGTTCTAGACATTAAATGAGGCATTGTATTTGCATATACTAACTAGTCCATGCGTTGCCCTGACTTCTCTCAGCTGGAATCCTCATTATTCGGGTAATGTAGCTTCCTGTCATGTTTGGGAGGGATTCTCGTCATGCAGAATTAATTCAGACACTCTGCTCATATCGGGTCTTTGAGCAAAAGATAGGCCTTTTTACATTAGTATGATCTTTTTTTTTCTTCACCTCTTTTTTTTCAGCAGAAATGAGTGCAGTGGTATGTATGAGGGGTTGGGATTCTCACTGAGTACCTGAAAAGAAGCAGCAAGTGGGACAGCAATGAGCTGCCAGGCCTGAGACTACTTTTTGAGTCCAGGTGACTGCTTCTGCCATGTCCTGATTTTGTATGAAAGTGTGATGTGTGGTGCACATCACCCTCTGCTCTCCAGTCTCCATGGAAGAGAAAAAGATGGGTATCTGAGCTAGGAATGAGTGGCAGCATCTCCCTGATCCGAAAGAGTGAAAAACAAGTGCCTCGGAGGATGAAGCGCCCATCAGATAACTCTGGAAGCAGCCTGTCACGTTGATCTGTCTTGTTGTCAATAGTGTTAGCAAAAGCAAAATCCTCGGTGTCTCTTTTCTTCCCAGGAGAACTGAAGTAAATAATGAAAGTAACTTTTTTTCATTCTGGTATTTTAGTGAAAGTCTTATTGCCTCCTGAAAAGAGACCAGCATGATAGTTGGACTTGGAGGGTGGGAAATGAATTTTAACCAAGAGCAGAAGAGGAAAAGAACAGGCTAAATTTTGCTTGATGTAATACCCCCAACTGGCACATTGTATGTTCACAATTTAAAAGCACTTCTGAGCAATATTTTAAAAAAAGAAAAAAAGGAGCATAAAACTTAGATGCTTATATAAAAAAAAATATATATTCTATATATGTTCCTGAAGCAGTTGACACTTTTCAAATGAAACACATTCTGTAAAAGTTGCTCTTTTTCAAAAACATTGTCTTTTTCAAGGTAGAGGGCTCATTTATGAGACGTCCACATACAAAAGAATGATATAAAACTCTTATAATTATTATGTGCATAAGAAATGTCTTATACATTTAGATAGATAGATATATACCTTGAAAATACAAAATATTATATTCTCAGGTAGAAACAGAAGAATTTTCTGTGATTTAAAAAAAAAATCTTATATCTCTAATGTGGCATAAGTTTAATTCAGCTAGCAGATTTTTTTTTCAGGCATTAGTCTGTCAAAGGGTAGCTTTCAAATTTCTGTTGTGTGCTAAGATGATGATGTCTACCTTTGAATGCTGCAGAGAAGAGGCACTGAAGTAATATCTCTGTGAAGGTTTGTCACAGTATTATTCCAGGTTGACTTGATTTTATTTTAATGCTCTTCTTCAGATTGGATTCTAAAGAATGGTTTTTGAAGCCTAAGAAAGTCATCTTGGTTTTCTCCAAAGTTGACAGTGAGGTCCTTAGGAGGAGCTGACCACTGCAGCAGCTTCTTCACTGATCAGGATCTGGGTCCCTTGATGGTTATGCAACAGGGCACATGCCCAAATCTGCCTAGGTAGGCACTAAAATGTTGCCTGTGCTCTAAAGAAAGCTCTGCTAATACAGCACGAACACCTCTTTGACACCCTCTCCTTTCCCAGGTGATGTTATTACTGGCCTAACCCGGTAAAAGAAGCTGACGACTGTGCCACTGCATTCAGTTCACACAAACTGGGTCTCTGCTGCTAAATAGGATGGTCAGAGAAAGATCCATGACCTCAAAGCCTATAGACCTGCAGATATGTAGCTGGACTGATCCAGCACAGGTCCAGGGAGAAAGCTAAACTATGGTATAGATGATAGGGAAATCAGTGCTTGAAACCTCTCCTTGGAGTGTGGACATATCTATAGGGGCTGCCCAATAACCAAACCGCACCACAACTTAAAGTTACCTTTGCCCACTATTTCCGGAAGCTGGATATATTAATGAGGTTTAAAGCTGGAATTATATTTATATATGAAGAGAAGTATGCAAGCGTCGAAGAAAAAGTCTCATAGTTCATACTTTCACTATGATGCTTATAGCGGTTACTCACATACTGTCTCTCAGCAGTGCCAAAAAACTCTAAAATTATAAGCTCATTTTCTTTGTGCTGTTTGAATCCCCATTTTTACATTTACAACAAATTGAAAATGTGGTCTGTTTTTTTAAACAATGGACTTACATATCTTTTTATAGTACCTCTATGCTGTCATCCCATTTTTATTGATGTGTATTTGAATAAATTGTGATTTGATTTTGGAAGTAGGTCTATATGGTAAAGACAATCTAGTAACCATTTTTAATTTAAATTTTGTTCAAGTAGAAGACCTGCAGTATTTTCTTCTTGCAGTAGATGGCGGATGTGGACTACGTATTCCTTTGCAATATAATTTTGTCGATATCTAAACAGGAGGGTTATCCTATTTTCTAAAAATCTGTATCGGTGTTTAGGAGCACCTGCATGTTAAAAATCTTATTTCTTCCTAAACAATTCTGTTTTAAGCACCACTAAACTGTTACAATGCTGAAAAATAATAATAAAAAATAAATCACTGGTTAGAAAGAGAATGGATTGGAATTAAATGATTCCTGCTGCATTAACCTTGAAGTCAAACTTGTTTGTTTCTTATGTTTTCATTTTCCTGGAGTTAAGTAAGAGCAAAAATGTTTTTGTAAAAGAACCATTGCTTTCATATACAACAAGCAGTATGCTAGATCTAGCATGCTGTCTGAACCTGCTTTAATTTCTTCTGGTAGCTTTATGCAACAATACAGAACCTCTTGTTTAGAATAGAGTCGCAGCTGCAGAATTTTAAAGAACAAATTAAAGTATTACACATGTATTTTCAGTGGCAGCTATGGAGACATGGCAGACACTGTACCTGTCTTGTTGAGCCATAGATGACTTCACAAAGGCACGTAATTTTTATGTACTCTGAAAGACCAAGAAAAAGTGAATCAGCCTGAAAAACAATAAGGGTTAATGTTAATATGAGTGACAGGAAAGAGGCATGGACATTAGGTTTTTGAAATCTGTTAAAGAACATTTTTCTAGTAGAGAGATTAATGTTTGCTTGCTGCTTCAGCTTTTAATTTATTCCAGGTTTGTCAGACTCTTGCAGTGTAGGTTGTTCTATTATTTTTTATATGTGCTCTTACACTGTGCTTATCATCATAATACCTGAGTGCCTTATGGAAGTGCATTGAATAATTAACATCCACTGCATATTTGTACTGTCAGCTTCTCCCAAGGAGACAAGTGTGTGTGAGAGAGAGTTTCTTTTGGCAATTAAAGCGATGCACAGACACATAGTGATATGTGCTAGAGAGGGCACACTCCAAGAAATACGTCTTGTAATTAGAGTGATCTGATGGTTCTTTATTTCCTGTGGTAGGACTTCTATTTTTTTATTAGCTGTGTTTTCTGTACATTTGCATCTTTTGCGAAAGGGTAAAGCACCATTGTCTCATGAGAGCATATTTATAGAAATTTTAACTCATGTGTGTGAATACAGAAATGGTGGAATCTTATTTAATAAGGCTTGCAATGGAATCAGTAGAATTACAATGGGAACTGGAAGGAACTTCTATACCGTTCTCTATACAATTTATATTGCATTAATTGTTGCAGTCTTGCTGTGCCAATATTCTTCAAAGGCTTACTTGAAATTCTACTGCAGGAAGCAAGTATGTTATCTTGAAAATGCATCCTGTTTTCTTTTTTTGTTTTTTCATCACTCCTTCTGTCCTTGATGATCAGATGGTTGTATTGTCACATTAGCCAAGGGTGATACACATTTGTATGATTGCTGTTGCTGGGAATCAAGGGTACATACTGGAATACGTATGCATGATGAATTCCTCTTGTTTAGGAAACAGCCTGACCACTTTATGTAACAATTGCCACTGTGAATGGAATAGATGAGAATTCTTCTCTTGCAGCCGAGGACAAAATCTGTTAAAGTAGTGATGCTGGATCTTATCCAAACCTGGTTTGTATTTTACTCTAATTACATTAAAAAATAAATTAAAAAGAGCATATTATCCCTCTTTTTATAGATTTTCCTCTTCACCATACCTTCTTTCTATCCAAATTACAGATGATTCCATTTGGTCTGATTCTTGATAACAGTTAATATTAGTTGAATGCATTTGTCCATCAATTACCAATGTTTTGCAATGTCAGGTAGAGAGGAATAGCAAATTCTGTGATCATACAATCTGTGATTTGTATGCCTTATTCCCATTAGAGGGTCATTTGGAGTCTGGAATCTCAATCTAATTATGTTCCTTCAGCTAATGAACAAACCAACAAATCTCTTGTTTGTCCCTCATAAGAAAAATGGAATAACTGAATCTGGTTTTTTGTTTTCTGTTTTTCTTACAGCTAATTATTTGTATTATCATAGAATCTAAGAATCACAGTCCCAGTATTCCCATTATGCATGGTACTGTAAAGACAAAACAAAAATCATTCTCATAGTCTACAATCAGTATATAAAATAAGGAACAAGAAGTGAATTTCTATAAAGAAAAATAAGGGTTACATTTTGAAAGTCAAATTGTCTTTATGTCCTGTAAAGGCTGAATTAGGGATTTATAGCTTCTAAAGCATATTTTAAATTTAATTACAAGAAGGCATTGCAATCCTGGCTTTTCATTCATCCACAGAATGGAAAAAAAAAACCATCAAAAAACACACAGTGGAAATGATGTCTATAATAATGCTAAACCTTCCTTCATGAGCCACTTGGGCTGAGAAGTTGCCTCTCATCTCTGTTTCTTGGCACCTCTGCCGACTATTTACTGGGGTGATGGGACTTTCACAGTTTAAACTTTTCCATGAACAATAGTGGAATAGCTGGATCCTTTCTTGTAAACCATAAAATGGCCTTGAGAAGAAAATAAAATAATAATTGTAGTCTAGATTTCCATCTCAGCATCTTTTATGAGACTTGTAAGAAGCTGGCCTTAGATTTGTCTTAAGAAAGGGTAGGAGTAACACCTTATTTCTTTTAGAATTATGATTTCTAGGTTTCATTAAAACTCAAATATAATCCAGTCTCTTACTAAGCTAACAGAATGTAGTCTTCAGCCATTAGCACTTTTCAGTAATGATGAATCACAGTATAGGCCAAAAAATTTAATGACATTTTAAAAAATGTCTGCTGATTTTAGTTGCCTCCCAGACAGGGAAAATTTCTGGCAATCAACCAGATCAAAAGCAAATGCATTAACGCTTGCCCCCAAAGAGAAAGGATTTGATCTAGTCCTTGGACTGCATTTTTTCTTGTTTAAATACATATTAATATTGTGGTGCATTATTTAAATCTGCATTGTGCTGCTTTTGCTTTGGATTACTGTGCAATTGTTTCTCATTTTTTATTTGCCTGATGCCATTTAGGCCCTATGTTTAACTGTGTCTCCATTTGTATTCATATATTAAAATGCTACTGCCAGCACTAATTTGAGATTGTGAAAATAAATTGGAATTATGCAATTTATTTCAAATTAAACACTGAGATTCCTGTAGATCTAGTCCATCTGCTTTGACTCTGCACAGTCATGCTAATTTAATTCTGCTCACTGTATTGAAATTCTTGAACGTATTTTCGTTCATGGTCATCCCTCAAGCAAGAAGATAATTATCTGGTGAAGCTGAAAACATCCTAGACTATTATTCTGAATTAGGTCTTGGAAAGTGCTTCAGATGTTTACATAGGGTTTTTGGTTTTGTTTTTGTTTTACTTTGTTTTGGTTTTTTTTCAGACATATTATGCATTGCTGTTCTGCTGGGCAGGACAGTTACACTGAGTGATGTCTAGTTAGTATAGTCAATTCAGCAGACTCTGTGTATGTGTCTAAATTGCAGCTAGAAATAGTCTTTGACTTACATTTAAGGGCAAGGTGAACCCAAGCTGCCCAACTCCTTGCTTCCTCTGCAGTTCACAGTGGACTGTGGGCTTGCCCTTACATATTGAAATGAATTCAATATTAGACACGACCTGAAAGTCACATATAATCCAAGTCCCAGGACCTCACCATGAGCCTGAATAATACTTGTTGCTTGTGTATTTTCAGAAAGACGTGTTATTTTTTTAAATCATGAAGAAAACCAAAATATGCTCATCCAAAAGTTGTTTGAAAAAATGGAAGAAGTTACACTAACAAGAAGGAAAAAAAGGATCGACTTCAAAGAGAACTCTTTCCAATGCTGTGTGACCAATAAAACTGCTTCACCCTGTGTGTGTGTGTGTAGGAGGTGGGGAAAGATGGGGATAGGACGGGGAAGACTTTCAGAATCATCAAGAGAAAAGTGCTGTTCTACAAATTGAGTAGTGGATGCAGAGACTGGTAAGCTTCTTGCATTCTTCAGTCTGTCGTAGAAAACATAAGGTACTGCAAGGATGAGATGGGGATATTTTTTTCCCTGTCCTGATGGAAGCTATTCCAGTGACAGAAATAAAATATGGGCCATGGACCACTGAGAGATAAAACAAGAAGCGCTGTGGTCTTGTAGTCAGACCTTTCTGCTGGGAAAGGTGAGACAAGGCTCCAGCCCTGGTATTGCTCTGGGAACATTCTGTATGTTTTGAATTAAAGAGTTAGCGGATACAGTGCAGGAACAGAAACAGAAGTGCACAGTCTGGGCTAGAAAGAGGATATGTCACCAGTTGCCATTGACTGGCCTGGGTTTCTGATTGTTTTCACTCTCTTCAGAAATCAGGCCTTAATTATCAAAATGATGCTTAAGATTCACAAAGGATTCAGGGGGATATTTTTAAAAAAATTTTTGGTTTTACTTGTCTGTATGTGAATTTGTTATTCTAAATACCTATTTTTTTAAAAGTAGGCATACTAAAGCTTCAATTCAATAAACTATGTTCACTAAGACCCAGATTTGGCCTGCCTGAATTTAGACAACTAACTTTTGGGTGTCAGGGGTGCATGACCTCTCTATGGTCAATAGAGAAAGACACTTCCAGAGGACAACTCAGCCCAAGTAAAATCTGAATTGGCCTATGGAAATTCCTCTCTGCTGACAACAGAAGAAACATGGAACAATTACCCACTCACATTTAGGAGCCTGAAGTTAGGTGGAAGGGATCTGAGCCAAATGTATTAATACCTTTTTTTTTTAATCAAGGCTATTGTTAAACAATACTCAGCCCTGGTTTCAGGTGTTCAATCCACTAAGAAAAGTCTGAGAAGGGGAAGAAGGGAAGCCAATTTTTTTACATAGTGCTTTTAGCTGATGCATTCATACCAAGCTTATCATCACTATGAGAAGCAGCAGTCTCTCTTAGGAACTGATAGTCTTTCTGGGCTTTTGGCAGGTATATAAAGCTAGAATTTAAATGTATTCATTCTAAATTCTGGGCTTTATTCAAGAAGGAAGGAACACACTTAAGTGAAATCCCAATATTGGAGAGAAGCTGCCTTCACTTTCTTTTGGCACAAGATGTAATTGGTTGCAAAATACAAGTCAGAAGAGCTACATATACATGCCTGCAGAGTATTCTTCAGTTTGGAAGCTGTAATGGTGCTCTATAAGGGTTTTCAGGTGACAGCTTATTTCCCTCAACTGCCATGTGAATTATGATAATAGCGGTTAGGGGACCCTTAAATTCTTGATATTTGCATCCATTAAATTTTAAGCAGCTGCTGCAGACTTTAGGGCACACAAGTCTTCTTAGGCATCAAGTCCAACTATTTGGAGTTTAAAAAGAGTTTTATTTTAAGTCTCAGCAAACAAGAATTCATCTCGGAAAAAAGAATTTCTTTAAGTGTGGCACCTAGAGATACCATTTTGGTTACTATTACTGTTAGATGTTGTTGTTAATATTATTATTAATTACCATTATCATTGTTATAGTTACAAATTACAAGAATGGGTTGTAATGCTTTGCTGAGTTCTTATATGTATAGAGATCCCACTGGCATCAATTATTGTCTGTTATTATTGTCATCAATGATTACGATCAACGATATGTTGAAAAACATTTCAAGAACATTTGGAGTCCCCAGCTGAGCTCACAGTCTCATTTTGCCAGGCTCTACAAAACCACACAGCAACAGACTATGCCTCCCTTTCAGTATAAACAGACATAAAATGTATAAAGCTGCAGGCCTGCCCTGATTAGGAGAGGGAGACTTTTAGGTAGTACAAAATTAATTATTTTAGTTGACTGAGGCCATGATTTCAAAAATGCAAGTCAGGCTTTAGTAGAGCTTTAGTTCTGTCTTTTCTGCATTGTTCTGGAATATAGGGGAAAATTATTAGCTTGTTTTCTATTTTACTCACTTTAAAATACAGTAATTCAGTAACATGACTTTAGTTTGACTATTTATAAAAGTCCACTGGTACCAGATCTAACAGTTTTCAGCAGTCAAACTATTGATCAGATGATAGAGAGAAACAAGAAATATTGGGAAAAAACCCACCATGAAACATTCTGATCGTATCCTCAAGTGATACGGTACGAATTAATTGGAACTGAGTGACCCTGCGGAAGATCTAGCCTAGTCTGGTTATTTGGCACATTAGTGACTTTTGTTGGATCTTTTGTGTTTGCAAAGAACCTGGAAAAAATGATTTAATCTGTAATACTAATACCTATAGGGTAACTTATATTCAGAAGCACAGTACGAAACAGTACTAACTTAGGATTTTAGATATAAACTGTGTCTAATGAAAGCAAGATCCCTCATCACAGACTGATCATAGAAGATATAAGTACATTTTTTTTCTGACTCCTCATAATATAAGAGGAGAAATGGAACCACATCCTATTAAACATAAATCAAGAAATGTTTCCTTTCTCTGTTCCTCAGAAAGTCCTCTCTGAAGATTTAAAGGAACCTCAAGTTGATCTGCTTATTTGCTTCCTTTGCAATACTCATCTCCCTTTGTTTCCCTTTTCATTTCCACCAGGCCCCTGAAAATGAGCAAATGCAGTTTATAGTGATTATTTTTACACCAGGTTAGAAGTAATCTATTATTCCTGAGATTAAATTAAAATCATTTTCTGGACTATGGCAAAGTATGGGTTGCTTTAATTTTACTTCTTTATTCAACAGCATGGTCTGGGAAAGAGAGTTTGACAGACACCTTACTTTGCAACTGCATAATGCTGCAATCTATATCAGATGGATAAAGCTTGTACAGTGACCTCCTGCAAGATATATGTCTCAGCTCAGCACTGAAAATGTTTCATTTGCATAGACATTTGCCTTATTGATTGCAGCAGAAAAGACAACAGATAATAAATGTGATAAAAGTCAGTGCTGCTCAAATGAATACTTGTTTTTACTCTGCATGAAAGCTCAGTAGGAGCTTCTGTGATAGGCTAGACTCAGAAAACATTTATGTCTCACAAGCATTTTGTAGAAAATCTGCATGAAGTGAGATAGAAAACCAAAGGAAGTCACAGCTTCATATTCATGACAGTGAGACAGCACTGTAATTTGAAAATGCTTCCAATAAAATGGGAATGTACTTTCTTTGATCTGACACCTTCAAAACACTTTTGGCTACTGTACTTTACAGATATCCTGTGGCATGCCACATGCATTTTTTTGGCATGTATCACAGTCTCAACAACTTCACATTTCCTGCAGGTTTTACAGCATTCAGGCAGATATGCATTACCCTATGCCTTGCTGTCTTTTATTACCTTATCTGGCAGTTAAAAAGGATGTCCTATGTCTGCACATATAACAGGCTTTGAATCTCAGATTCACATAAAAAATCTTGGAGGATATTGGATAAAATGTTTTTCTTTAATGGATGTTATCAGCCTTGTCTCTATGATTCTTAATGGCAGGAAAGTAACGTTTCTTAGAAACACACTTCTTAGGTGTTTTCTGTTGTAGCAATTCATAGTGCCAATTAAAGCCATAGAGGAATGGGATCGGCTTCATCTGTCCTCATTTAAGCATCTGAAAGTCAGATGCTTAAATATGAGCTAGTCAGCCTGACTCCCCTGTCAGCCAAGTAAGAAAAATATGTACCTCCTAAGCGTGATTTATTCTGAAGGAGTGTTTAAGGTAGATCCCTTGAATTGCCTGGATGCCTCTGGCATCAGACGTGAATGCAACTTTTTCAAGTCTGAAGTTAGTTCTGCTGAACCTGTCCTTGAATGCTGCTAGACTTAGATATCTGAAGACACCAGAAACTTCAGATGGTACAAGGGGTCATGTGAACACTCCTTGCCTACTTCATGTCAAATACAGTGGAGTTTAAACAGCTGATAAAGGTGACTTTATGCTGTGGTTAATTTTTTTTTTTTTCTGAAGGGGGATAAGGAGCTGTCACAGAGAGCTCTCACCACTGCTCTTGTGGGGCTGGTAACTGCAAATGGGTGCCTGCAAGTGGCAGTGGCTCAAGTGCTTGTCATTTAATGGCGATCTCAAAAGAATATTTTGTGGTAGGTGTGTTTGTGTGCGTGCATGCTTACATATAAGACACTGGAAGTTTAAGAGAGCAATGCCATAGAAAACAAGAACAGTATAAATTACATAAGTTGTCATGACAATACTAACTCAAGGAAGCTATTTCATGGTTATATGTTGGAACCCCCCAAAATGACCTTGATCAAGGTTAAAGGACATTGCTGCTTTCTCCTGTTTGCCCATACTGCCCCATGCCCTTTTCTATGAACTTGGGGACAGCCAGCACTCAGCTGCACTGAGGTCTACGGCACAGCTGCACGAAAGCACGGCAACTCCATAGTGCTGGCACTGAATTTGTTTCTTCAACACCAAACATCTGTCGTTCAATTTCATCATAAAAAGGAGGGTCAAAGCACACAGCTACAGAATAAAATCTCAAAAATCGCCTCATGCATGAAATCACAGGATAAATGGGGTAGCAGGACCAAGCATCTCATTGTTTTTCATGTCGTTGCATACACAACTCTGTGACTTTGGGGGTCACGAGGGGAATCCCAGGTGAGGTGTAGGCTCCCTGTGCTGCTGTGTACTTAGTCTCATGATGTGTCGTGGTGCTAGCATGTGCCCTCTGCCCTTAGCTCGAGAGGGAAATGAAACTCAACAAGATTTTACTGAGGGCTATCAATTTCTGATGGGGATGGATCCCACAACACCCAAGGTAAGAGATACACCTGAGGTGCAAACCATTCGGTGATAGCAGCTTTTTTGGGTGCTGCACCTGTTTCCAATGGACTGGTTTAAGTGCAGCTTTATTCTGGACAAAACTGTGGAATATGCATTACCTGTGAAAAATGGCAAACAGAAGATTTGCAAGTCTAAAGGGACAAGGGAAGCACAGTTCTCTCAGCTGGAATATGAAGGACCTGATCCAGGGCTAATTCCTGGGACACTTGGGAAGAATCCACTGGAGACCAGATTATGATCAAATTAACAAGTATATGAGTAGAGAGAGAGGAGTGCTGAATTCAGAAAATAAATCCAGGGTTTCTAAATTTCAGCCTAGTGTCTAAACCATCAGACTTATTCCTCCTTTCCAACTAAAAAAACTGGTTTCTGCAACTGAAAGTACATTTTATTGATACCTATGAGAAAAGTTGGTAACTTTCCAATACTTTTCCACTAAAAAAAATATCTGTGAACACAATTGATGTTTCATGCTTATTTTCTCAAGTTGTTTTATCCTTGAATATATGGCTGCTTTATGGTAAAGTAAGATATTAAATAACATGGGATCAAAGTCTTCACTATTTGTTCTGCATCAAGGGAGAATGCTATGCTGACATAAAAAGTAATCTTTATTTTTATACATCTGTCTATCTTACTGTTCTGCTTATACAACAGACTGTTGAAATGGAAATAGCACCAAGTCTAATGTTCAAAAGCAAAAATAAAGAAAAAGCAAAATATTTTTTTATTCTTATCAAGACCTGATAGCCTCCAAAGAGATACTGCTTTTTTGTGTGTTTTACGGGTTTCTCATTATTTTTTTCCTAGTTTGAGTTTTAGAAACTCAAGAGTTGAAGCCTGTGAAAATCTTCAGTTCTGTTTATATGTTTCCTTTAAAATTACTGTTAAAAAAGCCTGGGTTTAGATGTCACAATAATGAATAAATTAATTGTGGATTGCTATATAAATGTGAGAGCCATCACAACTATTTGGAATGTGATAAAAATCTTTGTTCTCTTCTTTGCAAACAGAAGATGCAACATGTATTATAGGTTCTATAGTGAGTATATTTAATATTGAGCTTCCTTGAGATTAAAGCAAAGTGTTATCTTTTTTGACATTAAGCACCATGATTAGTCCAAAAATAGTTTTCTTTAGAAGTAATCTGTTAGTATTTGTGTTAACATTAACATGTTAAAGTGAAGGGCAGTTAGATTTATTATTAGTAAATTAAAATACTGCTAAATGCACATTAATATTTTTCTTGGAACCTTATGTATTTTAAATATTCTGTAACATAATTATATAAAAGCAAATTCAGTTTTAATATGTCAGATAGTGTTATCATCTTACAGGCAGCCCTCCAAGGTTAATAATGTCAGGAAATATAAAGTGTTTTTGACTGTAAGATTAGACTTCTTATTTGGAAAAGGGCTTTAAATTTCATTTCAAAAGTAGATTTCATGCCCCATGAAATTTAAACTGTGACATTTAGAAAACATTCGCTTTATTATAATGTAGTGAAAAATTATAGTGTACATGCTTCTTGCTCAATTCATCAAGACTGCTTCCAGAAAGACCAGGAATCTTTTTGCAGGTAAAAAAATGTGAAATTCACTGAATAATCGATGCCACCAACTGTTCATCCTCAGGAGACAGATAGTTAGGCAGAAATAATTACTTCCTTAACTGTGTTCACTGGATTTTGAAAACAAAACCCTAAAATGTATTTGAAACTTGTTTATATTTAATGACACTTTCTCCTGAAATGGTTTAACTTCCATATAGAAATTCCAAAAAATATCTGATAAAAATTAAACAGGTAATGCTGGTAACTCTTTCTGTATCAATTGTTAAGATTGATTGAACTTGACTAGATAATGCTGTGATCCCATATGATCTTTTCAGGAAGTGGGGGTTGTCCTACGCAAGAAAGATATGTACTTAGACTTTTGCTTCGGGTTTATCTTTTGATCACAACTTTCAACAGAAAAAAAGAAAAAATAGGTTTACCATTTGATATTTGTTATCGCTCCCAAGATTATTTACCATAACCTTCAAATAGGTATATGCTGAAATGTATTCTGATTTATTATCAGACTGACTCCACAACTGTGAACTGGTTTACTTGCAAAGTTCAGATTAGGGCCAAATTATTCTTCAATCCCTGTAGTTGGGAACCCAAGACTGCAGGGCACACAGAGCTCACCTCTACTACAATCTAGAAGTAGTCAGTCCAGATGTGAATGAGGTAACATTTGTAGGAGAGACAGATATAGTCGGGCAAAATACTACCAATGGAATTGTTGTATTACTGATATTTTTGAGGAAGTGTAGAACACAGGATGTAACTGTATCTGTACGAGGCCATCACAAGTCCTTAGGAAAGAAGAATTACTGGAAAAGATGTAGGGCAGGATTGCTAGAATAGTCTAAGAGAATGGAAAGTCCATCTAAGAAGTAGTCATTCAAAGAACATATCTTGTTTAGCAGAGATTGAAAAGAAGACTGACTGCTATCTAAATATATGAGACATACTGGTGAGCAGGAAAACCTACTTAAACAATGGCTCAGAAACAGGGTTGAAAATTTCCATTTAATATGTTTAGAGTGGAGATTAGGAAGATTCTAATTATGAAAAGAGAACAGCCTTCCACTAAAAGTACTAGGAGCCAGCAGCTTGACTACTTTTAAGAGGATCTTGGTAAAGTAGCAATTGGATTATGTGATTTCAATACCAAGAGCACAGGAAGTCACTTCCTTCAAGGCTGGCTTGAAGGGTAAAAGTGGTAGAAAAGCGCCTGCTTTTGAATAAAGTTAAGATTGGTAAAAAAGAAATGGACAATATGAAACATGGCAATAATATTTTCCTATTAAAGATGGCAAGCATGAAATCTCTCATAAGGAAGCTAATGGGGGAAAGAAGCAAAAAGGACTGCCACTTACTCTTGAAAATAAGCAAGTGAAGCCCTCTAGCCCACTGGTCAGAATCTCTATAGGCATGTCTTGATGTTATTTGTTTCATAAGAAACAGACTTGAGTGTTAAAAATACTGAAGCAAAAGAAAGTGTTTTAGTTAGCTGCACTGCCATAGCCCGTCTCTGCAGAAGTGGAGAACTGTCCCCAGCAAAATTATGGCCAGTCCTCTGTGCAAACGGAGACCAGTGGAGGAGATGAGAGAAGATGCAGACTCAGAAAATTAGTTCAGCGGTCTATCTTCAAGTACCATTGCTAAAAAGAGATTTTTTTGGAAGGAGGAAAGAGACCAATTCACTGCTCTTCAGGTACCCTGGCTGTTCCTCATGTAGAGGTGGGTAGTAGAAGCAGCCAACCCTTACATTCCCTGGTTGCCCTGTTAACAATACATTTTTGTTAAGCATGTAGAAGCAATGCAGCTGTGACCTGTGATTCATTAGTGTTGTAGTTGGATGGATATATCTGAATCATACTGCTTCACTTAGCATCAGCCAGCAACTGTCCATTAATTTCATCAGTCAGCGACTGTGCCTCATGGACTGGTTACAATTAATGTTAAGTAAATGGTGTATAACAGCATGTATAAGCACTGACAGATGTTGTGGTTCTCACTGGGCTTTGTGTTTTTTAAGGAAACTGCTTATGCCTCAAAGAACTTTTTGATATAATGAGAAAAAATAAAAAGTGGACGAATAGATCTCTTCATCTTAAAGAGAAAGTTCAAGACCCAGAGCCGGTAAAGAACATAGATATTCAGATGCACCCTTCCCAACCTTTTGGTACAAGTGTTAGAAAAAGCAGATTGCTATGTCAGCCAATAAAAATGTGAAGATAAAGGCATGTTTGAAATCATCTTCCTCTCTTAGATACCTAACTACCACTGAGTTAAGGGCCATGTGAGACTGGATTCAGGTCTGGAACCGTTTGTTGTGCTCAAGAACGTATTTCTTCTAATCTGAGTAATAACTTCAGACTCCTCTTTTAAGACAGGTTTCTGATAGTGTTCTTACTTAGCTTTTTAATAATAATCCAGATTACTTAATTTAGTCAGAAATTTGGAGAAGGTGAGAACTGGAGAGTTGAATTCAGTGGTCTCCTCAGTGCGAAAGTATTTGAAGACACATCTTCCCTGATAGTGTGTTCAGTACCAGATTATAAATTAGTATGGAAATAACCACCTCTTCAGTTGAGCTGAAACATTGTGCAAAACAGAATTCAAGACTGGTAAGGCCCCAAAGGCAGAAGATGAGAGGACAAAGCAAGTGAGAATGAGGAAAAAGTCACAAGTTCATTGAATAAAATACAGAAACAGGAAGGTAGTGGATTGTCTGGCTACAGAAACTGCAGATCAAATGGGGGCAAATTGCTATACTGGTTTCTCTTGGAGGAAGCTTTAGGATTGTTGAGGAGCTTACAACTGATTTACTCTCTGGAAACAACCCTGTGTAATTTTGATAGAATCAGTTCAATGGAGCATGGTTGTTCTCCCACGTTCCCAAAGGAGGAAGGAATGTCCTGCCTGACAACTTTCTGCAGTTTTCTTCAGATTATGAAGTCAGATGTTATCAAGTGTAACAAAGAATCCAGAGGGTCTGAAAATAGGGATAATATTTACAGACATAAACCTTTAGTCAAGGAACAAGATCATATAAAATGAAAGTGACTATTAATTCCTAAGTACAGAAAAGCAGAAAAATTGCCAGTCTAATGTATGAAGTAGCAGGTAAACTGAAAGACTTTACTGGTAGGTGGAAAGATTGTCTATGTATTAACTGCCTGTTCCAGGTGAGGTGTCAAAGATTAAGGACCCAAATTTTCCATACAATTAGCAATTGATTATTTCCATTATTTATTTTTCATAATGGGTGGACAGTCATGATAGTTATCAAATCATTGCAAAATCTTCCATAAACGTAAAGGAAAGCTATTATAGGATCAAGAGAAAGTGCAAGAATGAATAGCTAGAGAAATCCAAGGAACACTACAACTACAGAGTGATTGAACAATCAAGACATAAGCATGCTTTATCAAAACAACTTTAATATCATTAGTTTTTTAATGTGTCTTGGATTTGAATCAGAAGAGTGAGAAAACCACAGCTGCTTAACAAAGTTGCTGAAGAAGAATGCAATCTTACACACTTGTTCTGACACAAGTTGTACCGGAGCCAGCACTGTAGGTTAAGACTTTCAGTGATCTAGGGTGCTTATAAAGCTTTAGTGAGAATAATCCTGATGGTATTGATTAACTCATGGCAAGATAAGATTTAGAAGTGCTAAAACTCTTTGCCAATATCATCAGTTTATTCAAAAGGAAGTCTAGCTTCCAATTGTCTGGATTTCATTTTCTTATACTGTATTATTCTCAAGTTATTGAACAAATGTTTTGTGAGGATGTATTTCTCTAGATATGAAATGCCATTACATAGATTACATTACACTGCATAATGGCCATTACAGGAACTACCCTGAATATTTGATTTCTACATCCCAATTTTCCAGGTGCTTTCACAAAAATCACAAATTCAATAATTTTAAAATATTAATATTCTACCCTAACTACATAAAATTGTGATGCATTTACCATTCCTGTATAAATGTTTGATTTTTAATTTTTAATCACAATCAAATGTAATCCAGCATAATCTAACGTTATACCATTGTTCCATATGTTGCTGTTTGGAAAGTCACTAAATTGAAACATTTTACCTCTCTTGTTTTTGTCTTGTCACCATTTCAGATTTCTTAGTTGGTTTTATTTTTTTATTAGTGTTGTACATTCAGTAAGTTTGATATAGAATATTCAGACTAGATATCTTATGCACAGAGGCAAAGAGATTAAATGTCTCTCTATTACTGTTATATGTTAATGATAACCTTGCCGTTATCTCTCTGAACATCTGTTATTTACTTGCTCTTGATAAATGCATTTTGTCTTTGTTAAGCATCAACATTTTAGTTGTACATTGTTTCCATGGCATGACCTTTATCTGGTATAATTTTCAACAGTTTTTTCTAACATCCTAAAAATTTGTCTTCTATGGACTTGCTATGGACTTCTTATCGACTACAGAAGCAGCCAGCTAAAGCATAGAGCACAAGAGCAATTTCAAGTCCTCAGCTGGAGAGTGATTTGTTTTATTTAAAATACGAAGAATTTTACCAAATATTAATTTAAGAGTGTGGAACAACACAGACAGTTTCTACCTGTGTGTTCTACATACTGTCTTGGAAAAAAAGGACAGAGATGTGTCACAACAGATATAACACATCCAGCCCCAATCTCACAGATATCCTTAACTGAGTTTTGTGTTCAAGCAAGCTGCTTTGCAGCCAACAAAATGATATATTTTTTTCAGCAATGTGTTCTCTGAGTACTAGCTGAGGTTTCTGTTGCTTTTTTGGTCTATGTATTTCTCATTTTATTACGTTTTCACTCTTGATAGAAAAAAATGACTGTCCTTATCACTTTGGGAAATTAATTCTTTTTAAGCATAGATTAATAAAATATTGGCAAAAAGTCATTATTATGTATATATGACTGAAATGAACAAAAATAATTTTATTCCTCTAGACCTTTTAAAGCTTCAGCATTATTGGCTGTCTCAGTCTCATTGATTTTCCTCATGTAAGCATATGGGGGTTTTTGTAAGTAATGAAATGCTAGGGTTCAGTGTAGTGCATCTTTCATTAAATCTGCAGTGATGAAATCTGTTTAATAACGCGTATGACATTCTTTTCCCCTCCCCCAACTTTCATTTGGGATAGAGATGTAATTGAATTCTTTTTCTTTCATATTTTCCATAGACAGTTAGTAAAATCCGTGATATTTTTAGGACACTGTGAAATTCTACTTTCTTGTCAAGATAGAACCTTGCTTTTTTATATATATGTATTTGCTGCTAGCAAATATAAAAAAAAGATTAGCAAAGATACCTGCTAAAACATCAGATTAGTAGCCACAACTAACCAAAGAATAAAACAAAAACAAAAGGAAAATCATTGTAAAAACCCCACAGGCTCAGTCCTCAATCCTAAAAATACTTACACTTATGCATACTTTTATATTAAAGAATAATCTCTTTGAAGTTCATGGGATCATTGTTGTAAATAAAATGGAAGCTTTGCTTACAATCTACAGCGAAATGATGAACTGTGGCTACAGTTTCAGTTATATCTCATGAAAAATAAATAATTTTGTAAGCTCTTATCTTTGTAATAATGGGTAATAATCTTTTTTTATTGAGTGCTTGGAATATAAACAGTATTATGTTAAAATATTCAAGTTGAATTTATAAAGCAAGATTCTGAATCTTGGTCAGTACTTTAGATCATTAATCATGTGTTATAGAGAACTGGAACTGAAAAGAGTGGAGACAATTGCCCTTTGCACTGCATACACAAAATGTATTGGTTCAGAGACAATATTTTGTTGGGTAAAATACTTGAGATCAAACTGTAGTTTTGCCTAGGATATTGATGAATTGCAGGTAAAATTTAAAAAGCCTTTTTCAAGGAATAACTAAAGCAAACTGTCTCTTTAAATACTGATCTTATTGACTTATTAAGCCTGACACTCTCTTGACAGTATAGTTAACTTTATTCCTTCAGGTAACGATGCTCTGCTTGTAGATTACTTCAGTGCTGTCCTATGTTAAAACTTTTCTGTCCATTTAAAATTCTGGATGAAGCTCATAAAAACAAAGCCAGTTTCTACACTTTCTTTCCTTCTATCAAATAGTGAAGAGTTTTATATTTCAGCTATTCATTGACACTTTAAATTTTCAAAGCCACTGTAATTCTATACCGTAGCGAGTTACTACCCAGCTCTGATGGGGGTAGTGTAGGGATCCAGTTCTTCAGCTTCCTCTAGTTTGAATCAACTTATTTTTCAGTATCTTCAAATACAGATCCTGTGGTCTCCTTTTCTACTAGTTACAAAATCACTGAAATGATACAGGTCTGAAAAAACTGGACTTGTAAACTGGTGTACACTGAAAGGAAGGAAAAACACATGGCTTAATCCTAGAAAGAACAGCTGTTGTGGGACAGTGGTTTTAAAAGGAAAGAAAGGCACTGTGATACAGCACAGCTGAAACATTAAAGAGATTGTTTACAAGTGTTCTTCAGCTCCATAAACTGTTAATAAGGCAAATAGTTACCTTTCTGATCTGCCCTCCACAGAGTATGTGTGTGTTACTAAAGAGTGGTCAGGGAGAGGACCCATGACTGCCCTTGCTGCTTAAATATTAGCTTGCTCCCTGGCTCTAGGCTGGGCTGGCTCCATCCAAGATAAAACTTGTCTACAGGGATCTAAAGCTAAACAACGTGGATACAAATCTGTTGATGCCACTTTGCTTAGGATCATCCCTTGCTCTTTTACTACTTATCACTGTAGGTAGTATGTCCTCACATGCATGAAATGCCCCTTTGTACAAATCTGATAGTGCTGGAGGCTCTTCCAGATGAAAACTTGTGTGACTTGCAGACATCCCAGCACTGATGGGATGATACAAGGACAGACCAGTAGACACTCGTAAGCAGAGGGCTCCACTGGGAAGCATGGACATACCTAAGTCTGTCTTCTCCAAATGGTAAGGTCTCGGGTACAAGGGGTGAGGGCAAGTATTCAGTCATCCACCCTCTTCCTTATTGCATGCTCGAGGCCTGAGATCAAACAAGTCTGCAAATGCATGTAATATTGTATGGACCTATTCTCTGTATCCTCTCTGTCCTGGTTTCAGCTGGGATAGAGTTAACTGTCTTCCTAGTAGCTGGTACAGTGCTATGTTTTGAGTTCAGTATGTGAAGAAAGTTGATAACACTGATGTTTTCAGTTGTTGCTCAGTAGTGTTTAGACTAATGTCAAGGATTTTTCAGCTTCTCATGCCCAGCCAGTGAGAAAGCTGGAGGGGCACAAGAAGTTGGCACAGGACACAGCCAGGGCACCTGACCCAAACTGGCCAACGGTGTATTCCATACCATGTGACGTCCCATCCAGTATAGGAACGGGGAAGTGGGGGCAGGGATTCGCCGCTCAGGGACTGGCGGGGTGTCGGTCGGCGGGTGGTGAGCAATTGCACTGCGCATCATTTGTACATTCCAATCCTTTCATTATTTCTGTTGTCATTTTATTAGTGTTATCATTATCATTATTAGTTTCTTCTTTTTCTGTTCTATTAAACCGTTCTTATCTCAACCCACAGGTTTTGCTTCTTTTCCTGATTTTCTCCCCCATCCCACTGGGTGGGGGGGAGTGAGTGAGCGGCTGCGTGGTGTTTAGTTGCTGGCTGGGGTTAAACCACGACACTCTCTTTAAGATGTTATATCCCTGTTACCCACAAAATGGCAGCTGTACCTCTTAAAAGTGGACTCCTAGAAACGTAGCGCATCTGAAGGAAGGAGCATTTATGTTGCATGTATCTATACACTATAATCTTGGTTCATTCCTTTGTAATAGTCAGTGCATACATGTTTGTTCAAAAATGAGTGTAAATACTTTGAAAACATTTTGTAATATTTAAGAAGTCTTCTCTGTAATGTTCTGGTGTTAGTACATAATAGCCCTGACTAAGGTTCAGAGTAATTTCAACTGTTTTCAGAATTTTGCCACCACTAGAACAGGCCAATCCCACATTTTTTTCCTATACAGCCTTTTCTCTTAACTGTCTGAACAGTTATTATAGCAGCCTCAGCTCTTATATTACCCTCTTTATTCCCTACTGTTACTTTTCCTTTCCAGTAAGCTCTCTTCAGAGATAAGTAGATATATGAATAGTACTTACAATTCAGCCTCTTTTAGAAGAACATTTCATTAATTTCTCTTTATTTGTATCTACTCGTGCCATTTGTGCACTCTACTATTGTGCACTCTAGTCTTGTTTGCTTTATTACTCCTCTGAAATATCACTCTGCAGGCTTTGGAGATTTCTTCTTTCTCCAGTGTGATGCAAGGCCACTTGGTATGCATTCCTTTTCCTTGCCCTTGGGTTTTTTTAATCTTGCTTTTTTTCCCTACATATAAGCAAGCCACTTATCTGAAAAGTCTGAATGTATTTTGTCTGAACACAATACGTGCTCTAACAGTTATATCTTCCTTATACTCTGAAGAAACAATGAAAAGAAATAATCTGGTTAAAAAAGGAAGGAAAGAAAAACAGTCTATCTCTATGTGTAGGAGAAACAGCATGGTTAAAATATTCTGAAAAAAATAAAATCACAATTCTGATATTTTAACCTGAAACTCTTACATTTTGTTGGACTCAAAATGAGAAGACCCATTACTAAGACATTTAAAGTTCTGCAGTTTTTACTGTTTTATTTTACAGACTTTGTAGGAATGGCACAGAAATTATCAGCATTTACATGTATCCCAGATTATTTTTTGCTAGCAATGAATCTAACTTACACTTTATTTCTAGTTTAGGTAAAATTTGATTGGAGAGATAGAAGAGGAACCAGGTGGAGGAACCACCTCTCATACAAATGCTTTAACAAGTCCATGTTAGCCATATTATATTGAGTATAATTTGAACTCTTGCTCCTTTTCCACACCAGCATTGATTTAAATGCCTTCTGCTGCAGTTTTCTTCTTAGAACGTACCACAGTTGAATGACATACTTTGGAAGCTTTGTGGGACATCCCACTGGTACTGATTGAACTGGATGGATACAAGTTCAAATTCCCATAAAGCTTAACAATGGATTTTTAAAGAATCCAGTCACTTTCAGAAAGCTTTCCAATACAGAGGACACTTGTAATAGGCATCTTATGTGCTGGCCAGAAAGCCCACTCAAAAACTCCAGTAAAATTCTGTCTCACCAGTTATTTATTGTCAACAGAAGGAAGACAAGGCGAAAATCCATCTCTGTTCCAGAAATTTATTCTGAAGTATTGTTTGCTTTGAAAGTCCAGACCCCCCAATTTCTTGTCATCCAGTGTCATCTAGAGCATTGTCTTTCACTGATTCTTGTTTAAGACAGCTTTTTTTATAGTCAAGCCACATAAACCCAGAGTCAAAAACCAGGTATATCACAGAATCACAGTATGGTTGAAGTTGGAAGGGGCCTCTGGAGGTAATTTGGTCCAACCCTCCTGCTCAAGCAGGGCCACAAATCCATATACTTGGATTTCAACTTTTGGATGAAATGTGTGGAAATAAGGAACTTTGTTGGACCTTGGTCCAATACAGTCACTGCCTTTCAGATCCTGTGTTTAGCTCTCTATATTGTGCTTCATTACTTTGCATTTAGGTGTCCTTTGGATCAGGAGAGGTTCTGAATTGATCCTAAGTTCTAAACCTTGGAAAACAATGGAACAAAACAGTGGCAGTTCATAAGACGCAAGAAACAACAAAAGATTATTCCTAGATAGAGGGAAGGTTTTCACACTCTTACTGCCAAATGGAAACTGCTTTTCTTGGGAGGAATTTAGTTTCCCCATGCCATCTTAAGAAGGCACTGCTGTCAATGGACAGGAAAGATGGTTAGAAGAAATGGGACCAGATCAGGCTTCAACATCTTCATGAGGAATCTGGAATGATAAAAGAGTGAAGAAGGTGAGGTGGAGGGATGTTTTGAAAGACAGTATGTATGGCTTCTGTGAAAAGCTACAGCTTATATCAGTATTTATTAAATAGAAGTGACTTTTTTGATTTTTGGGGGATGTGATGTACTTCTAAGCACTTGGTTATTGGTAGGCATAGTAGGATATCCTACCATAGGATGGTTTTCATCTTCTTTGAGGTTATAGCAGAATAGGTGGAAGGCCAAATAAATTGCTCCAAAATGCTAGCATTTTGATTTAATACAAGCCATCTCAAGCAATAGTGCAGGTGACCTGCTTGTGCAGTACTGGTTGCCCTCATAGGCTATTGCTCTGGTTTAACCGAGCAATTCCTGTCCTTTGGCAAAGCAGCTTGACTGTTTATAATTAATTGTTGCTGTATGCTAGCACTTTAAATGCCAACACTAGTTGTGCTTAATGAAGTAGATGAAAATGAAAACGAAATGGGTAGTTCCTTGTCAGAGGAGGAAAAAATACAAAGACGACATTCAGTCTAGAGGAACTGTGTATGAATATAGACAAAAGAAAGCAAATGTTGTAATTTGTGAAAGCGGATAAAAGAAACATAAAGAATAAATCAAAAGAGCCGTGGTGTTCCTCAGCTGGAAAGGAAGCCATTCTAGTCAATATGGCCAAACTGTTATTGACATATGTGCTACTTGCTAATGTTGGAAAGCAAGCTGAGATAAAGCAGAGAGATGTTAGAGGAAGACATTCTAGAGAAGTCTGAGGTAAGAAGTTAATAATGAGAAGTCTTCTGGGAACACTAAATAAAGAGGAAAAAACGTTGCATACTACTTTAAGCTGGGCTAATGCAAAGACTTAATTTTTTCAAATCTCAAGGACAATTACTGCAGAAGGAAAAGCATTTGGTGATAAAGGCCTGAATAGTGATAAAGAATGCTTTTAGAGTATGCAGAATCTGTACATTAACATTTGAAAAATAAGGATGCACTTTTAAGAGGGGTAAAATCTAGTAATGATACTATGTGTCATCAGATATCCCATCTCCTAAAAAACCTAACAGAGCAACTAAACTCAAAGGCCATTTCTACCGCAGCTGTCAGCCTAGCATGTGATGAATCAACATATATTAGATCTGTAGATCAGCTCTTTTGGAATTTGTTGTGTCGGTCCTAATAGCTTTGAAAGCTCAAAAGATCTATTGTCTTTTCAAACACTGCATGTTAGAACCTGTATAGAAGATATATTAATTTCTGTCCATTTGGTTTGTAGTGAAGGGAACATCCAGCCAATCCCCACAGTAACTTTAAATCCAGATGGACCTTACAGTCTCCCTGAAAAACTTTTTGCACCTTACTTTTGTTTCACTGCTGCATGGATTTATATGGGCTCAGTTTACCACGCTTATAGAGGGTGGGTCTGAGTCTGTATCCAATCTGTCCGTCTGGTTATGTCCCATGAATAGTACCAAGCCTTTGGTTTAGCCTGAAAACTTTACTAGATCAGCAAGAATTGTATTAGCTTTGGCATAAGAACTTTATTGTCTTTCCTAGTTGGAATAGGGCAGCTCTTACCAGCTTCTTTTTGTGACTTCAACCAAACCTTTGCTGACTATGTCTATGTTAAAAAATAAAACAGGGCCAGAAGATGGTCTTCAGCACTAACCTGTGATTGTTTTGACTACTTAATTCTTAGTGTCATCACTGGTACAGTTTTGGCTGTGCCAAACAGGGTTCTCTCAAATTTTGTCTGAGCACAAATCGAAGAGAGTAGATGCCAAGGAACACTCCCAAAAGGCATTATGGACAACACTGCTCCATGTTTGGGTCCTCTGCTCTGTTTAGTTCTCTAGCACTATCTCAGCAGGCTTTGAATCCTCAAACTCCCCCGTATATTTTTATGTTACGCTACAGATCTTCAATGTATGCATCATGTAATCCTAGAGTCAGCTGTAGAATTTTTTCCAGAGATTTTGAACTGATAAAAAGAGATAATAAGTAACAACCGGGTCTCCTTGCCAGCAATGCACAACATAGGGCCTAGAAAAGATGTGTAGCCAAGTGCTATGCTGTGCAGAGGTGGCTGTGCCACGCCACTTGGCCTCAGGGCCAGACAATGGTTCCTTGTTCTGCTTAGTTTACTAATATCGATGTGCCAATGTCTGCTGGGCACCTAAATGAGCATTTGTTGTGTGCCAGCTCTCTGAAGTGGAAAAAAAGTGTTCAGCAAGATCCCAGGTAACTTCTTACTGCAAAACAGATGCATTTTGTGTTGTCCCTTTCTGATTTTCCTTTCTGGCACCTATAAGACACCACTGCAGTTTCTGGCACTGTGTAGGATAATCTTTCCTGCCACCCCCCCTACCTTCCCTCCTGATGTCATTTACTATCAACCATAAATAATTGGTGTTTTCAGTTTAAAAAAGTTTAAGATAAACTATAACAGAACAGGTACACAGTCTGACACATGCAATCAACTGTCCTCATGGAGGGCTCCATCTTTTCTGGAGGCTCTAAGGCCTTCGGTTACTACTCTGCTACCCATTTAGCAAGAAGCACCAGATTGAACTCTCCAGTCCTAAACACTTCACAGGCTTCATCAACAGTCTTGGAGGAGGGGACAGAAATCTAGATGCAGTTTTCCACACAGATGCATAGCCCATATTATTGGTGAAAGTAGCAGTCTTGTATTTCATTTCAGTCACCTTTTAGCTCAATAAATCATCACCTGTACACAAAGTCAATGTTGTGGTTTAACCCCAGCTGATAACTAAGCCCCACAGAGCTGTTCACTCACTCTCCCCCAGTGGGATGGGGAAGAGAACTGGAAGGCTAAAAGTGCAAACACACAACACACGTGGGTTGAGATAAAGACAGTTTAACAGGGAAAGCAAAAGCTGCACAAGCAAGCAAAACAAAACAAGGAATTCATTCACCACTTCCCATCAGCAGGCAGGTGTTCAGCCATCTCCAGGAAAGCAGGGCTCCATCATGTGTAACAGTCAGCTGGGAAGACAGATTCCCCCTTTCTCCTTCTTCCTACCCAGCTTTTATTGCTGAGCATGATGTCATATAGTATGGGATATCTTTCTGGTCAGTTGGGGTCAGCTGTCCCGGCTGTGTCCCTTCCCAACTCCTTGTGCCCCCCCAGCCTGCTCGCTGGTGGGGTGAGAAGCAGAAAAGCCCTTGGCTCCGTGTAAGCCCTGCTCAGCAGTAACAAAAACATCCCTGTGCTATCAACACTGTTTCCAGCACAAATCCAAAACATAGCCCAGTACTAGCTACTATGAACAAAATTAACTCTATCCCTGCCAAAACCAGAACAGTGAATCAGCTATCCCACTAAATCTGAATGCCTGATAGCTGGGGCAAGCTCCTAGGAAATGGGAGGCAGAAGCATCAGTCTTCTGAAGCGGTAAAGCAATTTAAACACTGTCTACAGCATGCTGGATTCCATAAAATACCTTCCAGATTGAGCTTCTTGGGGAACTTAGAAGTAGACTCAATTTGTGGAGAACAACAGATCTTACAAAAGAAATATATGTGAAGACTGCAGGCTTGCAGAGAAAAAAAGACTGGGTTTTGGGCATCTTTAATATAGAATTAGGTACCTGAAGGTTTAGCTAGGGGTCTGAGGATTTAAATCGCACTACGATCACATTATAACCTTGCTTAAATTCTGGTTAAGGGGCTAAACCTAAGAAAACATTTAGATACCTAAGTTCCTTTATAAGCATGAACAATAACATGACAGGCTGAAAGGGTATTCAAAGATAAAGGCAAAGATAACCTCTATTGTTGTTTCACACTGAAGAATGCAAAGACTATGAAAATTAACCAGATAATATTTGTGGAGCATTTGGTTTAGGCTAAAATTCAGTAATGCACACTGAACTCCCAGGACTACAGTCTTATTTATAGGTAAAGAAGAATGAACTAGACTGGCAATGCATTTTCATGAAAAGAAAAAAAAAAAAAAAGAATTCAGGAGCTATTCATGAGGGAGCAGGGATTTTAAATTTGTGTGTACTGCTAGAAGTAAGTTATGGAGCCATCACTATGTAATTAACATTTACCAGTAGCAAAGTTGTTCAGGGCAATTAGTTAACAAGGAAATAAAAGTGCATGGATGAACAAATTAGTGGCCTAGCTTTTCTGAGCCATACATCCAATCACTGTGGGAAATTTAAATGCCAAAGTGGTTTCCTTCTTGGCTTTAGCTCCTTTCTCATGTCTGTGTTATTGGTAAATGCTCCACTCCTAATCATTGTTTTGTAACTTCAGTAGAGGTAGTGCTAATAGGAGAGATTAAACATATCTTAGAAAGTTAATACACATAAAAGAACTGTATAATTTTCTTCTGAGAATTCATTATTTGAGTTACCCAAATCTTGAATGGTAAATAGCATTTCTAGCAGAATAATATTTCTATAGCGTAATAGGAGATGCACCAGAGGACAAAAAAGTTAATAACTATTATCTTTTAATTCATAAATCTGAACTAAATAGAGATTTGTTCTCGTGAAGCTCACATTGGCTGTAGGTAATAGCTAGTCTAGATAGATTATAATTTTACACTTTATTTTCTTGTTCTTAGATTTTGAATAGGTTATTTATCCTTGTCTGTGTACTTACAAGACCATCACATGATCTTCTATTTTACTTACAGAACAATAATAGAAAAAAACAACAACAACAAAACCACTAGAGCTTTTAACTTGTAGAATATCAAGGACAAGATTCTGACGTCCTTACTCATAAGAAACTACATTTAATTTTGTGGGTATTTCCCCTGATTTCAAAAGGGAGTGAGGGAAATTAGATTTCATGCAATTATGAAAATATGAGTCCTGGATACCAGCATGCTATGAATACTATAATACCAAAGGCAGGCATAATAAACTTTCTTCCGAAGTCTCAGAAGACTATGGAAAAATTCCCACAGGTTTCAGTAAGAGCTGGATTAAGTCCCCAAATAAGGAGGCAAAAAAATGCACAAAAAGGCAAAAAAATGCTCTCCTCTTTCTCTTGTGTCAGTGCGTTATCTGTTAGATTCACAGTGATTTCCATTTACTACAGCTTGCTTGCAGATCTATTTGACCGAGGTTTGTAAAGTGTAACATTGTGTGTGAACCAATGACAAAATTCAAGGAGAACTGCATAATTCTACATTGTTCTTTGGAGATCAATTCCCCAGCAGACAATCTAATATAGACCTCCAAAATTTTGAATATTAGACGGTGTCTGAAAATCACTGGAGATTTAAATGGTATTGCAAAACTTCATACAGTTTCATAGGATCACCTCTCTTTGGACAAATGCTAGGAAAAAAAATCTTTAGTCCAATGCTACAAGGCAGAACAAATGCCCTTTGACCAATTTTTCAAAGCTACCAAGGAAAAAAACCCTGAAAATTTTTCTTATTCACAAGACCAAATTAAAATTTACAAAAAAAAAAGAAAAAAAATTTTTAGCACAGTAAATCAGATTTTGAATTGTGCCTGTGAAAAGTTTCTCTCTAGATTGCACGGAAAGAACAGGGTAGGTTTTTCTGTTGTTTTTAAAGCATATGTTGGGAACTTAGAAATGATGAAATAGATTTTGTCTTTATCATAAAATAAGACACTATCTTACAGAGAATAAATATATAGGGCTTAAACACCACATTTTTTTTTTTTCCCCCAAACTATGGTTTTATGCCATTTATTCTTAATGGCAATATAGAATGTTATGATTTATGTACTCTATTCCAGGAAAAAAAAAATACTGAAGAAAAATTCTGTTTTGCTGAGAGGCAGTTAAGGAAAATTGCAATTTTGTCAGTTGTTCCAGTTGTTTATGTTACTCTCAGTTAATCTTGTATTATTCGTAAAGGGCTCAAAACAAGATTTAAATAAAAAAATATGTTTACTAAAATCTATTGAATCCCTTTTGTGATCTGTTATTTCATGTCTTCTCTCTTCTGTTGTTACACAGTCTATATGTTTAGACTCCTAAGTGATTTTTTTAAACAATATTTCCATTACATATACCTTGTACAATATCTATGTCAGACAGAAAATTCATTGTTTCTGAGCATATTGTCAGCATGTTCCTGCATGTATATAAAAATCTTAACAACTTTGAACACCATGCTACTTATATTCTGCTTGATTCCTTACACATATGCTTTCATTTCATAGCTGGAATTTAACTGTTGCTTAGTCTGCTATCTGCATCATTGAGGACTGCAGTCATTCCTTAATGTCATAGAATCATAGAATCATTTAGGTTGGAAAAGACCTTCAAGATCATCGAGTCCAACCATCAACCCTCCCACTAAACCATGTCCTGAAGTACTCCGTCTACTCGCTTTTTGAATACCTCCAGGGATGGTGACTCAACCACTTCCCTGGGCAGCCTATTCCAATGCCTGACAACCCTCTCAGTAAAAAAATTTTTCCTAATATCTAACCTAAATCTCCCTTGCCGCAACTTAAGGCCATTTCCTCTCATCCTATCTCCAGCCACCTGACAGAACAGACCAGCACCCACCTCACTACAACCCCCCTTCAGGTAGTCCACCCTGTGAATTTACAAAAAAAAAGATGATACATGTTATATAAGTGTTTAGAGGAGATCAGCATCATCCTTTAGGTCTTATTCTGATTGCCAATAAATATACATTTTTTTCTCCCAAATAAATGCGTGGAGATCATTTTAGAATTGTGTTGTGAATGTTCTCATAGCAATAGTCCCTAAAAGCTGTATCCATAATCTAGATAACATATTATGTTTATCAGTACATACCGTGGTAAAGGCTGCAGAGGATGCGTCTGATGACAGTGGGGGTTCTGTGCGCTCCCCCACTAGCACCCAGGCTGCACATGCCAGCCGGGGTGAGTTAAGGGCTCCCAGACCCCTCACTGTCCCTGGCACCCCAGCGTTAGGATGGTACCAGGGTCCTCTCTGGCCCGCCCACACAGGTTTCCTCCCGGTGAAAGCAAGGCGGATGCACGTGGTTTCTCAACATCTGAAACATATGCACGGGGATTTCGTGCGACAGTTTCTATGGGCGGCTTGTGTTCATCTGCAGCAGTAGCCAGGAGTCAGGAAGGGTAACCGAGGGCACTCTAGATGATGCTAACGGCCTGTGCTTATGCAGCTCCCTTGGACCCTTTCTCTCAAGATGGTCACCTCTATCAGTTTCCATTTTACTGCTTTTAGGGTGGGATTCAGTTGCTTATGCATGGCACTTGGTGCCATTTGAGATGCATGAAGTACCTCACCTGGCCTCCAGCTGCCACCCAGAAGACTGGGAACCCCTGTAAACTATCTGCTTTACCTGCCAGGTTTGTGCAGGCATCTCGGACACCCCAATGCATCCCAGGCGGGACTAAGGGTCCCTGTCCGAACAACTGAATTGAACCACGGATCTCCACTGATTGCTGTGAGTGCCTATAGGTAGATATTCCTATCTGGGTATTTACATTTAGGTGTCTTAATCTCAAGCACATTCCACCTGAGTTCTACACACATGTGAAGAAACAATAACCTAAAATAGTTGGCATATTAAGGAGAAGGTAGTCTATCCTAGGCTAAGGGAATATTGCTGAAATGAAACATATTTTATCTAATATAAATAATGCAAAACGTAGAGAGAAAAAAAGGCAAACTCCTGTGTGAACTGTGTGTTTCTCTTTATTATTATTTGCTAATACTATGAAGTCACATTATGATCAGGCTTTGCCAGCATTGCAACTGCAAACACTAAACCTCGTCCTGGAATAATTATATTGGGACGTACTCAGGATGCGTGTTACAAGTGCAACATGGAGCGAAGAGCCTGCAGAGTGATGCTGATAATCTTTTGTTACCCAGGTAGCACAGCTACAAGGGATCAAATTAAGTTTGATACTATTGCATGGTGTCTCCACTCCATGTTTCCTACATCTATGAAATTTGGGTTTGCATTGCTGCACATGTGCATCTATCAAGGGTTCGCTAATGCTGAGTAGGTACATTCTGAATAATTGTCTGATAGGTCGACACACCACTACTAAGTGACTTTTGTGGAGTGAAGATTTATGTAACGAAAATGAGGGTACCCAAATCTGGCGTCATATGTATGTCTTGTAAGAGGACCATTATACTTCAGTATGTTTAATAAATTGTAAGATTAATTTGCAGTCTGTATGTCCCACTTTTTCTATGTAATCTTTTGGGTGGCTAAAAGCTTGATGTTCCTTGAATTTGATGAATGCTTAGCCAAGAATACTGCAACTACTATTACACTATGTATATGTTTCCTTTCATGTATTCCATATAGATAAACTACAGATGTCTTTTAACCCATGCTCTATTTTTTTACTTCTGGTGAACTTCCAGAATGAATTTATGGCTAGTAAGAAATGCAAAAATAAAATTCAAACCACATAGTAAATAAAATGTAATGACTTGAGATGTACTAACTGCTCTCAGCCTGTAACAGATTACCATAATAAATCAGTGGCCTTATTCAAGCTGAGGATGCTCCATTCTGAAAGAGATATTGTTGCTGGCAGGTATTTTTAATAATGTTTTAGGACGGTGAGGTAGGATATTGGTGTGATGTAGTAAAGCTGCATGGAATCTTATGTTTCAGCAGTGCAAAGAAGTTGTAGGTGTGGATGGGTAGCATTTCTGTAAGTATTCTGGTTCTGCTCTAATAATACTATCTTCTTAAATTACTTTGCTGGATTAAAACTATGTTGTAAATTCTGTATGTTGATGAAAAACCTTTTGAATGCTTTTCCAGATGTTAAAGGTACCAGATTAGATTGTTTCCCTTCAGTTTCACCTTTAGTTTGCTGAGAGAATAGATTTGCAAAAATTTACATAAATTTGCAAAGCCAAAGCATAAATGTAAGCTTATATATGTGCTCATTGCACAATTTTGTACATATCAGCCCTTATCTTGGCAGACACTGGGGATTTGAGCTGGAGACTTCTAGAGGCAGTAGTACGGGTTTCTGTGATACAGACCAAATCATTTACTAAATCAGATCTGTAGCCATACCCTATGAAAAGCTGTATAGAAGGGTACAAATCAAAATTGTACACCTATAATCTAAACACACCCCCCCCCCCCAAAAGCTGTGCTTGAGTGAAGACTCCCAGTGTGGGGTTCAGCTACATCCTTTAAAAACCTGACTGTGGCACTCTCGGTCTGGAGTTGAAATGCATCCCAGACTCTAGTTTCTGACAGAGATTAAAAACCTAAAATTTGCACCTATGTTCATGGTCCTATTTTGATATCAATGATGATATTTTTTCATTTAGATTTTACCATTTGTCAGTGTTATAGCTGTCTAACAATATCTTTCTATTATTTTTTATTTAAAAATTATCCACTAATCATCTGCTTTGAGTAAAATTAAAAATCATCAATATGTTTTTCTTATTTTCCTGGTTTTCTGATTGTTATGGAACATTTGTGAGAGCTTTTTTTAAGCCCTTTATTTTTTCTGTCCTGTACACAAGTAATTTATTTAATCTATTCTGTATGAATTTTTTTTTTGCAAATCATCTGTGCTTTAGCATTTATAAAAGAAGGAGTTGGAGCTTGCCATGAAAAGCATGTTTTCTTCAGGTTTCACAGAAAAGAAGTTCAGAGATAAGTTCCTGGTAGATCTAAAAGATTTGCTTTTAAGTCTAGTGTGAAGCTAGTGGCACTGTAGTATAGACATTAATAGTTGCTTGCTTAGTGCAAGTACTACATCTGCCTCGAAACCTTAATTTCTTTTCCTTCAAACCTTTTAAAAATGCGCCAATTGATTGGATGGGCTTCATTAAAGAAAAAAAATTACCTAACATAGAGAACTTTAATGGGGTATTGCTGTCGTTGAAGGCTTTGCAAAACCCTCTATTTGAAAAATGTTTGCTATAACACAGAGCAATACTCTAAGATTACCTCCCACAGATGGCTGAATAATCCATTTCACTGATGATGATGATTTATCAGCATATCTTTAGCCAATTGGCTAAGGTTTTCTCCCTTTGCACAAAGAGTGTTTTGTACTTAAAATCTATAAAATCATAAAGCATTGCCTATCTATCTGATCCATTAGGTACACCAAAATAATTTAATTAAACAAAGAGCCTGCAGACTGTTATGAATGTATACATATGTGCAATAGCACATTAAGTAATGATAATGTAAAAAAAAAATCACATAGCTTCTAACAAACATCTTTTTGTAAAATTATTGTGTTTCCTTCAACTTGAGCTTTTTCATGTTTTAAGGCATATGTTTATGTTGTGGCATGTCTATCCACAAATGTTCAAAGAGGGGACTTCAAAGCCACTATCTCTATCATTATACATATTACTAAGCTGAAAAACTTACAGCCACCGTACTCTCAGTGGCTTAACTTCAGTTGCAGAGGCAGCATTTCAAGTTCTAACTACATGAGCTATTCAAGAAGTTTTGCTTGCAAGACTACACAAAATATAATGAATATTATGGCATGTGGATATAAATGGATGGGAAAATTATTTTTATGGATGCAGAAAAAAGGCTGACTACAACATGCATAACCCTGCAGTGGTGATGATGTTTCTGAAAACACTAAAACCTAGTGGAGGCAGAAGATCATGGAGCACCTTCAAAGAGAACTTGCTGAACCTGAAAATATTGTCAGCCATATTTATTGTGTTGCATAAAAAGGAACCTGTTAGCACAGTTTAATTCGCAACTGAACTAAGCAATTTGGTATTAAGCTAGGATTTTGCTGCTGACTAGGAAGTTGGGTTATGAGTCAAAAAAGAAACTGAAGGGAAATGTTGAAGGTGCTGGCAAAATTTGAAACATTTATTGTGCTCAGCGATTTTTGTCAACACTATACACTCACAGTTCTGTGGTGGTAAACCCAAGATAGTTATGTTAGAATGTAGTTTGGTCAGAGGGTTTACTGCTACAAGAAGAGGAAAAATTAAGTAAAAAAGAATGGTAGTGTTATGTATAAGACAATTAACCCATCTTAACTTCATATACTAGAATAAATTGCCAGAGCTGACAGTTTAAAAGGAAAGAAAGAAATCCCCAGAAATATTCTTTTTTCTTTAAGAAAACAGTAAAAAATCTGGTTGCCTTTAATTTGGATTACAAATTCCCTGGGAAATCTTGATGTTTAGACATACTCTGCAGTGTCCAGCTACACATTTAAAAACCTGTGTTTAAGATCAGGCACTGGGAAACATCTCTAAGAGCAGTGTGCTCCATTGCTTCCGCACAAAATGGTCCATGGTGATTATTAAAAGAAGAAAGCAGTGATGCTCAATGATTGCTATGGGGTACTGTACACTGAAAAGATGGTTTGCAACCTGGTTTTTTTTAAGATTTTTTTTCTACATTAAGGAATGGAGGGTATCACTTTTTGCTATTTTGTACTGAAATTACTCTTTGCACCAGACAAACTTGAGTAGAAATAAAGCAGTACTTTATTCTACACTTTATGCACCAGGAGTTTAGAATCAAACTGTACCTAACATCAGCTTCAAGTTTCTTTTTTGGTTTCATCCAACTAGCAAGTAGTCAGAACAATGACAAAGAATTCTTGAGGCTGGTACCTCATCCCTATTTTTTAAAAAAAAAGAAGTATTTGTCTTATGTACTATTTCACTGAATAAGATCTGGATTTGAAAATTCATGTGTCATGGTATGCACAGATTAAAAACTTCTTCCTACAGATTCTTGTAATTAAACATGAATATTAGCTCTGGCAGCTTTCATGAAAGATTATTCACTACTACTTCTTATCTTTCAAAAGTGACATTATCACTCCACTGTAAATGTCAGTTAGTTAGGCATAAGTAAGTAGATCTATCTCCCATCCTGATTACAGATAAAAATTGTTGATAATAGTCCTGGTAATTGACTGGGCTACAACAAATTTCTAATACATTGTGAATACTATGTGTTATCAAGGTGGGGAAGAGAAGACTTGTTTGCCAGTTTATCATGTTTGTACACTTTATCTACAGAAATCTGTATATGAATTGTACTATGTAGTTACAAGATATAAAAGATATTAGTTTAAATGTCTTTATTAACTGTTGATCAACATTAGAGACAATCACCAAACAATTTCTGTGACAGTGAGTTTCAGGTCTACAACTCTAGTCTAGCTTGTGAGACCTTCAAATTCTTAAAATGTCACCAGTGAAGAAAAATCTCATCTGGAAATATGATACATGGTAAACATGGAATTTGAAAAAGTGCTGAAAGAAATATACTTTAAATCCTGTAAAACCTGGGAAAAAACCCGAATGTATTAATTATTCCTATTAGCTTACTAAAGAGAAGCCAAATCATAGCAAGACCTGTGTTAAACTCCACTCAGATTTTGAAAATCAATTCCAGAGGTCAGATTTGAGATACCACTGTAATATCTATCCATATTCCTGGGGGGGGTGGGGGTGGGGTTACATGTTTTTACATCTTGAAGAATTTCAGATTTATTTGTTTCTGTGCTAGCATCCTGTATCTACACCCCAACCCACCTACCCCACTCACAATTATTCATCTGTCCTGACTGAAAATGCTACTAGAAATGACATACTGTACTGGCTAGCTGAATGATTTCAGTGTAAGGTTTCACCCATGAAATCTTTGGGGCTCAAGTTGATGAGAAATCTCATACTCATAACTAAGTCTAAATATAAAAGAAATTCCATTCTGTTCTGTAATATCTTTTCACATGCCATTACCAGCAATTAGACTGTAAATGATAGTCAGGTAAAATACTTATTGACATGCTAATCAATACTAGTACCACAAGAGGATTTATAGGCAGTCAGAACTGAGAGAGAAATCATTTCAGTGAAATGGGTTTTTTGGTTTGCAGATATTAACCTCAGGACAGAGACTTGGAGGAGTGACTTTAAGTAGATCAAGGAAGGCTTTATCAAAGAGATAACAGACCCTGAACTTCTGCTCCCAGCTAAACTTCATGCTGTTTCTGAGAAGAAATTTTCTGCAGTATAAAAATCTATCACTTGGTAATCTGATAAAATTAGAAGAGACTATACTCAGGTTGATGAAAGAGACAGGAGAAAGGTAAGTAAAAATACTGACAATATGAAATCTCCATGGTACAGCCAAGGTCTGAAAACTAAGTTGTTACTTCCTTTATTTTGCCTTTTTAAAATGAACGTGAGATTTAATAGTTTAACATTAATTATAGGAAAAATATAGGTTATGTTTGATGAATTTCATTAAAATTAAAAGAGTTAATACATGAAAGGGCAGATTCTGATAGAGACTAATAACCAAGTAGTTGAGACCTCCCACACTTCATTTGTCCTCACCTGGACAAGAGCTGGATTTTAGTTAGAGTAATTCATTGAAACAACTTCCAACTCACTGAATAAGGCTTGAAGAAAGCACTATAGCTGAATTTTACAAAGGTTCGTTCCTGCAAGCACAAGTAATCTTACATATTTAAGAACCTGTGCAGTTTTAACAGAAAAGATGGACAGAAGAGCAAGCAATACTAAGGCAAACTGCAGTTCCCCTCCCCTGCTAGCCCTGAGAAGAGACTGTGTCCTTGCTGACACAATAACAGAAATACACAGTGCTTTTGTGCACACAGTGTACCTGAATATGATTCTGCTAAAATTAGTTTTGGGTTTTTTTTTTCCAAGTTGACAGCATTACTTATAATAAGAAAATAAGTTCTTCCAGGTCTGTTGTCTGAGTTTTTGAGAGGTCAGAATGACTTCAGGTAACATGAAAGAGTATTACTGAATGAAAAGCAAATATGTATAACACATACAATCTTACATCCACTTCAGGTGTACCAGAATTAGTGGAAAACATGCATTATGAAATTAAATAGACACTCTATGAACCCAACCAGAAAGAGGCACAGAAAATGTTCAATTTTAACATTTACACTAATATTTCCAGAAATAAAGGGTCCTTATAAAAGTCATGATGTTGTAGCTAGAAATAAGCTAGAATAATCACAGCTGCCATAACAGTTCATATGGAAGTCAATATTTTTAAACTTCCAATTTATAAAGTAAGGTTTCTCAGTATTCATTTTGTCTAGCTAGCAACTAACCCAATACTGCCATGAATAAGTCTTGGCATGGTAAGAGCCATAATTTTTACTGGTATCTTTTTTGGATTGTGCTAAACACTTCTACATGTACACATTGAAAAGAAATGGTAAGTCATAAATGGATGAAGAATAAAAAAATTGCTTTATCTCTGACAGTCAGCACCTGTATATGTTACACAAATTGTTAAGCCATATGCTAGCAGTTAAGTGTTGGATCTAGAATTAAGTGAATCCCTTCAAGTGTGTTTTAGAAATTGCTTCCAGATCCTTTCAAATTCATCTGATGTATTCTCTAAACCATAAATTATCTCCAGATATGTACAGTGGGTATTTCTGTAAAATTTGCAATTCATTGCCTCTTGCTTAACTCTGTCATGTCTGTGGGTGCCTGAATAAGCTTTATTTTTTTGGCTGTCACAGAATAACTCGTTCAACACCTCAAGAATGTGTTTAGAATTTGAATAATGTGTTAATGCAAAACTACTAACACTGTGGGTCTGTCATTGAGTAAGATACTTATTCGTATAAGGGAGCTTCCAGGTAGATTTGTCTGAAACTTACTTTTTTGGTCCCTCTGAAATTTTTAGTGATTGTAATGTTTTTGAAAAATAAATGTGTAGGAAATCTTGGCTACACGCATCTTAAAATTTTATCATCTGAGTCTAGGCACGTGCAAATCTCTTTGACTTTCCATTGAACAGTCTATGTGAAAATCTATTATATTAATATGGGGATCACATAACTGTTTTCTAGATTATTTTTTAATATCCTTAATTCTACTGACTGAAATGCATACACCTTACAGCTAATTTAGACTGAGACTTCAGTTATTTATATGTGGTCAAATATCAGGACTTCTGTGCTTTGGCATTTTTGTTCAGACTTAGCTGTCTGAAGTCTTGTTCCCCTGGTTTGTCTTCCTTAGCCATGTCAGTCTTTCTTGAATAACATGTTCTGATTCCTTTCTCTTGTTTTTGGTGGGAATCTCGTACTATTAGAAACTTGAACTATTATCTCTTTTCACTCTGTAGTTTTTTCCATGAGATCTGCTTTTAAACTGATTTCTTATTTACATTTGGGCAAAATGTAAATAACTAAATTCAAATGTGTGTAACTGTCACATCCAAAATTTACATTTAGGAAGTTCTCATCAATGACTGTTACCTAACTGGAAACATGGTATTCAATTCATCATCACTTGATGATTAAGATTCAGTTTGTCAGGAATTTGAGGGCACCACCAGTCCTCACTGTTCCAGCCCAGCTTCTACTGGGGCTCTCCCACCCTGCCCATGGCCCAGGAGCCCATATCACCCCCTCCTGGGTGGTGATGCCGTAGCAGGGCCGGTCTCCAGCTCCCCACAGCCCTCCCGTGCCCAACCATGGGCCCTACTGAGCTGGGCCCACCTGCAGGCATAGGTTCCCTGTAAGTTCCATCTTATGTCTGTCAGCCCGAGGCAGATGTTTTGGATATCTTCAAGTATTTCATACAGTGTTAGACTCCCATATTTAGGAAATGGTAATAAGCCCCTAATCAATACAGTCATGAGTCCAGAGGGATATTCAGGTAATGAAAAATTCAGATAACGAAAGTCTATCTTAGGGTATGATAAATATCACTGAATTCCACCTACGGTACTTAATAGATTTCCACTGAGTATAATAGAAACACAGCCACCTACATTTAAGTGAGCTGAAATCCACTCCTGAACTTAAGAAGGGCTGGATTCAATTACTAAACATCTCTATCTGGTAGGGCATTAAGGCACACAGGCTGTCTGCAGGCACAAAACTTTTTGGAGTAGCGTTGGAGAGCTATTGAGGGTAGAGGGAATCAGAACTGGACCAGTCTTCTCCAAGGTGCCCTTTTCGAAGCACCTTGAATGAATGTTCTCCTGAATGTGCTCTACCTGGAGGCTGGAGAGTCACTGGAGCACCTCACAACAGAGCAAGCGACTGATCCAGTTTGTAAATGCTGTATGGATCAGCATTCCAGGCTTGAGCATATTTTATTTGGCAGAAGAGACAGACCCTTGGATTACCCAAAACTGAAGTTACCAGCCTAAACCGTTTAAACCTATGAAGGATGTGGGAAGAGCAGAAAACCAGCATGCCTCCATTCAGTCACAAAGAAACTTTACACACTTGCAGAACTTATCTTCTTCAAAACTGCGTAACACAGCTTAGCCTGTAAGACTGATTAATAAAATTTAGTTAAACTGACCCATGGCTCATTCCTCCCAATTATGCATTTAGCTTCAAAAAGTACATCAAATGAACAGGACTCTTTGCTATGCACATGTCTAAATCTCTGATTTGCTTTCATTTTTAAATAGAGAGGACAGCCTGGAATCTGAGCACATAAACAAGCCTCTGGGGCTGCCACACTGAATGGACTAGTATCAGCAAAATTTTCAAGCTTACAAAAAGCTTACAAAACAGCCACCTACCTTAGCAAATCTCAAGGCAGTATTATCCTACTGCAAAGCTACTAAATTCACATAGGTTTTAAAACTAACAGAAATTATTCGCTACATAACGTTGGTAGTGACAAAAAAGGGGCTAACTCCTGTAAGCATATGGGTGCTGTTTTTAAAAAAGTTGATGCACCACATTTTATAAATGGTTATATACACATTGTTTACATACAATCCATGATAATTCATTGTCTTTTCTCTAGAAAAAGTTGTAAGATAATAAAGGAAATAGCTAAGTAAAATGGTCATATTTAGCTTAGCTAAAAGAATTGATTCCCATCAGAATTTAAAAAATTTTATGTTGAAAAACTAGAAGGGTATATTCTTAAATAATATTATATTAAATGTCCATTTGGCTTTTTAGGAACTTTATTTATGTGAAGTCTGTGAGGTACCCAGCACAGACAACTTACTCTGACAAACAAAAAAACGCCAGTGTTTGAACATGATGAGAAAGTTCCTGTAATAAAGCCCCTCCGCAAAATGTTCAGCTTGCAGTTTTGAAGCCAAGAGAATGGCTGTTACTGCATTACCCATCTAGCAGCTACTGTGGTTTATGGCAGAAACTGTTCACTTTAATGACTTGGATTAGTAAGTCTTATTTCATTAAATTTTCCACGTTGAAAATACTTAAATGAAAAAAAAAAGTATTTCTTAAAAGGCCTCACAGTTCATATAGCAGTCATATAACATTAAACATATATTCTTGAAAAACTATTTTAGTATTGGAAAATGAAACTGCTACATTATTGTGATTTAAGTAAACCTGAATTTTCTCAGCATCTGGCCTAGTAGCATGGAATACTGAGCTGGGAACCATAATCATGACACTGAGTACTGCTTGTAAAGGAATAGTAAAAGAAAAAGCAGTTTTTGTAGGCAAAATGCTTACAATCCTATTATCTATTTTCCAGAATTTACCCTTCCAGGATGTCCTTCCCTTACTGTTTCTCTAGTATGTCCTAACTTCTGGCACCTTATGCCAAATCATGTAATATGAAAATTTGTTATGTTCACAAGGTTTGACTGAAAGAGAACAACATGATTTCCTTCAGAAATGGAGGAACAGATTGTAGAGAAGAAAGATCTTGCAAATAATTTCTACCAAAATTTAATTCTAATGTAGGAGATCTTCATATTCCCTGCAGCATCTGAAATCTCTGATCTGGATTCCATAGGCTCCTATGAAAAATCAGACTTTCACAGGTGTTTGAACAAACTCAAGAAGTATAGCTCTCAAATATGTCAAATTTCATTATTTACTAGGACAGTGGCTCTGCTGTGAAAATTACTTCTGCCTAGAGTACACAAGTTAGAAATTAAGACCACTTTCTTTGAATTTTTCTTCCTGTGTTCTTCTTTTTTTTTGTATGTGGAAAGGTTCCAGATTTTGCACGAGACCATAACATAGCACAGTCAGGTCAATGGTGCCTCTAGCTCTTGAAAAGTAAAAACAATGAACAGACACTCATTGTTCACCTTCTTTGTGCCATTCATGACTTCACAGATTTCATCACCATCATCACTATCATCACCACCATCATCATCATCATCTCTCTCTGATTTTCACTTTTCCATTCTAAAGATTCTTAGTTCCAAGTTCCCCCAAATTCTTCTTTGATGTTCCCTTTGCTCCTCTCAGAACATTTCTCTATTTTATTACATCCTTTTTAAATGGACAGACAAGAGCTATACAAAGCATTAAAGAGCCATGCAGCACGAGTTTGCAGGGGCATTTTTTTTCTTTGTCATTTATTTGTCATCTTTCATAGAAACTCCTAAAATTCAGTTGAATTTCTGATTGCTACTGAACACTAGACTGATCTTTCCAGGGAACCATGCATTGTACTTTTGGGATCTTGTCCCTGAATAGCAGTAGTCAGTTCAGAGCCCATCATTGTATAAGTTTTTGGTTGGTTTTTTTTTTGGTGTATAGCTATCATCACTAAAAAATTATCTACACTGAATTTCAGTGCTAATATGTGATTTCAATCAGGCTGTTACGTGAAATGAAAATGAAGCAAATATGCAAATGAACTGGAACAAAGTTCTCAGTGGCATCCTGTTTCCATAAGAGCAAAAAAGAACACTAAAGACTTATTTCTGTAGATGCAGTACGAACTATCTAAATCATAAAAAAAAAAAGGGGGGGGAGGGGGGAGACAAAACAACCAAAACCCAGAAATGGTAACATACTGCAAAACAAAAAGAGTCTGAGAGATGCAAAAACACTTTCACCATGGAATTGATTCATATCTTTTTCATTATTCAGTTAATTATATTGAAAAAATAAAATGTTTTCTTAAAGCTCAATCATAATCAATTATAAGACGACTTCCTAATTTTTCAGAACCAAGTCACAGGGAATTCTAATCTTCAAAATACATGAATGGCACTCAATGTCAGCTAAGCTTTTTTTTTCCCCCTCTTCTAGTTTTCCTAATTAAATCTGGGTGACATGACAAAGCAATTTCCCCAAGGGCTATCTGATGTCACTTTTTTATCAGCATAATTTCATTGTAGAGTGCAACTCATCTTCAGAGAGAAAACAAGGCAATGCTAGGTAACGACCAATCCATTCCAGGGAAGGAAGAAAAAACAAATTAAAATTCTTAGCTGGTATAAATCCGACAATCTATACAGAGTTATCTGTACTGAGGTTAATGGACCATGATGACTTATACTGGCTAAAAAGCTAAGTTTCTTTTCCATAATGGTGCTTAGCTTGAACTGCAGATAATTAGTGTGAAATGCTATTTCAAACTCAAGTATTTATACAAACAGCAGTCCTAATTATCTGTATTATATAATTATTCTTAAAAGTAGCTTGTAAGGGAATTTCCCCTAAACAGTGTTGCTCATTTAATTTTTTAAGAACTTGCCAATAACAGGGTTTTGTCCTCCTGGCTTTTTAAAACCTCTGGTATCCTAGACTGACTTTAATTTCAGTCATTCTGATGTAAATCAAGAATAATTGCATCAAGTCACTGCAGCTACAGGACCACTGTACAATTCTAAATAATATTTAATAGTATACCTGGAGGAATCTCTTTGATATTTAATATGTATTAATGAATAGATTAACCAAAAGTGGTAGGACGAAGCATTTCAAAGTGTGTGTTCATATTTTTCAGTGAGATACATGTAAGTCCTGTGATACGGTGTCTAGACTGTATGGGCCTGGCTGGGGCAGGGGCAGGGTTGCCAGTGATGTCTTTGAATGCAAAGGTGAACACCAGTCCCTCCTTATAGTCCAGGTGCAATGACTCCCTTGAGAGAGGAGGGAAAGGATCAAGGCAGGGAGAATGTGGAGCTGCTCCAAAAACCCCTTTTGGGCTGAAGCAGAGTATGGCACTGAACCAGAAACTCAACCAGTTCCTTTAAGTGTTTGCTATGTGAGCTGTAATTCCCAATCAACTTTTCCGTGCTAACACGACTTTGTACTCATGTTGGTGATTTCCTGGGTGTCTAGGTGGAGGCTTGAGTTGTTTAAATGTTTTTAGAAAGAGTGCTCAGAAACTGACCCTGGCTAGCCTGGCTGTCAGGCAACATTTGGCAGAATGGTTACTGTGCTTGTCTTCAAAAGGATTTAGTCCTTCTGTGGAGTATTTTAGATGGAAATGGATAAACTGCTAGTCAATACAGACCAAAGCCAATTGCCTCTATGTGTTAAATACTAAAAAATGCCTACTGGCTAGATCCACACGGGGACTTGAATGAGATTTAAGTATCTATCTCTACATGTTTTCCTAATCCAAAACTGCTAACTCTGCATCCCAACCCCAATTAGCTGCTGACTGACTCTGAAAATGTTTATTGTCACAGACCACAGAGATCTTCAATATCAGAATCTCCGTGTGCCAGGAACATTTTACTTCTAGTACTGCAGAATAGGTCTGCCTCTACTGTAATATCTACAGCCTGCTCCTTTGCATATCTTGTCTGCCAAGTCAGATCTGTCCTGTGTTCTCAGATGCTAATAAAACAGGCTTTTGATGAAAGAGAGAGAGTGAAAAGAGACAAGTGGAGACTCTAGTAATAGGAACAACTACAGAAGCATCCAACACAGTCTTTTTCACATTCAGATTTGTGCTTTGTTCTGGGCCACTGGTCTGTTTGGTACAAAATGTGCCACAGCTAAAGGAATACTTGGACCTAAAATTGCAGAGCCTCGAGTCCAGTTTCCTGTTTGGGCTATGGTTGGTTGAACTTACTTTATCCAGTAGAACACCCTGTTAAGTCATAATATATTCTTTTATAAATCTATTGTGATTCATCTTGGCAAGGTTATTTTACTTTTCATGAAGCAATTAGAGGGTGATTTCCAGGTTCAAGTCCTTGTTTTTATGGTAGATTATATATTTAATCAAAGATCACTATATACGTGTGCTTGTGTGTGTACAAAAATGAAAAGACAAGAATAAGGAATGGAATTAAAATCTTACTTCTAGCTGCTCCTGCAATATTTTGGAAGAAATAAGTCACCTTTTAGAAGAAAGGATTGAGATATCAATTACTGTCCTGCTCTTAAAGCTGAGAATTCTGGTTATAGACAGAGCATACTGAAAGATGCATTCTTAAGCCCAAGAGTCCTCTGTTCTGATTCACTGTCTAAAAGTTAGCTGCTCATTCTAGTCAACCTTTATATTCAAAAGAGAGAAATTGTCATCTTTAGGGAGTGATTAATCTCCTCATAAGACAAAAAACTGAGACAGGACAAGTGAATTAGTCTCTGAACATATCTATTTCTGTCCAGTGATTATAATGGGTGGATAGCTCGGGCATAAGGCAGATAAATTCCATCCCTACCGTCCCATCTAGGTGAGTCTCTCAGCATGCAGGGTCTTGCTGCTTTCTTAACTAATTAGCTCTTTTTCTGTACTGGATATGGAACCTGAATGTTTAGCCTGAATGTACCAAATAAACTCCACTAGACAACTAGATGTCTAAAAGTAAGGCATGTAGTAATACAGCCAAAGAAATCTTAAAAAGAAGGGCATAAGTTACATCCAAAGAAGGTAGAATGGGAAAACTTTTGCAGAAAGATAGAAAACCTACTGGAAAGGCATTTTTGGTTTGTTGATTTTAGGCTGGTCATCAAGTCCACTGAAGATTTGAAGCACTAGAAAAGGGAATTACAGAGCTCAGTTTGGTTTTAGGCAATTAGCACTGCTATGCCCAAAGTAGGATACATTTGTACTGAAAAAATACTGTAGAGCGCAATATCATTTTGGAGTGCTGTGGATTTGTTTCTGGAGCAGAGATGCTTTAGTAAGCACCTTCATAGAAGAGTGCTTAGTAGACAGAGAGAGGAAGCACAAGTCTGAAAAGTTTCATGTATAGGCAGCTGTTAGGTCTGCTTTTAATTTCTAAGATTTATAACTGAATTATAAAATTGTACCTGGTTTATAGCCGAGTTTATATGGAAAACATGCCCGGTTAAAAAGAACTCTGTAATGACTGTTTATGTTTGAAGGCTAAAGGCTTGCTTTGGTATTCGGTATGAAAACTGGCTGGTCATTACTGCCTTTGATATGTTTGATGCAGGGAAGGGTAGAGGAGATAAGAATAGTAGTTACTTTGCTTAAAAGCAGTTTTTCTTAGTAGAGGGAAGGGCACAAGCAAAGATATTCTCCATGGGAGAGGGCATACAACATGAAATAGACAGGGCAAAAGCTGTTCCCTGCTTTCTCTATAGACACAGAAATTTAATTTGTAGGATAATATTTCCCTTCACCTTCCCTACAGTTCAAACTACTGTGACTGGATAAAGGGCCAAAGGTAGGGGTTTTTTGGAGATGGCTGTGTGTACTGGGTCTGGCTGGGATGAAGTTAACTTTCATTGGAGCAGCCAGTGTGGTGCTGTGTTTTGGATTTCTGACTAAAACAGTGTTATAACACATCAGTGTTTTGGCTGTTGCTGAACAGGTAGGCTCTTATCCCTCTCCCATCCCACTGGAGGTGTGGGGGGAGTGAGCGAGCAGCTGTGTGGGTGCTTAGCTGCTGGCTGTGGTCAACCTATCACACAGTGGAAAAGTTTCCAGCAGATAAATACCATTGTAGAATTAGCCAAAAAGTGGAATACTTTCAAGTAATTCAAGTAGCATGTATTGTCCCTTTGTATTGAATGGGAGAAATAGAATATGAGTCATCTAACCTGTTCCAGATTTCTATACTAATATGAGATTAATCACCCTCTCAAAATGTGTTTCTTGCTATTTAGTCAGATGAATTCCATGCTTCATGTCAGTAAGTGAGGACTGGTTTCAGTGCAGGTTCAGCTAAGCAAGAAGCTTAAATATAAGAAATTTGTCATGGCAAGAAGAACAAAGTAGGTAACTGTGGGATGACTTGGATTGGCTTGGAGAACTGGAAAGCTGACAACATTATTACACACCAGAAGAAGGTTCCATTTTGGGAATACATATTTAGTAATTAGCAGTAAGCCTACACAATTCTTAGTTTCCTGCTATGTGACAGCCAGACCGATGCTTGAAGGGATTATAGTATCCCCCTGTAGGTGGTACATAAAATTATATTTAAAAAAGTTGAGAATGAATTAATGGGCTCATTCAAACCAGCATTCACAAAACTAGAATGGGAAAAAACATATACGTAGAGGCAGATGACTCTGAAGGACGGGAGCTGTGAATGACAGCTGAGATGATATAAAATAAAACAGATTGGAACTAAAGACTCCTGTAAGAAGTAAGAACTGTTACCTAATGCAGCAGAACAGAATACTCAGCAGATAAACTTGCTGGACAGTTATGGGACGCAGTCTTAATAACAGACATTTGAAAAATTCTGTGAAAAAGGTAAGTGTCAAGAAGGCTACAAGGGAAAAAGAAAGAACAATAAGAAATTATAAAGGATTAGACAAAACCCAGTGTATTTAACAAACGTTTTAAAGGAGAATCAATTGAATATCATTTTGTTATGTAGGAATTTTAATTAAAATTGTATTACATTTAATTCCTTAAATGTTTGATGTTTCATGGTGAGCCACAACAACTATAATATATTAATGACAAAATCAGTTGTTCAAATTAAAAGTTAATTTAAGTTCATTAAGATTGTACTTTTTAAAAGATGCCTATAATTATTTTAATAAGATGATATGGGGGAGAATCTATTTCAGTACCTTGGCTATATTCAAACTGAAATGAAGTCAACAGCTGCAGGCTTAGCATGAAATATTATATAGTTCAGCATGCTAATTTAATTATAATTGCTATTACTAAACAAAAGGTTAACTATAGAGCAGGAGAATAATGTTGTGGAAAAGTACACCAAAGCTCTGTAAACAGATCCGTACTTAAATATTGCAAAATGTAAGGAACAGGTAGATGAAATGTCAGAGTCATACAGAAATTAAAGCACATTTTAAAATAATCCTATCTGGTTTGTATAGTCTGTGTCTGGGCATAATAGAATTCCATGCCATAGCAGAATTCATCTATTTTCAGCAGAAGCAATACACAGCAGACAACTTTTTCATCTGAGCCATTCTGGCCAGCTTCACAGACAATGTTCTATGCTCTTTGCCTTCTAAATGCAATTGAATGGTCCTTACTTTCCTCCTGAATTCCCTCATCAATCCTGTATAATAACATCTGCCAATGTACTCTTCCATTTCAACCGCTCTCATATGAAGTTGGTGGCACAACAAACAGACTGCACTTCTTGACTTCTGAGTACTTAGCCATAAGAACAATAGAATTACTTTACTGTTTCAGACCAAATGTTTAGGTTGTCTAGTTCTCTAGCACTGACCAGCAACAGATGTTTAGGGAAGCGTATGACAATACGGTATTTACTGTGAAATGCTAATTTCATCACACTTCTGCACTCTTACTTAGAATATTACCTTAATGAGTGGAATATGGAAAAGGAATGAGAGCTTCTGCTTTACTTTTTATTGTCCATGCAAATTCATAATGTTGGCAGGTTTTTTTCAGTGAGCCAAATCTGCTCTCAGATATGCATACATGACTTCTTTTTACTGCAATGGACATTGTCCATCTGTATCTTCCAGTTGATTTTTTCCCATTAATTTTTCTTGACATTTGGTTTTAGCCTACAGAAAAAACAAATAAATATAAACTTAAATGTGAGAAAACTTGTGAATTTATTGACAGTATGAAGCTTAGAACTATTGAAAGTAATTTTCCATGTTAGCAATTATTTTTCAGAGAGAGTGTTCTTTGAATCCTATTTGACTAGCTGCTTTTATTTTTGCAAAATGGAAGCCATGGAAACCTGCTTTTAAGATGACTGTTAAAGAAGTTGTCTTAGAGCAAGATACAACATTCTAGCAATAACTTTGTCAGTTACAGTAAAATACTTCCAAGATGATTACTGAAAAGTAAATTTCCTTTTGAGAGCATCAGTAAGTTCAAATCAATGTCGTTTTAAATAATAAATAAGCCTAAAACTTGTCAGTGTGTTTTAAACACAGAGATATGAAGTTTTTTGGGGAATACTTGGTATTATTCACGGCTCCATGGCAGTGCAAGTTTTATTTTCTACTCCTTAAAACTTTCTTCTGTACTGATTAATTTATTTGCAAATATATATGCTTAAATTAGAATACATAATGTACATGAGATTCTTAATGAAAGGAGTTACATAATCAAGTATTAGTTGTGCTTAATTTTCCCTCAGACATTTTGCAGCGGTGAGATTTTTTTTTCTTTCTGTATAGACTGAGGCCACAGAGAGGAGGACTAGATCAAGTTACATGAGACAGTTTCATTTTTTTAATGTGAAATTTCCTATTGCTTCCTCCTATTATTACTGCTTGTTCTGCATGACAATATTATCTCTACAGAGATCAACAAAAGGAGAAGAAATCCATGGAAATAAATCTGGATATTGGAGCAAAACCCTTAAGAGACTGTGTGGTATGGACTGGACAGAAAGCCTGGGCAGAATGAGTGCAGAACAAAACCTAAGAGAGGAGAAACAACTTGTATAAACATTAGAGAGGAAAAAAATGGAAGTAAACAGACTAACAAAGGACAGTCAAATCTGCAGAGAAGGAATGCAACGGTGGAAAAGGGATGGATGTCGACCACCATCAAGTTAAGAGTTCACCTCTTTTTACCCCTTGTTGGTTTTCACTGTGCTGTGGTATATTTATTTGTGTGGTTTTGGTGCTCTGTATTAACTTCTCCACAGTATTCTGTAGGCTTCTGAAATCCAAGGGATTACAAGAGAAAGAATTTCTTACTGTCATTTGAGTAGTCAGGGAATACTTCAATTTCTTACAGTAATGCTTCTATCTCACTTTGTCCTTACTCTTACAGCCTTACATATTCTGAAACCTCACAAGAAGGTAAGGATTTCTAATTACGCACATTTACCCCTCACCCTCATTATTTTCTATTTATTTTGACATCTTATTTTTGCCTGGATAATGTCATCACCACTCTTCCATTTGTATTAAATATTGCTGAACTTCAAATTTTATAACTTAAATTAAATTTGAATTTTAAAAATGATTCTTTGCTATTATTGAAAAGTTTTGCTACTTGTTATTATTGGAAGTTATGGGAGAAGCTGGGAAAGAGCATAACACTTTAATTCAGAAGTGGTATACCATGGACCTTTGTTGCAAATGGAATTTACACTGGTTTCTTGTAGATGGTTTTAAAACCAGTTTTAAATTTTTCTAGTTTTCTCCATTGGTTCCCATTTGAATTTTTTCCAAATATTTCAAACACATTAATTATGTTTCACAGCATCCCTTTGAGATACATAAAGACTATGTAGAAATAATGTAGTTGATTACTGAAATTCAACCTAGAGTAATGTGATATCTGCAGCTGACTATATAAGGTATGCAAGATAATTATTTAATAATTCAGGGAAGGAACTGAAAAACAGTTGTATTGAATAGAATGCCCAGAGGGGTTTTAGGCATATAAGTTGCAATTTAGTGAATTAGAATTCAATTAGCACAATGCCATTGCTGTAAAAAACGTTACAGAATCTATGACAGTCACCTGGTATAATATTCATTTACTGAACTTAAGCTGCCTAAAACTTAGGTGAATCCTGACAGGTGTTATTAGTAATGTTCTTATGGCACTTTTTATAAGATCTCATTCTGCCAATGGAGGTAATCATGTGTCTGGTGCCATTTTGCTCATCCTTGTTTATCTGCTTGCCCAGAAAGGCTTTGCGCTCCCTTAGGTCAGGCGCTATACCTGCCAGTCTTGTGTGGATGTCTTGGATACATTAGATGCCTGAAATTAATCTAGATGCCTATGTTCATGCAAATGGAACAAGCACTAAGGGTTTCAGATCAAATTCAGACTGTAGATGCCCAGAGTGGCATTCAGCTCCAAATTAGGATACCAAATTAAGAGGACTGTACACAAACATTTATATCGCAGTTACGTGTCTAAGGTCTTATAGTCATTGGAAGTCACGGGCTTAATTCACTTGCCCAAACATAGGCATCCAATATCCTTTGAGGTACCCCAGGATATCCTCCTAAATATTCTCTAACCATACCTTCAGAACAGCACAGGTCTTCTGTTGGTCCTGTGTGCCATCTGCCAGCCGTATGCTTGTGTCTTTCATTCCCCAGAGTACATGAACAGGCACTAAATGCCCACATGAATGGAAATAAATCAAGTCCCTACTCAACCTAGTGAATGAAATCTAAAGATGTATTTAGCTGACTATATATGGGTACTCAATTTTAGGTGTCTACAATCTGGAGCTGAATTGTATCCACAAAGTCTGAAGGAAATAAATATACTAATATCAAGAGTTTTGCTTTTGCATCTCATCTGGAAGAGTGCATATCTTCTCTCCTACTCATTACTCTTTATAAGTATTTTTTAACTTTTGTGAAAGTCATTGTTGCCCCATTCAATGTAATAATAACAGAAGGGAATACTTGGTTACCTTGTTAGTCGTTTAGTCTTAAATTAATTGGATTTCCTAAGGGAAGAAGGAACTTGGATATGACCTGAGGCGACTCTAACTACCGGAAACTGACTGGTTCAGTGTGTCCCACCCAGTTGCTCTACAGGGCTAACACAGTCTGGAAGAGATTCATCATATGTGTGTTACACAGTGTTTGGTCCTGGGTCTTGCTTAGGCCCTGTGTTGTGCCCTTCTGGCCTTAGGTCATAATTATTAATATGTGTGTGTGTGTGTGTGTGTGTTCATGATTTTCCTCTATTAAAAGTGCTTGAAATAATGTAAAATTATCTTTTGGCCTATACAGAATTGTGTTTGTATAATATGAAACTATAATATGAAGGTATGCATTGTATCTACAGAAGTGTGGCACGAGGGATAGATATGGACATTTCAGAATACAAAATCTGTTACACTCTTGTAGGATGCTGTGAGATGAAGGGATACAGATCTGCTGTAGTTTCTGTCCACATCCATTCCTATTCTTGAGAATGGTCTCTGGAGTATGTTGTCCTTTGAACTGTGCTTTGTTTCACCCTAAAAGGAACTACTTATGTCACTCTGGAAGAGATGGTGACAGTGAGTCACTCCTTAGCATAGAAAATAGTGGGACGATCCAAGGAAGCAGAATTTTAAATTAACCAGAAAGTGAAGTTATTTGATAGTCTAGACATGATGGAAGAGAATCTTTGTTTTATGCATAGGAGTGATTTTAAAAAAAAAAAAAAGTTGGGATGAAAAGGTGGGATCTTTCTTGCTGAGATCAGTGTTTGTCTATTTGTGAAATATAATGATAATTAAATATTGAAATCACCATTGGCTTTAAGGAGTCAATGATTAATTAAATAAAAAAAAAAAGGACATATCTTCCCCACCCCAATATCCTATGAATTAGAAAGGCTTTTATGTCTTCATGTCTTGTTTCTGTTCTCATTTCTACAGGTGTTAACCAGCCTTAACCTCACCGACGTTATGGAAGTTTGTATAGCATAAAGGTATCAGATACCGGATATGGGAAGACAGTAACCAATCTAAAAAGAAAGAAAGTAAGTTGGCTACTTTGCACTGATTACGAAGGAAAAAAAAAAAAAAGAGAGAGATCTTGCCTGTGGCAATAAAGCTGACTGGTGCTCTCTCTTACATTTACAATTGTAACTGTGGATAAATCCTCTCTACATGGTCTATAATGTCTGGAACAATACCTGGGCATAGTAATGTAATATGTGTACATTTCACTATAAATACTATACCTAATGGCATTTAAGAATTTTTTATTCCAGAAGATCAAAGAAGATTTTAATGATAAGTTAGATGAATGTTAAGTATCACTTCTTTCAGGTAATGAGAATCATGATTCTAACAGAATATTTTGGTAAAAATGATTGAAAAGTGAATTTCTATGCAAGGACAATAACTTTCGTCTTCCATGCAATTTAGGAGTAAATACCAACATTCTTTGGTTTTGCCACTAACAATTCTAGTATCAGCGCAATTTTCACTTAAAAGTAATTGTGTTGACCAACCTTTAGCCGATCTAAACTCAAGCATTTAAATGATGTACCTAAATTAACATTCTAGTTAAACTGTATGTTTTTCCTACCTAGTGTATTGGGTTTGCATGACAAGGTTTGGGGGGGGGGGGGGGGGGGGCTACAGGGGTGGCTTCTGTGAGAAGCTGCTAGAAGCTTCCCCCATGTCTGTGCCAGCTGGCTCCAAGACGGACCTGCCACTGGCCAAGGCTGAGCCCATCAGCGATGGTGGTAGTGCCTCTGGGAGAACAGATTTAAGAAAGGGTAAAAACTGCTGCACAACAGCAGTTGGAAGAGAGATAGGAGTGAGAAGATGTGAGAGGAACAGCCCTGCAGACCCCCAGGTCAGTGCAGAAGGAGGGGGAGGAGGTGCTCCAGGGGCCGGAGCAGAGATTCCCCTGCAGCCTGTGGGGAAGACCATGGTGAGGCAGGCTGTCCCCCTATAGCCCAAGGAGGTCCATGGTGGAGCAGATATCCACCTGCAGCCCGGGAAGGACCCCATGCCGGAGCAGGGGGATGCCCCCGAAGATGGCCATGACTCCATGGGAAAACCCACACTGGAGCAGGTTTGCTGGCAGGACTTGTGACCCTGTGGGGGACCCACGCTGGAGCAGTCTGTGCCTGAAGGACTGCAGCCCATGCGAAGGACCCACGCTGGAGAAGTTCATGGAGGACTGCCTCCCATGGGAGGGACCCCACGCCAGAGCAGAGGAAGAGTGAGGAGTCCTCTCCCTGAGGAGGAAGGAGCGGCAGAGACAACGTGTGATGAACTGACCCCAACCCCCGTTCCCCGTCCCCCTGCGCTGCTGAGGGGGAGGAGGGAGAGAAAACCGGGAGTGGAGTTGAGCTGGGAAGGAGGGAGGGGTGGGGTTGTTTTAAGATTTTATTTTATTTCTCATTAGCCTACTCTGATTTGATTGGCAATAAATTAAATTAATTTCCCTCAGTTGAGTCTGTTTTGCCTGTGATGGTAACTGGTGAGCGATCTCCCTGTCCTTATCTCAACTCACAAGCCTTTTGTCGTATTTTTCTCCCCCTGTCCAGTTGAGGAGGGGAGTGATAGAGTGGCTTTGGTGGGCACCTGGCATCCAGCCAAGGTCAACTCAGTGCACACAGTCAGCAGAAAGAGACATAGACACACATAGGCTATTCAGATTTAAATGAACAGGACTGATCTTAGTTCTCCTTCCCTGTCTGCCCCCCCACTGGCTATAAAGGCAGCCCTAAACTCAGTAACTTTACAGCCTTAATCTAGGGACCCCCCTAGGTCCCTGAAGTTTTGTGGGATTCATACGGATCAAAAGCTGAATAGTAAGAAAGCCTACTGATAACAATAAAGAATTTAAAAATAGGAAGAATCATCTTGTGGTATTCATGAAGCAGAGCAATCCTAAAAAAACGACAGTGAGAATTTAGTGAAGACAAACAATGGAATTATATACTGATTAACATGGATCACGACAGGGAGACTCATTTTAAATCAATACACCAAAAATACATCTGTCTATCAATGGAAAAAACAGAGTGGATATGTAAAGGCTAACTTAAGTTTTTATTTTTTCTTTTGCATTTACTAATCACTTCCAGCCAGGAAATGGTAATTCTGAAATTCCACCCCCCCCACCCCCCCCCCAAAAAAGTGAATCTATAGCTTCAGAGGAAGGAAAAAAAAGATAGGATCTTGAAAGTAAACATGTTACTTGGTAATAAAAAAAGAAAAAAAAGTTTGCAGGGAAAAGTGACATAAAATACGTGTAAAAAATACTCATCAGAAAATGAGGGAGATAATGTTTACAATAAGAGGGTAATGCAGAATGCTTTAGAAAAAAAGTGTGAAAAGAGCAGAATAGCCCTCCTGAGGAAAAAAAAAGGCAAAAGTTAGCACTAAAATCAGCTATATGCATGTACTGATTATGACACTAGAAAAGATGTCTTGTACATTACTGTCATATAATCAAAACTGGACAAGCAAGACAGAAGAACTAATACTTATGTGCACTAAGCTTTGATATTGATTTCAAACTTGGAGAACATTTAAGGCCACAATTGTTTTGGGAGGTGATAAGAGTAGAATCAATCAGAAAGTACACCTTACTTTTTTACTGAAGAGTGCGGCTGATTTGATTGTTGCTTCCCTCATTATTCTGTACAGAAGGAAAGAGAATAGGAAACCTATGAAACACAGACTTCTTTGACTCTTTAGGGACCTGGGGACTAGCTGCATCTCTAAAGCATCAACTGATTATGGCTCCTGCTAACTTTAACCTTTTAGGTTCTGATACTGGGCATATACTGAAATCTACTGAAGGTAGTAGGCTTCCACATGTGGTCAATTGAAGGACTGAGGTTATCAGAAGTTTAATCCTGCATTACACATAGATGATAATCCCGGTTTTATAACTTCAATACTGACATCTTTGCCAAAGTGATCTTTGGAACAGGATTTATTAATATCCCCTGTAGAAGCCCCGTATCATATTTGAATTATTTCATACAGCAGGAAATGTACTACTTCTTGCTATATACTTAGAGGGATACTTGTACTTCCATCATAGCATATCCTAAGTCCCTGTGTCTCCTCTGTTGTCTTCACTCAGAGGTTTAGAGGAAAGCTGGAAGCATTATGTTTACCTAATCCAACCTTCTAAAGATGAGATTTAACACAGAAATTGACCTACATTTCTAAGATCCAGACTAAGAATGATGATGATCACATTTGCAAAATAGAAACCTGTCTGTTGGATTGCTAACATTGTCAATAAACATTTCAAAAAGGGTCCTTATTCAGGTGCTCTAAGTAACATATAAATGTACAAACAGATAATATTGGAGAAAAAACACTAGGAAGGTGTCATTAACACTATTTCTAGCCCTGGTGAATGTATTCTGGCGACACATGTGAAAAATACTGAAAATACATATGGATTCAGAAAAAGCTATAAGAAGTTCTAGACACCAGAGAACCTGCTTTGTACAGACAGACAGTAAAACAATCTGCTTAATTTATCCAAATGAGGATAAAAAAGTAATTTGATGACAAATACTTGTGAAGCAGCCAAAGCCAAAGAGCAAAAGACAATCTATGGTGTTACATACTTATTTGAATCAGCAAATTTTATATACATTTGTTAACAGGCTGAAGAAAATAGTGTAACCAAAATGGTCATAACTTCCTTCATTGAATGACCTGGGGAGACAGCATCAGATTGTCTAACTCATTCATGGTTGATAAAATAGTTCAATAACTTTCTGAAAATATTTCTTATTTTAAACTGGTAAAGGAAGGTGACATTCTAGTTTTTCATGAGTGCATTCTGTTATTTTGGCTTGTATATTCATATCCAAACTCCTAAGTTAGTGATCTGATTTTCATAGTGCTGCAACATAACTAGAACCTCTAGTGACTTTGGAAAGTGGGCAGTTTACCTAGAGGCCCTAAATAACTTTTTAAAAGCTTAAATGCAATCATCCAATTTAGAATCATAGTGAGAAATTATTATGTATGCTGTGTATTACTCTTTCAACCTATTGAACCTCTACCTCTTGAAAATGAATACAAAACTCAGTAACTTATTTGTTTATTGAGCTACTGCTCCACAGAAGCCAAAAATGCTCAATTAATGAGCATTAATTAAATCACAGCACTTCTAGGGGTGCACAGGAAGATGCAGAAGTGTGACTGCGCATATCCGAAGAGTAAGTTTTGCTGTGTATCAACTTTCTGTTGGCCTCGGGAAGGTTAGTCACTTGCATGGATGGATCTGAGGTTTGGCTTAGAGTGAGTTAAGGGATTAGGGATATAGATGAAAACTATACATTTGTAGCTTGTGGTAAACATGGCATGTTCTTATTCTTTGCGTGAAAATACTTTTATTTTATGCATGTCTTTTGCTACTGAACCCAAACTAAATTTGACAGTTACTGTCAGTATTCATGCGGCTTTTCTATAGTAGCATATCTAGTTATATTAGCAAAAAGCATGTTCCGGGGAAGTTGTGATATGATGCCTTTCTAGGCATTTATCCTTTTTAAATACAAACACAAAAATTCTGCACGTATTTAGCTCTGTTTTGCAGGCTTATGAATCTTGTAGTTAAAATCCGTAGTCTAAAACACAGATTACCTTCTGTCAGGATAATTATTATTCTGTCAGGTACCTTGTGTGCCGGCTGCTTGCTGGGGTGCTGGGAGCAGTGGGGGGTCCCCACGGCTCCGTCAGGCGGGGGCTTGGCAGCCAGGGCCCGTCCCACCACCCCAGCCCGGAGCAGGGCAGCCACGGGCACCGGGGCAGCCCCGGCCCCGGGTTTTGGTTGCCTCCCCAGGGACGGGGCCAGGCTGGGCCATGGGCCATGGGCGGCCAGGCAGGGCAGGGCTTTGGCGAGCTGGAGACCGGCCCTGCTGTGGTGTCACCGGGGCAGGGGCTTCCAGGCGAAGAGCGACCTGTAAGAGCACTGCTGTTTCCGCACGTTGGCTAGTGTTTCAGGAGGACAGACCGCCTCCTGTGAAAAGGAGCTTATTTGTGCCTGTTATCATTTTCATGTACTTAGACTCAACAGAATGTCTTAATGCGATAAATCAGTCAATAAATATATAAAAGTCTATTATTTTTAAGTTGGCGTGTCTTGTCTTTTGAAACCATAGTGCCAAGACTTCAAAAATGGTAAATTATGCATCATGCAGTACACAGTGATGGATACGCATAAGTACCGTAATGACTGCTTACAGTATGCTACTTGTTTTGCTTTTTCCAAACTTTGACCCATAACATTAGTCATGCACAAACATTTCTTATTTCAGACAAGGCACCTTTTTTCTCCAACTAAATCTTTCCTTCTGGTTTTGAGAAAGGCTGCCCTCTTAAAATGGTCTTAGAGAATGATTCTTTACTCCTTAAAATACCTTTAAAATTTTCCAAAAGCATCAGAGAAGATGGTGGAGGTTTAATTCTTACTTAAAAAGAGAAAAAATCTATTTAAATTATGGAAATCCTTTTCAATTTTTCTAATGAATGCCAATATGCATTCCGAATCACTGTGATTTTGAAGGCATCTCTCCATTGCTTAGAGGGACAGAGAAAATCCTTGTTAAACATATTCTTCAGTACTTTACAGCAATAAGTAAAATAAACCATTCTGATAATATCTCAATATGTTCTAATTCCTGGAGAAGCCACTATGAAACTGATTCTATAGCAGAAGGAGAACTCTCATGTACGTGCCGGAACAGGATGGGTTTAGTTTGGAGTCAGATATATAACAATATTAACATACACCTGGCTTGTTAACAGCAAGGAAACAGTTACAGTGGCAGGAAACCTCCAGAAATAGTTCAGAAAGTGGCTTAGGTATGGAGTTAGAGGCCCATGCAGTATGGACATGGATTTGCCTCTAATATATTTGTGGAATTGTAGCAGCTGGGAAAACATCTGGAAATAGCATATAATTCTCAGGAAACATGAGACATTTTGGTAGGTATAAGTAATTGGGGTGTGGATCTTTTAGACAAAAGGCACTATCTGGTGCCAATTTCTAAAATTTAAAAATTTAGACCCATGCTATTTGGAGAAAACAATATCCTTATTCAATCCAATCAAATGATGAGAAGCATAATCACATCATCGCATGGTCTAGAACTTTCTGATTTTATTTGCCTGCCCCAGGTTGCCAAAAAAAGTAATTCTAACTAGGGAAAGAGGAAGACATGAGGATTTCTTTTCTCTTTTTACTGAAGATTTTAGAAGAGTTGTTTAAAAAGAAAAAAAAGTAAAATACAGTTACTTTCACTGTGTTTCTTTATTACCGTGAAGATATTTTCCCCCTTCTTTTTCTGGGTCTAGTAAAGTATCACTGTGACTGGTTTTGCTACAGATCTGAGGGCTAAATATGTGTTGCATTTAAAATCAGATTATAAATCTTTTTCAAGAGCTGGAAAATAAATGACAACCTAGGGTTTACAACAGCTGCTGTGGTTGAATAAACCATGAACTTTATATCATCAGGCGAATACCTCTGCTGAGGCTTTAGGCACATCTCAAAGCTGTAGGATATTAAAAAATAATTTGGTTTTTATTAACCATGGCTTCCTACTGAATAAATTAAAAGTAAGTTTTGACGGATGATGTATAAGATTTTTTGCTGTGCTTTAAAATGCATCATGTATTTCTCTCAGATTGACAGGGTTAGTTGCCACCTGGTTATCACACATTTCAGGTTAGTATGCATCATTTGTCCTATTAAAAATGAGAACTTAATTCCTCATTAGAGAACACTGTTTCTGCTGGTTTTTTTTTCCCCTGAAAGTGCAGACACCTGTTTATCTGTTCATTTTTCATAAGTGTAATGCACAGATAATGGGGAGGCTTATGCAAAAAGATTTGTTGAGTTGCTGAGAACACGGCAGAGATACTGATGATGTATTTTCCATGCTTACCGCAGAATGTGGGAATGGTAGTAAAGAACGTAGGGAAAGTATGTAGTACTTTTATTTGCTGGGGAAGGTAGATTTCCACTACAAGGTGAAATGTTTATATAAGGTGACTAAATAAAAGTGATGTAAGGATTGGCTAGCTCTTGACTATCTTTCCAAAGATGTACTCCACTGTTAATTATCCAAAGCAATAAGATTTAGTTGGAGGTACACATGCCAGAAATTAAAGAATAAAATATAAAAATCAACAGAAAAAAGGGAAATGAACCCTTGATATAAAGCATAGGTACATACCGTTTGCAGGTCTTTGGACTGGCTCTCACCTCCTATCACCATAATCTTAACGTTCCTAATAGTATCTTACTAAGGCCTCAAGTCATTGTAAATATTGAAACATTTGCTTTAATATTTGACTCGGACTAGAAAAAAAAGATGAGTATGAGCAGCATCACAGACACACCTATGTGAATTCCTTAAACAACCAAGAAATTTATTCTGGAAGAGAGACCTATGGATAAAATATGTGATTAGCCATGAACTTTCTTTCAGTTCTCTCAGAAAGAAGTGGAAGAAGTGTCACTCAAACGAGGACAACTGTCAACTGCTCTTGGGATGCACAAATGGATGAATATTGCATTTTTTGATACTCTAGTAGATTACGTACATTTGTCAACAGCCTTACGAGTTGCTGAGTAACTTGTGAGGCACAGGTGCATCTTTTTATACATACTTTGTGACTCCTGCATAATGTATGTGTTTCTTCTGTATTTACTTGATAGGTCATACACCTTCTGTTTCTCAATTTTATACAGAGAGCACTTATTGAAGTGTGGCATATTGCTGTTATATATGGTGTTACATTTTCAATGAAACTGTAGCAGCCATAGTTTCAACAAAACAAGACTAGAGTTAAAGGCAATTTCTCTGTAGTTCTATCATGCAATTTGTGCAGTTTCTGGATTACTAGGACCCTAAAACTGTTTCTGTACAAAACAAATTTCTTCAAGTCAAGTATATATTCGTAAATCTTTCCTATAGTGCACTACATAGCGCAAGGAAGGGCATACTTAATTTTTGATTCTGAAAGACATATTTCTATGATTAAGTGACAGTGTATCTTTTCATAGTAAGTCTTTGCCAGATAACCAGGGTGGAAAAAACTAGCTAGCAGAATTTTTTGCCATGAATGTGCCCACAACTGCTCAGCTCTAGAAATAAGTGATGTGTTTTGGTTTTCTGTCATGATCTTCTCACTCATTTATTTCATGCTGTTACCAGTTGATGGCTTTTTCTTCTGTCTGGCAAAATGGTGTCCAGAAGTTTGATTTTTAAACCCTGTTTTCAGACTTGATTTAATTTTTGAAGCAAAAATGTTAGTAGGTCCACCCAAATCAGGAGAGTTCTTAGTGCTGAAGGAAACGAGAACAGTTCAATTGAATCTCTCTGTTTTTATCACAAGAACAGTTCAGTTGCATCTCTCATTCAGTTATTATCATATAAGAGATCTTCCACTATCCAATTAAACCACTTGAGAATTAGCTGTTTCTGCTATATTGCCCATATTGCACAGTCCAACTGTCTGCAAGTTAGGTCCATGCAGTATCCATTCCTTGGAACATCTTGTGACAAGAGGAAGCCACTGTTCTGCTGACCTTTCAGATTTATTTATCTGTGCTGCATATTGCTTGACTCAGTTTAGATCTTCCTCCCTATGAAGATGTCACCATTTGAGTTTTTCACTCAGTTGAGATTTCCAGTTCTATTCAATTTCTTTTTTTTTTTAAGTGCTCAGCCAGAACTGTCCAGACACTTTGTTATTACCTTTCTCAAACTAGGACTGTAGTAGCTTGTCCCTTTCTTACCATTTAACGGAGTCTTTCCAACTGGCCAGATGCTATCTGTGAGTCCCATGTGAAGTGAATTAGTTACATGAGAACCTCACCTTTTCTGCCCTCACAATGTTTGATCGTGCCAGGTCAAGTAGTTCCACAGCACTTTGCCTCAGAATATTCCAAGCGGTTTGTCAGTGTGTTGCCAGGCTGTGTGTGTCTACAAAAGCAAATACCAGTTTTAACCATGTGTAAGATTACCATCAGACTGAAAACCAAGGATACATTTGTTGCCAACCAGCAAGCTCCTCTGGCTCAATATGCTTTATGGTCCTCTTGACAAATAGCTATACTATCTTGACCCCTATTTAGAAGCTGAAGAAAATTATACGTAACTGGAAAAGCATCCTTATCAGGCTAAACTTCTTCCAGGTACAAGCAAATTGAAATTGTGTATGAACACAAACATTTTTACTGAAGAGTAGGAAAGTAGTCTTGAAGTAATGAAAATATAGCAAATGCACAGTATAATGCCTTACCTTCCAGAAAATTTGGCCATAATACTTTTATCCTCCTTTCCATGTGATTGTGGAATTGCTATGTACCTGGCACCATCTCGCTATCATCTCTCCCTTCTTTGTCACTTTCCTGAAAGTTGCAGAGGATCCACTAAGAGGTCCGAACTCCTCAGCCATTTGAGTACACCTCTTCACAGTGAAATCACAGCTGCCCAGTTTGTTCTGGACCCTTGTCCCCTTATTATCCACATTGCATAAATGTCACCTCAATTCTGGCCTTGTTCTTGGCAAAAAAAATGAAGTTCCCTCTAAAACAGAACCTATGTGTGGTGATGTGTTGTAAAACCATCACTCTGATGGGCTGTGCCATAACCCTTACATTATTTGAACACTGGTTTGAAAACCTACTTGATGTATGCAATCACGTGCTATGCATTGTGGACCTTTACGACAGCTCTAAATAGGGCTGGGCCTGAGAAATGTGGACATAAGCCGCTCTGCACCACTTTGTCTAACAACCACTATCAGCCCTTCAGACAGGTTCATTGCAGGTCTGATAACACATGTCTACAACAAAGTAATTGAGAGTAGAACAGGGAATAGGAAGACCAGAGAAGCAAAGAGCCTGTCCCAGATTTGCCTGGTGGCTTGTCCCCTAGGTGTAAGGGATCTGCCTCAGACTGAGCCATGGACACAATGATGTCAGGTGTCCATGTGCGGAGCCGCTTCCTTCCTGTACCTTTTCTTTTGAATATTTATTGTTTTCTAAATTAGATTTTCAGCTTAAGGCATCAGTGGCATAAATAATCATGTAGCTTCAGGCCAAGCTCTTGGGAGTTCTCCACATCTAAGGCCAATTAGCAGTTTTCACCATACTTCCTGTTACCCCCTTGGTCTCCTACCTCAAATGTGTTACATCGGCTGTGAAATCAGTAACAATTATATAACATTTTTTCTATTGCTGCTTTGTTTCCAAGGGATTTGTATTTGAATTAACCCAGTCAGTTAAACATCATGACAAATGTTAAAGTAAGAGCAAGAGTAAAAAGAGATCTGTAATGGAGAGAAGAGCACGAGTTTAAAGCACCCTTCCAAACGCAATGGTGGAAATACAAAGAATGGGAAAATTAACAGCTATAAATAAGAAGTAGGTTGCGTTATGGAATTGGCCTCCCCTCTGCAGGAAAATAATTCTGAACTGAGAATTCTGTAAATTCCTTTTAATTCTACATTCTGTTGTTTGATGTAGTTTTATAAAGACTCATCAAGAAATACCTCATCAAGAATTCAGATCCTTATAGAGATTCTTATGTCCTCCCCATGCAAACTGATATGCAGATATTCTGGACCCATAGTTTATTTTCATTTATATATAACTTAGTAATATTTATGCAGTCTCCATGATAGTGCCTGTTTGACAGATTGCCTATCCTGGGGAGATATATGTAGGTTTTATGGAACTACAGCACTAAGCCTCATTCTAGCTTCACACTTTATTCAGCCTCGGCACTTGCTTGGATCTCTGTGGGTTTTCCTTCAGCAGAGTGATAGTTTCTGTTTCATAGTTCAGTGTAAAATAGAATAGATTGCAAAACTGTTACTACCCCTGTTTTCTGTGGAACATGAACATTCTTTACTGTATGCTGCCCCATCATCTCTTTTTGAAGAGTCCTTGTTTTATCTACTGCCTCACTCCTATTGTGTAATATTTACTTGCAGAATTTTTTTTTTGTAAAAAAGTCTCACAACTGTTGAAGAGGTATATATTTTTAGATTCAAGAAAAGATGTGTTTTGCTTCTCCGCGTACATTTTTATATGTGAAGAAAATGCTATGTGGGAAAACAAATGGTAGAATTTGCTTTGAAAACATAAGATATAAGTAAGGTAAAAATTCTTCCTAAATGCAAGATTATACAATAACTTCTGGTCAGCAAAGACTGGCTAAATGATTTTTTTTTTTTTAGTCAAAATCTCCAATGCTTCTAAAATTTGTTTGCAGTCTCATTAAAAGTACATGAATTTATGAATCTCATCAAGCCAGAAAAACAACAGGGACAACTTGGTGCCTAAAATGGGAAAATTGATGCAGGTTATAAAGCATTTAACTTCCTTAGTACAGACTCAGTTAAGTTTTTCAGCAATTTCCCCTACAGAGTAGCAGAGGAGCAACAGATTGTTATTCATGGGGGGTGCCAGTGACACCACTGATTAAGTTCATCCTTATCCTTTCCCTGACAGGAATTGTCAAAAGTAGATACTGAAGGATTAGTGCAGACTCGGGCTACTTAACAAGCCTTGCAGAAAAGTAAACAAAAACTTAAGCGAGAAGATGCATGTTTCCAGTCACAGTTAATCCCCTAGGTCCTAAGTCCCTCCTGAAGTTGCTCATCAGCTTAAGTGCAAACGATTTGTGGAAATCCAGGCACTGAAAACAGTGATTCTCTTGCTAGATATACTGACGGGAGGAACTCCTTACTGTAAACTTTCCAACTTAATAAAACCCTCCTAGAAGATGATTTGAAGTGTTGAGAAAGTAATACAGGCATAATTTTATTTGCCATGCAAACAGTGGTTTGTGAAATAGCATGCTATTTAGAACTTGCTGGAAGGATTCCTCTATTAGACAATGTAATAGACATTTTATTTTTGCATGGCTTTCTAAATGCATCCATAGAATTTGTGAAAGAAGGATATTCTTACTACCAAATCATACAGAATTCTATTGGTTTCTATCCCATTTTCTGCAACATTTTCATAATGGGGAAATCCAACATAAATAGGTTTATTAAGAATGCCCTTTGGCTGAGCTGTCCTGTGAAAAAGCCCATCTCTCTCTATTGATTTATCCCAATTAGTGGATTGAAATTAGGAGAGCTGAATCAGAAAATAATTTTTTCAATGGTCAGCAATACTTTAACTGAAGATGTACAAGCAGAGTATCACATTAGTTCCTTAGAGAATGAGGCATCAAATATCAGTTCTATCAAGTAAAAAAGAGAAACCTTCATCCTTTCATGTTCAATTTCTGCTTTTGAGTTCAACCCTGCACATTATAAATTCAAGTTTAAGCTTCATGACAATTAGAGAATAAAGAGACTATCACAAAAGGATACATGCAGAAAACTTTGTTCAGTTTATTCCTTCTACAATAAGATTTTAAATTCCACCCATAGACTCTGAAATGAATGATACCTCAAGTTCATCGTTAGAAACTGGAAACAGGATCACAGGTTTAACTGAAGGGCAGAAGGACATGGCTTTCATAACACACATCAGTGCATTTGCATTTGTATCGGCATACTGTTAAACAACATAAGGGCAGTAAACCATTGCTACAATGACACTCCTCTTTAATGCAGAGATTCTTTTCATTGTAGTATATCCTTGATTAGTTTTAATACAAACCACTAGTCATATTTTTGTGTGCTAATGCACACCACACTAGTCAAGACATAAATTGTACTTTGTTTCACTTGTTCAGTAAATATATTGTGTGCATTAAATGTATTGTGTATTTCAGTTCTTCAGTAAATGTATTGTGAATACATTCATAGAAATCAGCATCTGTTTGCAAACAAATTCCTAAGAGAACAAAGAGATGAAATGATTGAATAGTTTATTTGCAGGAATAATACCACTGGTGCAGCTGTAGTTCTTTTTATTCATTATCTTTCATTATAACTGATTTTAAATAGTTTAAAGAATTAGCATGCAAATATTGATAAAATGTGACATGGAAATTTATCATAGATTATGCAACAACTGCTTTTACTTTTCAAATTAATACAAATAATACTTTATAATGTGTAACGTGGTACTCAAAATTTAAATTTATTCTAGTTATTAATATGGTCTAGGAAGCGTTCTTTGATTCTGGGGCCAACTGACATGGTGCACCCATACCCATTCAGCTCACGTACATACATCATGCTCACATTTTCTTTCCCTCCCCAAATAGGGAGGGCATTCAGATTGCCTGTCAGGATTAGTTCTAACAGATAACCCCAAACCTGCCCATGTTTTAATCTGGAAAATGTCAGTCTGCGTGGGTTAAAAATATGCCATGGCCAGTGCTAATAGTCAAAAGTGTGGACAATTGTATGTCATTGCTAAGGCCCACGTCTGAGTCTTTTTTATTTTACTGGTGTACACCCAGCCTTCCTGAGAAGCTTTAAAAAAATCAGTAAAAAAATCCCTCCTCCCAGAAGAGGGAGAGGAAAAGATGACAAATCCTAAATACAAGAAGGTTGCACAGTATCCCACAGTAAGCAAGGAACTAATACTTTAGCCAAATTAGTTTATCGGATGATAGAAAGTAATATTATCCAATTCATTGAGCATTTTAGTTATAGACCCTCCACAAAAAGGCTCAATATCCTGTCTTTTCCAGGTTACTGCACAAGTTATCAACACATGTCCTGTTGATGTCACCTGATAGTATGCAACAGCACTGGAGGCAGCAGGTTTCTAAGACACTGCCTTCTGTTTGAGAAAACAGTTATACTGGAGTTGTGTAGCATCCCCACCATTTTGATCATGTTAAAGGTTTGAAATATTTGTTTTAACTAAAAGCAACTATGTTTGTTAGAAAAATCTGCTTTGCTGACTGTCGTGGTTTAACCCCAGCCAGCAACTAAGCACCACGCAGCCGCTCACTCACTCCCCCCACCCAGTGGGATGGGGGAGAAAATCGGGAGAAGAAGTAAAACTCCTGGGTTGAGATAAGAACAGTATAATAGAACAGAAAAGAAGAAACTAATAATGATAATGATAACACTAATAAAATTACAACAGTAATAATGAAAGGATTGGAATATACAAATGATGCGCAGTGCAATTGCTTACCACCCGCTGATCGACGCCCTGTTAGTCCCCAGGCGGCGACCACCCCACCCCCACTCCCCTCCAGTTTATACACTAGATGGGACGTCACATGGTATGGAATACCCCGTTGGCCAGTTTGGGTCAGCTGTCCTGGCTGTGTCCTGTGCCAACTTCTCGTGCCCCTCCAGCCTTCTCGCTGGCTGGGCATGAGAAGCTGAAAATTCCTTGACTTTAGACTAAACATTACTTAGCAACGACTGAAAACATCAGTGTTTTATCAACATTCTTCTCATACCTAGCTCAGAAACATAGCACTATACCAGCTACTAGGAAGAAAATTAACTCTATCCCAGCTGAAACCAGGACACTGACATTGGGAGTGCTGCTCTTCATTGACTGGCTTAAGTCCTAGGGACAGGCAGTCCTTGTTAGCAAGTGGTGTGAATGTGTGCTCCATTAAGCTGTTATCCCACAGCAGTCATAATGCTTCAATTTGTAGGAAGTGTTCTGAATAACTCCTCTGATTGTTTCTAGACTTCTAAACAAGGATCCTGATACTTAGATATAATTATATTTGCATTTACCAAACCTTTGCAGGAACCAAACCTTTTAACTTGTCTTCCTTTAAAATGGCTAAATTCAGTACTTGTGCTAAATAAGGAAAAAGGAAATTATTCTAGAGTAGAAAACATAAAGAGGAAATGAGGCTTAATCTTGCTTTGATAAGGGTTCAAAACTACATTGACTTCAATAAGCATTCTACAAGGAAAATTATTATAGATTTGGATCTCCAATACTTCTACACACAGAGAAGTTATTACATTCTCCCTGCATTCTTCAAACTTCTTAAAAATTGGAATCAAAGAATGTAGACAGTTTTCTCAGAAGGCTTGTTACACTCCTGCTGTATTTCTCCAAACATATTAACTCATGTATTTTTTTGTAATTCTGCTAGTAAAAACCAAAAGATTTCATATTCAATAGGGTATCAGTATTTAGTTTGCAGTAACATAACTGAGAAAGTAATTTAAAACAATTGGGCCATGGACAATATAGCTTCCAATATCTGACTTTCAGTTATATTCACAGGAGTATGAAAAATAATGTGTCTGTGTTCCTTACATTAATGGCATTGCGAATCATCAGAAAAAAGAAAAGAAAACCAAAGCCAACTCATGTTACATAGATATATAATTAATGAGTGATATATAAATGATTTTGTGGCTATCAAACACAACAACTAAGTTCAGAAATTGGCAAGAACACAAGTCAAACACATGTGCTTTCAGGCTATCTCGTGCTATCTAGTTACTGGATTGCTTCTATCCTGTACTTAAGCAACAGAAAATTATTTCCTTTTAACATTGCTAAAATAGCACTTGGCACCCTGAAGTATCTCACATTGTATATTACATTAAGCTTTTGATCCTTTCTTTGATGATGACTAATGTGGCAACATTCACCCTTTCACATCATGAGAATTTAAGATGGAGAAGAGAGAAAGGAGGGGCTAATTCACAGCAGCAAAGCTAGTCCCAATAGCTGAGTGATAAAGTGTTTTGACAGAATAGTTCAAAAGTCACAGTGAAGTAATTTTTCATTCCATGTTTTATGCTCTGTAGCCTATCAACAAAAAAATCTAGAAATCTTTAAGCCCATATATGATAAATTGCCTTCAAAATATATACTTCATCACTGAAGACAAATAAACTTTGAACTGTTAATACATTTCTAGATTAAGTAATACAAGCCTTCAGGAAGTGTGCAGACCAGCTAATATAAAACTAAGCAGAAAGAAAAATTTAAAGACAATTATTATGTCTGGAATTCTGACATTATAATGCCAGCACAGTATTCGTCCCTTTTTATCCTAACTTTCAAAAGGTTTTGTTTGCTGTTTAGAAACGAAAACCAAGCTGAACCCCACAGCAAAAAACTCATTTCAAGATTAACATAAAAGCAGAGCAATAGCAAAGGAAGCACCAAATAAAAATCTTTTGCAAAACCTTTAAAAAAACTTCAAATGAAAAAGAAAAGTCAGATGAGATGAGATTCTACTACTTAAAAATGGTTATTTTGAATGCTATCCTAAATGTCTAGGTTATCCGAGGAATCCACATGGAGCTGACAGATAGGGCATGGACCTACAGGAGACCCCACAACCTTCCAGAGTAGCAGCTAGCTAAGCAGCCAAATGCATGAAGACCTTTGGAGGGCAATATCAGAAAACCCTGGTTAGATGACTGAACCACTCCGGTAGTGTCCGTAGGGCACAGTGTCATGATGGAGACTGGAAAACTTGGCTGTGCTAGAGGAACAGCCTATTGAAACTCCAACAAGGGCTGCAGCAGTTACACTGCTCCTGAAGTCTTATAACTGGCTCTGAAGGAGGGACCTGGGTTCTGTCTTTAGAATAGTTTGTGTCCCAAGGGATAATGCTAAAAGTAATTTTGGTAATAAAAACATAGAAATGAGCCTGGTGGCATTCTTTATGCTCTCCCTCGGTTTCATGCATACAAATGTTGATCAGGGGCTATCTGATAATTCATAGCAAACATATAATAATTAAAAAGCTAATATAGTGCTTTTGTAGGTTGACAGATTGGCAATATTGATGGCCATAGTGCTCCGTGTATTTAGAGAGTAATACAAAGAGGAAATAGTATTGCAAGTTGCTTAACGGAAAGATAATCTCAGTGCTAACACTTGCTGTAAGGGTATGCCTAATCCCTCTGACGACATGGATGGTAGTTTTACTTTTTGTGGAGCAATTGTGCTGCAGGAATTGAATTTCAGCCACTGGTTTGTTTCACACAGATCACTGAACAGCAAGAAGGCCATTTGAAAACAAATGATTCTATATTCCAGGACCAGTCCCTTGAGCTAACTGAGATTTTGTGTTAGAATGAAGAGAGAAAACCAAGGAGCGGAAAGAAATGTTTAAAAGGATATGAAGGACACAGCCTGGATACCCTGTAATATTGGAGAATGGTATCCCAGGTGTGATTGTAAAACCTGCATCTGTGCTGGAGAAGTAACGAGTGACTACTTCCAATAAGCTGTGAAGCTATGTGTGTAAATGAAAAATAACATCTTAATCTTTGTACCAAACTAGTTACAACAAATGTAGTCAAAGTGCTAGAGCCTATACAGTAACTAGGACAGAATTGGATTTACAAACAAACAAGCAAACAAACAGCCCCCCCCCCCCCAACCTAAATGTACATTTTATATTATCTTTATGATTTTCAGGGATCAGTTAAGGATCATTTTATATCCCACTCATTGTAGACAAATTGAGGTCAACTGCATCCAACTCCTGGCCCAGACTCTGGCTTTGTCTCTTATACCATAATTTGCAGGACTAATATAAGAGCAACTACGTCATCTAGAGATTCACAGGTGCAGGGATTTCTCCTGTGCCTTATTGTGTGATTGTTATGGTTATTTTGAATGAATGAAGTGACAGAAGCCAAAGAAGATGCACGTTCTGTAGCTTTCCCTTTAGGGTTGCCCATTTTGAGAAAGATATTATAAATGAGTTTTCTTCCCTGATTCCTTCTAATGCCATTTTTAGATCACAGCTTTGTCCTTTCAGAATTGATATGCTTATATTCAGTAAACACCACTATGTCTTACCTTCAAGGAAATCTATTCTCATCCTGCTTCTCATCTAACACTTCCAAGTGATAAGCCTGCACAAAGGTTCTGTGTCAGTGGTTAAGGGCACATGCCATAAGCATTTTAATGCTGAGCAAGATTAATTCCAGAAGTGAAAACAGTAACTGTCTTTGACTCTATAGGGCCATTTTACTTGTGTTGACTCTGATCATCAGTTCCCAATGGAATATAACTAGTTTGATAGCCTGTCCAAGAAATGAAGTCTAAGGCATATAAAATTCTGTGGCCTGGCACTTGTTGAATATAGTATTCTAATGATATACCTGTAATTATGTAAGTTTGAAAGTCCATTTATGATGGCTGTTGAATAGTAGTTTGAAAAAGAAATGTTTGGTTGCAAATAGTTTTTGTTGGTATTTGCATGTACGTAATTAGATTAATTAATCCATACTGATGTAAAATACTTCTGTTTTCTTTTTACATTTAAGTAATAAGCAAAACAGCATACCCTACACAAAATACAAACAGAAAGTTACTAATGCTGTAAAATTCACAGGAACACTAGCTGCACATTTTTAAATAGTAATAATAAAAAAATCAGCTCTAACATTACTTATTTCAAAAGTAGCATCTGCAGCAAACTAGCAGTATTAGGAACTGAAAGACTGCTTTATAATGTGCTGTATTGCACCCCTTTTTTCTATTGGTGGCTTGAAAAGTACTTTTAGGCATAGAATCTAAAGCTGTACTAATATTAACAGTCATGGCTCTAATTTCTTAAGTGGCTTGATGAGTTTGTTAAATATGAAATAATTAAATCTGTTAAATCTAAATAGAAAACCCTGATTTCCTTTCAAAATTTTTTCCAGAATCTTTTTATGAAAGAATTTCGCAACTGTTTAGATGGATACATTTGGGGTTTTTTAACTGACCTTGCCCTAATGAAAATAGAACTGACAAGAACAAAGTTGAAAGAGAAAGCCGTTTAGCAAAGAAAACTTCCATTTTGAAAAGGACAGCAGCTGTTTCTGAGCATGTTGTCACCTTGCAGCTAAAATATGCATAACAATATCAACCACACAAAACAGGTACAAAGATAGAAATACAGGTTATTGACATTTAGGTTAGTTTCACATAGGAGTTTCACACCAAGAATTTTTAGTGTGGTGTGATCAATAGCTAAAACAATAGCCAAAACTACCAAGGAAGAGGAGAAATTAAATGTTTTTAAAAAATAATAATTCTAAAATGACATTCATTTTAAACACGAATTAATTGGGCAACACTTTGAATTTTAGTTTTAGTTTTACTTCATTAAATAATATGAAAACTAAAGATTTTCCAAAGTCAGCTCAATAGTTCTTCTACTGATTCTATTCTGTCTGGATATAGATCTCCCAATTACTCTTTAGCTTGCTTAAGTACTTTCTCTCTGTTCTCATTGAAATCTTGCAGCAGTAATTTTGCAGCAATAATTACAGTGAGATTCTAGTTAAAATGCAGTTTTAAACATGTATATCTCTCGGTGTAAACACAGAATAAGAAGATCTATACTGCTGTAACTTGAAGAAATCTTGGAATCCAGTTTTAGGTGACTATTTGAAGTAATCATTGCGCATTGCCTAACTAAAATGTCAGAGGTGTTCCCAAATGGGAGTGATCCATTCTACCTAAAATAAACACCTAAATTCCCTGTAACATCCAAGGAAGGAAGAAGGTACCTCTAAAAGCAGAGTAATTGTTCCTTAGACATCCAGTCTCCATTGACTACTGGGAACATAGATATGTCAGAATGGTCCTGTAGGCACGTACAGGATGAGTCGTCTTCTGAAGAGGGATCTCAAACAGGGCAATATAATAAAGCAGCATAGTGGCAGCACTGCCCACCTTTCACATAATAATCTAGTTAATTGAAGCATTCCTCCTGAAAGCAGAAAAAATCAATTCTGTGCTGTTTTTAACCCAACACTGAATCAAAGCCTTTGCTGTTGTCGTGGTTTAACCCCAGCCAGCAACTAAGCACCACACAGCTGCTCACTCACTTCCCCCCCACCCAGTGGGATGGGGGAGAGAATCAGAAGGAAAAAGGTAAAACTCATGGGTTGAGATAAGAACAGTTTAATAGAAGGGGAAGGAAGAAACTAATAATGATAATAATAACAATAATAAAATGACAATATTAATAAAAGGATTGGAATATACAAAACAAGTGATGCACAATGCCATTGCTCACCACTCACTGACCAATGCCCAGTTAGCTCCCGAGCAGCAATCCCTCCCAGGCCAACTCCCCCCCGTTTATATACTAGACACGTCATCACATGGTATGGAATACCCCTTTGGCCAGTTTGGGTCAGCTGCCCTGGCTGTGTCCTGTGCCAACTTCTCGTGCCCCTCCAGCCTTCTTGCTGGCTGGGCATCAGAAGCTGAAAAATCCTTGACTTTAGTCTAAACACTACTGAGCAACAACTGAAAGCATCAGTGTTATCAACATTCTTCTCATACTGAACCCAAAACATAGCACTATACCGGCTACTAGAAAGAAAATTAACTCTATCTCAGCTGAAACCAGGACAGCTGTAATCAGATATCATGGAATCAAAAAACCCCAAACAAACAAACAAACAAAAAAGGCAAAACCAGCAAGGAAGAGCACAGTTATTATGTAGCACATAGGTCAGTCATTTGGGTGGTCAAAGAGGTCTAAGTCTCTGTTTCACTCCTGAGAATGTTTTTGCTCTTTATTCAATATTCATCTAATGTAAATTGCACTCAGAGGAGTGCTGTTGGGAGCTCCAGGTCACTATTCTGCAAACACTCTCAAACTTAGGGGGAAAACTCAGGTTTTCGCACATTGTGGAACAACATTTTTACCATGAGACTATTTTTCCAAAACACAGTCCGCAAAATAGATGTCTGCTTTCCTAACCCTGAATTTCAGTGCTTTTGTCTTCAAGAGGAAGGCATCCATCTCCTCAGCACAAGCAGGTCCGATCATGCCTGAGTGACACAATTAACTTTTAGCTAAAAAGGGGGAATTAACAGGATTAGCTAACCTGGAAAAGCAGGCAGACTGAATAGCTGTTTGACACTAAGTGAGCTTTAGGCAGACATGCCCTTACTGAACTTTCCTTCATCTGTACAGAATCACGTATACATCAGGGGACTGGAGAGTTTTTAGAAACAGGAGGATTTGGGGCCTGGGACATATTTTGTGAGATAGGAGAAAAGCTGCTTTACTCTGTCACCTTCCTGCTCCAGAATAATAACTGAATACTACTTATCAGTTCTGCACTAATATTAGTAGTGGAGATACAAAAGCTTCATAAGGCCTCTTCCATTTGCTTTGGAAGTGGAAATAAAACTTAACCAGCATTTCATTCTGTCTTCTAATTCTGCCTTCATTAGTCATGTGTTGTAATAGTACTTATCAAGACAAACTCGTTTGATTTAATGCAGATATGTATAATAAACTCTTCACTTTAATTCCCAGTTAAATGAAATTAATTAAATTTTAATTACCATTTCAATATAATATAGCTACTTTCTGAAGACCTGTTTATAAAAAGCAGCAAATAAGACATTTGCACCACATAGAAGAAGATAGGGGTACTGAAACGATGGCTTTGTTTATAAAAGATTTGCATATGCTGAGCTTTATTCTTTGTGAGCTGCTCCAGTAACTTCCCTCAGTAGTTCATGCTGTGCAGAACCTTGTGAAAATCTTTGCAGGGTTAAGACCTTCCACATTACAGACAGAATAAGGGTTAAGGGAAAATATAAAAAATATTTAGGTTTATTACTGGAACAGATTCAAATATGTAAAGTGCAGCTTTGTCTGCATATACCAGAGGGAAATTGTCCTGTTTGGGGGGGGAATATTTGTATGACCTAATGATTAAAGTGCTTGGACATTTTATTGCCAGTTCTGCTACTAGTTGGCTGTGAAGCATTAAACAAATTTCTTAACTTCTCTCTACATCTTTTCTGGCTTTTGAAAATGGGAATATAATCAAAAGGTTTCCTTAGTATTTGTCAATCACTTTCAGGTTTTAAAAAGAAACTACAATAGAAATAGGAAGAATTACTGTTATCACCTCCTTCCATTATTACAATAAGTAAACAGAAGATTACATTAATTAACTTTTCATTTTGAATTATATGTATTACATCATTGACATATAATTTGTCCTCATTTTCAAATCTTGAAATGCAACTCAAACATTCTGAGGGTCTGAAAAAATTAAATACTAAATATTTTATTCTTAAAAGTCAAAAGAATATGCAACATAGAAACTGCTGATTCACACACTAGAAAGAAGTTTGCATCAGAAAATGTAGTTCAGAAAAGCATGAAGGAACATAGTATTAATTTCATATGATTACAGATTGAAATTCAGGGGGGAAATTAGTGTAGCTTAATTTGCATTTTGAAACAAAAATGAACTTTATAGATTTTTTTTCCTATTAGCTTGGAGAGAAGAAAAGTGCCTACATCTGTACCACATTTGCAAATCTTTAAATCAGCTAACAAGAAACATTGTTTTAACCAGTAAAACAACCTGTTAATCTGTGACATAATTAAATATGCATATTCTGTAAAAGCTCAAAACTGTAAGCATGTTTAATGAAATTTAAATGGCATTTATTTTGCAACTCCAGATATGTTATTAATAAACTAAGTAATTTAGAACTAATTTACATAGTATGTGAATATGATTAAAATCAAACCTTCATTAAAGAGTCACAGGTAATCTTTAATTTCTGAAGTATCTTAAGGAAGCAACCAAGATTGTTTCAAGAATAATCCTAACAATGGGCAGTAATACATATGAAACTTATATGAAACTTTACACTGCACATGTCAAGCTACACTAAATACAAAAAATAATTTTTAAATATTTGGATAACCCATGCCCATAGTTTTTGCTTTCCAGACATACTCCCAAATTTTGATTTTACACTTGAGATGCATTTAACTATATGATTGAAAGTATCAAATAGTAGGAGTATTAAGAAGTGTCCAGTTTCTGAGATTTCAATTTTTTTTTTAATTGCTAATATTTGAGATGCATGAGGGCTCTCCCCTGCCCCAGCATTTCCTTTGCACCTATTCCATTATAAATAAATAAATAAGTGAATGAATGCAGAAGAGCTTTAATTTCCTTAAAATTCCTGGAGCTTGGACTTTAAAAAAATATTAAATGTAGGATGGTTCATGATAAGGACAGGAGGACATGCATGTTCACAAGAAAGGTATAAGCTGTAATACTGCTCCTGCATGTGTAAAATTATTATCTTTTTGTCACCATTATGAAGGAAAAGAAATTCATTTGGTAAATAAATGGTTCTTTCAAATCATTCTTCAGATTAGTGAAATGAAGGTCGCTCAGGTCAGTGAAGTTCTGCTGGCTCAGTCAAAAAAATCATAATAAACTGTGTTCCAGAAATAGGAATAATGCCTTCAAATCACACGCTAACACAGTTTTCAAGGTTTCCCTTTATACGTGCACTAGAATTAATTAAACTTGGTACAATGTTTGCATACTATTTTAGGTGTTTCTGTCGTTAGTGTTTCATGTTTAAGAGATGAAAACCTGACACTAACTCTTTACATGGCTTCATGAGAGAGAGGAAAAAAAAAAGGTTTTGTTTGTTTCTTTGTCTTTTGGTCTCCTGGTACTTCTGTACGGGTGCCCAGGAGAATTTTGTGCTTTGTGCACTTCTTAGCATGCACAGACTGGAGGGACTCCAGCTTGAGCTGTATCTGGAAACAATAGTAGGGAATAGGAAAGGGCAAGGAAGACCTGGAGTGATGACAGACTAATGGGGCTGGCATAGCGTAAGTGGAACACAGCACAAAGTGCAGCACATCATTACTTTATGGACAGGAGTTCAAAGTTATACACAAAATCTATCAGTTAGGAAGTGACAGCTGAAGAGACTACGACCAGTAGGAAATAACAAAATTGTTCAGACCTTTCTGACTTCTATTCATTCTGTTCTACTACCAGATATCTTTACTGGCTCGGCCTGATTCAGGGAAGGTTTGGATAATGAATTTCTACCTCCAAAGGTCTTTCAGATCTCAAAGTGTGAAATAAAATAACTGGAGACAGTTGAGACGCACTTACTCCAGAGTCTAAACACCTGCAAAGCTCTTAGTTTGTTCCAATTTATAATATTGCTTTGGGCTTATCTGTAACATCAAATAGTATAAAAGTAGAAAGGACAGCAAACCAGTTGCCTTGACGTGATTTTATCTTTTGGTTTAATTTGCTTCCTTTGCAGTCTTGATATCAAATTCTCTTTTGAAATCAAAAGGGACACATTTCAGATTGAATAGATTTATTTTCTATTGTAATACTGTTTGGCACAGGACAAGTTATTACTGAGAAACTCTAAAAGAAAAAGAGAGATGCCCAACAGCATTGCTGTATTTAATGGTTTGTCAGCATTTCTATTATAAGGCCCGTATTTGATGTTTTTCTTGTTCTGTTGGCTTGATACAAGGAACTGAGGATATTCACTGAGATGTAGTTTATTAAGACAGAACAAAAAGCATGACAAATGGTAAATTGATTCCGACATTAAAGAGTCAGAGATAACAAAATTATAAAATGAGTATTACTAAATCTTTACTCACCAAAAACACTATTAAGTTTTCTCACAAAGGACAATGCCAGTGGAGATGAAACATAACACTTGTTCTAATCTCACAGTTCCTTGTTATTGTAACTAGCATAAGTAAAACATTATGGATTCTGAGAAAGTCCAGAAACTTACCATATGTATTCTGTATTTACTTCTACCTACTGTAAGTTAAAATCTGTATGGCAGGCCTGGTCTTGCAGCCACTTTAATGTGCACTTACCTTTATTATCTAACAACGTTCTTTTCACTAGTAAAATTAGGTACCTGAATAAAAGTTTGCAAGACTGAGAATTCAGTGATAGATAGCTATATTAAATGCTGTTTCTGTCTAAACAAAGTGGGTATGTCCTGTAAACCCAGTCATCACTAAGAAAAGCCAACACTGCTGATGTTTATCTGGTAAAAGCAGATTTATCATGTCTCAAGGTATGAGTTATATAAAGCACTTATGTGTGGAAGTGTATAATGTAAATGTATTATTATGGTAAATAATTATTTACACAAAACTTCCAAGATTACTGTTTTTATTCCCATTGTCTGTAGAGACTGCAGGAGCAGGAACTGAAGGTCATCACTTCCTCAGGGTCTTCCCCTCATATCAGTTAACACAGTCATAAAGAGAAGATTTTACATCTGAACGTCAACATTTCTTGCTTTGGGCTTACATGCATGGGATCTTTATACCCAATAAGTGGACTATAAAAAAAAGACTCAATAGTTGCATATGGGTGTGAAATAAGAATATAAAGAAAGAATACAAATACTATGATTGTATCCATATCCATATGCAAATGTACCACACAAAAAAAGCAGCAACGCATGGTATACTTAGTTCCATTTGGACACTTGTATTGGGTGAACGTGCCAAGGGGCTGGTCACAGGGGGCTGCAGGGGTGGCCGCTGTGAGAAGAGGCCAGCAGCTACCCTGTACCGGGGACAGACAGTTCCAGCCAGCTCCAAAACAGACCCACTGAGGGGCACAGCTGAGCCCATCAGCCAGGATGGTGGCATCTCTGGGAAAACGCACTTAACAAAGGGCAAAATTCTGTGCAGGCAGTGAGGGTTGAGGAAAAAAATGTGAAACAGCCCCGCGAACACCCAGGTCAGAGAAGAAGGAGGGAGAGGAGGTGCTGCAGGTGCCCGAGCAGAGATTCCCCTGCAGTCGGTGGAGAAGACCATGGAGAAGCAGCTATTTCGCTGTCGCCTGTGGTGAGAGTCCTGTGGAGGAGGTATGCTTCTGCAGGAACACAGCGGAGCAGATATTCACACCGCAGCCTGTGAAGGACCCTGGGCTGGAGCAGGCGGATATACCCTGAAGGAACTGTGGCCTGTGGAGAGCCCAAGCTGGAGCAGGGGAAAAGCATGAGGGGGAAGGAAGGGTGGCGAAAAACTGCTACGAACTGACCATAACTCCCTCGTTCCCCAACCCCCTGCGCCATTTGTGGGGAGGAGGTAGAGCAGTCAGGAATGAAAGAGTGAAGTTGAACCTGGGAAGAAGGGGGTGGATCGGGGGAAGGTGATGTTTTAATTTGTCTTTGTTTCTCATGATCCGAATCTATTTTAATTAGCAATAAATTAAATTATTTTTGCCCTGTTTTGCCCATGACGGTAATAGGTAAGTGATCCCCCTGTCTTAATCTCGATGCTCAAGATTTCCATCTTATTTTCTCCCTGTCATGTTGAGGAGGGAGAGTGAGAGAGCAGCTGGGTGGGGATCTGGCAGCCAGACAAGGTCAATCCACAATACGCTATATTTAATATTCTTTTCAGATTACTGTTTATAAATGCTTAAAATACTAACTTTTGCTCTGCTAGTATTGACTGTCTCATATAACATTTTCTAAGTTTTCTAGAGTTTTGACTATGATTTGGTCACTATGACACTTATATTAAATAATTCTTTCTACGAACTGTAATTAGCTTTGTTTCAGGAAAAAAAAACAATCAAACCCCATATTTTCTTCAAAACACTAGGTGAAAATATGTAACTAAGAAAAGACTGAGGTCTTTTCAGACTTATGTGTGTAGATAAAGTTCTGGATGACTTTTCTTCTAGACATTTATGTTCAATTGTTTTCCAAATAAGCATAAGAAGTAAGATTTTCAAAATCACTAGTGAGTTTTAGTTTCTGAATCAATTAACACTGGGAGAACTGATTTCTGATAGCCAGATATCAACCTTTCATTAAAGTTTTTTAAAAAATTCAGATACAGTACCTGGTTGGAAGGGACCTCAAAAGATTATCTGGTCCAACCTTTTGTGGGAAACAGAGCCTAGATGAGATTATCTAGCACCATCTCCAAATGCATCTTGAAAATGTCCAGTGATGGGGACCCTACCATGTCCTTGGCGAGGTTGTTCCAGTAAATGATTGTCCTCACTGTAAAAAATAATGTTTTCAGATTGTAATGCTGTCCTGAAGAGCTGAGATAAGGCTTATGACACCAGATACTAGCACCTGACTGAAGTGCCTAGATTGTGTACAAGTACCGTGTTCCCTGTGTAGTCCGCTCAAGTGGCTTAAATTGTGATAAAATCCCTGGTTCCTCATCTTTCCACTGGGAGGGCTCTAAGCCAATGGAAGCTCCTAATTGTAAACACTCACAGAGACAACACAGGTAGAATTTAACCCGTTTGAATCAAGATATGTCTCAGATTATGTCCTTAGCATGGAGCTACTTGATCTTCTTTTAAACTACTGTGCAAGAATATTGGTAGTTATTGTGGCTTTTGTGGAAACATCATTCATGTTGCTGTGACAACTAAAACGTACACACCAGATTTTATGTTTTCAATCACTGTTAGGAAATAGATTGTATCCCATATAAATTTTTTATCATCCACAAAAAGCTGTTAGCAATGCTAAAACATTCATTTACTATGACATTTTTTACATTTCTAATGTAAATCTATTTTTTTCCCTTGCAACAGCACTCTATAATATTTATTTCAAGCCATTTTATGGATGGATAAAGTTTGTCCTGTATTTCTACTATGTGATGTTATCATTTGCTCTCTATTATGTCTTATCTTTACTTTGTAATGTGCTAATTTTTGTTTTCCTGTTAGTGGGGGTAATAGCTTGTAGATTTATAGTTACAGTTACATTAACCTTTGAAATTTAAGTGTTATAATCTATTTAATATTTTCAAGACTTATCACTAAGCAGAACTGATTAATTTTCCTACAGAGGTGCTGAAAAAAAGTTTTTACAACACAGTTAGGGATTCACTTCCATACCTACTATCTCCTGATAATAGCACTAATTTAAAATGGGAGTGCTCTGCCAACATTGCCCTTGAAAACCTTTGCAACGTTCTTCATCTTCAGGCTGTTAACAATGTCCTTTCATGGCTCATTTTACTCAATTTAACATCTTCTCCAGATACCATTGACCCTGGCATCATTTTACATCATCTTAAGCACCTTGTAAGTCTCACTGGCAGTGTTTTAGCCTGGCTGATATCTTTATCTAACTTGACCATAACAGTGTAAATTAATTACTATAGGTATCTTTTTTTTTTTCTTTCCCTGAGCTTGTTTTTGATTGCTTCAGTGATCTAGACTGTGTACTATAATTTTTGTTACCTATATATTCCTACTTCCTCATATTTTTGTTATGGTTAATACTATGCTAAATGAGAAACACTTGTTTTCTGAACTTAATGTTGATTCTTCTTAAACTTAAATGTTCTACCGTACTGTCTTTGAAAATGGAAAATTATATAACAAACTTAGCATAATCAGGTGTTTATAAATAGCATACAATTTTCTATTTAGCAATTTTCAGTTAGGCTTGCTTCTTTGTTTGATATCTGTAATGAGAAGTATACAATAACCTAAAGGGATACAATATATCCTATTGGGAACACTGCAGGGAATTATTTGATGTTATCTATGAGTTATTTCCAAAAGAAAAGCACCTTCTTGGCATTTAGTGGTTCTCCAGGGATCCGTTGAGTTCTGGACCCAGGTGTGTTCCCATTCAGTGATATTTTCTGCCACCCCAGAAGTCAGAGCTCACATAGTGTAATCTAGTGCATGGTCACGTACTTAGTCTTCCTGTTACATTAAGTCTTCATATCCTTTCTCAGTAAGTGGTTCTGTGAGCACATCCCCCGCCAACAACTTCCACCCTGCTGCTGGAACCAACTCCAAAGTTTGATTAAGATGGAAATTACTCATGTCAGGGACAAACAAGTTCAGTAGTGACAGCTGGCCAGAGGATTTGGCTCTGCTTTTGTCTTCTAAATCAAAGAACTCTGAAATACCAGATTTCTTTTTCCTACACATGCATTTATAGAGAATAAACATTTTCCTTCTAGCCTTTTTCTGTAGATTTGGTAGACTGACTCTTATATGGCCTGACTTAAAACCCACAGAAAGCAGTGGGAATGTTTTTGACAGGGCTGCTAGGTCCCAAACAATGCCACTGACATGTTTGAATGTAAAGTTCACTCCCATCGACCTTAGTTCTTATGCACAGACTTTCCAGCTAATTTAGAGTATGTATGTTTACATTAAGTCACAGTTTTCTGAATTTCACCCTTGAAACTTACCTGACCGGTTAGTTACACCGGCTACATGCTAAGTGCATGTCAGCCGGCTTCTGTGGTGACAAACCATGAGTGCAGAAGAGAAGATGATATGTCCTCAGAATATTTACATACTATAAGGAGTCTGGATCTTCCTCTGGCTCAGGAGTGGCAGCAAAGACAACAGTGATACAGCCATTTTCACAGAACTTCTTTCCATTTATACTCCCCTACTGGCTAGTTCAGGGAGGTTGCTGCTCTCAGTTCCTAAGGATCCAGATGTGGGATTTTTCACATAGCATACTGAATGCTGAGATATCATACTTTTGGCTCCTGGTTTTAGAATCATAGAATCATAGAATCCTTTAGGTTGGAAAAGACCTTTAAGATCATCGAGTCCAACTGTCAACCATGCCCACTAAACCATGTCCTGAAGTGACAGAATCATAGAATTGTTTAGGTTGGAAATTTAGGGCAAACTGCCTGTAACTTTAGATGTCTGTATCAGTTTCAACACCTTGTTCTTTAACCTGTAATGCTAAGCCCTTGTCTCCAGGCATTCTAGTTCATTCCTAAACCTTTTTCAGTATGAAAAGGAGTAGGGGAAAAGAAGTTCTAAGCAACAGATTGAAGGAAGACTAGGACAAGGGATGTGACAGATGAACTGAAGACGTGACTGGAAAGAAGGGAAGAAAGAAATTGGTATAGGAAAACATGGAACAAAAAATAAAAAAGACAAAGTTAAAAAGGCCATAGCCAAGCATTTCTAAAATAAAAACAAGGATGGTTGAAAAGGAATAAGAAAGATTAGGGAAAATCAAAGTAAAAAAATAATCTCTGAGAACCAAGAAAAGAGGATTATGTCCAACCAGTAAGTGCAACTTCTAAAAAACTTCTATTCAGACAAAAATAAAAAAAAGCCATGCAATTAATAATAGCTGTTAATTGCATTATCACCTTAATCAGGACTTTTTGCGTTAGTTGAAATTTAGGTATTATATGGGATTAACTTCCCCGTTACTTTCATCCAATACTGTCTTTTTAGCATATTCATGCTTGTGTCAGATGCCAATTTCAGAGTTTATCACTCTGCATACAATTATTTGGCAGCTCAGCCTCCTCTTTTGTTACATTTATTCCCCCTTTTCATTTCTTGAAACTTATATTTCTTCCTTTGACAATTAATCCATCTGCCTCTCTGTCCTCCTCTGTGGGAGACCTAATGGTAACGTGGGAGGAAACATGGAAAGAAACACTCTCTTGTAGGTAAGGAAAAGGGAAAGGAAGACAGTAGAAATGGTAGTTACTGGAAATTGTATATACCATGACACTGAGCCTATAATTCCTCCTTTACCTAAACTTTACAATGAAGAATCATCTCCAGTATCCTTGCACTGTGCTATTGCAGCTGTAAGCACTGCTGAGTACGATGGAGGGGCACAGAAGCAGTTAAGAGTACAAACCAAACAAGCTCGTAGCATTTTGGACTGTATGTGTATGCATTTGGGAATGGCAGGAATGAGTGCTTACCCTGTTTAATAAAGGAGCTGCAACACATTACGCATTTATTATGCCTTATTAGTTTATTAGTTCCAGAGATAGCTCAGGTCTAAAAGCCACTGATATGACTCCACTGTGTTCCTAGAATGAATAGCATGAAGGAGAATGGCAGAAACGGATCCAAACACACCATCAGTTTCAAAGTTGCACAGCTTATTAGCTCTGATTCAATGTTAGCTGTGCTTGTCCACGGTCTCCAGAGCACCAAGTTCTGAGCAAGCTTATTAGGTCAGTCACAGTCCTAGGCAAGAGCTGGCTCTGTGTATTTTTCCAGTGTCCCATGTAATGAGCACTTCCGACTCTGTGGAGCTTAGGAGAAACAGCTGAGTTGCTCTGCAAGAAGCTGTCTGAGCTCTACAAATCTGGGACTGAGGCAGAACTAATAAACCTTGCTAAAATGAAGCTGACTGTATGTATTGGGATGTCGCTACACCTGACTCTACAGTTCTTTTGAGTCTGGGAATGTAATAAAATTGTCTTTTGTATGGTGATGGATGGGTTTATTCTCTGCTCGTGGCTTATTACATGCTCATTGTAGAGCACATTTTCTTACAACAGGACTAACTGGGTGGTAGAGAATAGGGCTGCCTGTTTTGTCCCACTGTGGCTACAATAACACTAGCTGTGTTGTTTCATGGCTGGTTAGCACCCATGTTGCTAAGAAGTGGTTCTTTCCTCTTCTCCTTCTTTAGCTCCTGATCTCTTTCTTTGGGCACTAATGTTTCTGTGCCTGCAAGCCTGAATCAGATATGTCTGAAAAGAAATCTTTTTAAATTTTTTTTCCTTTTTGGAGGGCTCTGTTTCAGCTGGGTCAGTTCCTGGATTTCATGACTGTGTAAGTGCTGGTGACAGCGTAAGGGAGGTAGATAGCAAAGTACAGAAGAACAGACTTTGCTTGGCTTGATTATGAAACTCCATTTTTGGCTAACTGACCCCCCTTCTGGTTCAGCTGAAAGCAATTGTGTATGTTAGGCTTGGGGAACCTCCAGGGATTCAGGACAGGCTGAAAGGTAATGAATAAGATAGCAGGGAAGAAGACTGCAACAGAAGCAGCGATCAGCCATCTCTTGAAAGTGCCCACTTGCCTGCTTGCATTAGGAAGTAAACCCAGAGCTAAGAAATGTGTCTTGAACATAACAATGAAAAAAAGATCCAGTGACCTGGAAAAGAGTATGTGGAGTTTAGGCAGCCTTAAAGAAACCATGAAAAACTGCTGGACTGAGGAGAGTATTGATGAGAAGAACCCACCCTGAGAAGACACAGTGGGCAGGAGGAATTGCTTTGCTGTCCAACCTATTGTTTTGTCTCATCTAGAAGATAAAGTTGTCTCAATTTTAACGAGTTCCTTTGTAGCCAAAACAGATACATCTGACAACTATAAATTACAAATCCGTTAATCAGTATATAATTTAGCTCGTGTTGAATACAAATACATCCAAACTAAAATAGTGCAGCCACCAATGCTACGCATTTTGTAACACTATATTGCCATACCCAAACAAATTCCATAGGCATTTGACATAAGTATGTGAGCAATGTGACCACAAAAGAGGCAAACAATGAAGTGTGTAGTTGTATGTGGGAGATATCCAAGTTACAAAAGTTGCAATACAGAAGATGGCATAAACACAGGTGACTGTAAATACTCAGGACATCGTGCTGAAAACACAAGAAGGATGAGCAGCAAAACTGAAAGCAAGACAAGCAGTACAACAAGCAGTTGAGATGCTCCTTTTAGGGAGCGAGGGTGAGAAGTGTAAAACACTAACCATGATTCGAGGAAGATGGAAATTAAAAAAGACAAGCCTGTTTCAATTTGAAATTATCTCATTAAAGAGTTCTCAGGTCTGATTACCTTGACTCCTGCTACTAAGACCAACCATGGACCACAGCCATCAATACTAACTATATGACATCAGCTCCATGGTATTGCATACTCACAGGTAATTTGGGATAGGATTGTTAAAGACTAACAGTTTTGCTTGTGTAGAGATGATGATTAATAATGTGTAAGAACAAACCAATAGCATGAAGTGTGTTGTTAATCAGTGAATTTAGTAAAGTTTTGTTTTAAAGTTTAAAACTTGCCTGATTCATTGTCTTCTAAACACTCTCATGAGAATGATCTCCAATTCCTTAACTGGTGTATGTATATACACACATATATTCAGCTGCAGCACCTTGTTCCAACTTCTGTTCAATAACAGAATTATTTTATAACTATATCATAAACACATAATTTTATATAAATTTATTGTAAATGAAAATATATATTATTTTATATATCTCCTAACTTTGGAGGTTTTAAGTTCTTTGGCATCTCTTGGCATAATCATTTGAAATAAAAGGTATAGCTAATAATACACTGAAATTCTATATTCCCATTTTTGGGAGCTATAACTGTGTGCAGTACATTTACTAACTGAGAAGCACATATTCCTTGAGGCCAGATAAATTTTCTTCCATGGCTGTATCTAACTTCTGAACTACTACAGTTGGTCAGCTCTGGTTTAAAGAGACTTTCAACTCAGTCTGTATGTCTGAACTGCTGGAAAGGTAAAATAAATGCTAAAAATATAGCAAAAATCAAAGGTAAACAGAATCACAGAATCATAGAATGGTTGAGGTTGGAAGGGACCTCTGGAGGTCATCTGGTCCAATCCCTCTGCTCAAGCAGGGCCACCTAGGGCCAGTTGCCCAGGACCATGTCTAGACAGCTTTTGAGTATCTCCAAGGATGGAGGCTCCACAACCTCTCTGGGCAACTTATTCCGGTGCTCAATCACCCTCACAGTAAAAGAATGTTTCCCGATGTTCAAAGGGAACCTCCTGTGTTTCAGTTTGTGCCCATCGCCTCTTGTCCTGACACTTGCCACCACTAAAAAGAGCCTGGTTCCGTCCTCTTTGCACTCTCCCTTCAGGTGTTTATATACACTGACAAGATCCTCTCTGAGCCTTCTCTTCTCCAGGCTGAAGAGTCCCAGCCCTCTCAGCCTTTCCTCATAGGAGAGATGCTCCAATCCCTTCATCATCTTTGTGGCCCTTCACTGGACTGTGCCCAGGAGCTCCATGCTTCTCTTGTACTGGGGAGCCCAGAACAGAACACAGTACTTCAGGTGTAGCCTCACCAGTGCTGAGTCAAGACAGTGCTGTAGTCTGTTTTATCTCCATCACATCATATAATATCTGCCCAACAAGAATTTTCTATTTGTTCTGTATCAGCTGGTATTAGTATTACCCCTCCCCATGAACTTCCTTTCTATATAATCTTACCATAAGAGCAAAATATCCAGGTTACAAACTTATATTTTTCTCTTAGTCATTTCTTCAATAGTAGAAGTGTTAACTGGGTTAGGTTACAGCAAACTGTTCCTAGCCTACTCAAAAAGGAATGTTTTCCTTTTTTTACAAATCAGTTTCCAAAGTCAGCTATGATCAGAGAACACATATTAACAAGAAAGGCCAGAGGAAAACATTTTAAAAAGAAAGAGAAAAAAGGTTTCTCCCTCAAGGACTGATTGTAAATGTGAAGATTTTTGACAGTTCCAGGACAAATTTTTGTGTCTTGTCTTTGATAGGCAGTGTCCCTGGTCAATCTGAGATCCAGCTGGATAGAAACCTATCTCAGTTGGTGATTAAAGTTTCCTCTCTTTTCCTAGTAGCATTAAGCAGTGCAGAAAACAACCGACATCATAGAATCAAACAAAGAATCAAAGCCTTATTCCAAGACTGTCTAAGTTACTGTAAAACTTGAAAAAAACTTTGGCTATTCACTCAACAGATTGAATTCACTCAACTAAGAAGAGGGGGAAGAAAATATTTCTTTTTTGAAAAGGAGAGATACAGAACCAACTAAAGAAAAAGGCAAATCCCTTTGAATTACTCCATGGAATTAACCCAGCAGAAAGGTTTGTTTGTTTGTTTTAATTTGTTTTGGTTTTTCTTTCTCTTACCTTGTTCCCCTCAAGAACTAGGTCAATTTGAAATGAAGATGTGTATTTTTTTTTTATTTTAGAAATACAAATATATAATTTGAATTGTGCAACTACTCTAACAGTATGCCGGAAAACTGATGGAGCTCTTGTTGTACATATGAGTACTTTTCAGGAATCATAATAAAGTTATCTAGACGGTTACAGTAGGAAAAAAAAAAAAAAATCACTGGGCCCTGGTGAGAATGCCTTGGCTAGTGGCTACCATAAGTTGTCAAAGAGGGAAAAGGAAAACACAAGAACAAATCAATCAGACACAGTTGGTTAGAATTGGGAAACTTCCAGAAGTAGAATAGGACATCTTAAAAATCTGTTTGAAACTGCCTGCATAACTTGTAAGATTTAGGCTTCAGCTTTCATACTGAATTTCACTGGATCATGTTGGTTTCATTTGAACTGAAAATGTTACTGATTCCCAAGTGGCTAATGCCAAATTCAGAAGAAGATTTGAAGCTCTACTTGCTGTTGGTCCTGAGCTATTGGATGTTCTGTTCCTTCTGCGCGTGTGTAACCATCAATTCCATTAAGCATTCTTCTATGCTACGGTGTTTGATTATGATGAGCAGGTAATCCAAATAATTACTCAACAGAATTGTCAGGAAGATGTTTTTTTCAAGTTTGCTCCCAAGCACAAAAACCAGGTTGGTATTCAGCTTGAAAACTTTGTTCTAACCTCAATGTACCATATTACACAGAAGGCTACATCTACACTGGTAAATAAAAGAGGGATCAATTACTGACCTCAAAGTCAAAAAGGTCCAGACTGAATTCTAGGTCCCTATGCAGCAGATGAGTTTCATTCACACTTCATAGCGGTTAGCCCTAGGTCTTTTCTAGGTGCCAAATGGCCCAATGGCCTAATTATTATTTATCAGTATTTTTTCAGTTACAAGTATTGAAAAAAATATGAGGACTTTACTGTAACTCACTGCAGTGTGAAACAAAGAATATGTGCTACGTATCCTGGGGGTAGGGTGGCACATAAAAGCATGTAAGAGTGTTTGAGGGCAGAAAGCCTGCTGAGTCCGTGTGAGAGGACAGTTTAGGAGCAGCCCTGGTGAAGTCTTATCCCTGTTGCTTGTCTGGAGCAGTTCCTTTGGTGAACAGTTCCACAAGGCATGTTCAGTTATTGCGTGGGGGGCAAAAGAGCTGACCTAAATCAGCCAAGGACTAACAGCTATGTGTATGACAAGGGCTCTAGTGATCAAACTTGCTCCCTGACCCACGCTATTAACAGTGCAGACATTTCTGTATTTGTAAAACAGTTTACTAAGTATTATAGAATAACTGCACGAGACTCACAAACATAAATAATTATGGCTTTGCTTAATTAACTGCAAGGAACTAGAAATGCTCAAAAGCAAAATAAAAAATGGTGAGATGGAGGCCACTGTAATTTTTTAGCTAACATGACTTAACCCAAATAAATAAGAAAAAAGTAAAAGCAGGATTTGGAATAATCTAATCCTGATTTGCTCTATGTCATATAAATTGAAGACCAGCAATTCAGTTTCAGAGGAAATTATTTACATAATGCACTGCCGCTAAATGGTTATATAGCTGGAAGTGAAAAATCATTGAAATTAACTTAAAATGTCATTTTGTTTATTTCTTTCCAATCTCATTCAATGATTTGATCAAAATGCAAACTGCTATTGTAGTCTTTCTTTTCTTTAACATATTCAAATAAATTTGGCTAAAAAGTTATAACAGACCATGGGTTCCATTCAAAACAGAAAGTTGATGCCACCAAGTCAGCAAATCAGTGCTTCACTTTCTACACCTCAAAAATACAATCCAGGATCTAAATGCTGCTGCCTATGTGCCTTATTCAGTGCATGAGGAGGATTTTCTGTCTCAGACTTGTCCAAATTACATACTAGACATTAGATGGATTAGAGGTAGCCAAGAAGAAATGCTAAGCATGCAGGTTTGTTTGAAATCATACCTCTCCTGAGCGATATAGGCATTTAAGTTATTTGGGACAATCTACCTGGAATCATTTTATGATGATGAACACTTAACAACTGTTCTTGCAGAGAAAGGAACAGTTTTCTCTCCATTTTCAGAAAAGGCAGTGCATGCCTCCATTCTTTTCATTCCGTAGTATCAATATGAGCATGAAATACAAGGTCTGGTTAAAATGCTCCTTTCTCCTGCGTATTGGAAAAAGGGGAATTCAAGGTTATGCCTGTAGCCTCCTTGTTTAGGCTGAGAAGATCATCAAGAATAGACTGAGGACTGTTTATACTTCTCCTTTCGTAGATGAGCATACAAAATTGATGGGACCAAGAGAGAACACAAGAAAAATCCTGTGCATAACCTAGTAGGTAAGGAATTCAGCCGAGAAACAGGTGTTCTTATATTTGCTACAATGAGTTTTCTTTTTTATTTTTAATTTAGTATCTATATAATAAGAAATGCAGTTTGTGTCTCTCACTGAGATCAAACCAAAAATACTTAAAATGAAAATCCCATGTAACATTCCATTTCATAATGCCTTTGAAAATTTTTTCTCATGTTTTGACTCTTCTGGAAAAACAAAGGGGACCTACTAGGTCAAGGAAAACCATAGAAGTTATAATTGTATGACAGTAAACAACATCCTAGCATATAATTATTGGCTAGAGAAGTAACTTAAAAGTTCTGGCAGGCTTTGTTTTGGGATTTTTTCTTTTTTTTTTGAGGTGATACAGTAAAAAATAAATCTAGGAGAGAGGAGCCCAAATACATTCACTTTCAAGCAAAAACTTAATTTAGACCTGGAGAGGCTAGAGAGAGGAAGAATTGTAAACAGTGTAGGACTGTGTACCAGCTGTGCCTATCATGAAGAGTGTAAAGTAGCAATCTGATTTTCTGTTAATAATTAATCCTGTTCAAAAACAATAGGCAAATATTTACAGCTATGTGTTAGAGGCACAAGCAGGTATGCAGAAGGCAATTAAGGTGCAAAGCCATTTAAAGATGTAAATAAACACTTGCATATTTCTTGCATATCTCTAACAGAATTTTGTTTTTAAGGTTGTACTGAGAAACAACACTCAGTCCTGCACAGGCTAATAAGCTGTATGCCAAATCTTACAGAAGGTTCCTGTAACTCAGAACTGCTTAGAAGATATTAGCATAATTTTGAAAAACAATACAGCTGGAATACATCTGAGCATTGCAGATAGAAAAAAATAAGAACGAACCTGTTTGTAAGAGTTAATAAAGAAATATACATATGCAATACCTGTGAAGGGTAGGTTTTCTCATCTATGATTTGATTTTTCCCCATATTAGGACAAAAAGTAACTAGGGTGAGGAATGTTCCTTACCCTGTAAACAGTTGCAAAATAACATACTTTTTTAGGATTTTTGAACTATTTTATTTCTGCCAAATCTTAAAACATTCCTTTACGTACCATTCCAGCTATTCTGGAACTGTAGAAAATGACAGATTAGAGCCTGTTTAGATGTATCACAAAAAAAAAATCCAAACTGCACCTGATTTCAGGAGGAAAATGGCTTAGTATGGCCCAGACACTAGCTTGGACCAGTCATGTTTCATATGCAAGATAAGTCTAATTTATGTCCTGTTCATTAATATGCAAGTTTAGATAAGGAGTTCCTCATATTGGATTAGAAAGCTTAAGAATTTCTGGAGTATGTGTAAGAATTACTTTTTTCTTTTCCTTAGTAATGAACAGTTATAATGAAAGTATAGTATTTTTTTCCTTATGTTTTCACACTAAAGTTTTATTTTTCATTGATTTCTCAATCTGATTATAAGCAATCTTGCATTGCTTGCAACTTAATGATTTCACTTCTTTTATCAATCCATATAGCTCTACGGTGATTTCAGGTATCTATTAATGGCTGATAGAACAGAAGACATTGACTGTTCTTAATTTTCTCTTTAAACAACAGAATATTTGACCTTAACTAGCATATAATCTTGCACATTACAGTAATAAAATGGAGACTTGTTTTCACAACAGACTCTTCAACTGGAATATTATGTGGAGATGAATTGGTAAATGAAACCAAATCACCTCCTGAGAACTGAAATCTTTACCTTCAAGGCAGCCTGAAATGTTGTCACAGAATGTTAACAGGAAGTAATGACTGTTTCCAAAATTCCTACAACACAGCAGCACAAACCACTCAGAGTTCAGCCATCTGTAGTACCAGTCCTTGAAAAACTCTTTTACTGTCAAGAGACACGATATAGTCAATTTGTGATTTGAGCTGCAGTTACAACCATATTCATTTAAAGTCAAATGAAGTACTTCCCTGTGAAAAAAGTAAGAGGAAGCACTGTCTCTATGATACAGAGTTTTGATGTTACAAAAATTTTGCCTTATACTAGCTTTTGAACAAATAAATACTTGTACTTCAAACACAAGAAAAAGCTCATACCCAATACAATATTTACGCACATTCTTAACTTGTAATATTTGAGTAGTCCTACTGAATTCAGCAGGACTATTCATTTTCCTATCATTCAAAGCTTTTTTTTTCTTCTATTAAGCATAAGAACATAAAATCAGAATGCTAGTAAGATTAAAATTCAACCTATTAGTGGCGTTACTGGAGATGGTAGCGGATGATTAAAAAAATATTGTAACCAACAGAAGATGTACAGACTGACCCTGCACATCATATATCTTTCCAGCTTGTGGAAGTCAGAGGTTTCTTGTTTTCCTGAGCAAGATTTTGCATTTTGCCCACTGTTTCTAATAGCCACTTGCATTTTTCTTTCATGAATTTTTCTACTTATTCCTTACTTGAATTCATATATGCTTTTAGAGTTCACAACCTCCTGCAACTGTGAATTTTATATGAATTACACACTGTTTGCAGCTTCAGTGGGAATCAGTGTTTAGCTGCTTCTGTCTGCACAGAAATCTTATCCCATGTATGTGTCCTGGTTTCAGCTGGGATAGAGTTAACTGTCTTCCTAGTAGCTGGTACAGTGCTATGTTTTGAGTTCAGTATGTGAAGAATGTTGATAACACTGATGTTTTCAGTTGTTGCTCAGTAGTGTTTAGACTAATGTCAAGGATTTTTCAGCTTCTCATGCCCAGCCAGTGAGAAAGCTGGAGGGGCACAAGAAGTTGGCACAGGACACAGCCAGGGCACCTGACCCAAACTGGCCAACGGTGTATTCCATACCATGTGACGTCCCATCCAGTTTAGGAAAGGGGAAGTGGGGGGGGGCAGGGATTCACCGCTCAGGGACTGGCTGGGTGTCGGTCGGCGGGTGGTGAGCAATTGCACTGTGCATCATTTGTACATTCCAATCCTTTCATTATTGCTGCTGTCATTTTATTAGTGTTATCATTATCATTATTAGTTTCTTCTTTTCTGTTCTATTAAACCGTTCTTATCTCAACCCACAGGTTTTGCTTCTTTTCCCGATTTTCTCCCCCATCCCACTGAGTAGGGGGGAGTGAGTGAGCGGCTGCGTGGTGTTTAGTTGCTGGCTGGGGTTAAACCACGACAGTATGTTACTGAATTGGGGACAGACTTTGGTGGTCTTTGCTGAAATTTAGTGAGCTGGACCTTTGACAAGTTACCTACACCTGGATAAACAATGTACAAGAAGAGAAAGAAATATACTTGTTCTGTTTCTGAATATAGGTGGCATTGTAAACACCCCGAATTGATGATAAATTCACATATATACAGCAACGGTCTATTTTTTTTTCTTTAAATGTGCTGCTTATACTTTTCTGTTATTATAATATTAAGATTCAAATTGTGATAGACTTTTACCCATGAAAGAATGCTTTGTTCAAAGGTTTCTCAAATGCCTCTTGAATATGGATCAAATTCAGCAGCGGATGATGTTTACCTCGACTTTGGTAAAGCATGTGGCACTGTCTGCCACAACGTCCTCAAATACAAGCTGAAAAACTGTGTTACATATGTACACAGTGAGGTGGGTTGAAAACTGGCTGAATGACCAGAGCGACTTGATTTTGATCAGCAGCGTACAGTCCAGCTGGAGGCAAGTCACTAGTGGTGTATATAACCCAGGGGCTGATACTGGGGCCAATACTGTTTAACAGCTTCATTAACAACCAGGATGCTGGGACAGAGTGCACCCTCAGCAAGTTCTCACAGATGATACAAAACTGGGAGGAGTCGCTGACAGATGGTTGTGCTGCCATTCAGAGGGACTTAGACAGCCTGGAGAAATGGGATGAGAGGAATCTCAAGAAGTTCAACAAAGGGAATTGCAAAGTTCTGTACCTGGTGTGAATAACCGCAGGCACCAGGACCCACTGAGTGCCAAGTGTCTGGAAAGCAGCTCTGCGAAGAACTTTGGGGTTCTGGTGGACAGCAGCTGAACACGAGCCAGCAATCCTTTCTCACAGCAAAGAAGGCCAGAAGTGTCCTGGACTGCATTAAGAAGAGTGTTGCCACCAGTTCAGGGGAGGCAATCCTTCTTTTCTACTCAGCACTGGTGAGACTGCATCTGGAGTACTGTGTCCAGTTCTGGACGCCTTAGTAGGAGAAAGATACAGACTTACTGAAGCAAGTCCAGCACAAGGTCACAAAGATGGGTAAGGGACTAGAACATCTTTCATATGAGGAGAGCCTGAAGGCTGGGACTGTTCAGCCTGGAGAAGGGAAGGCTCAGGGGGAGATCTTATCAATAAGTATAAATACCTGACAGAAGGGAATGAAGATGAGGGAGCCAGACTCTTCTCAGCAGAGGATGTACTCTAGCTGACTCTGCCTGAATGGGGGAGTTGGACTAGATAATTTCAAGAGGTCCCTTCCAACTTAAATGATTGTGTGATTCTTGAACCTCATGAGGTTTCTGTTGGCCCAGTCCTCCACTTTCTGAGGTCCCTCTGAAGTGACACTTTGCCACTTGTTGTGTCAGCCAGACCACCAAGTTTAGTGCCATTAAAAGCTTTCCTGATATTGCACTCCATAACATTGTCCAGTCCACTGATAAAGATGTTGAAAAAACAGACCCCAGTATTGATCCCTGGATACTCTGCTTGTCACTGGCTGTCATCTGGTCATTACACTATTCATCACATTCTTTGCACATGGGGGTCCAACAGGTTTTCTGCATAGCTAACCATCCATCAATTCATTCAGCCATTGCAGATTTCTTCAGCTTCTGTTTTATATTCTGTTGCTTTGTATATATAGGACAGGACATAGTGTATGAAGATCAAATGCCTTGGGCAGTAAACTCTGCTTTCCTTATGAGGATAACTAAAAAGAGGGAAGTGAAACATTATCAATGCTTAATTAGTGACTTCTTTTTAAAAAAAAGTCTATGTACTTTCTGATAAAAGAAAATATCACTGGAGTTGTTCTATATACTTGGTTATAAACACTCTAAGTGACTCACGTGTTAACAGTTTGTATGTATATTTTTTTCAAACTGTAGCGCCATTAAGATTATAAAATGAATTAAGGATAAGAAACAGTGGCACTATCTACATATTGTTTCCTTGAAAGAGACTTTAAAAAATTGTTTTATCTACATATATCATTCAGAAAATAATGTTTTCTGGATGGGCTACCGTAGTGTGTAATTAGCTAAGTAATGTGGAATTTTGTGGTAATTACTAAAGTCTGTTACTGCAAATGATGTTAGTATTTTGGCATGGTATTAAAGGCTTAACAGCAGTGAACAACAACAACAAAAAAAATTACTGGGAAAAAAGGTTAATGAGACTTACACAGGTAATGTGCATGGAGCTTTAAAATGTAGTACCTGGGACTACCTTTTTTCTCTCAAGAAAACAAAGAATAGTCATATGAGATCATTCTTAATTTAGGGCCATAAAAAAGGCCATACGAAGGGCCATACAAGCACGAAAGACAGATTCTAGAGATGTGAAGTCCCAGGGAGAGTTACATGCTGGCTACAGAGCCATTAAAACTCTTGAAAAGAAAGGTATATTAAATTCAGTGCCTTGGCTCAGCATTGGCAATGTGTAGATCTAAATATCTGTCCAGACTAAATTCAAAAAAGAAAACAACACTTACTCTCCAAAACAATACTATCAGTTATATTTTATAATGGCACCACAGTCATCAGAATTCCTAGGCAGCTTACAATAACTAGTTTTGTTGGTCTGTAATATTGTTCTCCTACAGAACAATTTTTCAGCTTTCTCAGTATGCTACATTATGAAATACAATTGTGTCTTGCTCCTTTTGGAATTATGTTTTGTGCACAAACAGAGCTTCTGCCTTGCAATTTCTTAAAATTTCAAGGTGGTACCTCCTTTTCACAGATGATCTGAAAATGCAGAAAGTAAAAAGTTGTTTTTCCATAACATATTGAGTTGATCCCATATTGAAGAAAAGCATAAATAGGATGAAGAAATATTGACTAGAAAATACAGGAACACATATACATTTTTTATTTTGCTTGTAAAACTTTAGATTATATATATACTTGGATATGTCTGTGTCTCAGGAGTGGCTTGCATTAGTTCTGTCCTATATGTTTATTTATCCTCATATCGTTAGTACTTTTTGTCCGCTTTATAAAGTCTGAAACACAACATGGTAAATTGGAAGGGCCAGGGACAATGAGAACCAAGACATGGCAGAACCTAGTGGTCACAATTCTGTTTCATTTTCAAATCAATGTAATTTATAAATTATATATGGAGCCAACATGCTTCCACAGTGAAACGAAGCTCGGAAGTAGTATCTATCAGCATTCTCCTGAGAAGAATTCTTTCTGATTCTAGCAACCATTTGGCCACATTGTAAATTCAGCCAGGCTGATGTAAACCCTTTTTCTATATAATAGCTTAAAGTAATCTGAACTGATAATAGTAGTAAGATACATTTTTGCTTTTCATCATTCTACACCTTTTGAGCAGATTTTTATAAGTGTTTAGACATATCAAGATACAGCAAGTCATCTAGCGGCATTTCTGTGTCATGACTTACATGCACAACAGTTTCTAAATAACCAGAAAGTTTCCATCTACTTAAATATTTTAAAATCTGGCCCAGTTTTGGAAGCATGTGGCAAAGGACTATGAAATGAGTAGCATGAAGAGGGTAGATAAAAGATAATTTGTCTTTTCCAGGACAAGAACTAGAGAAGTATTAAAGGATGGCACCTGCCCGTAGCCTGTGGAATTCTGCCAAGGGGTATTGCAGATTCAAGTTTGCAAGATTCAAGAAGCCTGGACAAGTATTCAAGGACTGATCAAATGTGGGTTACTGTGAAGAAGCTTTAACAGGCCTCAGACAACGCTCAGTCTATGGATGGTGTTTGAGAGCTGAAAACAGTCTGAGACTGGCAGAGTACTGGGAACCACATCACATGTTTATCTAGTTGTTACTCTTCATAGGAGTCCATGAGGGGTCACTTCTGGAGGTAGGTTATTGGGCTGATCCAGTACCGACATGCCTATGTGAATGCAATTACAGTCCTAACCAGGTAAGTTACATGAAAACAAGCAAGACATGACTCTTATGGAGAAAGATATGCATTCTCAGCCATAAAAAAAGTCTGAAGTTTACGGAGGACAGACTAATTATCTCTTGCTAGCAGACAAACAGGGTGGAGCAACAGCCCTTTGTGTCACGGGGTGGAGGGGCACTTGCCACTCTCCCCCAAGCAGCCCCCAGAAGGAAATGGCAGGGATGGAGAATAAACGTATTCCCAGAGACCCAAGCAGGGCCCTGGTCAAGGGGGCCATACCAGCTGCGGGTGCCCCACTCATCCCAGCAGCGACCACAGGGCACCAGTGACACGACCAAGTCCCCAGGCCCCGGCCTTCCTGAGGAAGGCTGAAATGGTCAACAGAAAATGCTCCAGAGAATCGCTGGATGGGGCAGCGTAACTCCAGAAAAAAAGGAGCGTAGAATGTAAGGAGGATTTTCTCTGTAACAGATTTTTGGGGATGATTAATGGGCCTTTCTGGAATAATTAGATAATGTGGACTGTTAGATTGTTAAAATATTAATTGGGCTAGCGATAAATTCCCAGCTCATATGTGTGGTGTGTTCCCGGCTGCCTGTAACGAGGCTCTGAGCATTGCGAGAGCTGCAGACCTGCCCCGGGCCGGGTGCCACAGGGCCTAGGGCTGGGCTCAGCCAGCCTGCTCACGGGGGCTGGAGCGTGGCAGCGGAGCAGCTCCCTGGCATTAACGATGAGGGAAGAAAAGTCTCACACAGACAGTCTTGAACAAAAGACCCGGTTCTCACAGCGTAGTAATTTATGTATTAATCCAGCAGGCAATCTTTCCATTTCCATCTAGCCTTACGCTTCCAAGCCAGTCTAGTCCCCTTGCGACTGAGTCATAGCACGATTATGGGCACAACGAGTACTTTGGTGATGACAATACAGCAGATGATCTGCCTGTTTAAAATATACGTGTTTCTTTTGCAGGCCTATGTGGCAACAAGTTTCTCATCACAATACTTACATAAAGCAAAGAAAGAGTCCAAGAGTTAGCACAATTGCCTTAGAAACCAAGTCATGGGGTGCTTGCTTGTTTGTTTTACTAGTGCCCCATGTGAGAGACTGGAAGAGTTAATGCCTCAAACATCGTGGTGGAGCAAGTTCTGCCTAAGGACGAACGAACTCTGCGTAACAATGAACCCGGCCTAGCAAGGAACCGCAGGTGAAAAGCAGCCCCGACCGGCCCCCATCACCAGCCCGTGCTGTGCGGTGCCGGAGGGTGCACAGCTCCCTCTCCGCACCCGCTGCTCTGACGTGCCGAGCAGGGCAGCTCACCGGCCGCGGCCAGAGACCGAACCGCCCTCAGGTCTGCCTGGAAGGGGGCGTCGCCCCCCAAACGGCCCGCCGACCCCTTTCCCGAAGGTTCTGGAAGCCCAAACCGCCCGTCACACCTAATTAGCCTAATGAGCTCGAGTGCCCGCCCGAAGGAGGGGCCAGGAGAGGATAAAAGGGCGCGAACTGAAGCCCCGCGTGCGCGCCCTCCGGGCCGGGCCGCATCGGCTGAGGGGAGCAGCGCTGGAGCCAGGGCCGGTGAGAGCGTTCTCGTTGCTTTTCCTCCTTCTCTCTCCTCTCCCGTAACCCCCACCTCATCCCTTTCGACACAAACCGCTGACCGGGTCTGGGACTGGGAGCGGATCCAGCCGCCGCCGGGCTCCTCTCCGAGAGGGAGTCTGGAAAGCGAGGGGGTCCGCTCTGAACCTCCCGACCCGACGGGAGGGCTCGCCTCGTGCTCCTCCCTGAACGGATCCCCGGATAAGCAAGGCCTGTAGTGTGTGTTTGTGCAGGGAGGGTTAGCACATGTTACACAGTTTACTGACATAGTTTCATGCTAATTTTTGTTGTGAGTGAATAAAAGTTGAGTTTTGTGAGTTAAAGGACCACTGGTGTGGTTTCACCTTAATCCTGACCTGGGAATCGGCAAACCTGAGTCGTTGTCGTCCTGAGAAATTGGGATGTGACACCCCATGAATTATTAAAGTGTTTTACTTTTGAAAATACCCCAAATGCTTCAAGTTATGTTGAGGGGAATGTTAATGCAGTGAGTGGCACCTTGGTCAGAAGAGATTTGTGCTTTGCAAAAGGTCTCTCTCACCTTTGACTTGCTGTTCCTGTGTCTGTATTGAGTTAACTACAATGAAACCACAGAGGAAAGACATGGGGAGACTGACCATTTTAGCTAAAGAGCAGAGTGGCTTATTCCTCTGGTGCCCCCGTTCCCCCATGAGAAGATCACATTGCTCAGAAATCTAGAGCAGCTGTAGCTTTAACTAGCACTGCTAAGGCATTTATCGCTGCCATGAGGCTTTTATAATTTTTCTCCTAACTGAGATAGGATGATAATTACCCTTTATCTATAAGATACTTCCTCGTCTTGTAAAGTCATGAATTCCCTTTCACCATTGCTTATGAATTCATCTTGAGGGCCTGGCAGTCTTTTTCTAATCTTTTTGCTTTCTCTTTCCCTTCATTCTCTTCCAGAGGTCTTGCTTTCTGCCTGAGGTTGTCTAAATGCTTATGGGTTATCTGCTTCTCTACAGCAAACTCTCTTAAGTTACATTAAAAAAAAAAAAGCAATTTTGGTAGGTAGTCTGCTTTACCAGCCAAGTTGTCAGGCGAATGGGTGAATGACTCCCCCCCCCCCCCCACTTAATAAGTATTTTGTGAAGAGAAGTTTTGTCAACAACCATGTTTATTATGGGATCAGAGCAAAATTTCACACACAACTTTGTCTAGAAAAGGCATAAAGTTTTATTTGGATTTTTTTAATGAGCAATATTTTAACTTACAGCCTTAAGAAGACAGTTTGATTTAAAAATCCACCTAAAAATGACTGATTTTGTCATCAACATAACCTAGAAGTGCAATGAGATGTTTCATTTTCAGTTAACATCAATGAGTATTTTTAGAACATGAATTATCTGAGAGAGAGCACTATAATTTTTAAAGACTGAAGAGAAGTATGTATTTATATATACTCCATGAGTAAAAACAATATATGCTGATTTATGCCAAAAATCTATATATTGATCTTATGAAGCATTTAGGATTGAGTGCTATTTATCATACTTTCTTATAGAAAATATAATTATTTCCATGGTGTATTATAATCAATATTAGAACTTCTCAATGGTGTTTTTATTAGACAAGAATCAGGCCACACGGGGTCTCCCTTGCTTTACTTTTCTGTATTTTCTTGTACATGACTGATCTGTTACAAAACATGGTTTTCCTTGGAATTTATTCAGGACATTTTTTAAAAATCTATAATGCTGATTGAAGGGTAGGTTATTCTACTCTGAAGGAGAGAAATGTCATCATTTATTTCTTTTGTTCAAAATAAATAATTTTTCTTGAATTCAGCTTGCCACAAAATGATTACAAAAATGAAATCCTGTTAACTAATACATACTAAATCTCATATGTATGAAGACATTCATTTCACAAATATTGTTTAACCAGATGGATGGGGTTACTCCAATCTTTGCAAACATGTTGTCTTGGATATATGGACCTTCTTTGACCTACTATGAAGGCTTCCACATCTGGGAAATGCTAACAGCTTTCACTGAAACAGAGTGGGTTAAATGAAGGATTTCATGATTACTTGAGCAAGACTGACTCCTCTCTTATTTTAGAGGAATAAAACCATTGCTCTTGTATGACACAGTTGCTTTGCCAGAGAAAAAAAGCCAGCCACTTACTGTATTTCATATGATTGCCTGTATATACACTGAAGATGATGACTTCTTCATAGGATGATCAGCTGAGGGTTTTTCTTGCATGGATATGTTTTAAGCATGCAGTCCCTTTGTCTCTTCGACCTCTTATGCGGAAAAGAATTGTTCTTCAATGCCACCTTCTAGTTCAGATTCCCCTGTGCTTGTATTTAGGGCAGAATAGATCACTTATTTTTAGTCATGTTACTTTGTACCCTTATATTGCCATGAAAAAGAATAAATTTCCTCCTTAAATGTTTCAACTTAATTTCTTCCTCAGGAGGAAGAAAAGTCATCAACAAAAAATAATTTGTTTTCCCTTTTATGGTCTTGAAGTATTAGTTGACTAATATTATCCCAGATAAATTCTGACATTTTCAATGACGCTGAGGGAAAGCAAGGATGTACAGTTAGAGTGAAGTTCTGAAACTTATGCAATGAAAACAATCATATCTATTTTAGGTATATTAGGTAAGCAGAAAAAAGAACATATTTTTGCAAAATGGAAAAAAAGATGAAATAAATATCAAGAAAAATATTTGCAAGTCTCAGATCAAAATCGAGTGAATTTATCCTGGTTTAACAGAGATGTTAGAGAATTTATGAATTTGAGTTTGATGATGAACTCGACATGTTTCTAAAATGTTGGCTCACCTTGAAAGATGAACTTCTCTTTGAGAGAAACCAACTTCAAATAACTTACCTGTTGAGGTGCTGTTTGGTTTGAGGCATCTATTTTTGCAAAAGCTCTGAGAAGTTTTAGGTCTCTCTGGGGTCTTAAAACTTGTGGTGAGCTGGATAAAATATTTGAAAGTGAGAAAAGAAACATAGTCTAATGACACTAGTTACTAGGCTAAGCCATGTTTCAGCCAAGGAAAACAAGCTCTGAACAAAGTGTGGCTTGTTTACAAAAATAAAAGTAGGCTATTGCATTACCCATCCCTGCCCCACCCTCCTGCACAAATGAGATTAGTTCTATCAATAGAAAGTAGACATGCTATGAACACTAGCTTTGTGAATTATTTTTTCCATATCAATAAGATTTTTCAAAGGAATTGTTTTTGTTTTCTGCTGTATGTAGCTAAAAAGGTCCATCACTGCATTTTTTTCTCAGTATTTTCATTAGGTTCATAAGGCGTTTTGCCAGAAGGAGGAGTTCAGACTCCTGCACAATGTTTTCTTTTCTTTTCTGCATCAAATGGATTCTGAGAAGTCCATTAGCAAAAATTTACAGTTTGAAATATGATCTGGATTGAGGACCAAATGCTGAAACCCTTACTCACGTTAATTACCTCAGCATGGACATTGAGAATTTTCTTTTTAAAGGTTCCAGATTATAGAAAGACAATTAGTCTACACTAAAACTGTGTAGCTGAAACCATACTTACTCTGTTTTTAAAGCACAGTCTATGACTTGTAACTAGTTTCTTTGGTTCAGCAAATACTATTTATGTCCTGTCAGAGAATGACTGTCAAAAAATAAGCAGCGTTTAGCTGATTGCGTTCATACACTTGAGCGTGTCAAATGCCCGATGGTAAAAAAAGCAATAGCATAACAGATTCAGTTCAAGTACCTTGTAGAGTTAAAAAAAGTAATGACATGAGTTTTAACTGAGCCCATGGGACTTCCCCATCACATGTGGATATAGGTCATCAGATTCTTTAACGATACATAAAAATATCTTGAGCGTTCTGTAGACAACCAGAAAGTATTATATAAATGATTTAGTAGAAATAAGATAGGCATGCTGGTAGAAGAAGGATAAAATTGAACGATTCCTGCCTTCACTTTTCCTGGCTACTTACTTATTACATAATTTGACACCGAGATGACAGTGTAGGTAATTGTCCTGATAATTTAACATTTGCAGTGAGGATTGATTTTATGTATTCAGTTAGCGTGCTCTTGTCTCCACAATCTTAGGCTCAGATAAAATATACTGATTGGATTAATCCATCTGCCAGCTGAAGAAATTGCCTAGGTTAGAGGTGGTAATAAGAACCTGTCACGTATTTGTTTGCATCTAGTACCATTCGTTTACAGTGTACGTAGTTGGTGAGCTGAAGGAGCCCTTGCACTGCAGTCAAGCAGCCGAGTGTATCTGTTCAGATTTTCTTCCTAGATGGCCAGCTCATCGTTCAAATGCGTTGGCTGCTTCTGTGCACAATCAGTCATGAGCTGTTCAAGCACCAGTGGCTCATCAGAATGCCAGGTTCCTGGAACAAAAGCAACTTCCCACTCAAGTTTTTTTGCCTGAAGCTTCCCCTCCTTCCCCCATTAAACAGTTCATTTAATTTTTTTTTTTTTATCCTCCTCTCTGATTACTCAGAACTAGGAGTCACTGTTGCATAGTTACTGAGAAGAGCTACCAGTCTGGCAGTGTCAGGACACTGGAGCAGCAGGGTACTTGACTATCTGTTGACTTTCTTTATTGTGGAGCTTAAGTTCTCATGAATTAAGAGAATAGATCTAGATATACTTTTTAAAAAATCTACTTTTTGTCTGTCACAGTTTGTCTGTGAATGATGTGCATAGGCATCATCAGAGGAGTTTTTAAGAACTGTTAGCCAGATGTAAAGAAATTAAGGTACCTACAAGAGCAGATGAACACTCACTGAGGTTTTTGGTACAGTCTTTGGGAGTTACAAGGTTTGTCTTGAACAATCCTAACAGGTATCTCTCTGTGACTTTAGGCATTTGTATTTTTTTGAAAACTGGCCCTGGATTCTTTGCTACCAGAGGCCATTGTTTTTCTTGTATATCAATCTATTTTTAAATCTCTAAAAACACACAAAAAACCTTTTCAGCAATTTATCATATTCCACTTTTGGAGTCTGTGATTCCCCAAAATGTATTGTAGTAAAGCATGTAGTGCTACTGAAAAGCACCAATGACATGTTTCTAATTTTGGATTCCTAAGCAAAACATCCCTCGTTTATGGTAATGCAAATTAAAATAAACCCTCAAATAGATATGCTCTTTAAGTCAGTGAATGACAGAACTCAACTGATACAGCTCTGTTGAAATCCAAGGGGTTATTTTATTTATGTGACCCGAGGACCTCACCTTAACAAGCGTTTCAGACCATACTATCTCTTTACTTTCTGCTGTCAACTCAGAATTATGTCAGGAGACATGTCTACACAGTGAAGTATGGTAGAAAAATTTCTGAGTGAAAAGCTGGTATGTATTAATGGCATTGTACAGTAATGTCTGGATCAACCCCTACCTGAAATCAACATACTTATCGTTGTTGTGAATATGAAATTTTGCTGTACTCTTGTAAGCTTTCCCTCTAGACTGGACTTACAGGCTTTAGCACGTTGCCATTCAAATGTAGTGTTTACAGGACTAAGTTGCCACGTGCATTGGGTATTTTGGAGTCATTGCAAATGTCTTTGTACCCAATTGTACAGATGTGCTTAAAGTGTGTATAGCGTGAACTTTAGTGCTATTTTTATATACTTTCATTTAATGAAGAGTATCATGACTGCATAACAGCTGTCTAATGAAATATTCTTGGTTGACAAATAATTTTAGAACATCTAAAAAAGATCAAGCTCCTATGCCAGATGGTGAAATCTATGTCATATAATTCTCTCTTTAACGGTGGGTTATATTGCAGCTTTGAATAACCTGGCATGCGGGAGGCTGGCTGAAACACATCATCCAGAAACACAGAAATAGATATTACTGGGAAGTGGTATGGGAAGAAGCATTGAATGTTTCTCAGAACATAAAGGTTAAAACTGTCAGTTATATGGAACAGGTTGACAGTGTCATTAGAATTCTTCAGTGATGTCTTAGAGACATTTTGGCAGTATATCAAGAGAGTGAAGAAATAGTGATTGAATATGCAGATTTTGGAAAACCCTGTCTAAAGCCTAAGCTGCTATACTGCAAACAAACTTCCATGTGCCTGCCAGGATTTAAAAAAAATATTTTGGAGAGCTGATCTGCAGTCATTGATGACATAGTCTAAAGTAATTACAGGGTGTTACAATATTGCAGAGTAAATTTGTGCAGTTTGTAGATTTCAGATTCCATAGTTGCAGTGGATAACAAATAGAGTGTTAGAGCAAAGTAAAGTTGACAGACCCTACCTTCTCACAAACTTCAAAATGGTGTAGACTTCTCACCTGATTTTCTGGGCTCCACACTCTGAAATATTCAGGGTGGAAGGAAACTCAAACTTTAAAAAAAAAAAAAAAATCAGATCAAATTGTAAGAATTTTCTGGTTGTACTTGATGTAGTATGTTCTAGTGATTCATCAATGTGGAAGGATAAAAACAGTTTGTAATTCTGAGGGGAGATATAAAAAGAAAAGATAACTTTGTTCATGATTGTAGTGTTTGTATCTCCATGTAAAATTTAGGAAATATTTCTACCTGGTTTTTATAATGGAGATGGATCTATACTTTAATGCGGATCCCTGGAATACCATAGTATGTACATGTACTACTCCATTTTTATGACTAGGCAACCCTTTTTATGCTTCAGACTGAAAGGACGTTGCAGTTTAACACTATTCAAAATGTTCTTTGACAAGCTGTAGTCAGAATACATGGTTCTAACAGGCATCATCATTTAGCACTATTATAGTTAACTGTTTTAGTGGGTGTATGAGTAAGTTATTAAGCTTGGAACAATGTTATTCCTGGAAAGTTTTTTGGTTGCCTAAAAGCTTCCAAGTGAAAAACTAATTTAAGACAGTAGAAGAAAGAAGTTTTACTGTCTGGTTCAAGTCAATTTTTGAGATTTTTTTTCTTGGGAACTGAATATTCGTGTTGGCCTGAGTTCCCTGGAGGAGTGGCTTGCCTACTCTATATCGTATTTGGTTCTCTCATTACAGCAGTAAACATGTAAATATATGAAGGTAACCTTAGTTTGAAACAGAACTTTTGGCATTGATTGTTCCATCCTTCATAGTACTAAAAAAATGTCATAGTAAACTCTTTTGATTTGAAATAGTATGTGCATGCAAATGTATTCTGAAATAACCAAAGAAATGAACTAGTTAATGTTATTTTAAAGGCAATTAACATCACCGGTAATTATATTTAAAAATTAACTGCATTCTTTTGTTTTCTCTAACCAAAGGACCAAAAGTTTCACTTTTCATGGCATTTAAAAATAATATTTGTCAAGCAAGAAGTTTTATTTCCATTCCTTTTATTTCCCTTTCCTTTATAAATGATCTGGACGCAGGAATTGAATGTACATTAAGTATGTTTGCCAATGATACTAAATTAGTAGGAGCTGTTGACTCCCTCAGGGGTAGAGAGGCCTTACAGAGAGATCTGGATAGACTAGAGAGCTGGGCAATCACCAACCATATGAAATTTAACATGAGCAAGTGCCAGATTCTGCACCTGGGATGGGGTGATCCTGGTTATATGTACAAACTGGGGAAGAGAGGCTGGAGAGCAGCCCCACAGAAAGAGATCTGGGGGTCTGGGTTGATGGCAAGTTGAATACGAGTCAACAGTGTGCCCTGGCAGCCAAAAGCGCCAACCGTGTGCTGGGGTGCACCAAGCACAGCCTAGCTAGCGGGTCGAGGGAGGTGATTGTCCCACTCCACACTGCACTGATGCAGCCCCACCTTGAGTACTGTGTGCAGTTTTGGGCACCTCAGTGTAAGAGGGACATTGAACTATTAGAGTGTGTCCAGAGGAGAGTGACCAAGATGGTGAAAGGCCTTGAGGGCAAGACTTAGGAGGAGCGGCTGAGGTCACTTGGCTTGTTCATCTTGGAGAAGAGAAGGCTGAGGGGTGACCTCATTGCTGTCTCCAACTTCCTCAAGGGGCGCAGCAGTGGAGGAGGAGGTGCTGATCTCCTCTCTCTGGTGACCAGTGATAGGACACGAGGAAATGGAATGAAGCTGCATCAGGGGAAGTTCAGATTGGACGTTAGGAAAAGGTTCTTCACTGAGAGGGTGGTCGGCCACTGGAACAGGCTCCCCAGGGAAGTGGTCACAGCACCAAGCCTGTCAGAGTTCAAGGAGCATCTGGATGATGCTCTTAGCCATATGGTTTAGTTTTAGGTAGTCCTGTGAGGAGCGGGGAGTTGGACTCGATGATCCTTATGGATCCCTTCCAACTTGAGATATTCTATGATTCTGTGATTCCTCCCAGGTCTAGCTTGCTTTTCTTGTTAAAGAATACATTATTACTTTGAGAAATTCAATCCTGTGTTCAGCAGGAAAGGTGACTTACGTTAAGCTTAGTAACAGGTTTTTAACTGCTGGCTGCTTTTTTCTTTTCCCTCTCTTCCATTTCTGATAATGGCTTTACAGTGTCTAGCTTGATTTAGGTAAATTACTGCAACATTAACTAGAAGTCAGAGAATTCAGTGTTTGAGCCAGACAATTCAGCTTCCTTCTGCATTCTCTTCAGTGCTGTATAATCTGGTATTTTCTCACTGAGACAGATAGGTCAGAATGTTTTGAGTCCAAAAAATATTTTGGCCAATGATATTAGATAACCTATATGGAATTCTGACAAGCTGGGTTTGTCCTTAGCCAACTCATACCAGGAATGTTTTATATAAATCCTGTAAAATTCACATTATTCAGTAATTTATTTTCATTGTTTTGTTACCAAAATGTTTTATTGTTTGAATAGATCTTAGGCATTGATTTTTTCCAGAAGTGCAAAACAGTGTGTTGTTTGTATGCGCAGTGACTCAACTGAAGTCAGCAATTGATGATTCATTACCATATGCTACAGTTTGCATAATTGCTGGGGATTATTAGAAAAGAATTTTGATCAGATCCTGAAGGACAATTTAGGAGTTCATGTGTATTCTGAAGGTGAAGACCCCAGGCAGGATTCATCTCGCTTGGCTTTAAACATCTACAGTTGAGATGGCTGCCCTAAGCTCTGTTTCTGTTCAGCTGAGAGAAATATGTGTGTCTGTTACATAGTTCATCTGACTAAATGCAGTTGTCCCCCTTAGAATGAGATGAGTTGTACCATAGGACTTGTAATTGCTCCCTATTTTCCGTAAGGGGAGTCTAGGCAGATGATCTGAGATACACATCTATACTAAAACGCAAACAGAAACCCTCCTTCCTCTCCCACTGCAGAGTGGATGAGTTCTTTCAGGTCACAAGCACTGAGCAGCACTGTCTCTCCTCCAGTTCAGGCTTCCGTCATGCCCCAGTCTTTCACTAACCTTTGTCAGATGGTTCAAAACCACAACTTGAAAACTCACTCATACATGGAGATGCTAACATCTCAGTGATGAACGTGCCTTCTAGATCTGTTTTTAGTCTTTGGCCTGTGTGTGATGGGGATATTCCTGCACTTGTGGGTGCTACAGCTCTGCTAGAGAACAACAGTTTTTGAAGTGTGTGTTTAGGCTATAAGGATGGACTGTGGTTGATGTGTCCAAAAGTATGTGAGGTACTAGCATTTTAGTCCACAGAAACTCTTCCATTTCTATTCATGTGCTGATGTGATGGAAGTTGCTTGCACACAACCTTTTATATTTTCTTATTAGGGAACTGTACTGGGTCTGGCAGGGATGGAGCTAACTTTTCCCATAGCAGCCCTAATAGTGCTGTGCTTTATATTTGTAGTTAGAATGGTGTTGGTAACACACCAGTCTTTTGGCTACTGCTGAGCAGTGCTCACACACCATCAAGGCTGTCTCTCTAAACCTGCCCTCCAAAGGGGGTGAGCAAGAGGTTGGGAGGGGACATAGGCAGAACAGTTGACCCAAGCTGACCAAAGAGATACTCCATACAATATGACGTGGTGCTCAGCAAAAAAAGCTAAGAGAAAGGAGGAAAGGAGGGGGCATTTGTTATTAAGGTGTTTGTCTTCTGGAGCAACTGCTACTCATACCGAGGCCCTGCTTCCGAGGAAGTGACTGGATATTGCCTGCTGATGGGAAGTAGGGAATAAATCTTTTTGTTTTCCTTTGCTTCCATACATGGCCTTCGCTTTTCTTTGTTAAACTACCGTTATCTCAACCCACAAGTTTTTTTTTTATCTTATTTTATTCCCTCTGTCCTGCTGAGGAGGGGGAGTGATAGAGCAGCTTGGTGGGCACCTGGCATGCATCCAAGGTGAACCCACATATTGTTACTCAGTTTTCAAATACAAGATGATGATTTTGCTAGGAAAAATATGATTAGCTGCAAATTGTTTATTCAACTTTAATTATCAGATGAAACTGGAATAAATAATTTAGTAAAGCTCTCATAAATTTTATGCTGCCTTGAAGCTGTGGACACTTAAAATTTTCCTCTTTTTAAATGTCTATGTTTAATTAATAAGCCTATCTTACATATATGCCATAAATGGTTGGCTTCCTTTTATTTGGCACTGTGCCCAAAGTTTATTACTTTCTAGTGCAAAAGTGAAAGATTATAATTCATAAGTTAAAATAAACTGAAATTGATGACCCTGAGACATATGATACAAATGGAAGCAGGACAGAAAACCTAATTGTGAAAGTTGCTTCATAAATAATTCATGATTTTTCTAGAAGTAGTCCATGAGTTTTTTATGACATTTTGTAAGCCCTAAAGTTTTTATTACCATGAGTTCTATACTGATGCAGTTGAAAGCTAGTTTTGCGAATATATAAAACATACAGTTGGAAGGGCAGTAAAAACAGGCATCTTTGCCCCACAGTGCACATTGTCTTTATTTAGGTTATATTTTCATGCATTTCTAATTAGCTGACAGATTCAGCATAGAACTTAGTAGCTGATATATTTGTTAGCTCCCTTACTAGAAAAAAACCCAAACAACAAAAAACATAGCAAGATGGAGCTGCATCTGCAGAAAGGCATAGAGCTGCACTAAGGATTCACAAAAAATAATAGATGAAATTAGTTTTCAGATTCTTTCTCCGTATGTAACATATCTAAGGCCAGAGCATGACTTTGGGGACTCGCTCCCCTCTTTGTGTTTTACCTTTTTTGCATTGATTGTGATATTTCAAAGCTTAATTTCTATTTCATAGCTATGATTGAGCAGATAAATAGTTTTGCGCAATGGCTGGTTAAGCATAAACCATTTCTGACACATATAATGTTCATGTTAATTTAAAATGCAATTCCTGCAAAAAGCTTCCCATAAGAATTCATTGTTTCTAAACATTTTTACAAGTGAAATTTTGTCATTAGAGTATTTTCTGAAATCAAACCTATAGGAGTGGAGGAGAAAAATCATGGGTTTTGTTTTGTTTGGAAGGAAGTTTTCCTTCCCCCTTTACTTGTCCAATTCTAATTTACAGCAAGACAACAGTTTGAAGAATCTAACAATTATTACTGCTTTTTGGAAGCAACAGTAATAATAAAGCATAGCGTACTCATCTGAGACATGCAAAACTGGGAATTCTACTTAACTAGGGTATCACATTTAAACTCAAGAATACTGGGACACATGTGGCAAGTCACATTAGGATTCATGAACAACACTTCAGTGCCTTTCCAAACGTGCTTAACTTGGGAATCCATCTTTTGCATTTTGTTCAAACTTACTGAAGACCTCACATGTTTTCAGATGGAAAATTATGAAAGCTTTCCTTTTTTTTTTTTATAGTCTTGGCAGAGAGTAAGCCAAACTTCCCACTCTAAGAGATTAACATGAAATACTCTAGTTAAAAAAAAAAAAAATTAGTCTTAAGGAAAGAGAGCATTCCATTCCATATTTTTTGTACATGTGGTTGTGACCCAGATCTCGAAGTCAGTCCCCGCTGACTTATGTAGTGGCAGCTTTGCTTTTACAGTGTCCCTTTTTCTTCTGTCATGAAAAATTCTTGTCTTCCCTTTATCCAATCTCTTCTTCTTTGGCAGTTCTTCACTTCAGAGCATTCAGATGAATTTTTCTGTTTGACTTACACATGGAGACGATTGAGACATGCACACACTCTACCATTATCAGAGTAATGCCTACCATTTTTCATACTCAGTGAGACTCTTCAGACACTAGGATAATCTTGTGAATTAAGTCTTAGACCTCAGTTCAATCATATCTTTTTAAGTATATTCTTAATTTCATCTTTATTTAGCAAAACACAATAACCAAATTCTAAGTGCTGCTGATTTCACGAGGGATTGAGCACATGCCTGACACAAAAGGAAAAACAAATGCCTCAACTTCTGAATTGGGATGTTAACAAGGATGGTAGTTCAACTTTGTATGTAGGTGACTGGTAGATGAGCGTTATGAATGTGTTTGTTCATCACTGTTATTCTCTTTACAATGCCATTTTTGCACTAAGCTGCTAGTTACTGCTTCTGGCTGCTGATTTCCATTTTTTTCACATACGCCAGACAGCTATGTCCAGTAATGTTGTCTGACTTGCAGGCCCTCCAACTGCTTGTTATGTTATAGCAATAAAGAACAGAAATAAGTGCATTCTTCATGTTCCATTCTCCACCCATAAGCATGGCTGCAGACGAATAAATCTATCTTTAGGGCTAGTATTCTTTAAAAAAAAAATCTTTTCATGTGATCATATGTTGCCTGTGTTAGAAATATGGTAGTTTCTTCTGTTTGGAAGAAAAACTGAAGTTCCGTGCAAAATTACTTAGAGAAAAAAGTATCTTAATATGCTTTCTGGGCACATAACACAATCTCTGTTTTATTTTGTTTTGTATGGAACAAGAGTTATCATGTAAGACAGATGGAGAAAGATACAGCGAGAGATGGGAGGTTGCAAGAATGGGAGCCAGTATGTAAGTCATCCAGGCTGATAGACTAGATTTTCAAAAAGATATGGAAAACAGAGTAAAAATTTTAGTGAAATCTGTAAATGAGAAAGATAAAAATCAAAATAATATCAAAGCAATATGAGCCTTCAAATATAGAAGCATGTAGAGCATATAGTGTTGCAGTCAGAGATAATGGGAGGTGAATATAGAGGGAAGATGGAAGACTCATCATGGAACGTGTAGAATAAAGCAGAACTGAAATACCTGTGTATTTATCATTCCCTCCACTTGGCAGTCCAAGCTCAACATAGGCAAAGCACAATCGAATCCTCACTTGCAGTAAACACTACTATCAAGATGTGACTCAGAACTGCATGGTCTAATTCCATACTCTCAGATGTGAAGAGCTGTCAGATTACTTTGTTTGTTGTCTGCTTTGCCCTTTTGTTAATTCTTCAGGCTAAACCTCATACATCACATTCAGTATGAGAGCAGCTGATTGTGAACATCCAGAGAGACACCTCACTGCTTTCCCAAGAGAAACATGGAACCATTAAACTCTCCTTTACAATATATATATGCACACAAAGCTTGATGATGATTTTGCAGATAGAAAAAAAAGGGCTTCTCATGTTCATTATTATCATCAAAGTGATTACTTGTGCTTCCCTTTTGGTTTGTTGTACTCACTATTACCTTTTGCATTTTGAGCAAAAACTTTTTAGTATTAGTTTTCTGATCATGGATGCATTTGGACAATGCAAGGAAACTTCTTACCGATTTCCTTTTAATATGCTAGACAGAATGACTTATATTTATCAAGAAAAAGCTTTCCTCCCATTCTTCTTCTACCTTCTCCTGTTTCTCAGCATATTTTTGAAAATGGCAACTCCAGAACATTTTTTCTGTACTCTCATCAGTGATGTGTATAGTGATAAAATTGGTACTCTTTCTCACTGCTTTAAAATAAATTACATTTAGTCACATGGCTATGGCATTGCCCTAGAAATTCATGTTCAATTGCATAGCTAATTAGGGATTTCCAGAATACATACTCCATTACTTTGCATTAGTTGTTCCTAAATACATTGCCTTGTACGTGATCTTCTAGAATGAATTTCGTTTGAATAGCTAAATTTGTTCAAATTCATTCAGTCTGACTTTTCCATTCTCTTTGCTCTTTAACTTTCTATCAGTCTTTTGGCATCAGAAAGTTCTTTGTTACTGTATTTTCTTCCTGGACAACACCGAAAATGTATTTACTGCTTCAAAACCCAGGGAAACCACCCATTGATGATGATTTCTCACTGGTGACTATTTGGGAGATAGCAGTCAGTTCTCAAATCTGTCTTACATAATAAATACTGTGTTTTTATTTTGAGAGAGTTCTTAAATAACTATAAATCTCTTCTAATAAGCTTTATCAATGCCTTAAAAAGCTTAAGTATACCTGTGTTTGTGAGCTGCTTTTGATGCTTCTGAAGAAGGCAATGTCAAGGGAAGCCCTCTAAAACTGTATACTAAAAATGATAAGAGATGAGAGTGAAATCATTGGAAAGGGGAGAGTGAGACAGAATAATAACTGGCAGTTAAGATAGGCTGGATCTGAAAAAAACTATGGCTGAAAGCTAAGTTGGTATCTTTTATGGTCAGCTGGAGAGGAAAGGGTAAAATACTGTCCAGGAAGAAGACATGGGCACAGTGTCAAGTAAATGTATTGTGGTGTGTATCAGGCAACTTACAGATGGACTTGAAAAGAAGATGAAGGGTCTTTTGGAACATATTATGGTTACCCTCTGGAAAATGTGTCCAAGTTTCTTTTTGTAGTAACTAGGGTCCAGAAAGAGCCTGCAAGGATCTGTGCCTTTTCCTGTTGTGGAGTTAGTAGCTGAATGAAGGAGTAAAAAGCACCCCTATTTCTGGTGGTACAGATGTTTATTTCTACAAGCTAGAGAAAGAGCAGACAAATACATATGGGAAAGAACAACAAGTAAAATACTAGAAAGAAAAGAAATCATTTTTATCCAAACACTTTTAACAAAGTAGGAGTCTCCAAACATTAATATTTTAATTGATTTTAGATAGAATGCATTACAAAATTTTCCAGGAGGCTTCAGCTTTGATTCTAGAAATAGCTGGAAAGGCCTTAACTGAAATGTATCTCAGAAGTCTGAAGAGATAAAAGGACAACAGAGGCCAATTTAGATCAGTAGGAACATAAAAAGTAATATCAAGCTGCAGACTCTTAAAAAATTAAACAATATGCTAGTGGAGAAGATTAATACAGAAATAAAAATAAATAGAAGCTAGATCCAAATCACAAAGAATGAATGCCTCTTTGCAAAACATTGTATGTCAAGTAGTTATGGATTTTTCAAATATATACATGGTAAACAGAGTGTGTGATATTTTCCCTATTCTAAATGTCAAGAAAATGGTTAGAGAGAGAAGACAAAGAACTGGCAGATCTGTCAACTAGCTATATACATTTTACAGAATAAGAAAGTAGCAAATGTCTCTGATGAGAAGCATCTTCTTCTCTCATGCTGTGGATCTCCTATTAAGATGATATTTCTTGTAGCTGCCAAAGAAATTGTTTAAATGCTGCTTTGTGTGCACACTGGCATTCAGTTCCTGGAACAACCAAAGATCAGGAATGTGCAAAAGATGACATGGAATTCATTGCCTCCTGCCCTTTCTTTAGTCTCAGTTGGTAGTTCTTGGAGGAATGTTTTAAGATCTCCCCTGATTCACTGCTGAGAAATAGAGTTCGGATTTTAAACAGGAAATAGAACATGCTCATGAAAGCTTGTTCATGACAATTTAAGAAGCATTGCAAATGTCAGTGAAACAGCAATACAATTAAAAGAAATGCAGAAGATTAGAAATGAAAGTAACATAAGATTTTTCCAGAAAACAAGACATTAGGACATAATTATCTGTTCTAAAACACTGATATTCAGTATGAAAATAAGAATGAAAAATTTGGAATAAAGAAACATGAAAAAATCTTCAATGTCTGTACAAGTAATGTGCATATTTGTATTAGGAAAAGGACAGCATGCTTTGGGTCTTCTATAAAGATGTAGAATCACAGAATGGTTGAGGTTGGAAGGGATCTCTGGAGGTCATCTGGTTCAACCCCCTTCTCAAGCAAACTCAGCTCTCTCAGCATTTCTTCATATGAGAGACAGGCCAGCCCCTTAGTCATCCTGGTGGCTCTTTGCTGGACTATTTCTAACACAGAACTAAGATTATCTTCTCCAGCTGAAATATTCTTTTCTTTTTGGTCATTAGGACCACTTTCCAATTGGACAATTGGACAGAGGACAATTTGGAGTTCAGAGTACAAGAAAACAATCACTATCAGAGGAGTAGAAACAATGACTTCTGAGGAGTTATATTTAAGAAAAGAGTTAGATTTCATAGCAACTACAAATATTCAGGAGACTGAACTCCAAGAAGAAAGTGGAATGATTTAGGGTGATAAATGAAGGTTAATTAGGAATAACGGACCGAAACAAAAGGCAGCAAAAATTAGAGTATAAAATTTCGTGACAGAGAGAAATCTTAACCTCTGGCTAACTTTCTATGGCAGTTACAGAAACTGATTTGCTCAGGACTATTAGTACTGCTCTGAACAAAATGCTGTCAGATCTTGCAGAGATCAGTGGTACATTAACAGTGCAATGCATTAGGTGATATAGTGGATGTTTTATCTTTCTGATGATTGTGATTTTCTGTTTACAGTAAAATGTTTTCCAAAATACTCTTCAGTATTAGACATGATTCATCATAGATACAGGATAGAATAAATTGGTACAGTAAATATCCAGATGTATGCATTCTGTTATAATTTAAACAATAAAAAGCAACAATAAAAAGAATTTGATTTGATAAAACTACTAGTTACCAGGAGTGGCCAGTGCATTGTCATAGAAAGATCAGGAAATAATTGCCATAACATCTCAGAAATGGTAAGGCAGTGTAGTGTTAAACAGAAAGCGAATTGTTTCATTGTCAGTAAAATCCACTGTACCTAGTTTCCTACAGATTCCTGTTCTTTGTTCCCTAGAAACAAACATATTAGCATCTTCAGGCCCTTACAATGTCTATAATTATTCTCTTGTCTTTAACCTTGTCTTCTTCCTGCCTACTCCTTCAGTCTACCTTTATGACATCTGGTCCAGTTGATCCATGATCATGTTCCTTGGGTTCCTAGTTTATCTTCTAATCCTTCCCCCTAGCCCCGTACTAACAATAAGCCCCCTTCCATGTCCACTGTTTCATCTCCTGGTATGTCATACACTGTAACTAGAGATTTGTTCTCGAGTGGACAAAAAGCTGTGGAGAGTGTAGATAACTTGCAGCTTTGCAAGTGTTACTTGGGCAGTTGGAACAAAGATATTTTACTTGGTGACTTACATGCTATTGAATAAACCAGGTAATGATTGAACTTTACATTCCTTTCTCTCAGTTGGCTAATGACTAATGACTTTGGACATCAGATTATTACTGCTACTGTAGATCTTTTTATTGGTATTTGCTAGAGATGTGGATCATGAAAAATGCGTTCGATGCAAAAGCAGATAGTACAAGTATACATTTACGTAGGAATTCCAGTGTAATGCAGTGTCAGATGTTCCATTAGATTGAAATATTCTGTTTGAATCTTATGTTGCCTTTTACCGCCTAAAGACAGATGAAGCACGTCCTCTGCTTAAAAAAGTGCTTAATTCTATGAATGAAATAGTAAACTTCTAAGGCAGTGAAATAATTACTTTAGTTTTAATATACAGAGTACCTTTTAACAAAGAGTTTGTGGTGACACTTTATTATCTTAGCAAACTGCCAACGGTGAAGATAGCTATAGAGTTACTTATATAAACAACTGCTGGAAGAGTGGGCTTGTGGGAGGTTTTTTTAGAAAACTGCAAAAGGACAGGTTTTTTTCTTGTTTCAAACTGTATGTCCAACTCTACAAGAAGAATTTCTGTCCAAAAATGTCAGCCATATAAAACTATGTTGTCTTTTGCAACATAGTCTTTTCCTTTTGCAAGTCTTTCCTCTGTGTGTTTTTACATGTGAACAATATATTAATTTCCCTATGACAAAGCAGAATGTTTGCTTCCTAATTATATTGGATCTTCCCAGATGTAAGTCTAAAGAAATTGATTAGTATCCCTCAATCTAAGTACTGTGAAGTTCTTACAGTCTTCTCTGGCACTACTCTTCTCACTAATGTCAGAAGCAGCACAAATTTTTTTGTATAGTTTACTAGTTCTTCTACAGGTTCCCTGGAGAAATACATGGAGAATAAAATGGAATAAAGGAAAGGATAAAAGGCCTTGCTCATAAGATATTGGTGGTTCTCCTAGGAAGTTTATAATGAGGAAGCCATGAGAAGGAAAGGAATATTTGCAGTGCCCAGAGACCCTCTTCCCTAGCTCCGTGAAAGGCAGCTGAGTTTGTCACATTGAAAGGTATGCTGTTTAAGAGCCATGTTTCCTCACTGTTCTTTTTGGCAAATACTCTTCCTCTAAGGATGTGCTTTTAGTGAGTTACTTCTGGTATTACCTGCAGGAAGATCAGTTATTTCCACTAGGACTGGAGGTCACTGCTTGGCTCAGTAGAATCTTTTTCCCACCTTTGTACTGTTTGCCACACTGCAAGCAATATCACGTAATGAATACCACAGGCTTTTTTTTTTCTTTCTTTCTTTCTTATTATTGCCAAGGGTTTGGTTTCTACCTGTTCTCATATTTCTGCTCCATTTTCTCTTTTCTTCACTAAGCTGAAGTATAATTATCCTCATTACACTAAGGGTTAAGAAGTTTAATGAAGAAATGACCAACAGTATTATTTTAGGAAACACATTTTACATGAGTGTCTGGATAGTACTGCATATGAAACTAAAATTTACATTATTGCCTGGTGTAAGGGTGATACTACCTATCAACAGACTAGTTCTCTGAGCTGTAACATGGCTACAGCATACAGCAATGGGCATTTCAGTAAGCAATCCAGCAATCAGGGCTGCATTTTTGTCTTTTTCCCAAAACATTTTTGCTACAGGGAGGATGCAAGTTTCCCTGAGAAAAACCCAAACCATAAAGGACATTCTTGGAAATGCTTCTTCATAGATATTTTGGTTGAAGTTTTTACACTTAACTTTGTTTTCTGCTTTCAGTTTGTCCTTAGAGATGACAATTTTTCAGATTTAGTTACTAGCCAATTTTGATCCGATAACAAATTAAGAAATCATTTTTAAAAAAAGTTTTTTCTTTGATTGATGGTTTACTTTTCTGTTTACAAGACCTACAGTTCCTTCCTCTAGCCAGAAAGCATCCTATAGCCTCCTTTTTGTCAAAAAATTGCAGAGCCTTTAGGTCACTTAACTAGAGAAGAAAAAAGAATTAATTTTTCTTCAGAAGGAGAATTTTGAGACATTGTCTCCTTTTCAAAAGAACAAGAAAAGATGACTGAAAAAAAGTAGTTTTATTGTAAACTGCTTCTCAGAAATAGGGTGGGATGAGAGGTCAAAAGTTTGAGATGCTCTTTTTTAAATGGTAGCTGGAAAGGAGAATGTCAGTGAACAAGAGTCCAGACAGAAGCTCTGTAAGAAAGCAGAGCCTGCGTAACAAGTGTGTAAGAAGTTGTTTCTCTTTCTGATAATATTTCTCTGTTGTTTCCATGCTATGATAACATAGTGCTTTATAGGAATTTAGCTTAGACAATAAGAGAAAAAGGGTTAATGTTGTCATCACCTCTTTTTAGGTCATTCTTTTTGGGCATAAAATCATAGAATGCTTTGGGTTGACAAGGACCTTAAAAGAACACCCCCTGCCAATGGGCAGGGACATCTTTCACGAGATCAGGTTGCTCAAAGCCCCATCCAAACTGAGCTTGAACACTTCCAGTGATGGGGCATCCACAGCTTCTCTGGGCAGCATGTTCCAGTGTCTCACCACCCTCGTAAAAAATTTCTTCCTTATATCCAATCTAAATCTACCCTCTTTCAGTTTAAAACCATTGCCCCTTGTCCTGTCACTGCAGGCCTTGGTAAAAAGTATCTTTCTGTCTGTCTTATAAGCCCCTTTTAGATATTAAAAGGCCACAATAAAGTGTCCCCAGAGCCTTCTCCAGGCTCAAACCCCCCAATTCTCTCAGCCCTCTGATCATTTTTGTGGACCTCTTCTGGACCCACTCCAACAGGTCCATGTCTGTCTTGTACTGAGGGCCCCAGAGCTGGATGCAGTACTCCAGGTGGGGTCTTGCCAGAGTGGAGTAAAGGGGGATGGAGGGAGAGTGGTTTGCTGGCCATGCTTCTTTTTATGCAGCCCAGGATACATTGGCTTTCTGGGCTTCAAGTGCACATTGCTGGCTCATGTCCAGCTTTTCATCCACCATTATCCCTGAGTCCTTCTCTGCAGGGTGGCTCTCAATCCATTCATCCCCCAGTCTGTATTGATACTGGGGATTGCTCTGACCCAGGTGCAGGACCTTGCACTTGGTGACATTGTATTTCATGAGATTATCATGGCCCTATTCCTCAAGCCTCTCAAAGTCCCTCTGGTTGGCATCCCTTCCCTCAAGTGTATCAACTGCACCACTCAGCTTGGTGTCATCTGCAAGCTTGCTGAGGGTGCACTCAATCCCACTACATAAGCCATCGATGAAGATATTAAATAGTATTGCTCCCAGTATGAACCCTTGAGGGACACCCATCGTTACCAGTTTCCACTTGGACAGTAAGCCATTGACTCTTAACTCTTTAGAGATGGCCATCCAGCCTATTCCTTACCATTCTAACAATCCATCCATTTAAGCCATATCTCTTCAATTTACCAGCAAGAATGTTGTGGGTGACCATATCAAAGGCCTTTCAGAAGTCCAGGCAGGTGACTTCTGTAGCTCTTCCCTTGTCCACTGACGCAGTCACCCCATCGCAGAGGGCCACTAGATTTGGCCTTGGCGAAGTTGTGTTGGCCATCTCTAGTGACCTCCTTGTATTCCATGTGTTTCGACATGTCTTCCAGGAGGATCTGCTCCATGATCTTACTCGGCAGAGAGGTGAGGCTGGCTGGTTGGTAGTTCCCATGGTCCTCATTTTACTCTTTTTAAAAATGGGTGTGATGTTTCCCTTTTTCCAGTCACTGGGGTCTTTGATTGCCATGACTTTTCAAATACGATGGAGAGTGACTCAGCAACTACATCAGCCAATTCCCTCAGGATGCTTGGATGCTTCTTCTCGGGTCCCATGGACTTGTGTATGTTCCGTTTCCTCAGGTGGTCTCGAACTTGATCTCCAATTAATATAGTAGGGTATTTGTTCCCCCAGTCCCTGCCTTCAGCACTGAAGAACTTGAGAGATATGGGAAGAGTGATTACCAGTGAAAACTGAGGCCAAGAAATTGTTGAGTACCTCAGTCTTCTCCATGTTGGTTGTCACTAGTTCTGCTGTCTTATTTATCGGGGGAGTATATTTTCTTTAATCTTCCTTTTCTGGCCAACGCACTTGTAGAAGCCCTTTTTATTCTTTGTATCCCTTGCCAAATTCAGTTCCAAGTGTGCTTTAGCTTTCCTGATCTCAACCCTACACATCTGGGCAGCATTCCTACATTCTTCCCAGGATACATGTCCCTGGTTCCACTGCCTGTGCATTGCCTTCTTACACTTCAGTCTGACCAGTAAGTGCCTACTGAGCCCTGCTGGTCTCCTGCCTTCCTTGCCTGCCTTCTTACACAGGGGAATCAAGAGCTCTTGCACTCTAAGAAAAATGTCCTTAAAGAGCTGCCAGCTCTCTTCTTTATTGCTGAGTGCATCTTTGTCTGTGCACTGCAAGAGGGTGCAGACAGCTTAAAAATGTAAATCAATTATTTATTCATTAGCACACAGAAAACCAGATAGGATTTAAGGCATTTCTGTGCTCATCACTGCTGATAAGGCAGCCAGGAAACTTTGCTGGCAAGGCAGGCATCAGTCCAGAGCAGTTCCACTGTCCCTAGATGGATGCTTAGCATTGCTGATTTGCCATCTTCCACTAAATCTTTTGGCACTGATAAAACTGATGACACTGATGAATGGCTAACCAGTGCTCTGTTGTTTTGTTGTTCTGTTTGTGTTTTTTTTTCTCTTTTCTTTAGAATTATGTATCTTTCCATGTTGATGTTTTTCCTCTTGAATCCTTGAGATAGAAATGATTCCTATCTCAACCGTCCTACTTCTGTTGGTGATTTTACCTTTCTTACCTTTCTACAGACTTTCTAACACCTCTTCCTCCACACAATTTAGCAATTTCTGCAGAAGTCTGAGTCAAGGTAAAGTTGTGCTGGTTTAGCGCTCAGCCTTGGATCTTTGGGACACAGGCAACTGAACTCCCAGGGAGGATGGAAGTTGGGGGAATTTACAGAACGGGTAACAAGGAGAGAAGGTTACAGTGTTAATCAGAAGTTCAATGTGTTAACTTCTCACATCCAGGCAGTGAATTCTGCTGTTTCTCACTGAAAAACAAACAGTGCTTTTTGTCCAAAGTGGTTCTTGGATGCACTACTGGAAGACAGAACAGAAAAGAAATTTCACGTGTTCCCAACTCTGATTTTTAAAGTAAAGACTTTACGGTCGCAGCTGTAAAGGCAGCCTCCATCTCTTTGATTCAGAGAGAGGAATATCAGATCCACTAGCTAGACCTAAATGTGAAACCATGCAAATTTGCATATATATAATATCAGAAAGGGCTACTGCTTCACCTAGATTTTGTGAAAAATATAATTCCTGAAGGTAACATTCTTTGTTTTCTAATTCTGTAAAACTAGTTTCTTTCTGTTTATTGACAGGCATGAAATCAGCATATAGACTCATAAGAGGAGGCAAACTCAATGGTATTTCTGTAATTATTTAAAAGTTTGCTTTACTCACTTTCAGGCCAGATAGATGCCTCTTACAAAACCAATGCCAAAATGAAGGCAAAGCATCTGTTGGAGCTTGAATTCATTTAACAATATATACAGCTATCTGGTATTTGGTGGTATCTATGTTACTGGGAATTACACTTTTAACTGGTAGAGCTTCCTATCAGAGAGAAGGCACTGATGAAAGGATACTGCAGAAGTACGTGTTCTGTTACAGTATTTAATACTGCCTGACTGTAAAGATAAAGAGGATCTCTATCAAGCACCTTAAGCTAGAAGTGATTACAGAACATGACACCCCTCTCCCCAGTTTACAGTGGTGAAGACAGGATTGAGTTCATTCAGTATCTGAGTGAAAATTAGGGGACTACATAGAAACACATTTTTTTCAAGGATAGACTGAAGCACTTAGCTATTTTTCTTCATAAAAAGGAGAGGAACTACATGAGAGAAGGAAACTATGCTGGCTGTTTTCCAGCTATAGAAAATCAGTAGTGGTAGTGAGAACCTTACAGGAATCTTGACCTGCACACTCCTAATAGTTTACTTTCTAATTCTTTAAGCAGCTGTGATGAGGGTGGCTTGATGGCTATACTAGAAGAAGGAGGTCACTGAAGAGCTTACAACTGAGAGTTTGAAACCCAGACACAATTACTGGATCAGGAGTTCAGATTGGCCTGTGACTAAAATGATGCTCAACATTACTTAATTGATTCCATATGTATGTGAGCACTTAAAATGAAAATTCATCCTTTTCTTTTTGTATGGTGAAACCATGTTCAAATCATAAAATCAGTAGTCCTTTATAAGCATTTTGCATGTTTAGCCATAAATGGTTTTCTAGATGAAAAGAGTAATTTTATTCTACTGGCCAGACCAGAAACAAAAAAAGGAAGCTGATTTTATGCGTATTTAAAAATAGAACATTGTGTTTTGTAGCTGGTGTTTGCTTACTGTAATGGTGTTCAAAACGAGGCTGGGCACCCTGAGGCAAGGACAAGAAAGCAATTTATTTAGCTGATATAGCCTCTAAGAGGCCAAGTAAGTTTTACATCATTTGTGAAGTCTTGATACCAGCCTGAATTAAAAATACATTTAAGAAAAGAAGGGCTTATCTGTAGTCTTCTTAAATTCTTTTGCATGGGCAAATAAATAATGCCCTAAATATGCCCCAAATACCTGTTTGAAATAAAGAAACAAAAATTCACCTATCAGTATTCGGTGAATATCTTGTCCTTTTCCAGGAGTGATGAGTATAAATAACCATTATCAACAGATCTGTTGTTGCTGAGTTTTTCTTTTTTTTTTTAAGACCAGCCCCTGTTGATTCTCAAAAATTGTAAGGATTTATAGTAGATCTTACCATAATTTTATAAATGAATCATGGTAAAGTTTTATATGTATACTTATATTTTTAAAATTTATCAAATTTTATTCACCTTTTTATAAATGTTCAGAGCATTAGAATATTTGTTTTGTTATTCAGGAGTGTCAACTATCCTATCTGATGAAGCCTTTTCCATTTTGGCCTAAAGAAAAAGAAAAAAACCTAAACAAAGCCAAATCCATAATCTTAATTTCTGCTGTCTACTCAACTACCATTTGAGCAACATACAGCTGAAAGACAGGAATGTACTTCAAGAATTGATCTAATGTAAGCCCAGGCAGTAATTCTGCACCCCTACAGTAACTGTCAGAGACATTTGACTAATCTGTCCCTTCAAAATGTCTTGCAAAGAAGACTGAGATCGGCTCTACCATTACTTCAGTACCCTTTCCATCATATAGTTTTCTTCCTGCAGCTTTTTATAAGCCTTCATTGCTATCTGTCATCAGAACGTAGGTGTTGTCAGCCTCTGCTCTGGAAGAGTATGGCTGAACTCCTCATGCTCTAATATATGATTTAAAACAGCATGAGAATGGAAATGAGATTTTCAGCCACAATAATAGAGTTTATATCGAGAGAGCCTCATGAGGGATTCACCTGCCTGAGCTTATCTGTCTAGTATCATTATTGATGCCCTAATAGTTTCTGAGGCACCTGCAGATGTTTGAAAGATAGAACACAGAACTTAAGGAAGACCTGTGGCTTTCTTGGTGGCAGCTGGAGACCAGACAGGATGTAATAAGGTACAGAAAATGTAGTAGGAATCAGTTTTTAGAGAAGTGAGTCCTGCCTTACAATATCTAAAATGTGTCTACTTATGAGGCTGTAATGGAGTCTAGAGAGGGGTCTACTTTATCATTAGACTAGACTACACTGACTGTATTGGTGATCTCTACTAATTATAGTGGAGATCTAGATGCCTAGCTCACATGTAGGTATGTATATTGAATATATTTAAATTTAGGTGAAACAAATCCCACCTCATTTATCCAAATCCCAGTCCCTTGGTTACCTGCCAGTGAGCATGTGCAAGTCACCTGGCTTTTGAGACTACTGTCTGAAATTTCACTTTAGTGTAAATCCCAGAGCCCAAAGTAGCATTCTCAAGCTAAGGAGTTTATTTTTCATGTTATCAGAGGAATCTCTCCTATATGAATGCCTTAAGGAACCAAAGCTAGTTATGGCCCATATATTAGTGGCAGTTGAAAATTATTATAGGTAATGTTTCTAGTTATTCAGCTGGACCAAGGAAAGCTGATATTCAGAGCCCTGCTCTGCTTGTGAAAGATTGTGAACATGGATGTAGGTTTTCTGAGAAAAGTGCCTGAATATTATCAAGAGAAAGTGCAACTATTCCAATCTGAAAACAACGAAGAGCTTGGTTTTTACATGCCTTCAGATGTAAGAGATGTCAGTTTAAATGATTGCTACAAATCACCTGAAATAAAAATAGCATGGGTGAAAATAATAGCCTTAAGGCCCAGTCTGTTGGTCCTGACAAATAGCTGGTATTAAAAACCATAATTGAATTAAAGACAATAACAGGTTGTTTTGTCCTGACTATGGTAACTGTTACATGACTGTTCATAATAGTCAATAGTCCAGCAATTCTCTCCATCTCTCCTGAGCAAACATAATTGTCGTTGCCAGGTAGAAGCAATACCTGATGTAATAGGCAGGTGCTTATTTGGTGTCTTCTACAATAAGAGAGTCCTGTTCTTTTGAAAAAAACAAAGAACAAAAACCAAAAAAACAACAAAAAACCCAGCAAAAAACCTACAGAGGTTCTTTAGAAAGAATATTAAAAAAAATCCTCATATTTCTGTGAAGAATTTGTAGTTCAATAAAATTAGTTGCCCTTAAATTACATAGAAGTGTGTATAGAACTGCTCTAAAGAAAACTTCTAATAATTTAAAATGTAATTTATGCAGGACTGTTTATGCTTGACTGAAAAAGTAATGACAGAATTGATAAAAATGATAGGAGACACACCCTTTTAGTTAAAAATGACTGGGAACCTCACAGCTTATTGAAGAAAAAGGGCTTTATGGTTAAAAGAGTCCTAAATAGAGCAATTATTAAGCCTAGTAAAATCAGTGTTGCTCCACTACACAATATGAAACTCATAAAACCCCCTATTAATCTACCTTTTTTTATGTTTTTATTAACACAATTATCCAAAGTGTGAAGTATCACTGTAGACTTAACTCCAGACATACACGACTATCCTCTGCCCTGAATGAGTGTCTAGAGATGTAACGAAACAGAGGCCTGAATATGACTCACTATACTTAACAATTAATAATTACTGGTCTTCTCATCTATATACAAATCAATGAGAAAAATATGATGACTGTAACCTACAGAGATAAAAATGATGTTAGGAGGTCTTTAGTGCTAGAAGCTCCTGCTGTAATTATTCTCAGATAGGTTTGACATTATATGCATAACTTTATATATGCAGTTGTCTTCTATGATGGCAGATACAAGTTATTCTTGGATAACTATGCAATATATGCTTTTCATATTTTAAAGCATATCAAGGCTCATTAACTTCACACAGTTCAGTTCAATAATTTTTGACAGTTTTCATAACTGTTTTAAAGCTTTTAAAATTATTACGTTTCATAAATCTTCCAAATATATTACTTGATTGAATAATGTATTAATTATATTTGGTCTAAGAGGAAAAAAAAAAAGTTCTGGTTTCTTCCACTGTAAATTGTATGGACTTCTATTCATCTGAAAGAAAAGCTCAAATTCAAATTGACCAACCAATTAGACTGAGAATTTTACAGTTACATTTACAGGCATCTGAGAAGCAAATTGATGATCAAAAATCAGTCTTACATAATTTCAATGACAATTGTCAGTATTTATTATCTGTTATTATTGATGTGCCAAATATATCCTGTATAAGGATCTTTATTTATAACTTCATGTTTTTTTCAAATTTTCTTCCATTTTTCTCTTTATAAATCCATTGAAACTAGTCGTAATTCTAGTACAGGAATTGGAGAAGTTTCTGTTAAGTTTTTAATCTTTGACAAAAGGAAAATTAAAAAATCTTCTTAGTTATCAAATCTAAAAGAGTATTTCTTGGTAGCCTCATGAAGAATTTCAGTGATGAATTGGCCAGGGCCAGAGGTAGACAGGCCTGGCATTTGTGGGGATCACGCAGTGTCACAGCGTTTTCTGTCATGTGGAATGAAGTGTGTGGCATCCTTCAGGGAAGAGGTAACAGTGGAAAGGGAACTCTACAGCACTCTTCACCAATTCCCACTCTGTGCCAGTAACTATGCCTCAGCTATATGTATATTACTCCACATTCAGCTTGCATACAAATTATACATATGTATAATTATGAAAAACAATTTAATAATATAAAATTATTAGATTGCCTCTAAATGTTTGCTGACTTGCATTTTAATGGGTAGAGTTTGTAGCAGTTTTGACATGTCAGCTACCTTTTTTGTTCTTGCATTTAACTATTTCTGTTTGTATTTCACTTTGAAACTATGTATGATTTAATCACCACAAGAGGTATCTGCATAATACAGTGGCAGGTAGTAGCAAAGGGGGAGACAGTTAAAAACTTCTTAAAGACTAAATTAACTAGCAGTAGGAAATATTTGTTGAACCAGCAAAATTTTTCAAGTCGGTAAATGTATTTTAAGGTACAACTACGGTAGTCATGATTTGTAAAATTCAGTGAAGCAAATAATTTCTGACAATGTGTCTTAAAATCTATCTAGTGTCCAAATCATAGCAGTTTAAAATAAAGGTTTTACTTTTTTTTTTTTCATTTCATTAAAGTGGGACCAAGCATGCCTTTGAGGAACATAAGAAAAATTCTGAAAGCACATTTCCCAGATTTATAAGAAATCATCTTGGACTTGGTGTAGTGATAGAAACCCAGCCTGTTCTGTACTTAGATGTATTACAAAATAAGTATGCCAGGTAGCTTCAGACAGAGATGTGGTGATAAAAATAGGGTGAAAGGAATCTATAAAGAGGGGTAAATATGCACAAAATCCTTACAGCCAGAACTACGTTTCTGCTGCACAGAAGGATGAAAACAAATTGCTGGAAGCAGAGATGGGGTAGAAAGGGAAGGCTGCTCCTTCCTTTTCTTCCCAGATACTAGGTTACATACTGACTGTTATGCTACTTCTCAGTCTGACTGCAACTTCTTTATGTGGTACTAATTAATTTAACAAGTGTTTCAGCTTGACCTCTAAAGTCATGGAGGTCTGGAGAAAATGATAAGACAAAAGCTGCCCACTAAAATGTGCACAGAAGGATAGCAGAATGGAAAGGGCAAAGCTTCTTCCTAAAGGAAGGAAGATCCTTTCACTTATTTCCAGCCTAAACTTATTTCCTACAGACTTTGCACAGAAGAGATTGTCTTGGCAATAGGCTTCATCAAGAGACTTTATTAGGTTGCTGCAGATTAGGGAAACTGTATTTAATTCAAAAGCCGTGCACAATTCTCATCTTTGTGAGATAACTTTTTTGTCCGGTCTTCCTTATTTGAGCATATACACTAGGGAAATATCTTTTTCTGTATAACATCATTGTGGTTTTAAATGTTTTTATATTAATAGATATTCATCAAGCTAGCAATTTAGATTCATATTTTGCATTTCCCCTTTTGGGAATATTGAAAGTTTATTATGCTTCATGGATCACAGTCATAAAGATTTTTGATAAAACATACTGAAAGAGAAATCTGAAGATTTATTTTTAAGTAAAGTTTTGAGACATGAAAAAACTTCACCAGAGCCATCATGTGAAGACTGCAATTAAATTTTTACAAGAGATGTAGCAGACATGAATCTTGTCCCTTTGAGGCATGTAAGTATATAAATCATAAGCTGTGAAAATATAATTTTAGGGGAAAAAAGCTTTTCACACTGACTTACTTGGTATATAACATTTCTGTTGGGTTTTGTATGTCAAGCATACTGTTAAAAGTTGAAAAGCTGGGTTCCAAAAATGAAGGAGAATTAAAAGCACATTACAGATATATATGTGAAAAGACTGACTGTCTTTATTTGTAGCAGAATTTATGCATAACTGGTGTATTTCTCTGGTTGCGTTTTTTTTTTTTGCTAACTTGCATTTTAAAAATAATTTTGAATTTTGAGTCTTGAATTTTGGATTTTGAATTAAGGCTTTCAAGGAAACAAAAATAATGCCATAACCTTTCCAATTTCTGACATCTCTGACAGCTGATTTACCCATTGAGTCTATTTTTGTATGTATATATACAGTTTCTTACCCCAAATGACTGAAATGGGAAGACCTTTTTTAATAATGAGGTATTCTTCTGGGAAATTAGTAAGGTGAGAAGAGAGCCTCCTTCAACAGAGCGGCTGTGTGGTCCTTTGTTATGGGCTGGGCTGAAACCACAACAGTCCTTTTTGGCAACCCGGATGGGACATGAAACACAGTCACTTGCTCACTCCTCCCTGCCCCCCTCCAGTGGGATGGGGAGGAGAATCAGAAAGGAGAAAAGAAAAAAAAACCGGAACCTCGTGGGTTGAGATAAGGACAATTTACTGGGACAACACAAAAAGAGAAGTTACAACAACAGCAACAGCAACGGTAGTAATAAAAGAATGTACAGAATGAGTGATGCATGGTGCAACTGCTCACCACCTGGAACCCGATGCTCTGCCACTTCCCCCACCGAAAGCCGAGAGCTCCCCCCAGCCTGGTCCTCAGTTATATACTGAGCATGATGTCACATGGTATGGAATATCCCCTTGGCTAGTTCAGGTCAGCTGTCCTGGCTGTGCCATCTCCCAGGTTCCTGTGAAAATTAACTCTATCCCAGCTGAACCCAGGACAGTCAGTTAAATATTACCTATACTAAGTCCTACGTAGGAAAGTTCAGTGCTGGGAATCGGGTTATCCTCTGACCCTAATCAAAATATAGTTCAGGCTGGCTACCTTTAAGCCATAGTCTCAACATTCACTTTAGTATGGGGGTGACTTTATTCATCCTGCATCAGCTGCATGGCTGGAACTTTCCTGTATCAAATGTCACTGAATTGATAATACTTTGTTATTCTGAGGACTGAAAGCTAACCAGAACTACTGCAATCGAGATTTGTTCTATGGAGCTTAAGGGATTAATTTAGAAAGGATATTATCAATCTGATAATTGGATTAATTTTGTAATTTGATATAATCCTTTTTCTAAAAAAGGGATTGTATAACCCTCCTGCCAAGATTTGACAGATAGCAACAAGGGCTAGAATAAAATTTTAAGGGCTTGCTTCTAAAACACCAGCTCAAGCATCTATCAGCAAACCTGGGATAATTGCATTAAGCTTTTGGTACTCAAATAACTAAGTCTCCCATGTGCAGACATGATTTAAAGTTTAATAAATAATATTTTTATTCAAGGGATATACAAAACACTAACAGAGGTATAAATAAAGCAGGGTAATAATAACTAATTCTTAGTATATAATCATAATGGTTTTATAGTCTTTCCTCTGTGAAGGCAAGCAATAGACCATCTAGTTGACCTGCCCTTTCTGCAGTAACCATCATTTACATTTTAAGGTTTTGAAAACCTTCTACTGGAAATTGCTCGTTAGCTGTACCCATGCACACATCTTCTACCAGAAGACCCTTGTTCTACTAGCAGCTGCCACTGCCCATCCCTTATACTGCTCCTATGTCTTCTAGCCATGGCTCTATCAACTCTACACTTTCAGCCCCCTTAGAAAACTCAAAAATATGGACTAACATTTTTTATGTAGTTAAAAAGTGTTCTTATATTATATCTAAAAGAATATGCACAGAATTGGAAAATAATTTGGAAAATAAGTGACAACTCCCATCACGCAAGCACAACTTCTTCCATTTTGTCCTAGTTTAAAGGAGACTTACAGAAAAGCTGCTGATTTCTTTGCTGCTTGGACTTTTGCATGCCAATACCATAAGATATTTCTTTAGGCTCGATGACAACTCACCTTACTACACTCAGGTAGAGATATGTGGCTTAGATTTCTGTGCACTGCTAACACTGCAAACACTGATGCTATAGCTGGTTTTTTAACAGGAATGCCATTCAAACATAGTGATGCAATACAATCAAAGCAACCATGTCTAAGGTCTACCTGTTGGCCTTTCCATTAATTTTGTTTCCACAACCCCACCTGTCACTCAAGCTACTCCCTTTTCGGGGTTGCCCTCTTCTCTGGAGTTCTCTGAAATCAGGTTGGAGGATGGGAGGGTTTTGCATACATTTTAAACCTCATTCGTGAGGTTTACATGTAGTTGGTGCTTCCAGTGGTTTGAGATAAAATCTGTAAATTGGAATGCTCTGCAGTTAATGTGTTCCCTTTGCTAGGTGTAAAGAGTGGCTGATGGAAGTAAAAGGCAACTTAATGTTCTACATGTGCATTAAGAAATACTTCACCCAGAGACGGAGAAGTACCTTTGTCATCCCCCAACCCATCAAGCAGCATTCATTCATGACAACAAATTACTGAATATGAGATGGACAGATTGTAGATGCATAGTTGAAAGTCTATAGACTGCACATTTTTCAGTGAGATAAATCACTAGTCTCTATTTGCTCTATTTATGTTCTAAAAGAAGGTGGTTTTAATTCACCTGAGTCCATTTTGTTTCTTTGGAAGCATTTGGAAAGCATGTGATTACCTCTTTACCAAGCTGAAATAAGGGTCTTTACAATCACTGTCCATCAGCCTGACTCTTCCCAGTAGGATCCTTAAGATTACGACAACTTGGAATGTATAGGCCTTTTTAACCACACTTCTGCAGACTGCTTTTACAGATTATGTGACATTACAATGGAGAAGGTAGTGTTTAAAAAAACAGTTGACATTTCTGCAAAAGACCTGTTTGTATTTGGTCGTGGGTATATTTCAAGAGATTCAGTTCTTTTACCATAATAAAATATATAGGCCTGACTTGCTGTTTTATGATTTTCTGCAAGCGTACATTTGCTGAATTCAGTCTGATACTTGTGTAAAGTTGGAGTAACAAAATGAAGAATCAGTATTTTTAATTTCTGATCTGCCAAGTTGCTTTCCATCCTTCAGCCAAATTTAGATGGTTTGTCAGATGAATCTGCATTTTTAGTTGCAGTGGCAGATGTAATGAGAGCTATTACTGCCTCTCAGATGTGACAGCCATCAGCTCTAAATCCTCTAGTGTGCTTATTGTATACTGAATGTGAAGTAACTAAAGCAAATGAAAAGGACACTGCTCAGGCTTTTGGCTTGAATCTTTCTATCTAGAAGGTCAGTTCTTGCCTAATATGCAACATCAAGCATATGGTCCAGACGTTTCCCTACAGATTCTCTTGATGCTGTTAGCAATATATGGTAGGTAGGTTCTTTTATACAAAGCTAGGACATCTGTTATGCTGCTCTACATTTGTGTACTCCTAAACTAACAAATCGGAGGGGAGCACTGTGATCAGGTCATAGGACAACCCTAAATTAATTCTTAATTAATTAATTTGAACTGCAGTGTATGAATAAGGGCAAAAATCCTCTCATCCCCATCTGTGTTCCTGTAGGACATCTATGCCGCATGGAGGTGGTTTTGCTTAGAATGTGCAATTGCATGTAGGAAGAAGGGGTCTAGAAAGAAATATCATGATAGATTAAAACATTATATTTTTTCTTTTTCTGTAGGCATAAGAAAATTCTGTGTTGCCTGTTCCTCCTAATAATACTTTGTTTTTAAATAGAAAAGCAGGAAATACTCCCTCTTCAATAAAATCACAAAAGGAGGTAATATGTTAAGGAAACCTCAAACAAATTTTCATTAAAAATGTCAGTTCAGGTGAAATGAATATAATATGATACTATACTGCTGGGACATAGGAGTTTTACTAAAGAAAAAAAATACTTTTAACTAAAATAACATCCTCTGTTACATGTGTCTGTATCAGTGCACTTGCTCACGGGTACACGTGAAGTAGGAACAACAAAGAAAAACAACTGGAAACATTTAATACACTTTTTAGTAACACAGTCACAGTTATCTTAATAATCTGTGAGAATTTTGCCCATGGTCCCTCTCAGTTCTTTTGCTTATATTATTAGTATCTTTTCCTTCTGTGGATAAAGCTTTTCTGCTTAGTATGAGAAAAAGTAGAACACTGTCAGACTGACAGTTCCCTGAAACACCTTTCTGGAAGACTGCCTTAAAGAGCAAAAAACCCTTGCAAAATCTCCCGTTTACTTATTTTCACTATTGCAAAGGAGGCTGATGGATAGGAATGCACAGAAGCAAATGCTGATTGTACTAGTCATTAGTATTTTTCCTGTTAAGAGGCTCTTCCAGGAGCAGTGAGTTTCACAGGGATCTTTTTAAATGTAGAATAGATGTAATAGAAAGCGTATATATATGCAATAGCAATGAAAACCCTTAATCCTATATGCCTGTTCTGGTTAATTGTTCACGCAGTTTTTGCTGTTCTACAGCATTCCTGAGCAAAGATTATCCTTATTCCTGCATGCTGCTTAGTCTGTTACATTTTAAACATTTACAGCACCATGAACACAGACCATAAGCGAAATCCCTGAGTAGATTGTTTCTATCTACAATTTAAAAATGTTTCGTTACAGTGAAAGGGCATTTATCACATGACCGGAGTCACTTAAAATGGAGCACAACGTGTGGTCTTATCATTTGGGTTTGAAAAATTCAAAATGGTTTAACATTTTGTCTTGGCAAAACCTCCCACAAATGTCGTCTTTGTTTAGACTTTAAATTCCATGGTGGTTTGTATTAATCAATATCCAACATGATTTCATTGGAATAAAAGGGCAACAGACATGAAGGCAAGATTCATTTGGAAAAGAACAGTAGCAAAATATGACATCTCATCACAAGAGGGGTGGATAGGTATGAAGTAGTTTTCAGTATGAAAAAAAAGATCTAGCAGTAACAACTTTTTAGGTGCCCTTGAAGTCTGCTGACTCATTTAAAACATCATTCTATGTATGCCTGACTTCTATTAGTACTTATTCTCCATTATTCTAAATCAAGTAGTTTGGCTTCTAGCAATCACCACTTAAGTCCTGATAACAAAAAATGCTAGGACTGCCAAGACTGTCAGATTGAAGTTTCAATCACTTTTAAAAAAGCTGACAGTCTTTTACTTTCCTAACAGTTTCACCTTATTTCAGCAGAAATTGAAGAAGAGAATACTTGTGGAATTCAGCCATTAACAAGATAACCAGACTTATCTTGAAAAGCAAACAGAAAACATCAATAATTATCAATTTCGAAAAAAGACACTGTATTCACAAAGAGGCAGGAAATGATTGAAAGCCTGATGAAAAAAAAATCTAAGCTTCTTGACATAATTCACCTAGACTTTGCACTGTGTTCCAACATCTTTGTATTCTTCAGTCTGGATTCTGGCTATAACTCACCACCAGAAAATCCCATTTTCAACTTTCTATATAAAAAATGAAAATCACTGATATGAAGCCAAGAGAAATAAATATTCTTGAGTCTTCCTTAAGGGTGTGGGTGATATGTGCTGAAACACCATGACACTGCGTATGTCTCAGACAGCAGAATCCTATGGTTATGATGATATTGCTAAATAAAGGAGGGCTGGGGTCTGGTCCTTGGTCCAAACCCAAAGGACAACATGCTGGTTTGCACCCACACTGCTGAGGAGTGGGCTGTTCTGTGGTGTATTTGTTTTGAAGAGAGCTCTTTAGGATAGTCCAAAATGATTCCAACAGTGAGCTGACAGTTAAACACTATGTGTAAGGGATTCAGTGTAGGCATCCTAAGAAGCTGTGTCTGTGGTTAATTTTGGGCATGACCTAGAAAAGAAGAATAGAGTTATAATAGGATTGCTACTGGACTGTGCTTGGTACAAAAATATAATTCAGACTGAAGCAGAGTCAAGACTGGTATTTCTAACTGGGAGTGTTATTAGCTGCCACTTGATATAAGAAAGCCTGGAATATTATGTTTTATAGGAAAAAAATCTCCTTCTTCCCAGGTGTATTCTAATTAAGTTCTTCAAAAGCTCATTTATATATTTCATTTATGGGGATGAACATTGGATCAAATCCCTAAGAGTGTGACTGCTGAGCTCACCCAGTATTCAGCATTAATATTTGGTGCCAAATTGCTTCTTAAAGTAATCTGTTAAACGAATGTGACTTTTATCAGATAATATATTCTCTTGCATTTGAAATTGTAGTTTGGCAGTAACATCCCTAAATGGAAACATAAAAATATTAGAATTGACAGTTAAAAATTATTATAAATTATTTCACATTTTGCTGACGTTGAATTCCTACTAAACATATCAAAACCCTAAAACTGGCTAACCCACTTAACATTTTAATTTACACATTATGTGGATTCACAGAACAGTGTTTATATACAATTGAGGTATGTACCACAGAAAATGACAGGTTGATGAGACTAATAAGGTTATGTTTGATTTTCTCCAAATGTGACTTCCTTTGTTGTGATAAATAGCAGTTTGACAAACAATATATTTCACTGTGAAAGTGTCCCTTGTTATTTTGAAATAATTATAAAAGGAATTCAATATTGTAAGTATTCTGAACCATTCAGATGATTTCATATTGATACTGTTTCCCTCAAGAACTAGAAACTATTTTTCAAACGGGTTTATGTTTTAAAAAGGAACAGATTTTCTATGTAAATTGATATCTAATTCCATATTGCATAGAATTTGAAGTGGCTAAAATTGCTTATTCACTGCTGGCATTTCGGAAAGTGTAGAAAGTCACATGGGAATTCTTGAGTAAATCATAAAATATATTTCAGTAAAAGTTTGCTGAAAATGTGAGAAATGTATTTCGTGGGTTGACTAAATTTTATTCCTTTATGTTTTGAAATGGAGGTGTTAAGTTTAGAAATACCTTGCTTTCTTGCATGGGAAATCTTGGATGCATACCTCATGATGTAAATACTTTACAAGGACCGAAATGATATTCCCCATAAGATAGTACAAATAAAACCTCTAAACCATTTAGGATTCTACCCCTTTACTATTACAATATTCCAAACATTTTCCAAAAGCATTATACAAACCGGGAAAGGACTGAGAAAATTAAGAATAGCCTATATGTGAAATGTTACTGTGCCGTAGAGGGGATGTTATGGTACGCTTGGTTTCTTCTAACACACATGGGTTGCTCTAAATGTCCTTTCAAACTAGCCTATCCTTTGTGATTTCTTCCCCTAAACGAATGCTTGTAAATCCCATAAGCACTTACTCTTCAACAGGCTTCTTCAGTGTCAGTTTTTTTGTCAAAAAACATCTGAGGCTTTGATGGCAATTAATTCAGAGCCTTCTGAGTCTGCAGTCTTGGCATTTTTTGTTACCAGGACTTAAGGGGTGATTGCTAGAAGCCATTGTGTGGAATCGCCTCCTTTGTGCCACAACTATCTCAGAATTTTATTTGGAGGCATCCATTAAAACACTTTGGAAAAAAATACCATGCTGTAAATGCTATCGACGAGGCTAATAGCAGTAGTAGGTTATCATACTGTATTTTTCTCCATATGGGTGCATAAGGATTTATGCAAATGAGAACAGATGCATAATGCTACAGTAATCATAGACATAGCGTAACTAAAGTGTTTGACACATGAAAGAGAATGGATGTATGAAATATCTCAGTGCAACTCCTTCAAGACTGAAGCATTCCCTAATTTCAAATTAATTTGCTTTTTTAAATTCAAAAAATCAAATGGAATTGAATGACATTGTTCAATAGAATTTTTCTGAAACCTCTAATTTTGTATAATCTTGATATTTTGATTTCTCATTTAAATTCTGGAGGAAAACTAGTGTCAAAATATTAGTTTTGAAATATGGAAAAAAAAATCACTGACTCAAGTTCTTTATGGTGCTTATAACAATGATTTATGAGCATACTGAGGTGGCAGTCTACACCTTTGAAACAACATAATTCAGTGTAGATGAATGATAACTAAACTTGGATGGACAGCTATGTAGAACAGAGCCTGTCACTGTTCTCTAACTCTAAGGCCAAGTCTGAATGTCTTTGTGGTACTTGGCTATGGGTTTCCCCCAGGACACCCTAAGGCATAAGCGCAATCGTGCTTGCATGTTACTTGGGAGCGTCTGCAGTAAGGGGAAGCTGTACCTTAGCCCAACACCTGCCGGAATAGTTAGAGGACTACAGAGGATGGAGGGAGTATAAATTGATAGTCTCGTCCATACTGCCTGTTGAGAGAAGTAGTCATAAAGGTCTGAAATGAGCCAGGAACTGTGCTATTCATGCAGAATATGCCTATACTAGTAAATAAAACAGACCAGAGACAGTCCTCTGACCTTAAAAATAAGTTGTAGGGCACAACTTGTGTCTATGTTGACCAAACAGGGTGGCCATAACCAGGCTAGCTATTGAGAATAACCTCTGTTGCATGCACACTTTGTCTTGCCTGAGCACTGGTTCAAGACCACAAGTTAGGACAGGCTAAAACTGGATGAAGGACAATGCTAAGAATTTAACAGTATGGAAATTACATACCAGTGCTAAAAGCAGTGGTCTGTCCCTGTTTAGTTTACAAGTATATCCATAGAAACCAGGGGTAAACTTTAATGGTTGGATGATTAACTTGTTCTGAGTTGAGCTGCAGCTTGTATAAGCATCCACATTTACACAGGAGTGAGTGCTAAACCCTCCCACACAATTTCAGTCAGGTACTTTCAAGCCATCTATGGTGAGGCCAGACTGATCCCTGTCAGTTTAGGCTTTAGACAGCCTGGCATACACAGGAAGATCAGGTGGACCTACTTTAGTTAAGTGTACACAGTTAGATAGAATGAATCTAGGCTTCTGTGAATTTTCTTAGCCTATTTCAGGGCAAAATCAAATATGCGAGTTTTCAGAGGCAATTCAAACTGTCCATTTTTGACCTGGCCCTTAGCAGGATCAGATGTACTCAGTCACTGCGACTGGAAGTCATCTAACCAAATGTGGACAGCAAAACCTGAGCTAGGCATTTTAAAGGTTTTGTGAACAGTATTGATGAATAGGAGCTGTGGGCTCACCTCAGCTGTCTAAACATAGATGTCTTGGGCCATTTTAGGATGTGTCTCTGCATAGGGCTGGCATATATCAAAAGAAGTCCTTTACAAGCTGTAACCTTTAGAATTAGCCGATGGTGATGAGATGGAACATCTTAGTATATTTCAGGTGGCAGTAGATACCTAAGGTTAGGCAACTGAATGTGACCTTCCTGCACAAAATTAATCTCATCTATTTAGATTAGAATGTTAAATTAGCCATTGGATTCAAATCCATATTAGAATGATATGTGTTTGCAATGATTTGTTTAGCTGTACCTGTTTGGTCAGATGAATCCCAAGTTTCACAAAAATTAATGTGATAAATGACTGCTGTGTGGCAGTTAAGGAATGCCCTCTCTAACTTTATAAGTTGCTTTTGTAGACTATCTTGAGTAAAAGTGATGAGATTTTCATAGACATCTGTGGTATTTTTTATTATTATTTTATAAAAGAGCTACTGGGAATGATTCCATTATTTCTGAATCTCTGGCAAAAGCTAATTGTTTTAGTGACTTCATTGCATCTAGATTTTGGGCTCCAGTCTGGTATCGTTAAGCTAAATAAAAATCAAATTAAATCTTACAATTGCTGAAAGCATTCAGTAATGAAACAGTTGTATACTTCTTATGAATGCTGTTCCTATATCACTGTAAACTGATTTCAGAGGGATTTTGCTTGAATAAAGGTGCCAGGCCAGGGACATCTTGCCATCTTACAGCTTTTATCATATTATGATATCTTACGATGTACTATTATGAGCTATGCTGTAGTATATTCTCATTAGACAAAAGAAAAATAACCAAACCAAAACTTTCTTTACAGACAATATTCTTGATTCTGTCCCCATCCTCCTTATTTTATTTAGAGTACTTTGAAATATATCTGCATTTTTTAAAATAAAATCTTCCAAGAGAAGATTGCAAGATTGTGAATAATAGGCTGTCATTTTTTTCATTATCACATGCGTATGCTTTACCTTCTCTGTAGTTATTTAACTTGAGGGTCACTTTATTTGAATCTGAGTGAGAGTAAAAAGGCTAACTCCTCCTGCCAGGAAACAAATCAGCTTTTTACATTGTTTAATAACTGCATCCAGTTCCAAAATGCCACCAAACAGCTATTAAACAGCAAGCCTCTTGAACAAAAACTCAATGGTGTGTGACATACTTGATTAGATGTACTCTTTTCTGAAAGGGCCATTATTGTTAGTAGGCATATTTCATTACTGTTAATCTGAGTCTAAGTCTATGCATCCATAACCTAATAACTCCATCTGAATTGTCTAATGTTATCTAGCTAATCTTGGGATAAGTCTTCTAATATTTGTGGGTTGTCTTGAGAGATTTTTGAGGCTGCAGAACCATACTCAGTGTTCTCTGTTGTTTCTTAAAACTAAGATCAGTTGCACCTAGGAAGGAAAATGTTTTACCATTTTAATGCCTACTTTATTTTTCTCTTCATTTGAAACAAAGCAGAGTTCTCAGCAGTTTCCAAGCAAACACATCATTTTCAATTACTGCTTAGTATTGGTTTCTGTGCCTGGATTACTGATTGCCTTTTTCTTTAGTCAGTCTTTGCCATTTGCAAAGAGTAACATAGGTGTATTACTATAAGGACCTAATCTGATGTGTGGTGTTTGTCTACATAAATCAATAAACAATATCAATAAAATATGCTTTCTAAAACAATATCAGATTGGGTGATCTGTTTCTTTGCTGACAATAATAAGTTTCCTCAGCTGAGAAGGAGGATTTGCTAGTTTTATTGGAACCTTGATTTAAATATATTTCCTGATTTGTTAATGAGAAAATGTAGAAAAATGTCTGCAGCTGATTTTATTGAGCCAACCAATTTACGTCCTTGTATTTTACAACTCCTTAAGACACTCTTATTAGCAATTAAAAAGTTATACATTGTTATAAAGCAGTCACATAAAGTTTGCTTTAAAAAGTAATTTGGCATTATGTGAAATTTACTAGATTTTGCTCACATTAAAATTTTGATAAATTGATTTAGAACCTTATAAAAGTATATCTTCTAAGTAATAATTTCCTTGGGAAATAATGCACTAAGAGATGAGAAAGGTAGACTCCAGCATTGAAAGGCCATCTAATAGCTCTTCTTATATAGTAGAGTTTGCACAGTATATAAGTTTTAGAAGGCACGCATGTACATGTCAGGATACATGTGGCTGTTGCTATAGTACAGACTTTCCTTCTTTGCATTACCTTCAGCCTCAAAACAGATCAAAACAGATTCAGCATGGTAGTCGAGTGCTTGTTGTGAACATGAGTGACTGTTGTGACTTTCACTTCTCTGGAAACCTCTAACTGCTTTAGTAGTTCAGTGACCAAATAGGCCTTATATGCCAGAATGCATTGAGAGGTGAAATCTGAATATTTATGTAGATGGGGAGAAAATGTCACTGCTAGAGAGAACTGCAATTTAAAGTGGCATCTTAGCCGTATGTTTCTTTAGTCTTCACATCTAGTTTGGGAGCTGGGTGGTAGGCATAAATTAATTTTCCTAACCTTCCTTATAGGTTTGCTTTTTAATTTTCATTAGTAGAAAATCTGTTACAGTTAGTTCATCTCACTTTCTTTAGCAGTTCAGGAAAAAAAAAAATATTTGTTTGGTCTTCTTTAAATAATATGTAGAGAGAGACTACCATCCTTAAAAAGTCAATAAATTGACCTATACAGACAGCTATCTTGGGATGGAGGTGCCTATGTCTGACTTAGGGGAGAACCTAAGGGCTTTTATTCAGTTGCTTAAGAATAGTTGTCTAGTGCTATGGATGGCTAGTCTTGTGTTGTATTTGCCAGTTCTGCCAACTGTGGTAGCATCTGCGCAGTCTGGCAGTTATAACAAAGTACCCAAAGGAACCATGCATCTTTCCAAACAGACTCCTGGATGTGAAACTATATCTTAGAGCTCTTCAATGGCACTAGATACCAACAATTATTCATCTGAAGTGATCCCCTAATGTCAGCTAATCTGAAATCTTCTTGTTATAATTAAAAATATTTATACCAAGACTTGGTGTCCCACTATGCCTTGGTTTTATATACACATAATGAGGGACAATCCTATCCCCAAAATAAAACAATTGAAAGTACAAACAGAAAGAGAAATGCCAAAGTATAGGATATGTTCAGGTTTCAGCCAATCTTGAAAATTAAGAAGGTTCCTAACCTGAGCACTGTAACTAGAATGCTGTCAAAATTCAAAGTGAATACTTGAGAGCATCTCCTACCCAAATTTGTACTATCAGTGACAACATCAGTGAAAATAATAGCTAGTCCCATGTTAGGAACCTGTAGGATGTCCGAACACTTGCCCGAAGACACAGATATAGATAACTTTAACATCAGACATCCGTTTAACAGAAGAGTAGTCACTGGGGCCACAATAGACACTTGGTTTACTCACCTAAGCATGCTGCCTCTTGCATGATTGAACAAGGAAAATATTCCATATTAAAAAAAAAAAAAGGAACTGTATATTCCAAAGAAGATTTGAATCCACAGTCTGTGCTTTAAAGTTCATTAGGCCAACAGGGCTGCACAAGGAACTTAAACTCTTTTTAAAGCTTAATGAAAAACAGAAAGAAGATCAAGTATATGTATTAAAATGTATTAAAATCATAGCTGTGCACTCAGTGCTATTTTTTGTAGTATGAACTGCATTTTGTGAAAAATATTGACTTGGAGACTTCTGTTTACATTTACATGAAACTGCCAGTGCAACAATGGTATATGTGGTATATGGAAAAGTATATTAGAAAAATAGGTACATAGTTAAGACATAGTTAAAATTGAAGAGTTAAATTAAATGTTTATGTATAGATATATGTATATTAGGAAATATGTATGTGTTTTTCTATGTGTCAAACCTAGTTCAATGAGAAGGGAAAGTCTGAGACATATATGGTCAGCCAGGTCCCTGTGAAGAGTAGGCTAGACTTGAAGCACAAATGTAGTTAACTGACCTTTTAGGAAATCTGTAAAATGTATGTGCAAGGAAAAGGCTAGAACCTAACACTTTGAGCATTTACAACAGTTTTGTGACATGTATCTTCTGAAATATTTTGTAATATTCAATATGTAAAACGAATAGTTTCTGCTAAGGGATGGAGGGAGCAAAAACCAGGGAATTGCTGGAAGTCACTCTTAACTGAATACAAATGTTTTAAGCCACTGTAGGATGATCATTCTACATTGTGAATTAGAATAATTTTATAGGAGCATAGTAAAACTCTGTCAAGGCTCTAATTCTTGATTAAGTATGTATGTCAAGTGCTTTTACCTTGCATGTTATTTCTAGAATAACATCATTCGGCAGACACTAAGGACCTCTTCTAAAATTGTTATCTCATATTGGTTCTTACGTAAGAGTTCCCAAAGAAAATATGCATCCAGGTTTCAGAGCTCTCCTTAGTGTCAAAAATGAAGTTTGGGAGAAGGCTTACAAGATGCAGAAAGGCAGCAAAATGATAATTAACAATGTAATAAAAACAGTGGTTTACATATGCCTTCTGTTAAAAACCAAACAAAGAAATAAGCAAAATAGAAAAAATTAACTACAAAATAAGACCTGTACAATTATTCTAAGCTCTTCTACTGCCTTTTCCATATACTTCCTAGTTCTATAAAACTAGGACTTCTCAGATTAGGCTGCCTTTAACATTTCAACATGTGCAAGTTTATGATGCAACAATTAGGCTACTTGTGTGAATCTCCACGCAGGAGGATGTGTGAGTTTCATAGTCTTTACAGAGCTTAATAGCAGTGTTTCACATGACTAATTTCTTCTTCCTTTTCTTATAAAATGGATTCTTGCCAACTCTACCAACTCAGATTTATGAGCAAGTAATACAATAAAAACAAGATACGTGTGAGAATTACAAGTTGTAGTAGTTTTTTTAGCCCCAGTGATGTTGTTACTGAATGTAATACAAAAATGTTATAAATATTTCTTTTGGCTTCTGACTACATGATTTACTGTTGTCTTCCACATGTATTTGGAAGTATTCTAAGGAGATAGGTGGATAGGTGCTTTTAGCTTCCTGCCTCTAGCTCTGTTATGAAACAAATTTAAGTAGACAGACCACCTGAAGGTCAGCTAAGTTCCACTGAAAACATAAAAAAGTAGAGGTATAAATTGGCTAGCAGTTACATAACTCACAGAAGAAAAGGGAAATCTTTACCCACTTAAGTGCCGTAATGACTAGGCTTTACATTATTTTCAGGGGAACTTTATCCATCGTTTCTGTTGAAGCTTGTGGAGCCAAAAAACAGTTTAGGGAGAAAAGACATAAATGATCCTGGATGCAACTAATCTAAGGAACTGAGACTAAGATCCCTGAACTGCTGTTTTGGTTTTACTATGTTATTTTAAAACCTCTAATAAACTAACGTAAAAAGCAGATGGACATCTTAAATCTTAATTTTCTTCCTCTTATCTGAGTCTCCACTGCATTTCACTTAATATTGCACAACAGTTGCATTACTGCTAAGAACTATGGAAAGACACGAGACACTTATTTTCTTTGAAGATTTTACATTAATTAAAAAAATTAAAATACTCAAAAGAATGATAAGGGAATCAGAAATGCAGCAAGCTGGCAAAGATCACGGCTCAGGACAGAGGCAAAATATTGCCTAGAACAGGGATTTGCAGAGCCTCATCTTGACCGGAAAAGCAAGGGAAGAAACATGACACTTTGATCTCATAATATTGCACGTAGCATCAGAAGATGCTGAAAGAAGGTGTCCGCTGCTTTTAAGCAGTAACTCTACACCTGTAGATATCCTTTGGTTTGCGTTAATTATTTTGCTATTACCTTTCTATCATTAGAGGAATTGTTTCTTGCCTCTTGTAGAACATCAATTATTAAATACCTCTTAGAAACAGCATGTTTGTATTCAGTCCATAGAATATATGAAGTGAGATTTTCTCACTGTTTGTAAGTACCAATTTATAATGCAAAAAGAGGACAAAAAGGGATCCCTCCTTAAATTACTTTGTGTGAAATAAAGCAAAAAATTTAAAACTGATATATATACACACAAACAAAACCTGAATTACTTCAAGAATAGCAACTCTGTTTTTGCATATAAATTTTTTTGAACAGAGAAGAAAAATTTAAGTGACCTCAATTTTCAGCAGGCCCAAATACCACATTTACACTGCTCTTTTATCCAGAACAGCCTTCTGCATGCCACTTGTGATGCCTGTTTTTCTCCACCTGCTTCTCATTTAACACCATGGTAAAACATACCCCTGCAACAGCTTTCATCCTCCAGCATTTGACTTTTTACTCCCAGCTAATACGTTTCATTTGTGTGTGCTAAAATAATAACAAAGACATTTGACAGTGCTTCAGGTTATTCACTGATGTAAGGACCATGTTTTGCATTGTGTTAGGAAGGTTAAGAGAAACAGACCACACTGCATGTTTTCATTTTTACAATTATAACAACAAAAATGTATCTGAAGGGAATATATAAAACTGAAAGTATAAGGTTTTCGCTAAAAGAATAAAACTTTTTTCCAAATTATTGTGGTATAACCAAAAACCTAACCTAAGGAGTTATGATGGGATCAAACAGGACACATAGCCCAGCCTCTCTCAGCCTCCATACTTTTCAACAGAGAGCCAAAATATAGGTCTTGCACTTGTCAGTCCTATGCAGGTTTTGGGTTTTGGCTTATATGATGAGAAAGATTAGCCTGCCCCACACAGTTTTAGAAGTTAAAGAATAGAAGGCAAGAAATAGCCAAATCTGGGTTTGTAATTGTCAAAAGGAAAAGTAACAGAGATTCAAAGTCAAGGCAAACCCATGAATTTTGAATTATTTTTAGCTACATTGATTTTTGGCAGAGGAAGATGAACCAACCAGCCAAGCCTTCATTACTTGAATTAAAAAGAACTTGAGCTATCCTCTTAACACGCACCAGTCCTGAGAGAGGGACAGGTCACAGCAGTTGTATCTGTGAGGGTGCTTCATGGGCCAGCTGCTCCCCCTGGGCAGATACAAAATGGACTTGTGATCACAGCCTGGTGTTTAGAAAGCAGGTATACATGCCACCACTGACACCGAGTATAAATATTTATACTTAAGGGAAGGGGGAAAGGCTCAGATATCATTGTAGAGGGTGCTGTTTAAAACCTTGTATAGACGTAGTCAAAGACTTGTTCATGTCCTTAAGCATGCAAACTTTAAATAGGATCATTGACATCAGTAGAACTACTTGGAGTGTACAAAATTAATTATATGTGTGGATAAGTGAGACCAAGGCTTTATTTAGCAGGGAGAGCACTGTGAGAAAGCTTTCACTGTAGATGCATGTGTACTATTTTGTTAGTGAGAGGGCATGATTTTGGACTTCAAATCTAGTTACATAGCACTTCAGTGATGTTGTTAGACTTAGAAGGTTTGGCAGGATTTAAAATTTTGATGGGCCAGATGTGGAGTAAGCTGGAACAGTGTTAACTATGTGATTCATATTATATGGATTAATACCAAATTAGGAATTTTCAAAAAACACTAAACCATATTATCTTATACATGACTTACAGCTTGCTATGGCTGGCTATCCAGCCTGTTGGATTCCTTCAGAGATTGATATTGTATCTACTGAAACATCCACTCATTTTAGTAGGAAAAGGATCACCCTTAGCCAATATATATTTATAACAACATAAATAAAATTCCATAGCAGTACTAACTTTAAAAGTAACTAATAATGGAGTTCAATGCATTTAGAGAGTCTAGTTCAGGATTCTTACTCATACGTTCATTCTCGTGGTAAAAACTGGCATGACTGCTCTCAGAACTAAAAGGAAGGTAAATTAGTGTAATAAAAAAAATACAGACCAAAACCAGACTTAGGCACTAAAAGTTATGTTTTAGTTGAAGCAAAAGAACAGGAAGGATAGAAAATGCTAGAAGAACAATCAGTGCTTTGATGACTTCTGAAACAACAGCAGAACTGAAATGATAGACAGCTTTTTAAAGCATGCTTAACCCCTCTATCTCCATATCTCAGATGTGAAGTCCTAACAATTTTCCTCAATAATATTATTTTGGAATTCTGTATCAAAATTTCTATTATCTTATTTTGTCAATCTTATAACCTTTTCTGAAACAAATGGCATGCTATTTTGCTAACTGATTCTGTGTTTTGTGTATCAGTATATATTTATTTAGGCATCTTTATAAACTTCTATTTTTCAGAGTCTTTAGTGCATTCATAAAACACAGTCTTAATAATATTCTATTAAAATAGTGTTATTCACCAATTTATTATTGTAGTCTCATATCGGTATACTGCAGTTGATGTTCAATACTTGATTGCTGCTGATGAATAAACAAAATGTTACTTTGTGGCAGTTTAAAATGACTTTGTTAACTTCAGAACCATCAGACTGATTTTTTTATCATTTCTGTATTTCTATGTCATGAAATAACTTTGCAACTTTCTTTTTACAGCAGTGAGAAGAATAAAAAAGTAATATTTATGAGTCAGTGTTTTCCGTTATGCTTCTTATTCTATCACAATTTCTCTTCTATTATGAATTGGAGAAGATAAAATGTAAACATAAGTTATATATTCAACAAGTTAAATAAATGAAAAGTTACATATTTTGCTATGCATTGAAATACTTGAATAGTTTCTGTATTGCAAAAATAATACCATTTGTACAATCCTACACAGTACTGGTAAAGGGCAAAACTGCAAAGTCCTGCCAGCAGTGATGTGATTGACCTTGTGCCCATTCATACTTAAGACAGAAGGTATTCTCCTTATATTTGTCACTGAGATACAGGCTCATAGACATGGTCAAATTATATATAACCTTCCTAAAAGCTAAGCCTGAGGAAATGCTGAGAATAATACCATATCATTTTTTCCTTACAAACCAAGAAATAGGAGAGTCAGAGTTCAAGTCTCTTTTCTGCCCACAGAGGATGAAATCACATCTCTGAATTAGTCTGATGAATGCCCTAGACATGACATGGTAGAACAATGGCTTCTCCATTAAAAAAAAAAAAAAAAAAAAGTCCAGAGCATCTAATTCAGGAATGAGTGTTTTTTTCATATCCTGACAAATGCATACTTTTCAACTGGACCTCCATGTTTTGGTTTTTTTCAGCTTCAGAGTAGCACGGAAGAGGGAAGGGACAGATTTTTTACTCAAGGTGCTCCATTGCTTAAAGAGTACCTTCAAAGTCTCTCAGGATGATACTATGTTTAGTATGGAAAATGTTGAACCTATTGCAATGCTGAAATTCTGTGCAAAACGGTTGGGCGTTATATTTGAGTTTCAGGTGTTACATCCCCATTTGCAGAGATACCTGTATGTATTTCTGAGACAAGCACCTAAGCCCATGAAAGACATCTTTGCAACATCTGTTAGTATCTACTTTTACCTGGTTTAGGAACCTTTACTTCATTAATGTTTTCAACACTCTCTCCCATAACATCTTCATAGAGAAGCTGATGATGTATGGGCTGGATGAGCAGAAAGTGAGGTGTACTGAAAACTGACTGAACAACTGGGCCCAGCGGGTTGTGACCAGTGGCACAAAGTCTAGCTGGCGGCCAGTAACTAGTGTTGTACCCCAGGGGTCAATACTGTGTCCGGTCCTGTTCGACATCTTCATTAAAGATTTGGATGATGGGGCAGAGTCTATCCTCAGCAAGTTTGTTGATGATACAAAATGGGGAGGAGTGGCTGATACACCAAATGGTTGTGCTGCCATCCAGAGGGACCCTGACAGGCTGCAGTAATGGGCTGACAGGAAACTCATGAAGTTTGACACAGGGAAATGCAAAGTCCTGCACCTGGGGAGGAACAACCCCATGCACCAGTGTATTCTGAGGGAAGCCCAGACAGAAAACAGCTTTGCAGAAAAGGACCTGGGTGTCCTGGTGGACACCAAGTTGAATATGAACCAGCAATGTGCCCTTGCTGTAAAGGCGCCAAATGGTGTCTTTGACTGCATTAGACAAAATATTGCCAGCAGGATGAGAGAGGTGATTTCTGACCCCCCCTCCGCACTGGTGAGGCCATACCTGAAGTACTGAGTCCAGTTTGAGGCTCCTCAGTACAAGAGAGACACGGACATACTGGAGAGATTCCAGCAAAGGGCCACAAGGATGGCTAAGGGACTGGAGGATCTCTCTTATTAGGAAAGGCTGAGAGAGCTGGGACTTGTTAGCCTGAAGAAGAGAGGGCTCAAGGGCAATCTCATCAATGAGTACAAATATCTGAAGGAAGGTTATAAAGAAGATACAGCCAGGCTCTTTTCAGTGGTGTCCAATGACAGGACCAGAGGCAATGGGCATAATCTGAAACACAGGAGGTTCTGTCTGAACATCAGGAAATACTTTTCTACTGTGAGGGTGACTGAGCACTGGCACAGGCTACCCAGAGAGGTTGTGGAGCCTCCACCTTTGGCGATATTTAAAAGCTGTCTGGACATGGTCCTGGTAAACTTGCTGTAGGTAGCCCTGCTTGAGCAGTGGGGGTTGGACGAGATGACTTCCAGAAGTCCCTTCCAACCTTAACCATTCTGTGATTCTGTGATTTTGTTACAGTTCTCACCCAGTGGATATGGCAAATCCCAAATCAGTAGACCACGTCCTCTTTCACGTTTAGAGAAGTTATAGTCCAACTCAAACTTGTGAAATGTAAGTACCTTGTACCTAATGGTCCAACTTCTAGGCCTTGCAGACCTGGTTATCATGATGCCAAAGGGTGTTCCCAAAGTCTGGCCTCAGTTTTAAGATGTCAGACTAGGTAGCACTGAACCACATAAGGCTAATTTAATTAATACTAAAAATCTGAGACTATCTTTTCATCTGGAAACATATGCTACCCAAATAAATCTTACCGTGAATGACAATAAAGAAGAAATATACTAAAAAGTTATTAAAAAAAAAGACTGAAAACTGATAGTCGTAAGTTTGAGAACTATGAACATTTCTTCCTTTTTTCAGTCTGAGTATGGTACGATTGCAATTAAGTGTGTTGATTTTACTGGGATATTAATTGAATCCCTTATATCATGACAAAAAAAGAATTGGGAGTATCTGGAGACTAGGTTTATTTGGACTTGTTATCTTTGGAATTATTTGCAGTTCTCAATATTTTGATTTCATATGTGGTTACCTTTTTATTTTTCTTCAGTTTTCAGGCCTGCCATATTTTTGTCTGTGTTCTTGAAGGAAGAGCAAATGATACCAAGAACAATACTAAACCAAAAGGTAACTTTAGCTTTTGAATAATTCAATAATTATTTTCATGTAGCTAGAATGTTATTAGAACTGAAAACATTTATATCATTGTCCTGAAAACTCTCTGTTTATATCAATTCATCTGGTCAGAGAAAAAAGTATCTTCCAACTTCACATCCAGTGGTTCACCATATTTTGCCCAGTAATCTCTGGAGAGAGATACCTAGTGGATCTCGAAGAAACTCAAGGAAATGACCAAGGTATGATAACCTCAGACTGTTTCTTCTCTGAGTCTCCAAACACAGATATGAACATACCTAGTAGCTGGAGTTGGGCCAAAATTCTGCCAGAAGGAGGTGATAATGTCATCCTATAGCAGCAACTGTAACTCTTTTCTGTTCAGGAGAAGAGCATGTATTTACTGTATGTTTAAAACTGGCACAGCAACCTTAGAAAGAAATGTTAATTTTGGCTCAGTTCCACAACAGGAGACTTAGTGAGCTGAGCATTAGCCTTATCATTTGCTCACATTAAATCAATTGTTTCTATTTATATTAGTGACAAGACAGGACTAAAAGCATCTTTTTTTTATATGAGTCATGGCTAATGTGTTTGAAGAAAAAATTACAGAATCTCTGAGAAAAGAGATACACAAACTTATTTGCTTACATAGCTGAAAACATCTGAATTAAACTACATATATACTTATTTACACAGTAGAGTTTTTAAATAGCTGCAGAACCTGACAAATTACTTCAGACAAGATTTTTGCATTCTTTAGGATAAATATACTTTCTCTAATATTATATATAAATATGATATCTCTAATACTTTCATTTGAAAGAAAAGGAAAACAGGTCTTGATACACACAGGCACCATTGTATTTGCTGGTACCTAAATGTCTGGTTAAAAATTCATCTGGAAGCTCAAATCTCAGGTAATTCATTCATCAATATCAAATATGAGCAAACTGAAAAGTAAATTTGTAGAACCTTACCAATCTTTTCTTTTTCCCCAGTTAATCCTATGATTTATTCATGTCATCATGCAAACACTTTTTTCAAATTATATATTTTTCAGCCTTGTGAATTACTCTTCTGTATTACATTTCAAGAACTTTGACTATTGTTAAAACAGTTGGAAATCTGTAATTTTTTTGAAAATCACAAAATCCTTTCTACGTAGGAATTAATTATACCCATCCTGTGAGATAAGTGAGTCATACAGTGGGGTCTTTTTACTCAGCATGGTGTAGAACTAAGCAGCTGTGTCATGATCTGCATTAACATAGGCTAAGATGAATATTGCTCATTCAAGGATAATGTTGGTATTACATATTATAGATGTAATAACAGCTCTGAAGTTGGACAATAGGTTGTAAATAGAAGTGATCCAGTTGGAATTTATAGGCATACAGGAAAGTTAATTCGCTTTCTGCTTCAGAAAGTGAAAATGTGAAGTCTTTAATGAGAAATAGTGATCAGGATCTCTTTCACACTTCTACCAAAGACAAGAGTAAAGCTATGCATAGATACATAATGTTGTAAGAGTCCACATTAAGAGAGGCACCTTGAATACTGTGTTCAGTTTTGGCCTCCTCACTACAAGAAAGACATTGAGGTGCTGGAACGTGTCCAGAGAAGGGCAACGAAGCTGGTGAAGGGTCTAGAGCACAAGTCTTATGAGGAGCGGCTGAGGGAACTGGGGCTGTTTAGCCTGGAGAAAAGGAGGCTGAGGGGAGACCTTATTGCTCTACAACTACCTGAAAGGAGGTTGTAGTGAGGTGGGTGTTGGTCTATTCTGTCAGGGGGCTGGAGATAGGACAAGAGGAAATGGCCTCAAGTTGCACTAGGGGAGGTTTAGATTGGATATTAGGAAAAACTTCTTCACTGAAAGGGTTATCAGGCATTGGAACAGGCTGCCCAGGGAAGTGGTTGAGTCACCATCCCTGGAGGTATTTAAAAGATGTGGCACTTAGGGACATGGTTTAGTGGTGGACTTAGCAGTCTTAGGTTTACGGTTGGATTGGATGATCTAAATCCTAAATGATCCACCCTAAATGTTTTTATGATTCTATGATCATTAGAAAAAACTAGCATTGTTATTGTAGGGAGATACCAGTTGCCCAGACTCCACTGATTTTGGAAAACTGGTAAAATCTAAGAGAATCCCACTGTATTCATATAGTTATTATAACTCCCTCCCAGAAAGTTGTGTTTGTTCATGTTTTTCAGATGTGATCTTGGTTTGATGACAAGAGTTGTTTACAGCTATGCTTGCTTTATCTTTTTGTTACATAAAGCAAGAGTGAAAACATATGCCTGTCACAGAATAAAAAATGGTGGGGCTTGAGACAGTCCTTGGCTGCTGATGGAGCTGGCCCTACAAACTTGTGCCAGCACAAGGGGAAGTCATGTCTCCTGCCCACCTAGGTGTTACTCTTACTATGGACAGATCTGTGGAAATTAGTATGAGAGACTTGAATATAAAGAGAAAGCAGAATAAGGGTGAAGGATGAGATTGATATAATTTTAATCTGCGTTAAGGTGGAGGTATGTTTTGCTATCTGGAATGTTTGAAAGACCTAAGATTTAACCCACAGGTATATTGCATTCATTCAGGCAAACCAGGGAAGATGGAGAATGGAAATGTAGAAGTTAAAAAAAAAAAAATCCTATGAATAAAACAAGGCATTGTATTCAATGCTGGAGTGGAGTACTCCCAGCTAAAGAAAAGCAAACATTGCAAAAGCCATTAATTTGTATTAAGTAGTTCCGCTCTATGACTGAAATTATCTGTTCAAAATTCTAAATTCAAATTATATACTCAAAATACTCCTTGGGAAAATCTCCGCACTTCCAGTAATTTGAATACAAATCAAAAAAAGCTGATTTAATAGGTGCAAAGGGTATTTATTTGGTCCCAACTAATTACTGTAATTTTTGTTGTCAAAACTGGTGAAGATACCCAAGAAGAAAATAAGAAAATTCACAGAAAATAGGACTACATTGTATTATTATCACCCATAAGATCATCTTGTAGAGAAATCAACATCTAGCCCAGTGAAGATTACCATCTGGAGTTCAAACTCCTAATTTGCCATTCTTGGAAAAATAGCATTTATCCGTATCTTTTTTCTCTGCACAAATAGATGAACGTATATACACAGATCCTTTTTTTTTCTATAGTACAAGGTTCCAAGATGGTAACAATTGATCCAAGTTCATTATTTTACTATTGAGTGAGAGCAGATTAAAACTTTCCATTTCAAAGATAAAACCAAGAAACTAAACTTATTTATTCTCCATAAACTTATTTATGGTCTCCAATTTAATTTCAGTAGAATCTATGTATCTTCTTAATTATCTATGAAGGGAAATCAGAAATTTGTTCTAACAGTCAATGGAGCTAGGAGGAGTCACAGCACTCTCTGTTAAATTGTCAATGGTGTTGTTTATGGAATACTAATCTTGGGATTGTTTCTCCAAATTTTTCATCACTGAATAGTAGAGGAATTGGTAACTTGGTATGCTTTCTACAGTAACAAATCCCTTTTTCCTAAGAATAATTTGCATTTGTATCATGCATATCTATTAATGTTGCATTCATCCTTTGGCTGTTTTGTCTAAATCAATTTGAAAGAAAATAATCCCCACAAGTACCTCACACTCCTTCACTGTCCCAAAGATGCTGAGAGTTTATTCTGCTGTTGTATATTATTTTAGCATAAAATAACACATCACATGCCGAATAATGAAAAGCCTTGGACTTAGAGCAACGAAGTACATTATGCAAAAATAGACCTTTGCTCATATTCGTATGTGCTGAGTACTTTGATTTTTGGGAAGTTTTTGGTTTAATTGTTAATACTGTTAAAGTAAGAAAGTTTAAAGGACTACTGGACAATGTAAGAAATACATATTGTACTATGTGCTTCAGAATTTTCTGAACAGTTTTCCTATTCATACATATCTTCAGGATATTTTTTAATACTTAGGGACATTAGGAGCTGGGGATATACTGAAGGATATACGGTAAGGATATACTGAAGTAAAATAGTAGGACCTTGATTTCAGCTGTACTAAGGAATGAACACCTTATTTAGATGATATTGAAAAATGAAATCCATAGTCCACTTCCAAACACAGGAGATGTTAGCATGCTGTAAATTAAAAAAAAAAAAAAAAAAAAAAAAGCATTGACTCTTGTCCTATCTGTACTATTACTCTTAACACAGATGCTCTATATTAACATTCAGAAGTTCTAATTCCCCTTTTGGTTAGTATATTTACCATAATTTTCAATTTTGCTTGTGTTCCTGGCCCCAGATGAGATTGGTGTGAGTGTATGTGTTTATGTAATTATGAAAAAATGCAGTCGGGGTAAAATGCAAATTAAAATGAAGGAAACCAGTTCTTGAAATTATTCAAGAAGTTGCACGTCACAGTTTGGGTGACTAAAGTAGGCCAACACCCAATATGAGCTAATTAGGTATATGTGCTTAAGTCTGCAAGTACAGAGTGGATAAAACTGTCAGATAGTTAATAGTCACTCCCGTATACATACCAGCAAGAGTTCAGGAATAGCTGAAGTGGCCTTGGGAAATTATGGTGGTGTAAAATACCTCTGCTGCCTCTAGCATTCTTAAGAAGCCACGTCCATCAGGTTTGTGCCAGCAAAAGAATTTCTTTGCAAGAAAAATTTTCTCCTCTGATTTCTGCTTAGCATCATAATGGGTTCTGAGAAATATTGAGTTCTGATACTTTCATTCTTCTCATAGACAGTGACATGTTAAGTACACCATTTGTCCACAAACATGATGAGAACAATTTCCACAAGAATGATGACAAGTTTATCTACCTCCTCATTCACTTAAAATGGCTAATAATGCCACATATTAGAAACATAGTTTGAATTTACTTTCTTGTAATTCATCCAATGTATAGCTTGGTCTGATAAAGTAATGAAAAGGCAACTTTTGCTGGTCTTAACACAGTGAAATGTGGGTGATCTACATATATCCTGAGAAAAGTTAACACAGAGGAAAATTACTGCAGAGGTATAGAATTATTTATGTTGGAAGGGAACGCTGGAGATACCTGATCAAAGGAAGCCCAACTGTAACAGTTTGCTCACGATGGTCTTAAGGGGAGTTTTGAGTCTCTTCAATGATGGAGATTCCGCAGCCTCTCTGGGCAACCTGTAGCACTATTTGACTGTGTTCATGGAGAAAAACATTTTCCTTTTATCTAGTTGAAATTTTCCTTGTTACAACTTGCATCTGTTGCCTTTTATCCTACCATTTTGCACCTGTAATAGTCTAACTCAATCTTCTGCATTAATCTCTTGTTAGGTAATTGTAGATAGCGGTAAGAGTTCCCATTTTCATCTCTAGGATGAAAAAACCAACCCCTCAGACCCTTCTCCAACATCCTGTGCCCCAGCCCAAGGGCCATCTTGGTGGCCCTGTGCTCTAGTTTGTCTGTGCCTCTGGTTCTGGGCAGCTCAAAACTGAACACAGCACTCCAGGTGTGGTCTCACAAGAACCAAAGAGAGGGAATGTCATGGTTTAACCCCAGTATGCAGCTAAGCCCCATGCAGCTGCTTGTTCACTCCCCCCCAGAAGGATGGGGGAGAAAATCAGAAGCTTAAAAGTGAGAAAACTCATGGGCTGAGATAAAGACATTTTAATAGGTAAAGCTGAAGCTGTGTGCAGAAGCAAAGCAAAACAAGGAATTCATTCACTACTTCCCATTGACAGGCAGGTGTTCAGGCATCCCCAGGAAAGCAAGGTCCATCACGCATAATGGTTACTGGGGAAGACAAATGCCATCACTCTGAATGTCATCCCCATCCTCCTTCTTCCCCCAGCTTTATATGCTGAGCATGACGTCCTATGGTGTGGGATATCCCTTGGTCAGTTGGGGTCAGCTGTCCCAGCTGTGTCCCCTCTCAACTCCTTGTGCCCCCCAGCCTGCTCACTGGTGGGCTGGGGTGAGAAGCAGAAAAGGCCTTGGCTCTGGGTAAGCCCTGCTCAGCAATAACTAAACCATCTCTGTATTATTGTGATGGGTTGACCCTGGCTGGACACCAGGTGCTCACCAAAGCCGCTCTATCACTCCCTCCTCAGTTGGACAGGGGAGAGAAAATATAACAAAGGGCTCCATAGGTTGAGATGAGGACAGGGAGAGATCACTCAACCAGTTACCGTCATGGGCAAAACAGACTCGACTTGGGGAAAATTAATTTATTGCAAATCAACCAGAGTAGTGTAATAAGATATAAAACCAAATCACAAAACACCTTCCCTCCACCCCTCTCTTCTTCCCAGGCACAGCTTCACTCCCGGATTCTCTACCTAACCCCAGGGTGTGCAGGGGGACAGGGATGGGGGTTATGATCAGTTCATCACACTTTATCTCTGCAGTTTCATCCTCTTCAGGGGCAGGACTCATCACACTCTTCCCCTACTCCAGCGTGGGGTCCCTCCCATGGGAGACAGTTCTCCACAAACTTCTCCAATGTGGGTCCTTCCCATGGGGTGCAGTTCTTCATGAACTGCTCCAGCGTGGGTCCTTTCCACGGTGTACAGTCCTTCAGGCACAGACTGCTCCAGCGTGGGTCCCCCACAGGGTCACAAGTCCTGCCAGAAAACCTGCTCCAGCGTGGGCTCCTCTCTCCACAGATCCGCAGGTCCTGCCAGGAGCCTGCTCCGGCATTGGCTCTTCACAGGCTGCAGTTTCCTTCAGGGCGCATCCCCCTGCTCCAGCGTGGGGTCCTCCCCGGGCTGCAGGTGGATGTGTGCTCCCCCGTGGACCTCCCTGGGCTGCAGGGGGACAGCCTGCCTCACCATGGTCTTCTCCACGGGCTGCAGGGGAATCTCTGCTTCGGTGCCTGGAGCACCTCCTCCCCCTCCTTCTGCACTAACCTGGGGGTCTGCAGAGTCATTTCTCTCACATTTTCTCACTCCTCTCTCCGGCTGCCATTTTTGTGTGCCCCGCAACTTTTTTTTCCTTCTTAAATTTGTTCTCCCAGAGGCGCTACCACTATTGCTGATGGGCTCGGCCTTGGCCAGCAGCAGGTCCGTCTTGGAGCCAGCTGGCATTGGCTCTGTCAGACATATGGGAAGCTTCCAGCATTTTCTCACTGAAGCCACCCCCGTAACCCCCGCCAGGTACCAAATCCTTGCCACACAAACCCAATATATTTATCAACACTGTTTGCAGCACAAATCCAAACTATAGCCCCATACCAGCTACTATGACAAAAATTAACTCTTTCCCAGGCAAAACCAGCACATGGCAAAAATGACTTTCCTCAGCCTGCAGGTTGCACTCTCCCTGATGCAGCCCAGGAGGCAGTTGGCTTTCTTTTCCAGTAAGGGCACATTGCTGGAAAATGTTTAACTCGTTATGCAACAGGACCCCCGAGTCCTTCTCTGCAAAGGTCCTTTCTAGTGAGTTGCTCTCCCTGCATGGCTGGACAGTGCCTCTCTATCCCTCCTGGGTAGTCCATCTCTGCTTTCACCTCTTCCTTTTGCATTTGGGCTCAGGCAGGCCTTCCCTGTCCGTCCATGCTGGTCTTCTTACAATAGGAATGGGCTGTTCTTATGCTTTGAGAAGGTGAAATGAGTTTCCTGGGCCTCATTGATTTCCAAGGTGGTCTCCCAGGGTATCCTGATGAGCAGATTGGCTGGACAAGCTGAAATCTACTCTCCTGAAGTCCATAACTGTGATTCTACTAATTGATTTGCTCACTTCTCTCTGGATTTTAGCTCCATAATGTCACAGTCACTGCAGCCAAGGCTGCCCTTGACCTTTACATCTGCGGTGGGTTATTCAGTATTTGTGAATAAGTCCAGCAGAAGAACTACCAAGGCCTTACTTTAATCATGAACTTGCCAGAATCAAGTCATCAGTAAAGGAGTAACCTAGTGTTATCTTACTCATATTAAGATCTACTAGAGGCAAGTTGCTGGTCTTCATGTGTTACTAGCAGAACTTTGTAGCCATGATAGTCTAAAGGTATAGGAGAATAAAAGTTTGGAGAAATGATTGATTTAGCTGGAAAAAACAGTTATGTATTTCAGCTGAGTCTTTTCACTAAGTCTGAAAAATAAAGTATTTTCTATTAAATATAAGATGCAAACAGTCTAATATATGACATGAAAACATGGGTATTTAGTACCTGTGAGACAGAGGGGGGTCCATGATAAGAAAGGGAAGAACAAGGGGTAATCATATATCAAACTCATGTCTGTTATATTTTCTATAGTCTTTACATCTCCTGTGTGCCAATTTGTCTAAAGGTAGACAGTCTACTTTGTCTACTCTCCAGGTAGAATGAATATGATAGAGAAATGTAATTCAGTTAGAAAAAATGTGCACAAAACATTATTTATTCCATCTCACTTTGGTAGATGTTTGCATAATAGGAATTAACATTGGAATTAAAGGATATTGCTACATGATATTAACAGTAAATCCTGTCTGAGAAGGTATAATGCAATTCCCTCTAGTCTTTTGAAAAGTAATTTACATATATTGTAAATGATACAAAAAAAGATCATAGAATCATGGAATTGTAGAATGGTTTGGGTTGGAAGGGACCTTTAAAGATCATCTAGTCCAACCCCCCTGCCATAAGGAGGGACAACTTTCACTAGATCATGTTGCTCAAAGCCTCATCCAACCTGATACTATGACGTTAAGATAGGTTATGATAATGTGAAAAAAAGAGCAAAATTTATAGTGTTATTTCAGAATCTTGAATAAAATCTACTACATGTGCTTTTTTCAGATTTCTGTCTATTTTTTAGAATTTATGTAGCTACAGATGCACAGGCAGGTAATATATCTTGATGCTGCAAATAATTTTGCATTAAATATTAGTGTCAATGGGACATGAGATTTCACAGCATTTTGATATTGAAAGATCCTTAAAAGATTACAAGAATGATGTATCTAAACATCTGAAAAGAGAGATGATATTTGTGTCAAAGGTAGACATCAAAATGAAGTGTCTACATGTATATATGGTCTTCGAATTCTTTTTGTACTTTGTGAAGATCTAGAGCTCATTTCAGGCACTTAAACACAGGTGTCTATGACTAAGTGATACGCACAAGGTTATTCCATTTGGTCTCCAGCTGCTGTTTCAAAAGGCTGGAGAATATCTAGTAGGTCTGCTGTAAGTTCATTGGAAGCGTTGTAAACCCAGCTATAGACGACAGAACCAAGCCCAAATTCAACACAGGTAGTGGATTCTAGAGAGTCATTCACCTCCGCTTAAAGTAGACACCTTGGGCTTAATTCAGTTGCACGCATGTAGATAAACAGTGTGTTTCTATACCAAAGTTTTAGTTAGGATCAGGATTTAAAGTGAACCTCTCAACTGTCCCTTTTGAAGTGTGGACAGTCTACAAACACACAAATGAAAAAATCTTCCCATGAAATGTGTATAATGGGGACATCAGATCCTCAGCACTGAATTTTTGCTCTACAGATCCATTCTTACTAATTCACGCTAATTGTTAATGAAGACATAGCCTAATCTCATTTTAGGTGCTATGGGGTATCCCGTCTGAACTCCAGCTGCTGCTCCAGAAGAAAAAAGGGTTTCCTTTTTTTCTGGCAGTTTAAGCTTCCAGACCCATGTGGACATCCTGGGAACCCAAATGCCCCTCTCTCAGACTGCACTACATGCCCATTTAGGCAACGGAATTGAATGTTAGTCAAGTCAGCTTGGTGAACTAAAGTGCTCTTCAGGCTTCAGTAACCAGTTTATGTTGATATCATCTCCAACGACTATAATAACTGTCACGTACAGGCTTAAATGTAAGAGTCTCATCTTGAACCGAATCTCAGCCATTGTTTTTAGAACTTGAAATTCAGTTCACGTACATGAGAGTTATGTAAATGTTGTTAAATGTTTTGACTGATTATGCTTAAATTTTTTTCTGAAGACATAAGGTTCTTAAGGAAAGCTCAGTTTAGTACGTGAGTGTTTTCAAGGATGAATTTTATATGCCTTTTTTGAACATTGAACTTACAACTATATTGATATATCTCTGCTCACCAGAACTTGATTTTAGGATGCCTGAATATATATTTTTCACTCAAACAACAATGAATTCATATTTGAACATGAACTTATGAAAGAAATTAGACCAAATCTTCACAGGAACAAATTCTCCATTTTTAATCGTTCCCAGACTATTAACTGTAACTAACAAGTGAAGTAAAGGATACTAACTTTAAACAAGTCTTACAGTTTCTCACATAATCATTGATAAAAGGATTGGGGAAGTATATCTTATTTTTTACCAATACATTGGGCAAAAGTTATGACTTGCTGAAGTAATACAGAAAAGTGACTCAATATGTGGTTGCATAAATGAACGTCCACAGATGGCAATATCCCGTCTGTTCAATAATAGGTCTACTTGGATGTTCATGTAGACAACTGGTGTTATAAGGGAGCAAATGATGGAGACTGAAACAGAAGAACAACCTTCTCTGCAAGGTTGTGGCAAACTAGAATATTCCACTATTTATCCTAGTGACATTTTTCTGTTCTAAGAGTGGGACATGCTCTATGCCAGAATGACAGATGATCTCCATAACTGCTAGCAGGACTCCTTAAAGATGCAAAGGAAGATCAAAGTACAATATAGAATTATACTGATTATTTCTTCTATCTGTTTTGTGCTGTGTAGGTCATATATTTTTCATTACACAGGTGAGGATATAAAGATAGGAAGGTCAATGCCAGCATTTATCACAATTTTTGCTACTTTCAGATGTGTTCAGATATGAATAACAGGGTGAAATACTTAATTCATTGCTGTCAGATTTAATTTTAAGCATCTTACATTGTGTATTTATTTCTAGAAATAATCAATGTATCTGGACTTTCATTTTTAAAGCATCCTTTAGTGATTTGCTCATGTCAAGGAGTGAGCCAGAGGCGGGACCTGGAAAGAAATGAGTTGTGAAATCTGTAGTGAGATGACTTGCTTAGACCTTCTCTCAATATCACACTAATTCAATGTTTTCATGCTTTTTTTTTTTTACACACTGTTGAAACAGCAGCATATGTGGTTATGGAGGTACCCTATCAAAATATGATGCAACCCATATTGAAAATCTGTCTTGTATTTCAGGACATGTTGCAAAAGAAAGGTAAAAGTGGCTTTGAAAATTGTCTTGGAAACAAAAATTAAGTGATGGAAATTTTTGCATTCTTTGCTTTGTTGAGGAATTCTTGTGTAATCTAGTCTGAAACTGTCTTTGACCCAGCATTCTACCTATTACCTTTATTTGAATTTAGGAATTTAAGTTTCTATAGCCTGGTTTAACACTATTGATTCTAAATATTATTAATGATTATGGTGCTTGCCTTTTAAAAATATTTTGGAGAGCTATAGCTGTAAACCATTTAGAATTCTGCTGGAAGTTAAACATCATTTTGTCATTCCATAGTCAGACTTGCAATGAATAAATAAAATTAAGTGCTATATAATGCAAACCTCATATTCACATGAATAACTATTTGGGGATTCTTACCTAAGCTATACAGGGGTATGAGCCAAAAATCTACAGATCAAGTGGTTTATTAGACAGTGTAACAGATTTTGCTGTCTTTTTATTTTTTTGCAAGGAAAATCCAAATGTTCATGAAAACAAATTGCCAATCCCTTGGTTGCAGTAACTCTAATAAGTTTATTGGAGAAAACAAAATTAATGCAACCATATTATAAAACTGGCATAAAGTTTCTAGTGATCACTGGCTATTTGTTTCAACCTTGTAGAATAAAATACGCAAAACAAAATGGGACATTCTGGCTGAAAAGCTGTAGTTGTTCACTTTGGCAAAACAGGATTAACTGCTACTAACAGATTTTGAGAAGCAATTTCTTAAGAAGGGAACTAATAGTTAATTAACTTACATGTTTGTTAAGTATCTGAATGTTCTTTTTATATTGACATTTATTAACAGCAACTTTTAATCTTAGATCACAAAATGAGGTAATTAAATTGCATTTGTTTGTGTAGCAGAGGACCTGATGAGAATTCTGGAACCATGTTTGTTTTTCAGACCACACATGTTCCCAAGTGTAATTTTGGGGTATTGAAAAGTCAATAAAAAAAACCCCAAACCAGAACTACTTTTCAGTAGTTCTTTTACATTCCGTAAAAAAGGAGATCATAACAAAGGCTGTTTGAACAGTTTTTAATATTTACAGCAAACTTAGCCCATTTTCTCAACAAATCTCTAGCAAATTCTTTCGATTTTTTTTTCTGAAGCCACTGTTCAATATTCATTGTCTAGGCTAGGTAAATAATTTCTAACATACAGATGGACTGCAACCTAATAATTTAGATTTGCCACCACTTAGATTTTGCATGATGTTTAATCACTTGTGTATTTTTTGTGCATCCTGATTAAGTAACTAGAATATTAGAAAGAAAAAAGTAATTAATAACAATGACTTGTCAATAAACACAATTCTTTTGGGTCTAGACTCTGGAACTAGGAGGATTCACAAAATACTTTCCTGATTTTTCCAAGCTGGGTAAGAGCTATTGATTCACAAAGGAAATTATATTTAACATAGTATACCAATCTGTGCAATAATGTTTTTGAATGATTGTTCCAAATTTATGGAGGACTGTTAAGTGCATAATATATGACAATATATACCAAATGGAATATTCAAATTTGTTTACATGATTTAGATACTTTAGTATTTTCACTGTAGTTTAGATGCTTCCACTGCTTAGGTAATAAAAGACCATTTTGTGCCATTTGGGTATTTAAGTGTCTAATTCTTACCAATTTCAGAACAACTTCAATATGTAGTATTTTTGTTGCAGGTGCACTTAATCTATGTGAATGTTCATGCATTAAAATTCTTTTGAAATGTCTAACTTAAAACTCTCTTCAACTTGAATGGGTTTGTAAGCTTTAGGTGACTTTTGAAAGTGAAAGAAAGGTCCAAACCCCAGAGCAACGTCAATAGTGTAATACTGAGCATCACAATGTTAAGTGTTAGTTGCCTGACTGCTGGAACAGGTTTCTGACAAGAACAAGAAATGCTAGACTGACAAAAGGCCAGAAATTGAACAAGAACTTCATGTGGGAATCCAAAGACAAAGTAATAAGGACGGGGTGTGTCTTAAATCCTGTCCTTCTTTTTGGATTAGGTGTTTTTCGCACTGGATATTTAGCATCTCCTTCTGCTTGTCATTATAGCTTGTGACCTTCTTCCAAAGCAAAAGCTTAAACTTTTTCTTTAAAAAATTGGACACTAATCATTCTTTTTGTTATAAACAAAATCTTATTATGGAAAAAAGCGAGCACCCCATGTATAGGCAGCCAAGAATTTATTGTAAATCTTATTAATGTTTTAGCAGTCTAATAAAAAAGTCAACAGTTATAGTAGTCCAGGCAGAGTAATACTAACAAGTCATAGTCTAAATTAATACATAAGAGCTTCATATAGTTAAAACTGTTAGAGAGAACAATCTACTGTATCTTCTTTTCTCTCTGGCATTAGGGTCACCCTTCCAAAGCCCCCCTGGATCCTAAGGTCAGTGGTCTTCCAGACTGCCTCAGGAAGACAGGTGGGCCAACATAGCCAGTCATCGGTGTCCAAAGGTATTTGCCTGGAGGAGTCCAGTACTGGGCCTGAGGGCCCATTCTACTGCGATCTTGGGTCTGCCTGGATGACTTTTTATATATTTTCTTAAAATAGCCTGTTTCCTTCTCGTTAACTGCTGGCTAAACTGTGAAAGCTGCAGAACAGCCTCCCCCACTCTCCCCTGGCACAACCGGGCTCTTGTTTGCTATACAGTGACTGCTGGGCTTTTACCATATCTAAGACACAGTTTAAGCTAAAACAGTTTAGGCAATGGGCATAAACTAAAATTCTCTCAGCCCAAGACAAGTCAGGCAAGTCCTGAAGCACGGCACTGCCTGGTGAGTGCCCAGCCTGTGGGCTGCAGGTTTTTTACATCTAGAGCAGTGGGCTGGACATGTAGAGCCAAGTAACAGTGCGTTAGGCTGAGGAATGAGGAGTGAGTGTGTGAGGAGTCCCATCTGTATTGTCTGAAGTTTTTCCACTTGGTCTGAAGCAATTCTGGACTAACTGTTGGAGAAGAGGAGATGAGATAAAGAAGAAGTGAGCAAAGAAGGGCTGTAATTTAGTGCTTACGACTTTCCTCTGGGACATCTGGAGTTTGGATTCAGCTCCGAGGGCTGATTGAGTATTTGAAGTGTAAAGTGCATAAATAGAAACTCTGGTTTTAAGTCTCCTCACACAGAGGAGAAATTAAAACAAGAATATCTCATGTCCTGGATGAATGTCCTAAGCACTAAATCCTTATCTAAAGGACGTTGACGACTCTTCTGGCCTCCTTCCTCACGAAAGTGGTAGTTAAATCTGCTTTTTTTATGGTGCTCATTCAATAAATGTAATCAGTGAACACCCTCTTGCCTGTGCTCTTCTCAATCCTCTGCCCTTGAAAGTGAAAAAAGTAAAAAAAAAAGCTTTTGTGGATTCTTGTGGAAGATAGGCTTGATCTAGAAGGCAGTAAATCATTACTGTTAAGTTCAAAGTGCCTTTAGGCAAAAAGATAAGCAGAATTTTGGGTACCTGAGGAATTTGAGCATCCCAAGGATTCATATTCTTAAGAGGACTTGAGGGTCACAATACAGATTTAGTTACCCATATTCCACCTATATTTGGCTCTGTACATTGTTTTTCAGATCACTTGAGCATTGAAATGTTAAGCCCAGGTATGGCTAAATATTTTTGAGTATCTGTGTGGCTGGATCTGAGGCCTTCTTATCTAGGAAAAAGATACTGCCACTTTTTCTTTCTTTTAAAAACTTTTTTTTTTCCCTTTGCTACATGAATGTGGAGAATATTGTGGATGCTATTAAAGGAACAGTATTCTTCTACAGTATAATATACACACAAAATGATTAATATTAAATGGGAAACAAATTGGCAAGTGAAAATAGTACCTAGTGATGACTACCAAACCTTCTGCACCATTTCAGGACTATGTGCACTGATATCCTTGTTCATTTGAGTGACATGATGGCAATGCAGCTCCTTTCAGAGCCTTGCAGTTTGTGGACTTAAATAATATATTGCCTTCAATACTCAGGAACCCTAGCCATCACCATACTAAACTTTGATCGTTGCCAAAGAAACCTGCAATATAAACAATTCTTTTTTGTTGTTGTTGTTTTTATTCTAGTGCATTCATTTGATAAAAAGAATCTCAATTTGCTTTTTTATAAGTAAACTACCTGCTTTGTCTAGGTTAATGAGGGTCAGTCTAGGAAGGTTTAAAGTGTCTGTTCACAAAGAACACCAAAATATAATAAAGACTAACTTATCAAGGTTCCATCTAGCCAATTTTATGTTTTATATAGTGTTCACACCCTTCATTTCATGGTTCTAAAATTCACATGGGAAAAGACAGAGAACAGTTGGTTCTAGTCCATGTTCTTAAAAACACTCATTTTACAATTTTTTATAATATACCCTTAGGTTAAGTTAGCTCTTGTGGCCCTTTGAAACTCTTCAAGTTCTGCTGTATCCTTTTCAGAGTTGAGGGGACAAGAACTGTACAACTGTGGGCAGACCCTGAGTTTGCACAGTAGCATAATATTCTGGTTATATTCCTTATTTCTCTCCTAATAATTCTTTATACTTCAGTTGTTTTCTTTTGAATTCTACCAAGCATTAAGCTCATGTTTTTATGAAACTCCCTGCTTTGCTTCTGAATAGTAATGGTGATCACCAAGCCCAGCTTTAAATATATGAAACTGGAATAGTTTCTCCATATGTGCTACATTTTACATTAATCTACCGTCAACTTCATCTTCCTTTTTATTGCCTTAGAACATCTCATGACGTCCTTCATAATCTGCGGTGTCCTTAACCTCTTGAATAACTTTATAAAATCAGCCAACTTTCCACTCTTTACTCACCTTTCCAGATGTTTTTATACATACAAACACATATATAGAATACAGCTAATTTAATTTATTTATATATACACAGCTATTTTAATATATGTATGCATCTATAACTATATATTAAAATAGCCTTGAAGCTGTCTAGGTGACTTCCCTACACTGTGACAACTAACTTTTTACTTATATTCTCTGTTTTCTTGTCTTTCAACCAACAGTTTATGTAATGGAGTGGTGGTACATGCTCCATTTGACCACAGCCTTCATTCTCAGCTAGTAGCAATGACACAGCAGTCACCATAACATCTGGGAGCATGATGTTGCTGCCAAGTGCAGTCCTGTTCTTGGCCGAGACTCAAGCATAGGTGATGAAGCTAATTCAGCTTCCAAAATCTCTGCCAAGATCTGGTTGTGCCACCTGATGCCAGAGACACACCCCAGCCTGGTTCAGCATGCCTCAGCATACTTTATTGTATAGTACGGATTTATCCTTAGGTTGATCAGAATATTTTCACAGTGACTTTCGAAGCTGACTGTTCCCCTTATGAAAATTTGACTTATTGATTGTAATCAAGTCCAAGTGTTACATCAGTTGTATAATTTATATAATGAGTCCATTCTTCAAAATAAAGGTTTGCTTGTTGTGAGATGTTTCATAATTAAAATGATTTATAAAGTCTAACATACCCACAACAAAATAAAATACTTCAGTGTAATATGGTATACATAAGGCAACGCACTGAAAGTTACAGCTTAGTTTATTGGCGTATATGTACTGTTTTCTCTTGGTTTATATGTTAACATTATTGCATTTTGGCACATATGAAATTACAGATGCGGTTGTTTTGCTTCCTTCACTTCCAAATATGTGCATGGTAAACAGTAAAATTGCACCAATATAGGATTTTATAGTTAGAAACATTTTAGCAGGATCGTTCCCACCATGCAGAAGGAGAACAACAGTAAAAAAATCAGGAACTGGCTATGGTTCATAGAAAAATTATTTTTTTCTCTCTATATGTATTTTTTTTTAAATTTCTATTCTGTTTCTCAAAGCATATGCTTCCTGTAGGTGACAGTACATGCTATATGCCAAGTTTGAAAATGAAACTATTTTTGAATCATCAGAGTGCAAAGAAAGTCATATTTAGGCATGAGAAACACATTTTCATGCTCAGGTATCTCCAAAGTAGCTAACTCATATTTTCCTCACTTTGAAAAAAATCAACTTTAAGTTGAAAATGAGCATGGAAAAATTTAGCTCAAAGGGTTTGTGGTCTGTTTTGAAAGCTATAAGCAACAGTAAACAGTGCTTAGAAGTCTCCATTCAGGGCTATACTTCTGGTATCATATTACTATATGCACTAATTCTACATTTATTGGCTGTAGACATTGTGAGACCATTTTTAAAAAAAGAAATATTATGGAGGACAGAACCTATTTCCAAAACATGCTTGAATTCTTTGTCCTAAATAAGACAAGCACTTGAAAATTGTATGCACTAGATAATAATGATCTTATTAATGTCTCATGAATTCCAAATAAATGCCGTGCTCTGGAAACTGAATTTATTATATTGCTTCATATGTTTTTCTAGAATGCTCTTTTTCACATTCATTCATGTTTTTTCAGGTTTCCTACTGTCTTTTTATCTTTGTCTAACTGGAAACTTCCCTTTTCTGTCTTCTTTTTTATTCTCATTTATACAAGTATCATTTTCTTTGTGAAACTTTTGACACCAGAACACTTTTGAGTATTTTCTTGGGTTGATTCTTTAAAGCTAACTTTTGGATAGATATTAACTCTGTGCTAAGAGTGCTAAGTTGACCAGTATTGGGAGGTTGATTTGGTTTTCACTCTTCTCATTGCTAAGTATTTAATATCATAGAAGTTTCTCAATAGATATCAGATAATTTACTTCCAGATATAAGGAATAAAATATTGGAATTTAGTAAAGAATTCACAGTCTGTATGAACTCTTTTCTTATAGGTCCCTGCTTGCAGAGTTCTCCCACTTCTCTCACAGCCTATTATCCTGGAGTAGCCCAGCTGATGTGGACAGGAATTGGTGTGTATCACAACAGTATTACATGAGAAAGATACCGTGTCTCTTCAAAACCTTTTATAGAGAGGCGAACTTTTCCCTCAGAACACGGCATCAACAATTTTGGGAAGAGTCTTTGGGCTTCATTTTCCCTTTTTCTATGTATGCCCATTGTCTAAGAGATGTTTTAACCTGCACAGACAAAAAGTTGTGAGTATGCTAATGATGAAATAGTACAGGTGACTTTGTACCTGTGTCTGCACCCACATCCTTGTTCTGTTGTATTTGCTAGTACAGATGTAACCAGGCTAAGCACTAAATGCTAACCACTCAAAATTTCTTAATCACCCAAGAATTTGAGCGTGTGCAAAAGTTAACCAGTTTGCCTAGCCAAGCTCCTAGGGTCCTGCTTAAACTCTGTCATGACTCAAGTCTCTAAAATAGTACCTCTGTTTTTTCTAGGTCTCTGAAATGGCAGTACTAATTAGTCTTGCTCTGACTGGTTAATGCACATAGGCTATGTCTGCATTAGCAAGCAGTGTGGTGGAATAGGTGTAGATCTGCGGAGTAAAACAGTTGATGCTGAAGACCTGATGTCCCCACTGCACAGTTCAGGTATTTCATTTTGGAGTAGCTCTTGTCTGGTCCCATGAACTGAATGTCTGTTAGCAACTATACCACATTAGGTATCCTTCTGGAGTGTGTTTTCTTGTCTCATTTCCAAAAAGATCTCATTTCTGTGATATGAAACAAAGTATAGTAACTGGAGGAAATTGGGAGATTTGCTTCAAAGTAATCCTGACGGAAACTGAAACTCAAATGTAGATGTATGCACAGCGGGCAGCAGTGAGTTCAGTGCAAAGCAGCTGCATTGGCTGTCAATGCAATACAAAGACAGATGAAATACTGCTGTGTGGCTCTTGGTAAAAATGTTTTCCTGGGAAGAGTAACAGCTTGATTCTACCCCCACATCATTTGTTGCCGTCCTCCAAGAAAGCCCCTTGGCAGTTAAAAGACTAGTCTTGTGTGCTACAAAATAGTCTCCTGCCTTTTTTCTGTGGTGAGTAACTGTAGAAATACAAATACAAGAATAATAGGATCAAAATGAGAGCAGGAGGTCAGATATACTGATCTATAGTCCCAGCCATTAAGGCTCAGCTAGTGGGAAAGGTTTTGAGTCCTCCTTCCAGGTGTATCTCTCTTTTTCAGTCACAGACTATGGCTCTGGGGGCCACATGTGAAAGCTGTACATGCATTTGTTCAGAATACAATTGTTTAGAGTGCACATGACTTTGTGTGAGGGGTAAATGCTTTGGAAGCTAGATGAGTGCCATTAGGAGTGTAAAATCTGTACATGGTACTCAGATGAATACCTTTTTGCAAGCTGAACATCAGGTCATCCTCAGAGATAGAAGATGAAATCTCTTACCTCTAATCTCTAACTGAATTGCGTTAATGTTTGAGAAAACTTAGAGAGATGTTCTTTTCCTAGAAGTTTAGAACCAAACCAAATCTTATGATATGAAATAAAAATAAAGAAGTTGGAAAGTGGTTTGCACACACCTCAGAAATGTTTACTCTCTCACTCTGGAGTAATCCATCACTTGAGTGTCTCAAAGCAGATTTTTTTTCATTAACCTGAACCGTTCTTCCTCTACTCTGAAGGTCCACTACCACAGGAGATAGGAGGTTCAGTAACAACCTCTAGAATATCCCACTGCCTTCCCACTGTGTTGTCCATCCTTTTGTTAGCATAAGGTCTCAATTAACTTATCATTCAGAATTCAGCTGTACACCATAAGTATAATACAATATAAGTTAAATTATCTGCAAAAAGAAGTCTGGCAACAAATAACTGTATATGCTAGCTTATGAACAGTATAGATATTTTATTTCACTATTTCTTATACTAATGTAGGCAGAAGAGTAAAAAATGTTCCTAATACTAGTAAATTTTGGTTTATTTCATTTTACATCTTATTTTCAAGTCTGACAGCAAGATGAATCTGCATTTAATATTCATTTCCAGTGCCTCACAAAGTAGATGATACTTATTATTATTTAGGAATCAAGAATATCTGTATTTCTCTGTAGTATAAAGTTTCCAACATTATATTGAAAGCTCACTTTTTCTGTGGAATGGAATTGATATGCTTAGTAACTGAGAGACTGGTTTTGAGAGTGTATTAGTTCTAATTTGGAAGTATAATTACAAATGCTGCCGGGAAGGTCATATTTCAAAAATAATGATGTTAAATCTCTCCTGTAGGAAAGGTCTCATGGTTTGAAAATTCTTTCCTTCTACTTAACTGATTGGTAATTCCTTACCATCATTATGAACACACGGGCATTGTCTGGTAGCAGGATAAAATATTCAAGGCTTTTGGAATCAACAGTTTTCTGTTACTTTCCTTCTGATCTAAAACATAAAGTTGATGAATGTCAGTTCTTCAACTTTGAAAAGTTTAAACAAGCAAAAAAGAGATACCAAGACAATGCCATAAGCTTAGTGGGCTGATATTATAAAATGCCTTAAAACAGAAATTAAACACTAGTCTTCCTCTTTGTTCAGAACACTAATTAGTGGAGGGACAATATAAATCTAGATGTAAAGTATTTGTCCTTTAATTTTAGTTTTAAGTTTCACACTATTTTTCAATTCCCTCACTGAACCAAAAAAGTACTGATCATATGAGGTAGTTACAAAGACATTATCTTTGTACAGAAATCAGCTGTCAAGGTTTTATTTAGGGGAAAACTAGAAAACTTTTAAAATGTCCTCATTTCAGATTCAGAAGAAAAAAAAGAGTCATCCTCTGTCTAACTATTCAGACTATTTTGATGAAAATTGTATCCAGATTGAAATAATGTCTGTTATCTCAACTTTTTATTCAAATTGTGACTAAAGTAAACTGCAAGTAGACATACCTTGCAAAATGTTGGATGCCTTTTACTCAATCCAAAAATTGAAGATGCTTATAGATACCACAGTATTTTAAAAATATAGTAAAATATGTATGTATTATTTTTTTTAAATTATGGTATAACTGTGGAAAAGAAAGAACATTTAAGACTTTAAAATTCAGAAGGAGGTCTGGGTTTTTTTAATAGAGTTTTCTAGAGCAAAGTAAAATCTTCAACTAGCTTCACAGGCACTAACCTTTCTTAATATAGCCAAAATGTGAATCTATTTTCATATGAGTTCAGGAATGTTGAAGTTGTCTTTCTACTCATTAGTAATGCAGGTTAATATAATTTGTGTGAAAGCTCATATATTCTTATCTCTCCAAGTCCTTCGTTTTTTATTCTGGAACGATCGGAAAGGTACCAAACGTTATTTTGTAAAGAAAGATGACAGACATATTCATTTTTATTTCCAGAGCACTGAGAAAAATAGTGAGCAATCAAGAGAACTTGAAGTTGTCTATTGATAGATGTGGAGCTGCTCCCAGTTCTCCAGAGGGTCTAACAGAAGGAATAACGCACTGATTAAACAGGTAACTGTAGCCTTTGTGCAAAGCTCAGGGAAAGAAATGAGAGTTTTTTATTTATCTTTCTGTGATTTATATCAGGTTCTATATTTCTTGCCTCCTATGTTCAATTTCTGTTACCAGCCTGGAATAGGAGGGGTTTCTAGCATTTACAATATAAACTCCTGTTCTTGCCCTTTTTGATGACATGGTTTATATATTTTCTGACTCTTCCCTAATGTTCAAAGTCCTTTGCTCCTCAGGGCTTACACAGAAGGTGCAATACTGAAAGCTTTTTATAAGTAACCTGTGAGATCTTCAGGGCAAACAGTTTTTCTTGATTCTGCCTGCAAAGCATAAAGCACACTTTCCACAGTGTAAAAATAAATCTTCCCGCTCATCATCATCCCTGGTAGGCACCTGGACAAATTTCATATTAAGTAATTGCTTTTGGCTTGCTCCTTTGAGGTTCTGACACCTTTCAGTTCACGCTGAACTTCACGAGAGGGAGTGAGGTTTCTCAGACTCCTGCTGCAAACAGCCAGCATCTTTCAAAATTGAGTGCACTCCAATAACCTTATATTTGCAGGGAAAAAAAATCTTTTATTTACATTTAAAATATTTGTGGCATTTGTGGAGTTTAAATATGCATTTTAATCAGCCTTCTCTTTTTATATGGCAACCAGTTCTAGATTAGTGAAGTAGTACCCTGTTATACTACATTTTGTTTCTTCCCTTCTGGACATACAAAACATGATTGAATTCATAGTGTAATGTCCTGAAGGCATGCATTGCAGACTAGTCTTTCTGGATTAATTAAGGCTTGATTAGAAATAAAATTCTTAGCGAGTGTCTAAATACTGCTGTTAATATAGCTGAATTTTAACAGGAGCTAATATGGCCTTTGCATAACATTCACATTTCAGCTTCGAAAATGCTTAGACGTTGCTCATGATATTATGAAATCATTATCAGTGTATGTGTTAAGTCTTAAATCAAAAGAAAATGAGGCAATAAAACCAATAACTTTTTACTCACAGGATCCACATTACAGGAGTCTGTAACCTGTGGATGATACAGTAAATAGAAATCCTTTCATTTTCTATATCTTAAAAAAGAGTACAGAAAATATAAAAATAAGATTTCAAATACAGATTACAGATATATAGATAGATATGATAAAATCCAAATAGTTTTTGAACACCTAGATTTAAATTCTGAAAGATTCTAGATGAGTCAAAAAACCCCCACATCTGCAGCATTTTTTACATCTGAGAAGACTTCTGTTGAAAACTTTGAGACATAGGTGGATATCTGGACAAATATCTTCTGTCTGAGGGTGTTTGGGATCCACAAAGTAGAGGTCCTCCTTCCAGGTCTTTGAAGTATGGTTGTGCTCTGAAATACCATTCAGAAGTACAGCAGTTGATAGTAACTCTGGTTTTCCTAATAGTCTTGATAGGATTAAAATCTACACATTTTCATTCCCTAAGAAGTCTTCTCATCAACAGGTAATATACGATGAGACTCCAGTCCTTTTGTTAGAAGGGGACTGCTATGACGCCAGGAATGCAAAAGACCTGTTGCTCCAAAATAATAATTGAGGAAAACCATGACAGTGTAGAGGGTATCCAAAAGACCTTGATGGGCAAGCTTAGATTCCCATTCTGTGCTTCTTCTCTGATCCATTTGCTGATGTGTTAAAAAAAAAAAAAAATCCCTGCACAATTGTTTCACCATCTCTTTTAATTGGGTATAAGTTCTTTGCTTGGCTGTCAGGTATGACCCAATTCTAATTTATAGATCTGCCACCTGACATAGAAATAGTTTTAGGAATAAAATGATGTTCCCTTTCATTTTCCCTTGTCTGCTGAATCAGACAGCATCTGTCAATGTTGGATGTCATCTACCTGGACTTCTCAAAGGCCCATGATGTGGTTCCGCACAACATTCTTACCTCTAAATTGGAGGCATATGGCTTTGATGGATGGACTGTTAGATTGATAAGGAATTGGCTGAATGGCCGTGTCCAAAGGGTTACAGTCAATGCCTCAGTGTCCAAGTGGAACCAGTAATGAGTGGTATTTCTTGAGGGTCTGTACTGGGACCAGTACTTTTCAATATCTTCATCAATGACATACGTAATGGGATTGAGTGCACCTTCAGCAAGTTTGCAGATGACACCAAGCTGACTGGTGCAGTTGATACACTTGAGGGAAGGGATGCCAACCAGAGGGACCTTGAGAGGCTTGAGGATTAGACCCCTGAGAACCTCATGAAGTTCAACAAGGCCAAGTGCAAGGTCCTGTACCTGGGTCAGGGCAGCCCTGGGTATCAACACAGACTGGGGTGATTCTGCCCCTCTGCTCTCATGAGACCCCACCTGGAGTACTGCATCCAGCACTGGGGTCCTCAGCACAGGGAAGACATGGACCTGTTGGGTCGGGTACAGAGGAGGGCTACAAAAATGATCAGAGGGCTGGAGCACCTCTCCTATGAGAAAAGGCTGAGATAGCTGAGGTTGTTTAGCCTGGAGAAGAGAAGGCCCCAGGCAGACCTCTGCTGTAGCCTTTCAATATCTATAGGGGCCTTTTAAGAAAGACAGAGAGAGACTTTTTACCAAGGCCTATAGTAACAGGACAAGAGGCAGCGGTTTTAAACTGAATAAAGCTAGATTCAGATTGGATGCAAGGAAGAAATTCTGATCTATGAGGGTGGTGAGGTACTGGAACAGGTTGCCCAGAGAAGTTGTGATGCCGCATCCCTGGTAGTGTTCAAGGCCAGGTTGGATGGGCCTTTGAGCAACCTGGTGTAGTAGAAGGTGTCCCTGCCCATGGCAGGGGGGTTGGACTAGATGATCTTTAAAGGTACCTTCCAACCCAAACCATTCTATCATTCTGTTATTCTATGATTTATCTAAGATAAACAATGTATCACAAATACGGTTTCCCGTAGACTTGTTCATATATAGACCATATGAAGATTTGTGTGGTCTCTTTTGCAATCAAATTATTGTTCTCTTACGCATCTTAATATATGCTTGTGGGAGTCAGAGGATGTCAAGTAGAAAAGAGTAACAGTTAAGGCAAGGCCAGTATTAATTGTGATATAAATGGATTAGACTCATGTTTTGGAGTCAACTGAGAGAGTGGAAAAAAGCAGGAAAAGTGATTGATGTTGCTTCCCACTGTGCATTCAGAGGAGTCTGAAGACCATATCACTATTAATTTGCTACTGAATATACCACAGCTTCTAGAGTTATCACAGTAGCAAATTTTATAGGCTTGTTTTGCATAAGCAATCATTCTTATTCCTTTTCAAAGTGCGATTATATTTTTTTTTTTTACTCTCTGTATGAAGTCTCGGGCAGGATCAAAGTCCTGAAGTGTAGCGTTTCATAGCACAATTCAGCACCCTGCATAGTGCTACTAGAATTCAGATTATTAATTTGCTGTGTTCTTTTATACTGTCCTTAATTAGTCCTGCTAAGCTACTTGGGCAACATTTGCTCTGGAAATTTCAGTCACAGCAGGAAAGGGGGAAGGTGTTTCCCTTTCAACTACATTTCAGAGGTCAAATACTTACACAGCTAATATGTTTGAGGGTGACAGTTTCTTTGTGTAGTCTTCTTGCTTATTGAGGCCCATCTAGGGGTCATGAATTATCTGCAGCAGTTTTTGGCTGTTCAGGAAAAAAACAGGTGTCCCAAGGCTTTAGATGCTAGTTTGGAATTTCCTACAAAAATAGACAGTATTTATTTTTCATATTGAGCAGCTGGTTCTTCATGAAGAAACCCTCCAGAAACTCTTTGCCCTCAAATAAATACTTTGTATATACTGTTTGGGGAAATTTGTATACATACATAATTTTGATTTAATTCTTTGGAATGGCGTGATATGAGAAGCAAGGAGAAAGAATTAGCAAGTGAAAGATGAATAAAATAATCTTAAATGATTCTCATCTTAAATGATTCAGGTTTGGATTAAAGTAATCAATGCATATGACAGTTATCTTTCATATTATATATAATTGCAATTATATATAATACATTTTAGGCCCATAGTGGTCAAATTACAGTCATTAGAATGCTACCACAAGTATCAGTTTCTGTCTATTAACCCAACACTTTCCTAAGGTTTAAAATTAATTTTCCTGTTTTTAAATAATAACACACCAGAAAAAAAAGATCTATTACAAAGTCATATCTCCTACCAACAAACATATGTAATAACTTAAAGCAATCTATTGGTACATAATATCCACTAAGGAAAGAGTAAAATTGCTGAGTGTAAAGGAAAATATTACTACTTTTTCATGAGATTGGATCATCAAGATGGGATTGTACAGCTGAAAAAGGTTGCTAAATTTGAAATTCAGCGCTGTAATGACAAAATCTGAGACCTCCAGAGGGATGGAAGGAAGAAATGAACGTGGCGCTGCAAAACAGAAATCCTTCATTCCAACTGCAAAAGTTGCAACTAAGTTTATTAAAGTATTTACATTTTGTAAATTGTCTGTTGTGGTGCATCAGGTAGCTTCTCTTTTAATTAAATAGGGAAGATGCAAAATGAGTTAAAACTCAAGTATTGCACTTCACTGTCTCAAAGATGCTAGGAATCCAGCACTAACAAAACTCCACACTGATGAAGAAAAGCAAATCGCTGGCTCCTCTGAATTCCTCCTTGCAAATATCTGCTGAATTCAGATGTGATTTTGGGACATAGAGGACATGGTTCGACAACAAGATCACTTAGGTTACAAGCAGCCTCTTTGATATCAATGGAGTGACTTTGAAAAAAAAACCCCAGGTACAACATATCCTGAAGCATAGGTCTATGTATAGAGATACCTACACATGCACATACATACAAAGATATGCACACAACTTACATAAACATATGTGTTCAGCTTGCTATCATTTCTCTAGCAATTCTGATGAATTCGGTAGTGGGGGAAGTGAGCTCCTGTTGACTCAAGATCTGCTGTTTTGCAAAAAGATAATGCTGGGCATTTTGTGTGAAGCAGCATCCCTGGCACTTACTGACTTGCGATCAACTAATCAATAGTATGTTACCTTGCCAGACTCCTGCTGAGCTCTTGACTGTGAGAATACTGCTGCCTTTTATACCACAAGCTGTCAGTCTGTGCAAAATGGGAACTCTATAGAAACCATGAGATAGGAGCAGGTGCCTTGTTAGGTGTAGACAATCATCTGTTCTTGGAAAAGAAAAGGCTTCCCACTCTTGCTGAGTTCTTGCAGATTCTGTGAAGCAGACTGCCTTTCTTTTTGTGAGGCAAAAGCTGGGTGCTGTCAGAAAATAAAATAAAGGAAAAATATAGAAATTGTCATCGAGAATCCAAATCTTTGTTTGAAAATGCAGTGGAGTGACATACCACTCTGCTTCAACTCCTATGCTGAATCCTTTCAGATTTTTCTTGGCTTCCATATCTAATTTCAGATCTCTTTCCATATGTCTAAATATCATATAGCAGTATCCTTCTTCACTTGTCTCTTAACATATTTTTTATGTCCTCTAAGCCTCTGTAGATTCCATCCAGCTACAAGTGAGCTATGTCTTTAGTGTCTTTTATTTGCTAATGTTAGGATGTCATTCCTTGAAAAATGAGCAGGCATTCAAAGGCATCTATCTTTCCCCTGAAGCCTCTTAAAACTAGAAGCATGCTCCACAAGCTCTGAAGCAACCTTATGGCTCCACCCCGCCCCCCCCCGAAAAAAAAAAAATTATTGCAAGACTTCATCTCTTTTCAGAGGCAGCAGGGGAAAAAACCCCACAAAACGGAAATATCATCACCTGCTTTTATCCAGAACAGTTGGGAAGAAATGAAAACAGAAAACATTGTCCTCAGCCTGTTTAATAGGTTGAAAGGGTTGTGCCTTTCCTACTATAAAAGCAACACATGTAAATAGGGTGCTCTTAAATTTGATGAACAAGCCATGGAAGATATTGCAGAGATTTTGTCTGAGGATCTCACCCAATGTTAAGACAATATTTCTTTCTAAATTAAAGAGAAGGACTTAATCTGGGAAGCCTTAAAAGATCTGTATTCAATACTTTAAGCTGATTTTTTCCCCACTTGTGAGTTTTTATCTTGGAAATAAACAAGGCCTTATTTGAAAGCAGAGTGGTTTTTAGTAAGGACAGTGTTTTGTCCATCTGTAACTGGCAAAACTGAATGTTGTAGCACTGGGTAAAATATGTCAGTAGTCCAAACCAGTATGGCAAGCAGCCAGCCTGCTTTTCAATCGTGCTCCATTTAAGACATTTCTTATTTTAAGTTTTATGAACTAAGCATATCTGCAGAGATGTGTTAACAAATTTGGTTACTAAAAAGCTTAAAAATATGGAACTAATATGAAATGAGTAAAACATTATCATTTATTCGTAGTGCTTTCAACTGTATCTCATTCTCCATTGTTCATCTCTAAAATGTCAGTCTAAATTAAAAATATTTGAGATAAAGACAGTGAGTCTGATTCTTAAATCTGCTGTTGTGGTGCAACAAAATACCCAGTGGATTTTTCACTTGTGGGATAACTCATTTGCTATAGCTTTTAATGAAAAGGATAAGGACAGATGATAGCTTCAACTTTATTGCACGTGCCTTTTCAGTGGATACTGCACTAGTCTTTGGGGATTTTTGCAAATGGGTTTGCAGTAGATGCACTGGATGTCCCTAGGTTGAAGGGCCACTAAGACAATTTCTTTTGCTCTCTCTCAGTTAACTCTAAGCCAAATATAATCACCTGGGCCTTCTTTAAATTTCTCTTTGTGTAATATCTAGTATATAATGATCCCTACAGATGCAAACATGTTATTAAAAGGGTCATCCTACTCAGACAGTATTAGAGAAGCTTAACTTTGCCTGGGAACATGACAAAGAAAGGAAAGACATTACAGCAAAAATTGAGTCACTCTTGGCCACTTGGTGTTCATGTTTTTTCAGCCATTGTGGCTATTTGTGTGTCCAAGATCAACAATAACCTAGTAAGAGTTTAGGACTGTCCGTAACATTGGAACTCCATTGGCAGATGCTTTCAGCAGAAGGTGCAGTCATAGCCATCAGCCACTACTTCAAAGAATTTTTCTTGCCAGGCTGCATCATGTCTTTTAATAGGATTTAGGCTAAGCTAGCCAGCTTTCTTTCAGGACTCTGTCTATGCCAGACACAGAGTTACTAGAGAATCAGCTCTGGTTTTGATGTGGAAACACAGGACTGCACATCACTGGAGTACTGATGACAATGGAGCTCATCGCACCTCACACCTGTGTTTTGCAGCTTTGTGTAGCAAGTGACAAGACTGAACTCTACACAATACTACTTGTATTAATCTTAAGAATGGAGGAACAATGAATGAATGTATACAACTCTGATTCCATAAGAAAAGGTATGAACAAAATCACCCTACTCTAATTCCATAAAACCCTGTCAAATCTGTAGCTTCATTTTGTATAAGTCATAATTAAAAACATGAATGCCGTTCTTGCACCTAATATTAGTAGAGATGTCACTTCTGGCTATTGTGCAAATACATCTACCAACCAGAGTTACCGCCTTTCCATAGCCAAGTCTGCAGCATTTGCTTAGTCTCTGCTGTTGGAGTTGGTGTGTAAACACATATTAAAGACCTTCCCCCCTTATAAATTAATAAATAAATAAATAAGTAAGTAGTAAAGTTGCAGAGCAGGAGATAATTAGAAGTATTATTACTCTCAAAGACCAGTCTTTGAGCATTTAAATGTAAAGTTGAAATATTTTTAACAGGATTGCATTTTGGGTAAGTTTGATAATTAATAGTGGATGACAGAAATGAAATGAGAATGCCTCGTGAAAGTTTGGATTGGGTGATATTCAAGCCTATTTCCTTAAATCGAGTTATTTCTAACAAACTTTATTACCAACCCTTCAAATATATTTGCCGTGTTGTATCATCAAACACACGGACTGTAATAAAGTACAGTTGTGGTTCACTCAGGAAAAAGAAAAATTCCAGTTCTCATGTTAATAAAAGGTCTGGGTGCTACTCGCTGGATTTTACTAGTCATGAAAGGCATAGTTTAAGTTATCTGAGTAGACATAGTCCAGGGAATCTCAAGTCTCTGGCTGTGTTACTGAGTGAAGGTGAAATAAGGACAGCAATGCATTAGCACTTTCATGTTCTTATAAAGCTTTGTGACCACTAATATGTCAAGTTTGGTGGTTTTCTCTTTTGTGTGTATCAAAAGACATTTGCACATTCTCTTCATTTAGCTGAACTGTCTAATATAACATGTAATTTAATTATTTAGTTATCTTTCAGCGTATATTTATTTTTCAGTGTACAAAATCACACTTTTAATTAACTAATTTCCATGTATTTCTAATATTTTATTTAATGCAAGCTACCTTGAAAACAGGGCTTGTCATGTAAAACAACAAAAAAGCTTTCCATTCTTCCTCTAAAAGACTGCACTTATTCAAATATTGTGTTTCATTAAAAAATCAGCAGCTTACTTTACTGGTTTAGCCTATGTTTCAGAGGCATTTTTATCTAGCCATAGCTAATGTGTATTCATACCTGCAATGCTAGGAGTTGAGTGCTGTCAGCTTTTGTTGTGGCTGCCCTCCTTTATCCATTAAATTATCTCAGGGGAAGCTAAGACTTCTGAGGCAACCTAAATTTCAAGGAAACTTCTGTCAGACAACTTTTTTGGTAAAAGCGGTGTGACTGAGCACTGGGCAGAAGACATACTGGGCTTGTCATGTTTTGTCCAGGTGTAGAGCAAATGCTGGGAACCCTGACAGTTGCAGGCAGTCCTGTCAACATTGTTCTACCCAGAATATAAAGAAAATATTTAGGAATTTATTTCCCTTCAGCTCTAGCCACTGGCTGCTGGATAAACTGGCTGACGGTTTGCTTCTGCAAATTCTGTACCTGTAGTAGCCAGACATAATCTCCCTCTTCTTTACTTCTTTCATCTTCCACTGTTGCTGGTGAGGTAGGCAGAACAACAAATTGTAAGAATCTTTAAAGTTTGTTCTTTTAGAGGTCTTATTTTAACTGAAAATGCTTACTTTTGAAGGTGTCATTTCACCTTGGTTTTACAGTAAGATTGATAAAACAGTAAAATCCCTTTGAAGTGAAAATAGCCAAAATTAAAGCTTCTTCTGTTTAACCCACTTTTTAGAAAACATTTCAAGAGACAAAATGGCTTAAAAGCAGACATTTTGTCAGGAGCCATGAGCTTCAGAAAAGCTGAACACCAGCTCTCTAGCACATTTCTAATTAAATATGCAATTAAAAAGCTTTCAGTGGCCCCTAAGGCTTCCCAGCCTAGTTAATAGAAAACTTCTCATCATACTTTAACAAGCAAGATAAAACTTTTTTAAAAAAAATTATCTACTGTTAAATAAAATGCTTTCCTACTTTGTTTCCTCACTGTGCTTCAAGGATTTATTGTATGCTGAATCAAGTAGCTCAGGATTTTAGAAGCAAAAACATTAAAGGTAATGAACATTAAATTAAATAAGTTTTTTGAAAAGTTGCAGTAATACAGGCTATATTTTAGGTAATTTTGGGGGGTGAAGTAATATATAGGTTATGTGAAAGAACACTGTATATTAAGTAATTATTTGGTTATTTTAAAATACTTAAAGATTTATATTTTACTATAAGAATTCAGAATAGCTCTTTTCAAAGAAAGTATTTTTATTTCAGTTGGACTATCAATGTTGTTCCACCCCCTTCTCGATGGAATGGGTATGGCACAGATAGCAGAATTTTGATCATAGTAAGGAAAAGACACCTAGGGTAAGGTTAATTTTACATAATTAATAGAACTACAGTCTGGGAACCCATACCTCAGTGACTCACCCAAGGCCTAATTTATTGCTATTGGAGGAAAATAAATACTTCTAGAGTAAGTTTAATTTGACCTATGTTGTTCTAGGAAAAGATAAAAACATATAGGAGATTTCAAATGAGAAGGGAATAAGGACACATAAATGAATGAGAAATAAAAGTAATCTGGTTGAGACAGTGAAAACTACAAAGGAGATTTCTGCAGCAACAGCAGTAGGACTGTGTTAGCCAAAGGGAAATAATAAAAATAGAAAAAGGAGTAAAAGTTGAAATATGGTCAATATATTTGAAAATGTGACTACTGCACTTACATTTTCTATGCCTTTGAGGATAGTTGTAATTTGCTTTTGTATGGATGGTGGTGTAAATAAATGCCAAAGAGTTGTTGTAGGTATAAGAAGATTGATAATATCAAGTGAGTTGTAGTTAAGGAAATGGCAAAAATGGACAATATTGCTGAAGTAATATGCAGTTTACCAGACCTACACTGAAAAAAGTCATTAGCCTCATTGCTATTGAGGTCTGTGTCTCAATATCCAAAACATCCAAGTCACCAAATGTACTCAATAACAGGTGGGTTTGATGCCAGAGAAATACATCAGCTGCCATAGATTCAACATCATTGAGACTATTCAGAGTAAATGAGGTTGGTACCAGGAAAAGGATTTTGATACAATATGATAAAATAATGTCCAACAGATTCTTTGCTGAGTTGAGCTGATCTATTTGGCAGGCAAACCTCGAAGGCCAAAGAATTGTACGAGTCCACTCCAAACATAAAAAAGACATAAAACCCTCCACTTTTCCTCAATACTAATTATTTATTTAGCAGGAGTCACAGACTAATACTATTTAAAGAGGAGCAGTCCAGAGGGAAGTCTAGACAAAGCAATGCTTTCCTGTATCTTTGCAAGACTATTGGTTTGCCATTACCTTAAGCTTTGTCTTCAGATTTGTTAGATTTATAATGAAAAACATTGGACTGATTTAAACAAGATGCCAGATTCTGAGCCCTGTATAAATTACAGACTTTATTATATACCTTTATGAATCCCAAACACATAAAAAAAATTTAGTGTAGAATTACATAATATGAACATTATTTGCACTACACAAAGACATATTCCTGGTAAACTTAGAACCCATTCTTTGCAAAAAAAAAAAAGTCATTTTGCTTGTATTGCAAAGGGACAAAGTAGCTTTAGGTCTATTCATAAAAAAGGTCAAATAGCTTAAGCCATTTATCCATCATAATAACTATGGTACTATTATGAATAAAAGCTTCAAATACCTTTTCTTCCATGTCTTAATTTTCAAGGAGATTCACAGAGATTTAGTAGCATGACTTCCATTAGAATATATCACATATCTAAGTGAACACACTCTACCCTGAAAATTGAGATGTTAGGAACCAATTCAGCAAATGTATTCAGGCAAGTAACTTCACTTACATTTGCATTCTCATTACATTCAGTGGAACTACTGAATTCTGCATTTTCAGGATCAAGCTATTAAATGTAACACAGGAAAACAGCTTGCAATTCTAATTCTAAACAGAAGAATTTTTAAATGCAATTATATCAATAATTTACTACAGTATTGTGGATTCAGTGTTTCTGAATTGAGCACAGCATGATCTTTCAGTTATCAGAAAATTAGTTAGATTAAGTTTCCAGTGTTGAGGATCGGCTATTTTTTCTTCCTTGAAGTTTTTCTTACATAATCAACTGGCAATTATTAGCTGTTAAACATCTCTACAAAATCAAAATCAAGGACTTGTACATATGCAACAAGGTTATTGAATTGATGATTTGTTCATTTTAATCTGTACACAAAGGAAGACACTATGATGTTTTGTGGGAGTAGAAATTGTAGCAGTTCCAAATGTGCATAAGATCTAAATAGAATAACTACCATACCTCACATCTTAACTTCTTGGGAATTGTTGCCATACTCTGAAGAATTAGCTTAAGAGAACTTCAACTGGAGATTTCCTTGGAAAGACTCCTCATGGTTTCCATGGACTTTGGATGACACCCTAGGTGTTGCAGTGGGTTAGAAAACAAAGGTGATTGCAGTTATGTATACAGAAAACAAAACAGTAGAATAAATCTTCCTAAAATAATTGGAATGACCCTAAGAGTAAAATGAAGTAAATATTTGAAGAATATCAATATTCCATTTAATCTGATTTTATTTGACCATGTATTTGTAATAAGAAACACGTATTTGGAGACAGACTTACTCCTGATGTCATCAATAAAACTATTTTCATTTTCTTATGTGGGGCTAAGATTTAACTGTGGAACGTATTAGAGTCCACAGCTAGAGGGAGGACATATGAAATAGAAGTTTTCATCTCTTAACTTGTTCAATCCCTTTGTTTAAAGGACACGATTGTCTTGCAATTTTATCACTCAATCATGCATCCAGGTCATGGCGGACATAAAGTATCTTTGGCCAAAATACTGTAAGCAATGCTCAAATGATGAAAGTATTTGTATGTATGATGAAAGTGTTGTATTACTGACTTGTCACTCTATTTTGGAGAAAAGATCAGAAATCATAAATTTCAGTTTTAGTCACGTTGCATTTGCTGTGATAATGCAATTGAGGACTCAGTGGCAAAGAAACTGAAGTCACCTTTGTGGTAACATGTTCTTCGTGTTTATATTCAAAAGCAATACTGACAATTCTGGACTTCAGGGTAAGACCTATAACCCAAAGATAATACTGCTTGCTTTATTCTTCTTCTGTCTGTTTTTTATTGTATTTAAAGCTGAGGTGAAAACCATATTTTCTTACTTTAGTCTTTATTACCTACTAGAACATAAGCTTTAGGTCAGTAGTTGCTTTCTGTCCCCTTAGGCAGTCCACTATTCAAAATAATAAAAAATACTGATTTAAATAATAACAAGTTTTTCTTTTTTTTTTTTTTTCTCTGAATACACATAAGAGAGTGTGTTCCCTATCAAAAACAAGGAGGTAGGCGTTCAGCACCATCACATCTGAGCTGTAAGGCTCTGTAAGGATCTGTGCCAAGCTCAGCACTGAAACCCTCCCTGTAATGAAGAGGAATAAGCAAGAACCTTTGGGGAATGGGACTCAGACTGCCCACCTGGATATGTGAGTGGGTAACTTCAGCCAGCCAACAGGAAGCTCCAGGAAGAGAAGCACGTCTGAACATTTAAGGCTATGGTTTCATTATATGGTAGGCATTTCTGTCCCAGCCATGTATTGCCGCCTTGCTTGGATAGTGCTAGTTCCTCAGCTGTAAGCAGGCACAACTATTACTGAAATGTGGTATTGAATGGTATCAGGAGCCAAAGTGACTGAAAAAATAGATATTCCTGTATTTAGTGAAGGTACGACAGGAACGCTCTTACATTATTCTGAAATCATAATCATATATTTTTTTCTAGTTTCATTCTGGCTTGTGTTCGGCAAAAACTCCAGTATGATTTCAGTTTCAGTACTTTCACTAACTGCATAAGTAGTTTTTGTTGATCACATTTCCTCAGCCCATCTCACAGCACAGTCCATTAATAACTGTCTCTGCCTGCAGCTGAGGAGGTAACATACTGTTACTGTCTCTGGAATAAAATATCAGACCAAACGGCCTTTTGGTTTAGCTTGGCTTCAGTAGGGCTCCTTGATTTAAACCTACCTCCTCCACTTCCGCCAAAATTGTAAAGCCTGCTTTTTCTTGATTCCAAACTACTTCAGAGTCAGAAATGCAAGAATTTCAGGGACAGCATAATGAAGGAAAAGTATAATAGTTCTTAGCCTTGTCGTTGGTGTGCTTAGGTGAGAGGGAAAATTTTCTGCTTCCTTTTTTCTGCTATTATTTCTGAATTTCCACTCTGATAAGGTCTTTTATGCATTATGCATAAAGCTGCATAATGTAAATAAGGCTGCTTTTTTTTGGTGAAATCTCAGAGTATGAGCCTGTGGGATCTGTGGAAACATACTTGCTTTTGTTTGCTTTTCCTTTGAACTTTTTTTCCTTTACTCTAGAACATGGTTTAGTTGGGCATGGATGATGGTTGGACTTGATGATCTTGAAGGTCTTTTCCAACCTAAATGATTCTATGATTCTGTGATTCTATGAACAAGATTTCAAATCTCGAGAGACCAACAGCAAGAATACTATTGCAGAAAGCCTGGTCAACAGTCATTGTCCAAATGTTAACATAACTCTAAGTTTCTGGTTATCATTATGGATTAGAAAAATCTAGATACTCTTCTCTTGTCTCTATTTTTCCATCTATAGTCACAAGTCATGTAAGGTATACTAAAAAAGAATAATTCCCTAAAGTCACTCTAACTCTCTCAAATCGTAAATCTCTTACCTAATCTCATTTCTCATATTATCAAATCACTATTAAGAACTTTTATACAGTGGGAAACTTAAAGAAATTTACTATAATTTTTTATAAAGCAGGCTATTTAAATTGCATTAAATTATAATCTTATTCAGAACCATGCCATTTAGTTTACTTCATTTCCAAAGTGAATGAAATAGACACTGAATATCTTTATTCTAATTAAAAGATTTATTATAGTTTAAATTAAAGATATTCTATAGAATATATCAGAATATTATATATTCTCTAAGTTAATGCATGTATTTAATTCCCATTTATGTTCCTGTGTAAAAGGGGGAAAAAACCCCATAGATAGCAGTGATAAGAAGAGTTGTCAGTTTTCTATTTCTGGCATTACAATAACTTTTTGTTACGCCTTTTTGCTTTAAGCAGAACAAAAACTTAATCCATCCAGAAGTGATAGAGTTAATGTTCTTTAATTCTTTTAGTGATATGCTTTCTCCAGCCTCGGTCATTATTTAATGTCTAATAAGTACACAGAAACTGTAGCACCTTGTAGGTGCTGTTAATTTTAAAAGATAAATTGATACTTACATAACCATATTTCGAGTGGTGGCATTTTAATTCCACTGAAGGCTGCATGCTTCTTTTATTGGCACCTTTACTCTTCAAGACTGACATAGAAAGCATCCTGCTATTTAGCCATATGAGACCAAAACAAAGAACACTGGGAAGCTAGGGCTCCCACAAATGCCCACATTTTGTGACAAAGTGGCAGAACTTTCCATACTAACCTCCATTCTTACCTCAGTGAAGTATTTCAACTTAGTAACATACCTGAAGTTAGAGAGGCTTATTTTGTAAAAGCAGTTGTATTAGTATTTCTATGGCTGTTTTTATTTTAAGGACTTTCTGAAATGGTGCCTGTATTGGTTTTGTCTTTAGTGGAAAACTTTAGCAGAATGCAGAGGAATTGTGTATCAGTAGCTACACTGTTCCTGTCTATCTTAAGAAAACTAATCAAATTCATTAAACTTTTTTTTCAACACAGTTATAAACTAATAATTTGAAAGAAGGAAACTCAATTGCACCTTAAACTATGAAGCTACTCCTTTGCTAAAATAATGATTCTGATTAGACATGAAAGGCAAGAATACCCTCTCTAAAACTTAGGTTGGGTGTCCAGTCTTCAAATTAAGCATGGAAGGAGAACCGTTTAAAATCATGAGGAAAAAGAAAGATTTGAAAATGTGAATATCGACATAGACAATGTAGGTGCAATTTATCTAGAATTAAAAACAACACCAAACAAACAACAAACCTGAAACCACACCAGTAATGAAGGAGGATTAATATAGACAAACATTATTAAGGGTAAAACAGACCTATGTAAGTGGTATAAAACACAAAGTACAAAAATGAAGAGAAAGGACCACAGAATGAAGTTGAGTGTAAAAGAAGTTGAGAAAACCAAAGGTGGGGAGGTAGAAGGAAGATCACAAAACAGGCTACGATTAAGAAGAAAATTTTCAAGTATATGAGGAACAAAGGGTCAGCAGGAGAAACAGCACACCCTATGAAAGATGGCAAAGCTAATTTATTGTCAAAAGAGTCAGATATCACTTAAAAGAAAATGGATTTGCTTCAGTGTTTGAAAAGGGTGATGGAGGATAGCTCTAAGTAATAGACATAAATTTCACAGGGAAAAAGGAGAAATGCCGAGGGTAATCACATCAGGAGAGCTGAAGTAATTAAGACATCTAGCAATTGATAAGACTGTAAGGCAAGATGAAGCCCATTGAAGAATTCTTTAAAGAATGTAGCAAAAAAAAGCAGAAAGACTTTTTTTTTTCCAAATCCCTAAGAGTTCTGAAGAAAGGTGGATATAAGTAGCATGTACATAACTAAGATGACAACAGCAGACAGAAAGTTTTCATTTCTAATAGGTATTTTCAGCAGTAACTCACAAACTATTCATATTCAAAGTCTATTTTGTCTGCATCACTAAAAAGTTAGGCAGTGCTAAGTTAAAGTAGGAGCTAAAAAGGTGTTTATACCGAGAATTTCATGTAAGATTGTAGTGAAAAATATTTTGAAACTGTGATTACCAGTTTCCAGTAAAAAACCAACTGATTAAGTCAGTTAAAGAGATTCACATCCTTTATTTCTTTTTGTGCACAGAAATTTTTATTATTTTTGTCATGAAAAACTGAAGAGTTTACCACATTTGAGATTTTAGAGTTAAAATTATGAATTGCCTGTTTTTTGTGAAGGTCAGAGTTAAATATCTTAAATGTCTATAACTTACACTGGATGCATTTTTCTCCTGCTCATCAAAGGGATGTATGATCATATGAACCAATACAAAATTCACTGAAGCGAGCAGGATTTTATCAATTAACTTCAGTTGTCTTTCAATCAGATCACGTTACATAGCTGTGTATTGAGACGGGTAAGACATGCTACAAAGTTTTTCAAAAGTTTCCGTTTCCAAAGAGTGGCATTAAGAACCACAAAAAGTCACAGAAGATGCATTTTCAGGGATATTTCATTGGGATTTACAGTTATGCCAGACCTAGACTTTTGAGTTCCTTGGTATGTGACACCGCTGGTACCCATCTTGTGAGGCACCAGCTTTCACTTCTGTAACGTGTACCCCGCAGGTTTCAGAACACCAACCTCATCTAGGGTATGATAGAGCTAACCCTCGCCTATAAGTTCATGTCAAGTGACGATTTGAGCGAATCAAGGGGTGGAAGTGACACCCTGCCCCTTGGCTGACATCATCGGCGTAGGCAGACCGCCAACACCCTGCCTCCTGATACCCTGCCCTTTGGCCGACGTCGACCCCGAAGGCAGGATGCCGCCCACGTTATCCGTGTAAGGTACGCTTCTGTCAGATCACGCTGCCGTCGGTGGAGCCGAGGGGTGGTGGGACTCTCACCTTCGCAAGCCGTTTGTGTGGCGGGCTCTTGCTGCCGGATGACCCAGACACCTACTAGGGTCCCTGGCAGTCGCCCTGAGCCATGGCATCACTCGTGATCCTCTGTTTGCTGTTGGTGATTGGGTGAGTTGCCGTGAAGGCACGTTGTGGCTCGTCTTTCGTACTGCCTCAGTAAAGCTTTACTTTATAACTTTGTTTAGACTGCAGTCAGCCTTACATCAACCAAATTTTAAAATTACTGGCAGTTAAAGACAAATTGTCATTATTGAGAAAATATCGAACATGGACTTGTTTGACATGCATGGAAGTCAACAGCCATTAAAATATTAAATTACAGAGTTCCTAAAAATAAGTCCACTAGTTCATGTATGGTTTACAAATGTATTTTTTAATATTTTGTAGAGTTTTATTTTAGGTATATCAAGAGATGTAATGTCCAGTTCTTTTTACAGTCTCTGATTCTGTACTCCCCTTACTGTTTGTTTTGCAAACAATGCCTGTCACCTATTAGCTTGCAATAGTAGAGGCATGTGATATTCTGATTTTGTAGCAATATGCTTTTTTGTATAAGAACTACTGCTAAAATAGCTTCCTTTTCTTCATAGTCATGGCTGAAGTACAGCAGAAGACCTGAAAAACGTGAAATCTTGATTGATTTTTGGATGTAGGTAGTTACAGTAAGAATATATGAGCAGGAGCTATATGAAACAATAATGTCTTTAACAAGGAAAAATCACAGAATGCAAGTTTTGTGGAACCTGTCTCTAATGCGAATTGTGATATGAAGATGCAAAAATGTAGAGAGTAATGGATGGCACTGTTACTGGAGGTGATAGGTAATTCTGGAAAAACAAGATCTGGGCAAATTCCAAGTATCCTCATTCATTCAATCACTCTCAGATGACCGTGACATCAGATTGTCCCTTGAAATGATAGCACACACAAGAGAAAAAGAGTAGTTTCTATCTACGAAGAAGTTTTTACTTTGAAGGAAGTGGGCCTTGCGCTATTAAAAAAGCTCACAACAAACCAAACTAAAAACACCCCAAACAAACTGTCTCCTGTGAATTGAGCTGGATTAGTATGTTGGTTGCCACGAAGACACTGTCTTCTGCATACATATGTATGTATATCTGTTTCCTGAAACAACCTATAAAAAAAAGTATCATGATGTTTCTCAGTGCATCAACATCTTTAGTTACATTTATTTAGTTTCTATAATTCATGAATAATTTGTTGTAAAGACTAATCTGAAGTCTGTTTGCTTTTTCCATGGTACAAGAGCTGATCACATCCTGGCTTAGACAATGTTATAAACAGATTTTAAGCACAAATGCCTCTCTGAAATTTAGGGAGAATTTTCTCCTAGGCAGACATCTGTGTATTAAACTCATTTATCAAACAGCACTTTACCTGAAGCAGGATGCAAGCAGCCTTTTTAAAAAACTGTATACACCAATACCGTGAAATAAGTAGCAAGAAGGTATAATTCTGTCCTCTTTTGGGTTTTTTTGTTGTTGTTTTGTTCGGGTTTTTTAATATCCTGGTTTTAAAGGTTGCACTGTACAAATAGTGCAAATGATAATGGAATCTGGTTTTTGGTTTTGTGGTTTTGTTTTTGGTGGGTTTTTTTTTCCCCATACTGCAACCAAAACTTGAAGGTTTATGGTGGGAAACAATTTGTATGAAACCAGAACTATTGGTCTTGATTTGTGTGCACTTATGCTCACATACTGAAAACCTGTATTTAATCTGTGCTGATTTTTCAAATGTGACACAAAGCATATTTCGGCTTTTGTGAAGTCTGAGTTTTATCAACATCTTTTTGTCACATATTTCATCTTCTGTTACTGCTTCCAGACCAGAATCCCTAATGCTGTGTTTCAAATGTAATGGAAAAGATCACTACAGATCTTTTGTTTTCCTATTTATTTGAAAAGATGAGCCATGAATGTGCAGATGCAGAAGGAAGTACAGTCTCTTCTAAAAATAAAACACGTCAGTATTACCAAGATTTCCATGCATGAATGGAACTTGCAGCATCTTGGCAATTAGGATGAGAAAAAATTATTAAAAATAAATTCTTATCTTAATATACTTGGAAAGTTTGCTTCAGCATAAAAATACTTGAGGATCATCATTGAAGTACAATACGTTTGGACTAGATCGTGTCACTTAGTCATCTTCAGCAGTACTGTTCCCTGCAAGTTGTCCTAACAATGTCAGTCGTACTATTTGTGGACAAACACACTGTTAGTTGAGGCAGGAGAATCTAATTCTTTTGCTAATTATATATTTTTCAACCACATTAAAAATAATGTTTGGAATGCCTTTTTGTCCAGAAATTGTAAATCAAAATAATATCTTTTTAGTTGTAACCAGTGTGTATTTTTTTCTTTCATAACAAAGTTGAACCTGTATATTTAGGGAATGTCCTCTGCATGCAAGTTACTGAAAAGAAAGGATGCTTCACTGAAATTTTCACATATTTATTATACAATATGAAGCTCATCGGCAAGAAATCTGCAATTAGCATATTCTCAGCAGAAACAAGGGAGTGCTAAATTTATGGTGACCTAAGGGGTGCTAGAATTTATTTTAAAAACATTAATTTGAAAACTTGTGCCAATCCCTCTGGGTCAAACACAGAAATAAATACATCATTGTGTTTTCTTTAGCAATAACATTTATTACCTAGCTTTCACAGCTCTACTTAAAAGCCATACTGTTACTTTTAATGAGTGCAAAGTTCTAATGCAGAGCAAGGCAAAGTTTAATAAACACATGCAGCATCATATTACAGTAAAGCTGCTATTGGCTACATCCAGGCTGAATTGAGAAAAAGTATCTCAAAATCTTTTTGTTCTGATTAACAGCCTCAGGATCAGGGCCAGCAGTTGCAATAGAAAAATGTTTACATTCTTTGTAATTTTTTAGAAATTTTCAGATGGGAGATGATAGTTCCCATTTATATAAGAGACCTAGTGCTGGTTTATTTTTACATTTAGACAGCTTTAGCAACTGACAATAGTTTTTGCTGTTACCTGCACTCATGCAAAAGTAAAAAAGCATTACAAGAGCATCTGTTTGTAACTGTGGTGATATATTTGTAAATAATACAACATTAATGAGCTTTGTAAATCTTTTATGAAATAAAAAATCAATTGTTTCTTTCTTTAATGGACCTGTCTACATTGCTCAACTGCAGAAAATTTCATAGACTGAGAAAAGGTAAGCAGTGCTTTTGAAGCTTTAATGATTTTTTGTGTACAGGTAAATTCTGCTTAGCTCTTTATTAACACCTGGCTTAGCAAAGTCAAGCATGCTCCTTGCTACCTGCTCATGGAGTATGAGTTTCCTGCTGCAAATTCTTAAGTATTCATGGTAATATTGATATCACTAAAACCTTTTCTTCATAGTGTTGAGTAGATTAATCTGCCCTTCCTCTGGGAAATGAGGAGTGAAATGACTGAGGGAAAACCTAGAACCTCTCTTCATCTCCTCTTTTGATGATGAGAGAGGAGCAAGAGAGGATTTCTCCCCTGCCACTGTCCTGTCCCTGCCTCCCTCGAGCAGGATGAATTCCTCTTCCAGCCTGAATCTGTGTTTTCAACTTCTTACCTCAAGGTCCCACCTAACTTTTTAGGTGGCAACATACTTTTAGCTTCAGCTCTGCTTTGAAGGCTACGCTGAAGTTCTAAATAGCACACCATTAAAAACCTAAATACAGACTTGAGTTCTCTGAGCCCATTTGCACTTCCAGTGTCACCAAGGGCAAGGCAACATAAATGTATTCAAGCAGGTGACAGCTGTCTGTCACAAGTACCCTTATTCTTGGCTGTTTCAGACTTCAGAGGAAAATGTTTGTGATCTCCTGCTTTTGCTATGGAAGTTCCCGGCCTTACTAAGTCCTCAGCTCCTGTTTCGCAAGTTGTCAAGTGGTAAGAAAACACAGGTCCTCTGTAGTGCTTTAAATAATTTACTGTTATCGAGTAGCTGAAAATTAGCCTAGCCCATGGATGCAGTGTGAGTTAACACCTTAACTGATTGCTAAAAAAGCTGGCGATATTAAATAATAGAACAGCCAATAATTATTCAGAAAGCATATATTGTAGTAAAGTGACATGCAGCTGTACCCACAAAGCAAAATTACTAACCAGGTTCACACAACTGGAAAAAAACCCCATCAGCAGCAGCACCCTGAAACAAAATCAGCCTCCTGTCTTCACCGTCAGTTCAGATCAATGAGCTACAGGCGAGACAAAATCTCTTCTCCTGGTGCAGAGTATCCCGCTACACTCGCCTTGCTCTGGGCTCTCTTCTATTCATCCTCCCTGCATCGGGCAAGCCCCGGTGCTGGCAGAGCAGATGACGTTAGCGGCAGCTGGGCTCTATGTGGTGGCAGTGCTGGGGACTGCTGTCACCCTGGGGAGCTGGACCACCGGCCTGGAGGCTCCCTGTTGCCTTGCGGCTCGCAGTTTCCACCCCAGCGAGAGCCCGGCGGGGTTGGGTCCGTCCCCGTGTGCAGGCAGCCCCCGCCGGAGGAGCCTGGAGGAGCCTGGAGGTGCTCTCGGGTCGCCCGGCGGGGATGTCCCATGCTGAGCTAACGTGTGTGACCATGGAGACTGGCTGAGCCTTTCCTCACCTGACAGCGTGTCTTGCGGTGTGCCTCTTGCACCATGCCATTTGCAGTCGTGTGCTCTTGTGCGTGTTAATGCCAACTTTATTTAATTAATTGCATGGTGTTATATCATCTTCCCTTTTTGACTGCTGCCTTCTTGGCTGTAGCTTGTATGTGATAGTGTGGTCACTGTCCTGTTCCTAGAATAAGATGGGAAAGGCATCAAAGATGAAGGAGAGAGGGAGGGAAGAAGGGAGAGAGAGAGGATGACTCAGAACTTGAGGAAGTTCTTTAAATATTCTGCAAAATGGATTATGCGGTAAAACCTTTTATAAATATCTGATGTGATACTGAGCAACTCACGGTTCTCCCTTTGCTTTAATGTAGTAGAGGTGCATTTTTCAAGATGAAGTACATAAAATTTATTTTCAGAAATGTTTCATCTTCACAACTGTAATCTTAAATCAGTGTGTTGGTTTTGGCTGGGATACAGTTAATTTTCTTCATAGTATCTGGTATGGTGCTCTGTTTTGGATTTGTGCTGAAGACAGCATTGATAACACAGGGATGTTTTAGTTATTGCTGAGCAGGGCTTACACAGAGCCAAGGGCCTTTCTGCTTCTCACCCCACCAGCGAGCAGGCTGGGGGGGCACAAGGAGTTGGGAGGGGACACAGCTGGGACAGCTGACCCCAACTGACCCAAGGGATATCCCACACCATATGACAGTGTGCTCAGCATATAAAGCTGGGGGAAGAAGGAGGAAGGGGGGACGTTCGGAGTGATGGCATTTGTCTCCCCCAGTAACCATTACGTGTGATGGACCTTGCTTTCCTGGAGATGGCTGAACACCTGCCTGTCAATGCGAAGTGGTGAATGAATTCCTTGTTTTGCTTTGCTTCTGCACACAGCTTCTGCTTTACCTGTTAAACTGTCTTTATCTCAGCCCATGAGTTTTCTCACTTTTACTCTTCCAATTTTCTCCCTCATCCCACTGTGAGGGGAGTGAGTGAGTGGCTGCGCGGGGCTTAGTTGCTGGCTGGGGTTAAACCATGACAATCAGTGAGAGCCAGGATGGCTCTGAAAATGTGCATTCAAGTCCCCTTAAAGAGAAGCATTTTTAATGACAATGTTCCATTTCCCAGAAGAATTCCTAACTACTAATTTATTCAATAAAAGAAAATGTTATTGTTCTCCCAACTATGTTTTCTGTGAGGTTAAGCATCTCTGAGAAACCCTGTTTTTCACCCTAGGTGACATAATCAGTAAAATCCTTGATGTTAAATTTCAGCATTGGCTGAGAAGCGGGCAAGGTGTGTTCACTGTTGACAAAACACAGTAATTTGATGCAGATACTTAGACACCCCCAAAAAATGGTAGCAGTGAAGGTTAGGCACCTCTAGGGTTGAATGGCAGCTGAGCAAATGGTTTGGAAATCTCAATTTTGGAATTGGAGTATCTCCTTGTAGTGTACAAAAACCAGCAAGGGGCAGGAACACTTAGTACCTCCAAAAGAAATAGTTACTGAGATCACTTGTCCTTCTGAGAACCAGGAATTAGCAGCTCAGGTGAACTGCCATTTTCAGTGTTTTGTAGAGTGCAGCTACCATCTTTGCATGGCAGTCTGCTTCTGTTGTTTTTTAACCTCAGGCTGCAACTAAGGACCACACAGCCACTTGCTCTCTCCCCCCCACCCAGTGGGGTAATAATAATAATAATTAGAATATACAAGTGATGCACAATGCAATTGCTCACCACCTGCTGGCTGATGCCCAGTCAGTTCCCTAGCAGCAGTCCCTGGCTGGCTTTGCTCCCAGTTGATACACTGGGCATGACATCCCACGGTATGGAATACCCCTTTGGCCAGTTTGGGTCAGCTGTCCTGGCTGTGCCCCCTCCTGAACTGTTGTGCCCCTCCAGCCTTCTTGCTGGCTGGGCATGAGAAGCTGAAAAATCCTTGACTTAGTCTAAACACTGAGCAACAACTGAAACCATCAGTGTGTTATCAACATTCTTCTCATACTGAACCCAAAACGTAGCACTGTACCAGCTACTAGGAAGAAAATGAACTGTGTCCCAGCTGAAACCAGGACAGCTCCTTTATTTAGAAATATCAGCCTGGATTTGGGGCTTGAATAGGTGTCTTTGCACTGCCTCTGTGGTGCAGTACAGGCTGTGCTAGTGGACATTCACACTCTTGAACTCTAGGCCTCAAAGACACAGCAGTATTTCTGTGCAGTGTGTAGTTCCCACAACGTTAACTGGGACTTGGATATTAAATACCTTTGTCTATCCATCCCTTAAATCCTTTTAAGGATCTAGCCCTCAGATACAGAGGTGAGCACTATAAAAAAGCCCAAGAGGAAATGAATATTTCCTTATTCAGTGCAGGTTTGCATAGTACGTAGGAACATATTACGGGAGGAGGACAAGGGAATATTGAGCTGCTGTTGCTTCATTCTCTGAGCAGTGGCCATCATCCTGTGCACAGAATAAAGCAAACATCCTGTAAGGAAAACAACAGTATGTGATAATGTCACTGTTACACCTAATACTTTGTCACAATAAGTTAGAATTTAGCCTGAGACTAGAATTAACAAAATAATTTTGTGAATGGTGCACTTCTTGATGATTTGGTTTACTTTGGCATAGGATATATACACATATATAAATATTTGCACCAAATAATCACTTTCTACACTAACAGCAGCATGTACTGAGTAAGTAGCCTCATAGTTCACTACAGACATTTTAGGACCACATAAGCTACTAGGCGGTAGTTTATGTTACTGTATATATGTATCCTCAAGTTCTGCCCTTCTTCCTTCTACTTCTTTGTCTCAGAAATTTAAAAGAATTCTAATAGTCAGCTCTTCTTAGCTGCAGGAGAGTGTCTAGTGCATTCACTCATTTTCAGAGCCTTTGGGTATTATAGAACAAATGAGTAATTCTAAATACATAAAGAATGGAAAAATGAAAGTTAGTAAAAAACTGTTAATTTTTGTAGAGTTGGAGCCAGCAGGAGTCTCTCTTGTTCTGTTCTTCACAGAAGCACATACAATGCTCCAGAAAGAAGGGTTTCCCAGCTGATAAAGAAAAGTAGATTTTAATAAAGAACAGTAAATTTTAATACATTTCTTACTGCAGAACTAATTACAACCATTGTAATACTGCTTACATGTATATGTTTTCTTATTCAGCACAAAACCTCAGAGCTGCAACATAATTAATGTGGTTTTGTTTCTCCTTTTTAATCTCAGCATTTTAGGGAAGTCTTGATGCAGGCTACATTAGTCATAATCATACCTGCTGTTACAAGGAGAGTGTATAGAATAATTGAGGTACTGACAAATCTTCTTTAGGCTTTTTGTTTGATCGAAGGTGCATAATGTATGTACAAGAAGGTGTTAAGATAGTACTCTGTCAATAATAAACTGGTATTAGCAAACTTCCAAAATGTATCTGTGTAGGTAATGACTGGCTATTTACAGTTAAGCTGAAAAGGAGTAAAATAATGAAAGGCACATATTACAAAAGTGGCTTTTCTCCTTTTAGAAATAAAACCTAGGGGAAAAAAAGTTATGCTTAGTAATAAAAAAGTGCAGTATGTATAATTTTCTACAGAAATCATGCATAGGTTAAAAATAATATTGACAAATTGGGCTAAGTTTTTTTTAAAGATTTTTTATGCACTGATGAGTTTGGATGCTTTTTAAGAAAGGTTATTAACTTACATCAATTTTTCTGAACGTTTGCAGATGTGAAAGTGAATTCTTAGGCACTTATTTACAGGGACAAGTTAGTATGGAATTTTCTAAGATTTTGTTGTTGCTTGCTAACAAGTTCTGTAAGAAACCCAGGCCTTTGGGATGAAAAAGGGTATAAACAGGCAAAATACAAACTTACTCAGTATTCAGAGAGCACATCAAGCATGTTTAAGCCAGAACATGCAACATAACGTCAATGAGACTGGCCTTCCTGAATGTGTATACCCAGTAATGATTCTCCAAACAGAATATAATTGCCCAATTAGGTAATGACTGAAGAGAGAGAGCCCACACACTTTTTAAAGTAAGTTTTTGAAGGAGGCAAGCGACAGGAGATTCATGGGAATAGAGTTATGAATATGATGGTAGAAGATGGCATTACAGCTGCAGCCATGGTAGTGCTGCATAGTAAGAGATCATTGAGGGGCAGAAATGAGGCCATTGTTGAGTAGAGAAGTGGCATATGCTTGCCATGGTTTAAAGCCCAACTCTCCAGAAGCCTGCAGTGTATATGCATCATGCATCTGATACAGAGAAGCCTTTATTTAAAACATGCAATTAGGGTTTGAAACATGCAGGAGCCAGACTGCTGTATTTTCCTTCTGCAACAACTGAATACCTGAGGTGGCTCATCTGGGTGATCCAAATGCCATGGGCACCATTTCCCTGTTGTCCCTGCCCACCTCCACCACGTGTGAATCGGGGTCAGCACCCAGCCCCTCCCTCACAGGAGGCTTTCCCCCAACCTGACACCCCTGTTCTCCTGCCTCTTCAGAGCTGCACAAGAAGCCACAGCCACAAAAAATCCTCTAAACTGCGTCAGAGAAGCCAGGCAGGCAGAGAAGCCAGGCAAAAATTCAAAGCAGTGTCATGTGCACAGGCAGGAAGATTCAGAGTACGTGCACATAGCTGATTGACAAAGTTTATTGACATCCTTTTATGCCAGCTTGATTCCTTGAATAGTTAACACTGCAAAAGAGAAGAATCACAACACCCAGGAAATGTCACGTAGTTAGGGAAAGAGCCGGCGTTCATGTCAATGTTGGAATGAGGAGGAAAGTCAAGAGCAGCCAAGTTCACAAGTTCCCATTTTCTAAATGTTCACCTCTGCTTTGAATGTCACCCCAAAATTTTCAGACAAGTGTTTTCTTTGTTGTTGGGTTTGTTTTGGGGGGGGGAAGCATTGTACATGATCACATTACAAAATCCACTATTTTTCTAAATACCTAAATAAACCAGAGAACTACCCCATGGAAAATTTCTCTGCTTAATTTTATTCAACTATTCACATTTTGCATCAGCTGCGAGGACATCAGATAAGACCAGAAGTAACTTCCCAGATGCATTTCTTTGCAATGTTTGATATACCCTTCCAAAGGACAGCCTTTAGTTTTCATTAACCTTTCTGTCTATGAGCGTGTCTTATTCAGTAGAGACTAAAGCTACTTACATTTAAATTACTTCTTTTGTAAGAAAGAAGTGAAGAAAAGATACTGAAGACTTTCAGGGAGTGGTGGAAGGTATGTTATTAGATGTAAGGCACAGGAATTTTTTGTTTGTTTTGGTTTTGTTTTTAAAGAATGACAAAGAAGCTGTATTACAAAAGTACTAGACACTCATCCAAACATTTGGGGTTTATTCAAACTAGGAACAACCCCAAGCTTTTAAGTGTCCACCCAGTATTAACTTGAAGCATGAGCTTCCAGAACAACAGTACATCTTGTGTCTGATATGCATTACAGGCTGATTTAGAGTACATACTTATAATGTAGATTGTAGACTTGTTCTGAAGAGAGCTATCACCATCTCTGATGGACTGTCTTAATAAACTCACTAAGCATACACTTTAAAGTACTACATCAGTTTAAAAATGAATAAAAGGCAGTATAAACTCAACTTGATCCCAGTGGTAGTAAGCCTTGCCGATCTAGCATCAGGTACAATTTTGTCTGGCTTCATGTAGTTTGCAGGATGCAAAAGTACTGAACTGCCTGTCTTATTTGCCTTTGCCCTTTGGGTTACCACTATCATTTTAGTGAGCTTCTGACTGTACTCCAGGGTATGGGTAATGAAAACCAATATCAGATGCATACAGTATTAGACAACCTTATTGCAGTGCTGCCATCAAACATCATTACTATCAATTTGACCTTGTCAGCACACTGTGCAATGTGTTCTTTGCTTTAGGTTTTATTACTGCTGTTTTCACTGTCTGCAGGAGTTATGTGATCTAATTGATCTCAACAGCACACTCACCCATAACTAGAATAAGTGCTCTGTCTTCAGGCATATTATTGTAGTGATTTCTTGCATTTTTCCATAGCTCATATCTGAGCAGACCTGTTATGTGCATTATTACGCACTGTAATGTATTTTGCCCTTTAGATAAGATCTTGCACTCCCTGTCATTCACTCTCCTTTAACATGAGTAAAGAGCTTATTAGGGATGCATACTTCATCCTCTGAGATTAGCTGCTCTCAATGCATTTATGCCACCATTTATTCTAAATATGTTGTAGGGAAAATGCTATTCAATAAACACATAGTTTTTGCACGCTTATCTACAATACATTAAAATGGTATTCAGGTCACTGAGTCAAATTGAAGAGCTCCTGAAACCAGAAAGACACAATGTTTTCCAGTTCCAATAGCAGTTTAATGAAGAATTAAATGAATTACAGAAGGAAGAGTTATGGAATTGCAATAAATAGATTGTAAAAGTTATTTCGGATCGTGAAATTGCAAGGAAGAACTACACTAGCTGTTACAGCATTTGGAAAACTTTTCCAGGGACAGAGGAGGAAGACATTTTGTTAGAAACAAAAATCAGCATTTGTTAATCACCTGTTTGAATGGTGAGAGGGGACAATGGAGAAAGTTGATGAAGGAGAGAGACTGAGATATCTTAACAGGCAGACAGAGTTTTAAGAATGAAACCAATAAATAATGAAGAGGCATGGAAGGATTTAGAATAAAGAATAGAGAAAGTTATGATAGCTTTGGTATAAAGAGTGAGTTCCAACTCATTTATTTTAACCTTGTAAAAGCTAGGAATTTAATCTAATGAAATCATCTAGGTTTCCTTAATAAGTCTATGGAGTGGGCTCTTCCAAAGGCTGATTCATGTCTTCTCTCAGAGACACTTACTGTTAAACAGGATGAATTAGAATTGCTTTGTTCTCTCTCTCTCTCTCTTTCTGAAATGACTATGATGACAGTTTAAACTGACTGTCAGACTTCTACATGGCTTCAGTTAGGAGGGATGCACTTCCCTAACAGCATCAAGGCTTTACACCTACAGCAGTAGAGCCTGGCAGGCAGGAGCACCTGGGATGATGCAACAAAATATGACACAGAACTAAGGCTAAACAAGGTTAAACCTAGCATGAAGCTGGCAAAAACAATGGAAGAATGATTCCTCCACATCACTTGCAGGAGAGCTGATAAAAATAAAATATATATATATATATATATAAAAAAAGTCTTTGGTGGATTTATTACAGAATTATGGCTATATGTTAATTTTGGTAATCTGTAAACAGCCCTGCACTGCACAGAGGAAGATGTAAGAGTGCATTTATTTAATCTCATTTTGTTCCAGAGGAAATACCATGCTTTCCCATGAAACAGCTTCTTCCCTTTGAGGTCATGTATTTTACACCCAAATCCTGAGTGAAACAATTTGGTAGATACACGTTAACAACACTTTCCCCCTTGCTTCTAGAGGCAGCAAGTTAGTGGTGGCAGCACTTGGAAAGGACAGTGGGAAGGTTTGAGCCATAACACAGTTCAGCATAGGAGGAAGCCTAGGTATAAGTATTTCTAAAGTCCAAGGTATTTCTTGCTTCTAAATATACATGTTTTTAAATTAAATCAACATTATTTTCACAGCCATTAAAATCACTAACAACTCAATTGTTTCTCACCTTAAGCTGAAACATCTCATAAATGTAACATTATTTATCAGAAGATCATTCCATTAATACAAAACTTCTGGCTAGAAAATGAAAAACAATCATAAAAGGGTCAAGCCCATAAACACAAGTGAAAAAAAGAAAAGAATGTAACTTCATACAGTAAAGCATTTTACACACACTTTCAGGAAGCTTCCCTATTGACTAGTTTTTCAAGTGCATCTATATCTTTAATAGTTACATTATCCCTGTCACAATAAAACACATTATATTTTATATTGTTTTTTAGAAAGTCATGCAAACAATCTTTTATCCTACTTTTATTGATGAAAATTTTGCATTTATGGACTTCTTCAGTGCTGCAGCGTGATACATTAATTTATAGATTATCACTGGAACAATGGTACTAGAGTGCTACTTATAGAAGAAGCTAATTTAGATATAAAAAGCAATTTAGGAGGTACAAAATTAATGTACTCTGTATGTTCTGTGCTATATTAAGTAATTGATGCTTTCCTAATGTCATTTCATTAGTAGTGTTGAGAAGCTCATAAAGAAGCATGCATCTGTGTCTCTAGCTCAATAAATCATGGCTCTAGTTGAAAAGAAATGTATTCTATGATGGTAATTCATTTAATCTTTCAGGGCATAGTTACAATTTTTGACTAGATGACTGCTAGGTGTAGTAATCATAATAGGTTAAGGTATTATTTAGACAAAGTTAAGCAACACTCTTAAGACAGCCCCAATTATTTCCAGGTTAAAAGAAACCAAGTGGAATTATGAATTTTAAAATATAAGAAGTCTGTCAAGATGTGAAGTTGCATTAAATTAGCAGAAGTTACATTAGGTATTAGTATGCCTTACCTTTACATTTATATAAACATTACATTTATATATAAAAAACCAGAAACCAAACCAAAAAATAACAACAAACTGATGGAAACTTGCAAAAATAGATTATTTGTGAATATTTGTTTGAATTGCACATGGTTTTTCTCTTCAACCTGGACCACACCCCTTTCGGTCCCTAAGAATAAGATTCCTATAAATAAAGTGCGTTCCAAGGAACGGTTATGTTTTGTTAACATTTGTTAATATGGTTTGTTATTACATTTCTAAATGTAACAGCTTACGTTTATAGGCAAAAGTTGTTAACATAAAAGGAAGAGCATCTGTTATTTGTCTGTGTCCACATTAGCATGCTTGGTAAGAGCAGTAGTGAGGTTTCAAAGTGAATCCTCTGGCCGTCCCCGAACATTGATTCAGTTTGAAAGTGATATTCATTCACAAGAACTTGATCATTTTCGGAGGTAACCACAACAGCAGCTGTGCTCTCAGATATGCATCAGGTGCACTCAGACTGCTGGGGCAGATCTAAATGTTTGAACCAATGATTTGTCCTTTTGGACATCTTCAAATCATAAAGATGGTGGGGACATTTATCCAGGGGAACAGACTAAATCTAATCTGGAGGAAGAAAAAGCCATATTGCATATAAAACATTGCATATATTGTCAATGTTGTTGCTTTACCTTTGGTATTTTGATCTAGAGAGCTTCTCCTATGGCACAAAATTGTTTTCTAATGTGGACATACCATTTTTCATGCAGTTTAGTATTTACTTTTCACCTAAATAAGACAAAGTGCCAGAAGCAGAAACAATTAAATGTAATTGGTCATCAGATACCAAGAACATGTACCACTGACTGCAAATACTTAACGTGCATAATTTGTGAAGAATTCCAGAGATTAATTTGCTTTACCCATACTATTTAGCAAATAATTTTGAAAAATAATTCTCCAACACATGGAGAAATGAGAATAATTTTGCAGCTCTTTATTAAATGAGAAAAAAAGATGAATACTTGAGTTAGTATTGAGCAAGTCTCAGTTGTTTATATAAAGAGCTCTACTGATGACCTATGGGATGGAATTTCATAGGTTTTTTCCCCTTAAATTACAAGAGAAGGAGTGTAGCTGATGTCACCACTTTGCACCTAATTACTGTGGACTGACAACCCACAGAATGTGGCTTCCTTACAGGTACTGAATTGGATTTATGGATTTTTTGTGCTGGTTCAGTGTCAATAACCGAAAGGAAAATTAGTGTCAATAGAATTCCAAATACCATGTTTAATTTGTACTTCCACTTCTGCTTCCACATTCCATTTCAGTCTCCTTCCATTTGCAAACAGCCACATACATCCCCTTTTTTCAGCACTCACCTTTGCTTAGCCAAGACTCTTCAGTGCAGACATTAATCTCCCTGGCTTTTGAAGCTGAAGTGTCCCTGATGTTATAATCTGCTTTTTATTTAGGAGGAATGGGAGGCAAGTCACAATAGCACAGACGGAGATGATTTATTTTAGCAAGCTGGGAAGACTCAAGGTTTTCTGGCAAGAAAAAAACTCAAGGCACAAAGAACTCGGCATATCTGAACTGTACACCGCTGATCCATATGTTGTTTGTTCCTCACAATTTACACTATGGTCTAGGCAAAATTCTAGAAATAATCTCTGCAAAGAGGAAACAGATGTAAACAGCGCTTGCTAAACCATAGGAATTATGGCAAGAGAGAAGGCCAGAAGTTGGAGGTTTCCACCGACCCTGTTTAGAGAGATACTGGCTGAAACTCCTTTGTCAGAAAAGCTCTATGCAGTTTGGGTAGCTAAAATGGAAAGGTTTTGTTTTGTTTTCACAAGTCTGCATGTTCCACAGCAGGCACAGGGAAAGTGTATTACAACTAACTGTAGCCAAAACAGAGGCCTGTGACATCTAGAAATTATAAATGTATTGACTAGGGTATAATTAATACTAATCCAAATACAAGCTTACTGAAATAATGTAACCAGCGACAGTATGTAAGCATTTTGTAACACTGTGAGGGCACAGCCAGATACAATCCTTATGCATTTTACATAATTATGTGAATAACGTGACCACCAAAGGGGAAAAGACAAGTTGCCTGTAGAATTGTCATGGTTTAACCCTAGCCAGCAGCTCAGCCCCACACAGCTGCTCGCTCTCTCCCCTCACAGTGGGATGGGGGCAAGAATCAGCAGAGTGAAAGTGAGAAAACTCATGAGTTGAGATAAAGACAGTTTAACAGGGAAAGCAAAAGCTGTGCACACAAGCAAAGCAAACCAACAAATTCATTCACCGCTTCCCATGGGCAGCCAGGTGTTCAGCCATCTCCAGGAAAGCAGGGCTCCATCATGTAACAGTAACTTGGGAAGACAAACACCATCACTCCAAACATCCTCCCTTTCCTTCTTCTTCCCCCAGCTTTATATGCTGAGCATGACGTCCTATGGTGTGGGATATCCCTTGGGTCAGTTGGGATCAGCTGTCCCAGCTGTGTCCCCTCCCAACTCCTTGTGCCCCCCCAGCCTGCTCGCTGGTGGGGTGGGGGGAGAAGCAGAAAAGGCCATTGTGACTGGGACTAGCTTTCTGCTTAAGACATTTCAGGAAAAAGGGAAAAGGCAGCAAATAAGCAGTTTACAGAATTGTACCATGCTCCCCTGTTGCAAACAGATAGTGGAGAGGTGATGAGGTCTCAGAGCAGATACAAGAGTAAACAATATAAAGTTAGCTAGGATAAATTAATGAAGATCTTCAGTTCAGCTGGTATCAATTCCACCTCAATTCTTGTGATTAACATCCTTATTGCTTGGCACTAGGATTTCAAGGGTACCAGATTCATGGGCATACAAAAAGTTCTTTTCAGACATGTATCAGATTAACAACTAGAACTTCACTAATCATCTTTCACTCAGATTATGCTGTTATCAAATTACAAATGTTATTATTTTATATATTATATGTATCTAATAAAACACATTAAATAAAATCTATTAAATAAATAAAAATTAGAACCAAAGAAAACTAGATATTAATTAAGAAATGCCTTTGCTAATGACAGATTAAATTCACTGAAGAAAAAACAGAAATATAGCTATCATTCTAAATTTTTTCCTTCTGAACAGGCTTTTTAAAATCAAACTGGCAATGAAGGTGTTCTCACATTTTTAACCAGTTTTAAAAGTTACATATGGAAACCTCAGCTGGACATAATATGTATCAGATGCAGCTACAAATAGCTTATCAGAAATTTAAATAAAACTTAAAAAAATGAAACCAAAGAATTGAAAAGCACAAGCATAAAGCTAAACTACTTGAGAAAGAATTCAGCTGATTTAGGTATCTTAAGTCAGACATTTGCTTTTGAGCTAAAAATACCGGATTCCCTTCTTAGCAAGTGGAGAAAAGGCATACCTCTAGAAAGGGTTTATTTTTTTTTTTTCATCCCAAAATAAGTGTCCAGGATGGCACCTCTGCACAGAAGCCTTTTTCTTCTCAGTAGATTAAATAGAGATCGGAGAGTGACTTGCACAGTTCAACATATTTCTCGAGGCCATCTAAGTTTTAGGTGCCTAAAGTCAGGTGAGAAGAATCATCTTGTCAGTGTCTATGATTTTCAAAGTGCTTGAGTTGCAGTAGAAAACCTGGTGGAGTTTGATCAACCGATTACTACATAAATATGAAGATGGTGAAAGACTGGATAGAAAAAAGTTAAAATGAACATGACTTTGAAATTCAATACTTTGTTTCGCTGCCTTGCTCTCTACCAAATCAAAGGGTTCATACCATATTGCCCCTTATTCCATAAACTGATGATTTTCACGTGAGAAAATAGCTTATAGAAGCTTGAAACAAGGTAGTTAAAGAACAAAAGCAATACTGTCATCCCTGTAGAAGACTAAAAGAAGTGAAAACAATTTTCTAGAAACTAAACAAATGCATCAGTAACAAGAAGTTAATAAATGTCAGGGACTAGTGGTAAATCACTGCAGGAACTGAGGATAACATCAGACAATCTGGGCAGAAAATCCGTATCACAGATTCTTCTTTTTAAAGAATTGAGAAGTTGGTAGCAGTGGGGTAAAAAAATGAAAGCCTAGTGAAGTGATACTGTGGAAAAAAACAGATGTTATCAAGGCATTGGAAATGTCAGCTGCCTGCTCTCTCATCTTCTCAGGTGCAATAAAGAATTCTCTAAACAGCTTCGCACCCTATATCTTTGATATTATTCCAGCCATCTGGAAAATAATGAAATTTTAGAATGCACTATCAAACTTAACCCTGAAAGAAAGGTCACATCAAATTTTTTATGTGAAGTGAGAGTGGGGGTTATTTTAGTTTTCTTTTAAAATATAGATGCCAATTAAAAGTTTGCTAACAACCTATTTTTTATAGATAATACATTTTAATGGCACCTGATGTCTAGCCAGCTGACTAGGATATATTGCAGATTCAAAACTCTAAACATACACTCATTGTACATTCTGTATTTTTTTTAAGGTCTTCAAATGTATAGTGATATGAGAACATTATGCATGAAATTTAAATCTGCTTAAATGATATTTTTGACCAAACATACATTTTATATCCTGTGTTTTGATAGAGAGCTAGAACTTATATTGGCATATGAATTTGGATTATTTATGTTATGGAGTCTCAGTCACCCTTGAAGCGTATGTGATTTCTTCCTTATTTCAAGCAGGAGACTCCACTTTCAGATGCATCCTGGAGGGAAAAATAATGACAGGTCCTGCTAATATGAATCCCAGGTCAATTTTTCTACTCAGCACCAATAGTTAGTTGAAGCAAAGTGTTATACCACTGCTTGATCTAGAATATGGATTTAGGTGATTGATTCTGACTCAGAAATTGCTCAGGAACTGTTCTTTGGATGCTCTTATTTTACTTTTTTTTTTCCTAGTATTAATAAACACATTTTTTCCCTCGCACCTTCTGGGAGAATTTTAAAGTATTTAGATTTTGACTATGATGAAATTATTGGAAGTTGAATCAATTAAAAGAATGAGTTCAACATAATGCAGATACTAAATCTTTTTCTCTTTCATACTGCTAATAAAATGCTTAATATCTCTATTGTTAGGTGAAAAATCCTGTAGTCTAATGAAATGGAAGAAGCAGCCGGGGCAATGAATGATATGTAGTAGTGATATCAAGCATGCAACTGACTTCATAGATGCTTACTCCCCTGACTCCAAACCCCTAAAAAGCAAATGCTTATAACATATGTGTTTTCTGCATGTCATCAACAATCAACCCCAAATGCTTCATATTTCTTACAAGAAAAATTCTATTCAAATAGTATATGGAGAGGCTTTACCCAGTATGGAAGCGTATTATTCCCTCAAGCTTAGCATGGTAAGAACAATTCTACTAAGCAGTTTAAAACAGGAGATGGTGAATAATAAAGTTGAAATCTGTGGGAATCTGAATCTGAAGTGGTCTATAAAGAGATATTTGGATATTCTGTTCTGGCTTGGAGAAAAAAATACGGTGTGTGGATTGTTAACTGGCATTTTAAAAGATATTGATTTGGCATAATTGACCGCAGAATATTTCTTGAGTAATTTTAAGGCAGAGCAGGAACAGTGAAGTCGCAGCAATAGCTTGAAAAATGGATCTTAAGTTTGTCTAAATAAATCAGAATCTGCACTGCACTTTAACACGTTGTTAAGCAGAGATCACAAAATGTCATTAGACTGTGGAAAGAGAAAATTCTGTACCTAAAAAAAGACTCACAGATAAGGAATGAAAAGGCTGAGACTGAATACAGCAGAGACTGTGTTTTCCTCTGAGTCAACATAAGATTTTTTCTTACTGCAGTCACCTTATGGACCAAAGATATTTAGTGCTCCTTATACTATGGTTGGGAAAGCAACATTAGCAATCAGTGCCTCTTAGAGAAGAAATATATCCATATATAAACACAGGTAATCTATTCACAGTATGTGAATTGATTGTGAAATTAAAAAGAATTTCTATACATGTTAATGGATAAGTACAAGGAGCAAGATCTCCAAAAGGAGATAATGCAACTAGTCGTCTTTGTAGGTGAAAAACCCAAAATGTTGATTTTCAAAATCTCACTCAACTGTTGTTTGATATTCAAGGTGACGGTGGGTTTCTTGTCTCTGTCTAGTGAACAGCCTAAATCTTGTCTATGGGAGCTGGTATAGTAGTTGATTTTAGATCAAACATGATTTTAACATATAACATAATATACAAAACTGAAGGAGGTGCTGATTTTATACCTTGTAGGCTGGGTATAAGCATTCACCTGGGATATGGATAATGTAGACTGTTTCACCTATTAAGTAAGTAAAAATTAAGTCTTAATTTTTAATTATGGAGATTTTATCCTAAATGGAGAGTCTTTCCTGGCACTTTTAAGAATATCCCTTTCTTGAAGTTTATCTTCTTTAAATGTCTGATTTTTCTAATTGGCAAAGTACCAATGTCCTTTTGTGTGTTTTGCTTTCTATCATTATGTAGAAGCAACCTCAGTATTTATTTTTCTTATCAACTGTTGCTGGGAATCCTACTCCACACACACATTAAAAAAAACCAAATGGCACAAATACTGTCCACATTTCCAATCAAAAATTGTATATATTTGCTTTAATGAAAGATTCAGAGCTCTGACATATCTTGCACTCAAAATCTCATCTTCCGGTCTCGACCTGCTTGAAGAGACTTTGTATTTTGGTTGACTGTCAGATCTTAAACTAATGTATTTTAGCAGCAAGTATTTTTATGTCATTGGAGCACGCTGCCGTTGCCACCCGAGGATCTAATTACACAGCCTTGGGGACTGCATTATGAAATGAGTCATAGAGTCATGTCAGAGATACCTGTCTGATAACTGATGTTTAAACTGTGTTTGAAGTTCTCAGTGTGGCTGTTGAGAATAATCTCCATGTCATTGTTCTCATTAGATGCAAGTACAATTGGGACACGCATCTCTTTCAAGGTGTTTGGTGGGGTTTTTGGCTCTTTTAAACTCTTAAATTGTTCAAGCCTTCAAATATACTAAAAAAGGGGTAAGCAAATTTGAAGTTCTGCCCTATTGTCTATTTAGAAATCTATACCCTTTTCATAATAGTGGGAATTTTATTTGGGAAAAGATCTTCTCAAACACTTGAAACACCTCACCTAAAAGCGAAGCTAATATATTTTAACCTTAAAGATGGAATAACTTTGCAGAGAAAACAATAAGCTTCTCTTTAACAGAGAAATAATCATCCATCTTGCCAATGACACATATAGAGGTACAAAAATATCTGTTAGTGAATTTTTTACTTCTATGTCTCAATCATAGAACTCATGATAGCTTGTCATGTGGCAACACATCCTACATTAAGTTACAGTGACATTGCTGTTTTATGATATTTTTTTTTCTTTTAAACAGCCTCAACCTTGTTACAAATGCTTCCCAAGCCAATAAACACAAAGTTTCTAGATCAAGTAAGAGTGTACGTGCTTGAACTGTCATCAGACTCAGTCAAGTGTATTGCTTTTTTCAATAGAAGTTTAAGATATTCTGAAACATCATCATCTGAAGAAGGGAACAAAAAAATACACTTGGCAAAACTGTGAAATTTGCTTCTAGTCTTACTATCTTTAGTTGTAATTTGTGTAAATCCATTGATTTCAGCTAAATTACTATATCTTTACACATTGGTGGGAAACGGCAGGCTTTTCCTCACTTTTATGTATTTCAGTATTTCTTTCAGTATCTGTCCAATGACATTTCAGGGAAGCAAAAACTGGAATACAGGTCTTCCTAGCTAGTGGTCCTATGCATTACACCGCAGAGTCAGTCTCCTTTTTCATTATTTCCCCTGTAGGGCTACATCCCTCATTTTAAAACCTGCAGTGTTTCTGTGATTCTTTCTGCTGTTATTACAGAACACAATGATCCTTCTCTGAAGGTTCTGGTCACTGTATTGGGAAAATATAGTACTCTTTTCTTAACCACGGATAATGGCAGTATTGAGGCCCTACATATTCCTTTAAGAGATGCCGTATTTCTTAACAATATTTTTGATTTTTGGGCAGCAGCTGCCATGCACTGCCATATTCCCAGATACCAAAGAAAATCACAGTGTTAAGGACTATTTTTACATGTTTTTCTAACACACTACATTCTACTAAGCAGACAAAGTTTCCAAATGGACTTCAGTAAAAGCAGTGTCCTAATCCCCTGTGCTGTACTACCATGCTTCCCTAAAGGACAAGAGAAGCCTTCCCATTGCAGAGGGAACGACAGCAACATTACTTAACGCTTCCTCCTTGCTGGCGTAAATCTTGCAGCTTAATATTTTTTCCCCTGACATTGAAAAGAATTTAACGTGAGACAGTGTTCCAGTACTGGCTGCTGTACCTTTGTTTAAAGGGTGGGGTCCATTTACAGTCTGATGAATGATACCCATGCTGGAAAACTTGAAAAGTCAGAGCATTTGGTTCAAGCATGGGCCTGTGGCTGTGTGTACTCTTTAACTGCCAGGAAGCACAGTTTAGGTTTGTGCCAGCTAGCAGTCTGCCAGCACACAGGTAAGTTTCACGATTCAGAAGAGTCTAGAGATTGTCTCCCATATGCAGTTTGGGTGAGGTTACCTTGGGTTGGGAGAAAGAGCCTTAGACACAAAATCTGAACCCCGACACTTCTCACAGAATAAAACTTGTTTTGTTTTATTTACATGGATTCTATTCACTACAGCTTAGAGGGAAGAAATATTCCCTTCCCAGACTCAACCAAAACCCCCCCACATTTTGCTTAGTGAACAGATTATACAACCAATAGAGGGATGTTTAAAACACATTATTATAGTAGTAGGCGTATAAAAATTTGTCTGATTGCATGTAGCTTCCACGTTTTTGGATCATGCATGCCCAGTAAGAAAAAACCTTACAATTCTTTCTTAAATAGAACCATCCTTTGTTTACATTCCAGATACAACTTCTTCTTTTTTTTTAAATTTTATTCCCCAAGTGGTCTATTTGTATGTGGTGCACAAACGTTAAGACTTGCAATCTCCCCACTGGTATTAAATCCCACTGAGATAAACACAGAAGCCTGCTTTAGTCAAGAAAAAATATAGACTGAAGTTTTTTTTTTTTTTCAACATAACTTGTAACTCTGTACCTGACTGACTATCCCTGTCAGAAGAAAGAGTTCTTATAAGAAATTCATCCCGTGTGTGAAAGGTCAGATTCAGAGGTTAAGCGTTCTACAGCAAGCCTCTAGGCTTGTTGTTACAGAAGCCCAGAGGAGCAAAAACATGTTCAAGTCAGGCAATAATGTGAAAAGAGAAACAAAAAAAAAAGCTCTGGAGGAAAAAATAATACCCACCTCTGTGTTCTCAGAGGAAGAGCAGACAGGAAGAAGAAAATCCAGAGAAAAAAATCTCTATTGTAGAAGACTTACGTGTAAGAGCCTGTATCAAACAATGTAAATAATTTATACAAAAAACCAACAAAACAACTAACTCTATCCCCCCAAATGGTTAGTGGAATATATTATAATTATCCACAAATTAAACTATAAAAAAGAGTACTTAGAGATTGAAAAAATATTCAGGTATAGAAAAGCACAGTAAAATTATCTATACAACTTAACCTTGCCCCAAGATGATGTTATGCAATAATCTTATGATTATTTTTTATTTGTGGTCTTGAATGAACCTGAGGACTCACCTTACTTGTGAACATCCCCCCTAGCATGGGCGACGGAGACTAAAATACAGCCTAAAATGATAAAATTTGGACTGCTATGTAGAGCAGAGAAATTACTATCAGCTAATATTTGTCATATATATTTCACTGCAGATGCAAAAATACAAAAATGAATTTTCTCTCACATGAACACACTCTCTGGGTTGTTTTTTTAAAATCAGTTCCCAGACTTGTTGCTTCACACTCCCTCTTTTCTCTCATTCTCTCACCCCCAGCACATATCATGGCCATTACTTTATGGATCAGAAAACTGGTAATCAAGGATGGTTCTCACTGCTACAGTCAATTATCCAAAGTGAGAAGGCTAGTTTATATTACTTGCTCCTATGGGAACTTGAGGTGGTTTTGGGATGTGACAGGACATGTCCAAGGATACCTGTGCATGACAGCTGGGAACTTGCATACTTTAAAAATAACATCCTGATTCATAATGAAACAGAGAAAAGCCAAAGGAATAACAAGGAAGTTTGTTACATATAAGTAAGTTTGCTTACTACTGCCATTAGTCTATCTGCCATCCTAAGGATGACAGTAGCACTTGTCAGAATTAAATTACTGAGAGTATAAACAGTATACAAGCAGCTGCCAGTCAAACTAGCAAGAGCCTGTCCACTGCCTATTACAGGGCTTACATGCCTTGAGCCAAGGTCACTTTATCTTGCCTTATGACATTATAAGATATGTATTTTCTTACCCTTATAAATGCAAAAGACATTATAATGGCTGCTCTGAGTGCCATGACTATGTAGGTATGTAAAAGCAGTCTATCAACAATGTGGTTTATTTATTTCCTAAATATAAGACTAATTTCTATTCACTTATACTGAATGTAGGACATATTGACAGCTATTAAGCTGTACAGTAATTAGCATTGGTCTTGCAAACTGAAGATAATGTAAAAGCTTTTGCTGAAATATAAAAAGTTCCAATGGTTCATAATTAACAAACAATTTCAGTTTCTGATAAATCATTCTCCTTATTATTACAGGTTGTGCCTAATTACTGTGAATGAATAAAAATTGATTATCCTGTCCGGATCATATAGCAATATTTTTGACACAAACATTTCTCCTGTGTGTTCATTTTTTTTTTTTCCCCCTTTTGTCAATAAATTTCTAAAATAACCTTCTTTCAACACTGGTGAGAAATTTGAATTTAGTCTAGGTTATGAGCACCTGCATGAAAGACCGGAAGAGTAATGATATTGCTACTGTTAAAGGAATAAATTAGAGTCTTGTAAATAAGTTCATACTCTCCAATATGATTTCATATGCCAGAATTTATGAAATGTCCTGATACTGAAAACAATCTTAATTATTACATAATTTTCTAAACAAATAGCATGACTGTCATTCTGCTCCTATTAAAAGCAAAAAGTGGGTGCAAATCACTATGGCTGTTGGAAAACATATTTAAAAGACAATTAGAATATTTTTATTATTATTTTGAAGGTGTTCTGTGATGGAAACAAAATTCTCCAGTAATTTATATCTAATTCAGTTTCAAGCCACTATCTTAATTAAGAATTGCAGTCTCTGCTCTATATACTGTGCTTATATAAACCATATAGGTTTTTATACATACAAACTACATATATACCTATACACATGATGCTATTTCCTTTAGTAGCAGGTTAGCACTCAAGGGCTATTGCTTTATATCACTGATCAAGACTAAACGAAGAAAAAAATATGTAACATCGAGAAATAATCTGTACATATGTGAAATCAAGCATTGTATACATGATATATATTGACACCTAATGTTGAACTATTGCGTTTCATACCAGTTAAAGTTAACGCTTTCACTATACAAAGAAAATGCATTGCAACAAGTGTTCCTCCTTATAGGTTGTTTTGATCAGACCATTTGTATGTGGTTACGGGCATGACAACTGAACACCATGAATTATTTAGGGCTCTGCATGTGGAGGTAGAAGTCAAAATAATAAAAGTGTAGCCCAGAATAAAGACCTAACTAGCCTGCAACATTTTAGGAGGCAGTAAAACTAGTAAAGGTAGATGACTAAGGTGGACTGCATGCAGTGGTCTCCTTATGTACTCTGCCTTCTCAAAATTTCGATTTATCCCATGTTGTTTTCCTTAGGAATAAGGCTCAAACCAAAGTGAAGGTATTTATAGAATCATAGAATCATCGAATCATTTCGGTTGGAAAAGACCTTCAAGATCATCAAGTCCAACCATTAACCACGCCCCCTAAACCATGCCCTGGAGTACCCTGTCCACTCGCTTTTTGAATACCTCCAGGCATGGTGACTCAACCACTTCCCTGGGCAGCCTGTTCCAATGCCTGACAACCCTCTCAGTAAAAAAATTTTTCCTAATATCTAACCTAAATCTCCCTTGCCTCAACTTGAGGCCATTTCCTCTTGTCCTATCTCCAGCCACCTGACAGAAGAGACCAACACCCACCTCACTACAACCCCCTTTCAGGTAGTTGTAGAGAGCGATAAGGTCTCCCCTCAGCCTCCTATCTTTCCTTATGAACAAGCAAATCTACTTAAAATTCCTTTTCTCCATCATGACCTTTATCTTCAAACAACAAGAAATTCCAAGAATCTACCACAACTCTTCCAAATAAATAATTTTCCTTTTGAAAAGTCAGTTCATCTCTAAAGGTGAAAACCCCCAAAACATAGGCTTTAACACCCATGGAAACATTACAGGTTGCCATTAAAATAAAAACTAGAACATGATTCAGCCTGTAATTTTCTCACTAGGTCATAGTGCCTTTTTTCCCCTTGGAACACATCATGTAGTCATGTAAGTGATAACTTCTTTTCTTATTTTGATTCTGAAACAAGTAATTAAAACAAATGCTTAAACTTCTCCTAAATCTCTCATTTCCTATACAGTGAATGGCTTATGCATGGAACTAATTAAAATTGTACCTTTCTTCTTTATTCTTCCAAATCTTGATATGATTTAGGTGAGTCGAACTAGCTTTATTTCAAGAAATCTTCCCACCACTTCTGAAGCCTCTTTGATAAAGTTGGATGTGGCAGTGTAATGTCTGTTGACAAGAACTTGTCCTATTTCTAGAATAATGTGTCATATATCAACCTGCAGGTGTCTATGCTCTTTTTACTGTTTAAGCCCCCTCTATGGTGGGTGTGATGCTGTTATTTGCCATCATATGAGCATATTCCTGATGTCTTGGCAGCTAATGAAAGGGCATCTATTCCAACCATCCAGCAGCGGCAGTGTTGAGACCTCAGAAAATACAGAAAAATGTAAAAAACTAGCTGGCACCTTAAAGCAAGCAGCAGATGACACTGAAATAAAAGTATGGCTGGGCTCTGTTTCTTTAATGGAAAATACTGGAAAAGCTTTGTTTTCCCAGTTTGTCACTGTCAAGTCTCTTCCCTGCCTTCCCAGATAACCTCAGAACTTACAAGGTCTCCAAAAAGAATATCCTCTTCAAAATTCAAAAAGCAAACCCCTAACCTCATAGATGATTTAATGTGTCCTTTCCTTACTTATGTCAGTCTTCTATGCCCCAGCCTGAAGTTTGAAGAACTGGTCTTTAGAGGAAGTTTAAAATTTAGTTTTCTTCTATTTTGGTTACCTATTCATACCAGCCTACACTGCCATCCCCATGAACCTCTCTTCCTAACCATGGGATGCCACAATGCAGCTACCATGCAGAGCAAGATAACTAACACCCTGTCTATGGCTACAGAGAGAAGTCTTCCCAGTTTACCACGCACTTGTTTTTAAGTGACATTTGGACTTTCTTCTACATAAAAAGATGTCAGTGCTGCTGGCATTCTGCAACATGAACCTTAAGACATGATATCTACTGTCTTGAACAAGAACTGAAAGGCTAAAATAAAAAAATACACTATAGATTACAACATTATAGAGACATTATAGAAGACAGAGGAATGTTCTGCTGTAAAATAAGTGGCTTCATTTCACACATCAGAGTAATAAGGAGTGCCTCTGTTTGGTTTGGATGTAGTATCAGAAATCCTGTACTCATCTCTGGAACCATTTCAGATAAATAAAATACAAGTCATTTCAGGAGAAAGAGAGAAGAAAAAGGGAATATACATCTTTGAGAGTGTTCATATTTTGCACACAGAGATGTATTTTTGCCTGTAATCATATATCAAATCAGCTACAGATACAGAAAATGTGTGAAAGCATTTTAATTTTCTTTGTAAGTTGGTCCTTTAAGATAATGAGTAGTCTCCATGTTTTTGAAATACTTTCAGAACAGATCACAAAATATAAATGTACATAGACAAAGACAGGCTGTCAAGCTGTTTATTTCAGAAGGAAGTTCTTAGAAAGAGGCCCTAATGACAAAGAAATGCTTTCAGAGGGAAATGTTAATCTTTTATTTAAAACATGGCAAATTGTTCTTCTTCTTATGAGGGAATATTAACCAGCCCTACTTTAGTAAATGGAGTGAGAAAGACATTCATGAGAAAAGTAATCTCTTTTATTCTGTAAATGGAGGTACCTTGCTCCCTCCACTGAATATACACGGAGCTTGATAATCAGTAAACTTAGTGTCCTGAATTTATATGCCAAAACTTAGGAAATCACTTACAAGGAGGTTTTGGGGTTTTTTTTAGTTAGTTACTTATACCTAAAACTTAAAGGTATGCAAAAGGTAACAACTGTAAACTACTTTGAAACATTTTGGAACTAGAAAAATGGGCAATGAATGTTATATTCTGACCTTTTGCAATGATTGGTGTTATAAGAAACAGATCTTAAATGTAGTTATACCTCGATGAATATGAAATGCTTTCTAAGATCTCTGAACCAATGTGAATTTTAATAATTAATTACATAGAATTAACTCTATGAACTCTCACATTGAAAAGATTGTGGTTGAGACTCTTTTTATATGTAAATTAAACATGGTTTTCAGTTGAGAATTTAATGTTTTAGGGTGAATCCACTGTAATTTGTAAGTCATGCTGTAATGCAGCCTTCTGAGCAGAATACAAACAAGAAACTTGTAAAAGAGTGCCTAAAAAAAAGACACAGAATGGATTCTGCAAAATGTAGTGGTGTGCCCATGTAGGAAAGGCATTTTATCTTCATCATCTGTCAATTTACAACCTTCGCTTTATCAAATTGTTTATAAGGTATCAAAATATAATCTATTTTTGTTTTATTCCATATTCAGTACTACTACTGTGTGATGGTGCTAAGCAATCTCATTTCTCATCAGTACTGATAGGAGATCAGATTATTTAACATAAGAGAAAGTATTCACAGCTGTAGGACCTGGAGAAAGGAGAAATGGGGTAGATGTACATTTCTTTGTCTTTTTCTTCATGTAAGATGGTGGTATAAGGAGCACTACACTGGAATTTCTTAATATTATGTAAACAGCTGCAGTGGTTTGAAAGGAAAGGCAGTAATGAGTAATTAATATAGATCCATTTAGAATAGGTCTAGAAGACTCACGTGACATTTGCTGAAAATCCAGGTCACTGGGTTGAGCAGCATCTGTGTGAAGCTGCATATCAGTTCCTATGCACGATTTGAGTTCTTTAGGTCCCCCTTCCCCCACGAGTCTGTTACTTGAGTAAATTCTCATCAGTTTGGTTTCAACTGTGAACAGAAAATGACAATATGCCCTTTGAAAAAAATAAATATATTCATTAGAGTTTCACTAGATATTTAGATTTTAGATTTTTGCATTCAGCTGTGTTGAGTAGCCATTTTTCTAAAAAAGGATAAGATAGGAAAATTGAAGCAGAAGGCAAAAAGCAAAATGTTAAAGTATTATTGATGTTTTATGTAACATGTTCTGAATTTTTTGAGTTTGATAAGTAGAGCAAAGTCTGCACTTATCCATAATATAATGGAATCATACTGGTATTCTAGAATAATTGGTGTGTTGGGAGCTGCTGTAAAACCACATTTATTTAGGGATAAGAAAAACTAGCCTTCTTAGAGATAAGGAATATTAATTGGCCTGGCAAGGTTTGAAGAGCAAAAAGGATAACAGCACAGAACTCAGAGGCAATAAATAATCCTTCTGTGCAGCTTTCATCACAAAAGCAAATCAGCAAACAGTTAGAGATGCTATTGAACTTCATAAATACTGGGAAAAGCAGAATTATAGCTGCCACTTAATCCTCAATGAGGCTGTATCCTCAAAGTAAGTCCATTACCATTACATAATTTTAGAGTGAAGAGACTAAGTCCATGACTTCCCTCTCCATTTTATCATGCATGAATCTTGAACTTAGTAAGCTACTGAGCTGCACATACAAATACATGTATTTCTGTGTGTAATCACCGTTGTAATGCTCAAGCCAGTCTATTACAATAAATTTGTCTTTTCAGCTTGTGTTGCTGCTTATATCTTCTACAAAAATGGGTGAAAAACCATAACAAGACAATACTTGTTAGGTACTCTTACATATTGTATCATCTTGCTTGGCTATTAGATGACTATATAGGTCACCCAATACAAGACAATGAGAATTAAACCATTTTACATATTTAATTTCTATAGTTTCTCACATTTAACACGAGTTAACACTAAATTGTGCATATAGTTAATTTGTTCTGGTTATCTGACATACACCAGAATTGTTCATGAGCCAGACAAGTTCCAACTCTGGAAGACCCTAACATGTTACTTGTGAGAAACCAGGAGGGTATGTGAGGAAAGGAACCTGTTTTAAAGCACAGCACTGATCATTTGGATTTTTAGTTTAGCAGCCACTATCACGCAGACTTACAAAGCCACTCATCCATGTAGACCACAAAGGCAGAAATGTGCACTTGGTATGTAATGAAATATTCTGTCCTGTAAAAAAACCAAAACAAAACAAAAAACATTTTTGTTAAAACCATACAGCAAAGCCAAGAAGAGTGGGTGGAAGGGGAATATTTGCAAGTCTCAGTGAACAAGTGATAGTACTCACCTTGCTAGTATTAGTTTTGTCCCTTGTTTCAGTCAGGCAATTCAGTTAATTTCTTGACGCATCTGAGGGAGTAAGATAGTTAACAGAATACAAATCATCAAAGGTCAGAGGGAAGCTTGGAGAAATAGTACAGTAATACATCTCAGCCACCAGCTGCAGAGGCAAACTATAAATGATGCAAGGTAGGAGAGAAAAGCATGTTCCCTTTCTTCAGTGGCAGTGTAGTTGAAGACAAAACAACCTACCTGCTGTTTGTATTTTTCTTTTAATCAGCAAGAGGACCCTGCAGCAGCTGTGCAAAAATGCCAGATGCTACACACGTGCTTTTTCTTTTCCTTAATTAATTTTGTTGAGTATCCTCTCTGTTTTGCCATTGACTGTTCTCAGTAATTCTGAGACCTTAGAGCAGTCACCTGTGCAATCACATCTATCTCCATTATCATCTTCTCCCCTCTCTTCTCTTCCCGAGTCCACATTTCTCTGTGTTCTTCCAGTTACCTACTGCTTTAATCCTAGAGCTCTGTTATTGCATTGTATCACGTTGCATTGTATAGTTCAGTAAAGTCTATAGATTTTCCCACAAGTACAAGAATGGTAGTTTTCTTAAGTGAAAATCAAGGCATTCCAATTAAAAGCAGTTTATTTCAAATAATTTTTTGCTAAATATTTGTACCAAGTTCTGACTCTTAGCTATATGTATGATGTCAAGTGCCCTTTCCTTGATTTGTGAGTCTTTATGCGCTGTTGCAATGACACAATGAAGATCCCAAGGTCAAAAGTCAAGGGTGGGTTTTTTTTTTTACCTATTCTAATATGAATGTAGGGAATGTGCATTCAAATCTGGCATATAATCTCATCATAGACTGTCCATAGTGTTCACACTAACAATGTTTGCATTAGACAAAGTTCAAAACTGGACAGCCTGATTTTACCAGTTGTGTGATGTTTTTGGATGCAACATCACTACAATGTAGTCATTGTATGGATTATCACAGTTTCAAAATATTCACACAAATTACCTTAATTCATCATTCCATACCTTTAAAGGCTTTGCTTTTCAAAATCATCTGGCTTTCCATATATATGTAAAGCTCACAGTCATTATCAAAGTATCTGAATGCCTTCCTGGTATATCTGAAATACCGAAGAGTATTGAATATACCCCCATTTTGTCATTTCCTTAAATGCTATGCCACTTATTGTGGCAAACTTAACTGTAAGCTAACTCAGTAACTAAATTTATTGGTTTAGGAATTATATGAAACCTTCTATATTTTGTGGTGTAATATTAACAAATACTGTGTTATTTAAATTATTTTTTTCTCAGTTGTTGTAACAATAGAGTATACACAAATAACTTGAAAACACTTGATAGATCAATAATAAAACGCATTTAATTTATTCTATGTTTAATGTCATTATTATGAAATTAATTCCTCCTAGAATAGCCAAAGGAGGGAATGATTTCACATAAAAACCTGATTGTAAACATTCATTAAAGCAATCCTAACCCAAAAATACAACAGAAGCGTTTAAGATGACTTATACAGGTAGGACAAAATGACATCAAAGGAATAGATGATAATTGCCATAGAGAAGAAAAAATTATAACTGCTCTTTTAAAAGAGCTGTATATTGAGCTATGTATTGTATAGTTCCCATCTGCAATAAAAGGAGAAAAAAAAGACTGAATTGACTATTAAGCACTTAAAATACTTAGTAATAAACATATCAGCAAATACATGTAAAAAACTTTACATATGATCAACAAAACCTCTTTTTTTGATGAGAGGCAGGCAGAAATTGTGTATTTCAAAGAATAAAAAGGGATGAAAACCAGAAATGGGATTTACTCTTATGACTGCTGGATGCTGCTGAATGTTGAAGTGTTATTTCAGTAAATATTTAGTAGGATGCTTACATTCAAGCATGAGAGATGTCTGAAAGAGTTACTGTATTTGACATTAAACAAATGCTGACTTAGGACCTGAATGTTCAAAAATGCTGTATATGATTTTGAACAGTGATAACAAAAATATTCTATACTAAATAATGTGCTGAAAAATTCCTAGAGGCTAAACCTTTGTAAATGTTAACTGAGGTAGTATTGGAAATAACCCCCAAATATTGGATTGCCTTTTTTTCAGAATCCATAGAAAGTTTTCCAAAAGACATGTGCCCCGCAAGTTAGTTAAATATCAGAATGTTCAATTCAGAATCCCAAGACTCTGAATAAGACAGAAAATGTCAATTTTCACCCAGTGTTCCAAGTTATCTTGCATTTATGAAAAGTACACATACCTTTACTGCTGTAATATGCAATTACCAAAGAGAACTCCTTGTTTGTTAGAAATTTTGAAGAACCGGAACATGCTGAAGATTTTTTCTCATTTGAGGGTACTTGTGTCTTAAAGAGAAATGAAACTACAGAAGATGATGCTTATGCAAAACTTATTAGAATGAGTGTATCCCTTATGAAACTTATGGCTTCTGTCAAAAATTGTTTACCTCTGACTCACCAGATTGTAATGTGGTAATTGCAGAGAAGCATAAGAAAGTATGCCCATGACATGCAGAAATGTTTGATATAAAGGTTTTAAATTGATTTTACCGTAGGTGTTTTAGTACCAGAGTATTTTGAAACTTCAGTCTTTATTTCCCTCCATCCTACTCTAAAATTAATAACAGCTCAGAGATCTGCATTTTAAATATAATAAAAAGGACTTTGTTGTTTTTATCCTGTTTACTACAAGAAACTCAAAAGCTTTGCATAAAATTTATTAACCAGTGTAGTCTCAGGTGTTGAGCTAAAATCTTGCTCTAGAACTCTAAAAATATACTATGACTGTATCATATGAAGTGTAAAGGAGCATAACTTGCATAGTGGTGAAGAAAACTTGTGGTCCTGCACTTTTCAACACCAAAGCACAGAGTTACTTAGCTGAAAAGCTTTATATCCGGATATCTTCTGTCTATGGTCTTTTCCAGTAAAAACATAATAGTTAAACAAAAGTACTGCACTGAAGGTAGAGATCAGGGGAATTACTTAAAAATGACTCTCACGAGATATGTCGGAGCAGACCATCCTCTTATATAAAACACTCCAGCACTAGTGTAATCATGGAGCTGTGAAGGTGATCCAGTAAATGAGTCTTTGCTTCACAGTGGCTTCGGTGGGCTTGTGGGCTCTGAGATTGTGTTTACAGCCAGTGAGCTTTTATAATAATCTTTTCTACATAGTAGGAAAAGCTTGTCACTGCTACTGGACTTCTCCCGGTTTTGCATGCAATCTTAGCACATAGAAGAAGGGCTAGTATTTTTTCATATGCAGAGGCACTTACAAAAATATATCTTGCATACATGACTTCTTTAGCATCCAACACTGATTTCCTCAGACCTCAGACATGTTTGTTCTTTTCTGTACTACATGTGGTAGAAGAGAAGTTAATTTTTTATGAACATTGTCATGTTTGTCTTCTGTCACAGATGGATTTGTTTTCCAGATTTTGAATAGGAGTCTACTGCGTATAGAACTTCATGTAAACTACTATTAAAATGTTGTGGTTTCTGTGGAGACTAAGGATTAGATTCAGCTATTGAAATCACATAAAGGAACAACCAAGATATATCCACATGGGGTTGGCAGATACGGCACGGAACCAAAGGAATTCTGTGTCCTTTAGGAGCAGCAGTTGAGGGTCTGGTAGAATTTCCTATGGTGTGTCAAATGTTTATGGCAATCTAACTGTGAAGAAAAGGGAGCTGTGCAGACAGCTGACCAGACGTACTGGCTGAATTAACCTGCAGAAACACTGGCATTTAGTGCTAACTGACATGCAGTGCTGTGTTCAAGACACAGGTATGGGACTGGCAGGTCTGAGAGAGGTCCTGGTGAAGACAACTACAGCCTCCACTGGAGGATGGGGAGCCAGCCTCAGTTTAGTCTCATCTACAGTGGTGGAGGGCCTGCAGTCTTGGAGTGAGGTGTAGCAGAGCAGAACCTGAGCACTGGGAAGACCACACTGGAGCAGCCCAAGGCTGAACTGAGAACAAGCTAGCCATTAAGCAAGGTGGAAAATTCTGGATCTCTTCACTCCTTTTCCCTTTTTTATCTCAGAGCGTAGATATAGACAAAGATTATACTATGTTGTCGTTATTAAATGGAGCCATAATGTGGGATCCAATACTGACCCAAAGGCATGTTAATAGGCAGAGACATGACTTCTCTGTTTTGGGGGTATGTTTTAAGAGGCATGGATGCAAGCCGTTCTCTTCCAGGAACAAAAAACTAACTCCTGGCCTTTTTTTAATTTTATAGTATAGATAAAGCCAAGGAAATCAAATAGATGCGATGGTTAATTTTATTCCACGCCTTTCATTTAAATGCTATTTGAAAAGACGCATGGTGTAAAAGGTGATGAGTCTTTATTGCCACACATTGATGATTCATATTTATACACTATCTATCTCTTAAATTGCTACTTCCTCTACCTTCTTCGAGTGGCTAGAGGTTTCTTGCTTCTAATAATGGATGGAGCTGGGGAGTATGGAAACTGGAGCACTCAATGACAGAACACTCTAGATGAGGCAAACAGATAGAAACTCAAAGGATTTATACAAAACTAGTCTTGGGCTATGTAGAAAAGTTTGTCATTCCTGCTCCTCAGAAACTACCCAAACATACAGATAAGCTTTCAAAGGCCTCATCAACCCAGATTCCACTCCGCTTCAAACATTTCTGTCCAAAAAAATAGTCACCACTATGAACTAACTCCTTCCCAAAGATACGTACTTCCAGAATTAATCCAAATGATGTGTGCAAATGGCATACTTACTTTGTCAGGATGATCAAAACCAACTGTAAGAATCTCATTATTCCATTTTTCCTGTAAGATGAAGATATGAGCATTACATAGAAAAGCAACCACAGGGTAATACTTTCATTTCAGAAGTTCAGTTCCCCAAGTTAACTTTTCAGTTCTCAGAATATTTTGTTACTAATGTGGTAAATTTAATTAAATCTTTCTAGAACCAACATCTACTTTGAGTTCTGAATAAATATGTGGGACCAAACTGTGGAAGCTTTGCACATGCTGAGCAACAAGAATAATTAGTTATTTCTCCTCCAGTGATGTTATCCTCAAAACAAAATACTATTCAGTATGATTAAGGTATCAAACTCTGCTGGAAGTAACTACCAGCTTGTACTCTTTTCTGTGAGGTTTAGTACTTTGCAGCATTCCACATTTTTTCCAGTATTAACTGAAATGTAATCTACACAGAAAGGTGGATGACTGAAATTATTTATTTGCACAACTTTTGTACTTACTTCCCTAATGTCTCAGACTCTGTATTAGTTTGTCAGAAGAAAACAAAATCCTTCAGAATGTGTTCATTTAAAGAAAAATCATACAGTACCTAATCCCCACCCAAAAAGAGTGAGCTATATAAGAGTTCTTTAATTAAATTCTAGACTGTAACTATATGAAACTGTGGTGATGGAAAGGGTCCTTTGTCTAAATGAACTGTGGTTTTTAGACAAGAATGATAAATACTCTTTTTAATAGTATATATTGGTCCACGGGATAAAAATCCTTGCTTTTTCTAGTGACTGCTTTATCACTCTGAACATATAATTTCTAAAAATGTTCAGAACTGTTTTCTGTACGTGGCAAAGACAAATTGTTTGTTCATTTGCTTGAACAGAAGCTCTAATGTTTGGAGTCTATGCAATCAATCTAGTTTCAAGAGAAACACCATCCTGTAAAAAAACAGCATATAAATGCAAGGGGGGTTTTTTTGTTTATTTTTAAATGCCATATCTTTCCTTTGTTAGGTATAACATGTATATGAGTATTTTTTTCCAGTATTTTCTCACTTAATAGAAAAAGTTAAAATTGAAAAATCAGCAATGTACTTAACACTGACTTTGGAATGAGTATCTCCCTTTTCCAAAGTACTTTTTGCAGATTAATTCAGCTGCTACAATTGCCTGCTTCTTATTCGAAGAATAGCAAACATGGACAGTGTCTTTACCAAACAGTGAACAAAGATGGGATAGTGTTATACACACAGCTCCTAGTATCAAATCCTTCCCTTCATGCCATGTCCACTCTTCCACTGCCCCTCTGGGTCCTAAAGTCAATGGCGTTAGTTTGGTGTGTATATGGGGGGGTACAGGGAGTCATCAGCATATCAAGTCCTTGACTGGAGAAGCATAATGTTGATGTTGGCTGTTTCCATTTCTACCTTCTAGGATTTCCTTGGGTTTGTTTTTACATATTTTAGAACATGTTTTTAAACCTTGCTCTTCATCTGCAAGTTACATCCAAATTTAGTGTATGATGTGGTGCGTTTTACATATGTCAGAGCTTTGTCTGTTGTTCTGTCATGCTTAAAACTAGTTGTTCAGATCCTGGTCTACATTTCTTTTACCAACGATGAATGTGTTTCTTAGAGCCATGGGGTCTCCAGTGTCAGCCTGGGCCCTGTCTCCTATCATCCCGTGCCTGTGTTCCTTCCTCCACATCCTATGTCCTCAGTTCTCAGGGCTTCCGCTATCAGACCAGGACTGTATTTCTCTACACAACATCACTATGTTAGTCATAAATACCTCATTATAAAAAGGGTAACTGCTTACTACTACTCTTTGTACAAAAACTGTGAGCCTAACATATAGAAATAAGCAAAGGTAAACTAACTCAGACACAGCTATTAGAAAAAAAAATTGAATTTTTTTTTTAGAAAAAGAAATTAGAAAAATTGTTGTCACAGCTAAAGCAAGTAAAAATAAAGCTGCAAGCATTCAAGACAGGTTCAGACAAGTCTGACAAGCCTCTGCTCTGAGGACCTGCAAACTCAGGGGTCTGTTCCTAGCAATGGCAATACAGTATTACTGGGCTGGAAGGCTAGAGTAGCTTTCAATTTACCTGTGCTTAGCAGCTAAGGCATCTAGTGCCCATCTATGGACTTATGATAAGAGAACTTTCCAGCTTCCATTTCCTGCACTACCAAATTTTTATAAATATTATTATTTTTTAAGTAATTGAAATAGAACCCGTAACTCAGCATCCTCTATCCTTGGTACAGCTGTATAGAGTATAGTGAGTTATTCCAGCAAAGCAGAATACAAAGACTTCTGTTTAGCTGCAGGGGATTAAGAATCTTCTCACCTCTGTTGTCCCTCTGTAGCCTCTTTTTTAAGTATTTTCAGTGATGATAGCAGGTTCAAGTCCCTTCACCAGGGTAAAAAGAAGTACTTCATCTGTATCCTCTATGAGATCTTTAAGCAGTCAGCCACTGGATAATTAAGAGCACATTACTTCCTAACTACTATAATCTGCTTTGACTAAGAGAGCTAGAGCGTCTGATTATGCACAACAACAGTAAATATACATGTAAGAATTATTGCTGTTATGCTATTTTAAATATATATCTGGGTACCTGAGCTTTTAATGTATTTATGCATTGGCTGCAATTTCTTTGACCTAAAACAGGGATCTGCAAAGTAGCAGTTAAACAAATATCCTCTAGTCTTTAACTTTAAAATATTAGAGCCATGCTTGTTTCTGAATACATAATTATTCATTATAAAACAAGATATATAACCTACATTCTCAAAAGAACAAAAGGAACTTTTTTTTTTAAGAAATATGTTCTTGATTCATACAGCTAAACTAGGAAAATTATTAGACACGGTGGCCACACAGTAGGAGGTGTAGGAGGTTGCCTAATGCTTGGCAGTAGTACTAAGTATTGAATATTCCTGTAACTGTGTTTTTTCTCATAGCTTTAGATGCTGTGGACAGAAGTGTTCTTGCAGTAGACCTCATATTTCTCCCATGAGAGTAGAAACAGCTATTTTTTCCTTCTTCTTTTTTTTTTTCCTCGAAGAAAAAGATTCCTGGCCCACAGGTAGTTAATTAGATTTAGGTGTTTTAATCTCAGAAAGAATCCCCACCTGTCCAAAGTGAAGGGCAAAAGGAGTTGGATTCAATTATCCTGAGATAAACATCCCATAACATTTGAGCTGTCCTTGGATATTCCTCCTTGCTTTCAGCTCTACTCCAGAATCATGCTATTTTACACTGATAATTGTAAGAAAGGAGAACTGATATGGCAGGTCATATATTCTAGTGTAATGACTACATATTTATTTCACGGTTACTCTTGTGAGCCTCTTGCTTTGAGGCCAACTATAATGCTTTAGAATTCTATCTATTCTATAACATATGCAGCTTATATGTAATTATAGGACTTTTGCTCAGAGTGACTACTACACTTGGCTAGCTGTGATCAAATTATGAAAAATCCATGTAATAGAGAAACTATTAGATTACCAAGAAAGTTGTAGGAAAATATTCAGCCCCAGAAATAAAACCTTATGTTTCTTCCTTAATGTCAGAGAAGGTTCACAGCAGAACAACGATGTAGATGAGAAAGCAGATGGTTTGGGATGAAAATGTTAGAAGAAACAGAAATACAGGTCTTGAACTTAGAGATACATTACATTTGAGAATGAAAAACACAGTCATATGGAAGAAGACCTATTAGAGAAACATAACGGGGACATTAAAGACTGTGAAGTACCAAGAACCAGACTGCAGGCATAAACTGTAATAGCATTTCAGGCAACTTAAAAACAAAGCAGTGGCAAGTGGTTTGAAAATTACAACAAAGTTACACCTGTTGCTATTCTCAACTGGTAAAAGGAATTAGTGATTATGAGTTTGTTATAAACGTGTTCAAGCTCCAGTTAAAAAAATCTGAAATATACCTAGAACCACAATATTTGCAGTTTTTGGTTTGTAGCTATACCTGTTCTCACAAGTGACAACACAACCAGAATATATATTATGTCTAGAACTGGATCATACCGGTATGGTAGTATGCTAATAAGTTAGATGCACTAAGTAATTATGTTGTAATTTATGATTGTTTTTCTTGTACCACTCTACTTGGAGCCTATAAGTTTATAGGCTTATAAACTTAAAGAGATAGGTGTAGCACCTGTCTCAATTTAAAAAAAAAAAGTAGAAAAAACAACAAGTACTTAACAGAGGAAAAAACCCACATACATCGTTTGCTTATTCATTTATTTAGTGATTACATAATAATAAACTTTAGTCTTCTCAAGCTGTCCAGTTATAAGTAATATTTTGACTGACTTACTGTAAAAGTTGCATAAAAGTGGGCCCTCAGAGACAACTGAAGGTAGGAATGTAGTAAATCAGCCAGCTCTAGTACACTGTCTCAGTAGGAAGCACAGAGATATTTTTGGCAGGAGTAAGGCAAGCAAACAGCTAAGGCTGACATCATCTGCCAAACAGAGGGAGTGCATTGATGGTAGTGTGATAAGAGATGAAAATCAGTTAAGTAGTGGGGAGCAGAGCTGGGAAAGGTCTTGAAAATGAGAACAAGACCTTAATATGGTGAAAGAGTGAGAATTTCCTTAATAGAATGTTAGCTGGGCTGAAAGAACATAATAATGAGAAGTCTTGTTTTAACCAATATTTTTTTTCTAAGTAGATGACAAAGTGCTTTGCAAAAGACTTTGGTAGTATTACCTTAAAACTGGAGCACTGAGAACTAAAGCTAATTCCAGCCTTTGTCTTTAACGGTAAATAACCAGGCCAGGAACATTTAGCTGCTTCTAGGGCCAAACAGCATGCACAGCTCCCATCCCAGGCTCTTTCCCATGCCTCCCACCCCACCGACCAGGATGATTCCCCTTAGGTTACCTATTAGCAACAGTCCTTTGTACACTCTATTCCTTGAACTGTGCCCCTGAATTGTCTGAGAGCAGGCTACTACTGCAAGACAAAATCATGCCAGTTAATCATAACACTGAATTCATGCCTGAGCGCGAGCACATTTTCTGGTGCTGTTTAGTTTTCCTGGTATAAGCACAGCTTCTAAGACCAGCAGTGGCATCTGAAGAAGAATCAGTGCCATGGTCCCCTAAACCCCATCACAGTGCTGTATATCCCATGTACCAGTCACTCTCAATCATTTGACAGCTAGGTCATCGATGAAATACTGGGTTCAGCTCCTCACTCACCTGCCATTTTAGGGTGGTTGCCATCTCCTTGTTTCTCTGTTGCTTGTTGGTGGTAGTGCTGCCTTTTCATGGCTTGATTCTGGGAGCATGCTGAGGAAAATGAGGTGCTGGCCTTGACTGGAACCAGTGCAAATTCCCCTGCAAGTCCTGTCTCCACTGGCAATGGGCTAGTACCTAACTAGCCGCTCCAGTGTGTCACGGGATAGTTGTTTTGATTCCTAGCAGAATATAAAAATGCATTATTGCTGAGATACACCAAATTTTGCTAACCGATTCTGTACGTGGTTAGCTCTTCTTAACAGTGGTCTGATTATTGATAGATTACATTTGCCGACAAAAAAAGATAAAAGATAAATTCCTAGATTCACTGAAGTTAATTACGGTTTTGCCACTGAGTGCATTAGGACTTCACTTTGTTTTCCTGTGATTGAATCATTTCCAGAATCAGAGATACTGACAGTAGAAGCCAAGGAGATTATTTTCTCAGTAAAACGGAGAAGCTGTTTTCAATGAAGCTCTCTTATCTGTATTATTAATACATCATGTACTGTGTCTACAGCTGTAAGCATAGAATACATGCTAGAAACTATGCATTTAGTAAAATGTATACAGAGACCAAAGAGGGAGAGAAACAGTCTTTATCATTAAAGGTTTTATGTCTCGATATATGAAGTAAGCAATTACCTACGAGAAGCATCACAGTGCTAGCGTAACTCATTTCAAGAAAACTGTGGCTTTCAGAAAAAATTGTGAGAAGAGTATTGGCTTGGAGAACTGAAGCACAGATGGATAATCTGATCCCTTTACAACTGGACTTCTTTAGTGAATAGAGACTGACGTGCCATCTCTTCAAGTGACATTCTAAACACAGACTCTCCTAAAATCAATGTTTCAACGTTTAACAAAATTACTATTTTGAGTAAAACTAACTAAAAAGCAAATTCTACATACATAATTAAAACTCAGATGTAGTTGCAAATATCAATTATCAAACCAACTTTTGATGCCCATTCATAAAATCAGAGTTGAAGAGAGAGTCATGAACTATTTTTCCTTGCAGTAATCTCAGGGCACAATCTACTTGCTCTTAAGTCTCCTTATTAATCCACCTAGGAACTGAATTATTCTTTAGTTAAAAAGGCACAGAACTAATACTATCCTTTAATCATATCACTGACATGCCAGAACCTGTTACATTATATCCAGTGTGACATCACATGGCAAACAGTATGTAGCTTCAACCAGCAATTTCTTTTATGATGCCTGGCAGCTTATAAATCTAGTAGTGTTCTGTCCTTGATGATGCAGATGTCATTCCTTTGCAATATGGTCTTTTCAACAAAATACTCAGTCCCTTAGACAAGCACAATTTTCTATAAATCTGCTTTGATTAGGTGATGAAGGCAGAGTTCAGATAATGTTTCTTGTCTGCTGAAGACTGTAGATGCCCTTTTAAATAAATTCTGCTGATAATATAAAACAGCCTCTTACTCAGAACGTAGTCATTAGAAATTAGGCTGTCTGGAATAGTACCTTCGTTTTGCTTAAAAGAAAAATACTTCTCAGAACAAGACATGCAGATTAAAGCCTTTAGTTCTATGTTCACTTTATGGCTCCATAAAATGAGAATCACCTTGTAAGACAAATCAAACTTTACTTAAATGAATATTGTGGAAAAATGGTTTTAAAGTAGCTAAAGTAAAAAAATTTGTTTTCTTCATCCTTAGGTAATCAGGAAAGGCTATGGATCATATTTGACTGAAAATGGACATCTATACAAAGGGCAAAGCAGGGCTATACTTCTATCACTATTAAGGAGGCAGTTATCCCAATTTTCTTAATTGCAAGTGAATAGGGATAATGCAAAATAGTATAATTCTGTATTTCCTTTCTTGCAAGCATGTCAGTTTTTTTCCTCCCTCCCAGGCATTTCTTTTGCATTCCATTCCCTGCCTCTGTACTGAGATTTTTTTTTACTGCACTAGTCTCTTACATTAATCCACAGAATTAGGCATTGTCTTTTGTAAGAAACCACAGCTATCTTGAGTTTGGAAGCCAGGCTTTAGAAAACCTTTAGGGCAGGATCTTAAAAATAACTTAAGAAAACAAGTTCTGCTGAAAGTCATTTAAGCATGCTGGGAAATTGCCTCTTTATCAATTATGCCTAAGCATTTTAATAACATTTCACACTGCTTGTGATTGCACACAGAAGATGAAAGATGAGCTGGTTGTTGAGAAGAGGTAAATAAACTGGAAGTGTAAATCAGTCAGGTAATTAAAATGCTGACTTACAGTAGGACTCTACATTATGATCCAGGCTCTTCTACCATGACACTTAACCTTTGTGAAAAGGTCAGTTTTCTACTTTCTGAAGAACTTAAAGTGTTTTTATTTTGATAATGATTGTGCATGTCAGCCATAATATTCTTGGTTTCCCATGCTTTTCTATCATTAATTGGTACAGAAAACTGCTTGAACAGTGTCTAGTGCCATTTGTACACAGTAGCATAGCAAAGATATTTGATCAGGGCTGGGAGATAAAACACAAGACTTAAGGAAAACCTGTGCTTTCTGGACTAGCAACTGGACGCTATGTAGCATGTGGACATCAAGTAGCACTGGACAACAGAATGCTGCTGTCAAATACCTCAATTAAACCAATAATCTAGTTCAGAAATAATTCAAAATATGAGCTATTAGCACTGATTCTGCCTTGTCCATTTTTTTTAGGCACATCTGAGGAGTTTAACCCATAATTTTTATAATTAAAATGATTTTTTTTCCTCAATTTTCTTAGTGTGGATGAAAACAGTTTGATTGAAATTTGCTTTTATTTCAAATTATACTTCATTCTCATATTACCTAGTCTCAAATAAAAAGAAATACCTATATTTCTGTTTTCTAGTCCATTGAAAATGAGCATTCTGTGCTTCAACACCATCTCACTAAGTGTCAATTTAGAAAGCTTAATTTATATTGTCTTTATGTGTAGCTCTGAAGTTTGGGATCAAGCTTGACTAAAACTACTTATGCAGCAAAAACTCATTGCACCTTTTCTGAGAGATTTAATCAATATTTCTCCCATATTTCTACATGCTTAATTCCATGAATGTCCTCTGGTTTTACCTATTTCCTAACTCCTCATGTAGCATTTTCTTATGCCACAACTTTTATCTTTGAGATCTCAGATTCAACTTTTGTCTTATGCAGAAATCAGTCCTGAAGAAATGGCTGATGGTATATTTCGAACTCCATTTAAATTGCTATCACTCTTTCTTACAAGCTCCTCAAAAATATACAGGTTTTTGTTGTAAGAATTTTTCCTTTTCTGCATCCATTACAATTATTACCTATTGCACTATTTTATACCAACATGAGATTCCATTCCCTCCATTCCCATCAGAATGTTTTCTTCTAGTGAAAACTTTCCTTTATGTCGTGGTTTAAGCCCAACTGGCAACAAAGCACCCCGAAGCCGCTCCCTCACTCCTCCACACCGGCCCCGGTGGGATGAGGAGGAGAAAATACAAAGAAACACTCGTGGGTCGAGACAAGGACAGGGAGGGATCACTCACCACTTATGGTCACGGGCAAAACCAGACTCAACTTGGGGAAAGAACAAAATCAATTTCATTTACTACCACTCAAACCAAAACAAGGACACTGAGAAGTAAAACCCAACCTTAGCACACCTTCCCCCCAGCCCTCCCTCCGTCCCGGCTCAGCCCCACTCCCGGTTCTCTCTCCCTCCTCCCCCCGGCGGCGCAGGGAGACGGGGAATGGGGGTTGGGGTCAGTCCGTCATACCTTGTCTCTGCCGCTCCTTCCTCCTCAGGGGGAGGAGGACTCCGCACTCTTCCCCTGCTCCGCCGGGGGGTCCCTCCCGCGGGAGACAGTCCTCCACGGACTTCTCCAGCGTGAGTCCTTCCCACGGGAGACAGTCCTCCACGAACTTCTCCACCGTGACTCCTTCCCACGGGCTGCAGTTCCTCACGAACTGCCCCAGCGCGGGTCCCTCCCGCAGGCCGCAGTCCTTCAGTCCCAGGCTGCCCCAGCGCGGGCTTCCCCAGGGAGCGGCGGCCATCTTGGGGGGCCTCCACCCCCTGCTCCGGCGTGGGCTCCTCTCTCCCCGGGCTGCAGGTGGGCATCTGCTCCCCCGCTCCCCTCCGTGGGCTGGGGGGGGACAGCCTGCCGCCTGGTCTCCCCAGGGGCTGCAGGGGCATCCCCTCCTTCCTCCCTGCCCTCGGGATCTGCACAGGGGTTCCTCTCCCATCCCGATCCCCCGACTCCCGGCAGGTTTCCCCTCTGGAATCTGTTCTCCCAGAGGCGGGTCCGGCTCCCAGCCGGGGAAGCTTCCAGCAGCTTCCAGCAGGAGCCGGCCCTGCGGACCCTACCCCGCTACCAAAACCCCGCGACACAGACCCCAAACTCTTTAGCTTTCCTTTCCCAAGTAAATAAGTTCTTCTCATTTCATTCTTGTTTTTATTCTGCTTCTACTTAAACAGATAGTAGATCACTGGTATGTCTTTGCCTTTCTGGTGGTTCTTAGTTCACTATTTTCTGTTGTGGATATCTACATGAGGACAGTACTCCTGAGTGTGCTTTTGTTGACCTCAAACATTCATTGTCAAACTATGCAGGATATGGATATTCAAGGAAATATATTTCTCTGCATAGCCATAAATAAAATCCCTTTTCTAATTTGAAGTGTTCCTGGATTTTCTCTTTGTTGGCTGACTTGTCCAGGTGATAATATGTCTTCTGAGGGCAACTCCACAGTCATTCACACAAGTGTGAAGCTAATACGCCTCAGCAGCAGCAGTATCCTGGAGAGAGGGAATGCATAGATTAACTACTGATTACCTTATCATTACATCAACTCAGGCTATAGTTTGCTCACACAAATAATTTACTGACTTTGAAGTTAACTTATTTTTTGTATCATTTTAGATAACCAAATGGTCTGACGTAATAATTTCTACCCACTTAGGAAGTGGGTTAAATGCAGCACTTGGAATTGGTAAGTGAGTGCAGGAAAATGCACCAGATATACTGCATCTTTTCCCTTGAATGCTCTTTATGACATCTCTGTGCTACTTACTATAAGACTTCTCTCGAGTGCTCTTTCCATGGTTGGCTTTGTTGGCATTAGGGGACTTTGCCCTGCTGATCTGAGTTACAGTCCAGTTGAGGGTTTTGGCCAGTAAATCTGAATCACTTTGTAAAGAATAAGCACTAGGTAAAATGCAGTCTACAATGTTGTACTGGAATAAGTACAAGAACTAAAAGCTACCTTCAGAAAATTTGGACAACGCATCCATCATATGATAAATTTCCTCCTGTTGCACACGCCCTGACTCCATTAATCTCTTTCTGATATTCTTCATGAACAAGCTCTGTAACTTCTTTCTGACTGTGTTTTCTGTCTTTAATTTTCAAGTTGCATTAAGTAATTTTGCCTAAAACTAATGCTGATCTGAATGCTTTAGGCATTGCAGATTTTAAAAAGACACATTTTTATTAACTACAGAGGAGAAAAATACTAACAACCCACATTATCATCATGTTTGTTTTCCTTCTAACTGAACTGAGGTGATGGTAATGTAGGCTAAATCCCTTCCTCGCCCACAACAAGTTTAATTCTGATTGTGACTTTTTTCTTCAGTAAGAATGTCAAAAAATAGTCCAAGTAAAGTATTAGCAAGTTCTGTATTTTAGCTCCACTTTTAAAAAATTGTAGCAGCATTTAAATGTTTAAAATCTATACACTCTGGTGGCTAAATGTACGCTATTTTCAGAAAGCTAGAGTAAAAGGGGTATCTGTGGATGGAGTGGCAATTCACCCCACTCACACCGTAACCATGAAACAGGGATGGTTCTTCCGTCCCTGATACATGTATTTCTTGGAATTACAGACGTTTGGAAGACATTAAATCCATTCCACAAGTTATTCTTGTCATAGGTTCCTATTCCACACTGCCCCGTTGCCATTTAGGTTTTACCGTGGTATTCAGAGGTCTAGCCAGGCATACCTATTTGTCTCCTGCCTACGGTTGTTGCCCTACAAGTGGGGTCATTTATCCAGTGTGCGAAATGCTAATATACACACAGAGCAGAGGTATTTTATTCCAATTCATGTTTGCACAAAGATGGGGGCTAGGTGGTAATCCACAAAGCTAGCACACCTCATGCCTAAACGGGCAAGCAATTTATACAGTTCAGTTACACATATTCAATTTCCAAAGTTCTTCCCCCAAATTATTACTGGTAGTCACTTATCTAGCACAGTTTCTATGGGGTTAAAGTTTCCCCACTTCGAATTAAAGGTACAGCGTTCTTTTATTCTACAGCGCATGCTCAAGGAGAGTAGGAGGGTAAGTCTTTTGGTCTTGAATGGAGTCAGTGGTCGTGATCTCCCCCTGCCACCTTTACCTTTCCTCCAGTTATCAAAGATTTTTGCTGACTTCATACCTATTAGCAATTTTTCAACTTTTCAGCGCCTCCTGGGGTAGGATGTTCCCTTCTTATCAGTCTTTTAGTTCTTCTTCAGGGGCACGGTTGTTAGAAAGGCATGCCTTGTGTGTACAAAGGGTATCTTATTTCACAAGACCTTTGTGGTCTTCTTAAGTACATCACTTCTTAAGTATATAATTTCTTAAGTACATCACGGTCATGCCTGAACAAAATAGCAGAGAATTTCTACTGCGTAATTTCTTTGTGATTTCTTTTTATCCTAGAAAAAAAAAAAAGAAAAAAAGAGAGAAACATAAAAGCAAGTCACTTGCTAGGAACTCATTCTTTTGTCCTATAGTACAACTTTATATTTGATATCTCTGAACCTGCGTTTCTTTGGTTTGGTTAGTTGGTTGTTTGGTTTTGGGGGTTTTTTTGTTTTTTTTTGGTTTTTGTTTTTTTTTTCCTGAGGTAGGAAAGGAAAGACCGGATTAAACCTCTGTATTTTAATTCTGAGTTGGATTAAGAAACTGACTGTTTTGGAGCTGTTTGCTTTTTTTCCAAAACTTTTTAAAAGCTCAAAAGAAAATATCCATTTTGCCCAGTTTGGCAGTCTGCATTTAAATCAATTGCCAAAATGTGCCTGTCACCTGTGGGGGCCACAGACCTGCTCAGCTCCTAATTGCCATTCCAGGAGGGCATGGTCAGTCCTGAAGCATAGCTGCCAAAGTTATCTTAGGCACAGTCTGACATCTCAAATAGCACAAGATACCCATTTTTAGGCAAGTAATTGAGCTGCTGATCTCCATGAGCAATTGGATCTTCAACACCAAACTCATGTAGACATCTACCTGACCTGGAGATTACTTCTAACCTATGATTCTACATAAAGAAACATACTTTTTTAGGTGTCTGAAACTTTTATTGAATCTTATTTTCTTACTCCAATGGAATAACACCTGAGTTACTAGTTCAACAAAGCAGTTGGACATATATCTAAATTAATCTTTGCTTACAAATGCATTTATTCATATGCAGCTCATAAAGTATGTGCCTAAAGCTAAGCACTAAGCACTTACTTAGAAACTTTGCTGGATGTAATTAGACCGTGCATGTCATTCTGTGGAAACGAATGGAATAATTTGTGTGAGGAAATACTGCAAAAATTGAGCAAGGGTAGCCACATTGCTGCCCTGAAAAAAAACAAAACCCCCAAAACCTGGGACAAAACCTCTGTATGTGCAACTTGACTTAAATGGTCATGTTCCTTTGAAGACCATCCCCCTTTTTATAGAAAAAAGATAAACCCTGTATTTAAATGTGATTCTACCACCACAGATTTCTTCAGTAGCAGCAAAAAGTTGCAATCAAAAGGAGAGCATTATGCAGATCTGAACAGGCTTTAGGGCTTTTTTGTCTTTTCACAACAGAAACAACATTCAACTCATCAACAGTTCACCAAGGCCAAGTATTTATACTCCTGATGCCTTAAATGCCCTTATTTCATGTCATGGGTCACTTCATTTTTAGTGTTCTTCCTAAAAATTCTGAGGAAAACATTATATTAAGTACACTTCTTTCACATTGCTGAAATTCATATGCTTGGTTTAAGAGATACTTTAACAAACCTTGACTTTTATGTATGTTGTCAGATTAGAAATTAATGCCTTATGCTAAGTCGAACATAATCTTTTCTTTTTAAGAAAAGGAATAAAATCATTTTACACAAAACAAAATAGACATTCCTAGCATTCTCTGAACATTAAAACACTACATACACTTGCTCTAGTTAACTCCTCTGCTGGAGAAAGGAAAATGAAGAGCACATCCTGCTGAGCAGTTTACTTATTTACTAGCTTATACGAAACATGTTTTTGTGAATTGCCATGTCTTCAGATCTTTCTCTGGTAAACACACAGTTTAATAAACTTGATGCAGTTGGAGAGTTCCCAGTTACTTTTTTTTCCCCCAATTTTATGGGACATATTTAAGGTAGCATGTTTCAGGGAATGGTGCAGTTTGTCAGATGTCTTTGCTTCAGGACTTTAAAGTGGTAAGTCAGCAATACTTTTCTTTTGCTGTTTAACTGATACACAGACCACTGCAGACACAGTTGAGCATTAACTTCAATTCCAAACTGTAGATACATGTGCTAGGATTAAATCCTAATATTATTAAAATTGATGGGACTTTTGACATGCACTTCCCTGGTACGTTTTTCTGTCACATGAAAGTAGCATAGTATGTCATCTGTAGTCATAGCCTACGATTACTAATCTGTTTTGATTAGCGTCTAAAGTGGTTGTATCCCTTTGCATGAGAGAAGCCCAGATCCGTCCCTGTGTGTCCTCTCTTCAGTTTCTATTGTTTAAAAGTAGGAAGCCAGGGGGCCAGCAGAAGGTTAGGCAAGGGTCAAGTATGCAGGTTTGCATGCAAAAGGGGCTGAAGAAGAGAAAGATGACAGCAGTTAATGATGAGAAAGGGGGAGATTAAACCAAGGAGCAGCCTGAGCTGACAGGCAATAAAGAATTGAAGGGAAGCTGAAGAGGCAACTGAAGGGTACAAAGGGAAAACCTGGTGTCAGTAGGAGTGAAAAGGAAGAGAATGCAATACCATCATACATGTTGCATTTAGAACAGTCCATATGCATTCACAGCTGGAAAGGAAAATGGGAAGTTCTAGAGCAGCTATAGGAAATACATATTTCTTACTTTAGGAGCATATTTAACTATTTTACTGAATTAAAGCCTATGAGAAGGAAAGGTGCAATAAAAAAGAGCAAGTTCCCTAGCTTCTCTAAACCAGAATAGTTTTGCTGAAGATGAAAGAACAATATTACTCCAGCTTCAGAAGGGAGTTAAAACTTTAAATGATAAAGCTGAGGATTTGGAATTATAAACAATATGTTTTCAGAGATATATATTAGTGCCAAAAGCCATGCACAGTCATAACCATAGTGAGTAACTGCTTGGTAATTTAAATGAAAAAATTACATTAAAATACAAAACTTAATGGTTTCTTAATGCAAAAATGTCAAAGAGAAAAATTCAAAAAGAGGAAGCACATGATAATGATTATATAAATTATCCTAGTTAGCAGTTAGTTTTGGAATGAATGCATATTCTATGTGATATATATTGTTGCACCACAGTTTGTTCAATCAAGTTAGTTTCTAATTTTCAAATTTTGAAACATGATATGTAATTATGTTCTACTTAATATCTTCTATTTAGCTGTTGCTTTAACTAAGGCCAGATGGACTGCAATTAGATGTCAAATGGGGACATTTAACACTTTGGAAATTAAACTGGTTATTCTAATTCTTCATGAAAGTGATAAAAATAGGGGCAGGGGGTGAAACATGCAAAAGTCTTAGCCAAGCCATGGTACAATTAAAAAGGAAAAGGAGGCCCTTTCACAGGTGCTCTCAGAAGAGCTGAAATATTTTTTTAAAAAAGTTTTCTATTGCAATAGAAGATAAATAAACAGAAGACACAATAAAGACCAGAATAACTTTTTTTTTTTTCTTTAAGAGAGCACATCTGTACTGCTTGCTAATTTTTGTAAAATGCAATAAAGGAAACAGAAAATAGAGGTGCTGGAATGAACCAGGCCCTGCTTGTGCATTGTTTAAGATGCATACAGTCTCTGCAGGTGAGGTGACTTAGTAGTCCTTTTACATCTTTGATTTCTCTGGTAGTGCACCTCTGTTAATGAAGCTGATATACGAAAACAAATGGATGGGTGCGTAAGTGGGGAAGCAAAGAAGCAGTGCCTTGTATACCTCTCACATTTGCCATTCTATATACTGTTGAGTCTGATCATTATCTACCTTTAGACATAATCTAGCAATGACTTTTTTTTACAGTCATTTGCTTGTCCTTGTTTTACTCTGTCTTTCTAGTCTCCTATAAATGTTTGGTGCATTATGGTAGATATAGGTGGGTGTTTAAAAGCTAGAAGCCATTGTATCATCCTTTTGAATTCCTACTGAAGTGAGGTCACATGTAAAGGAGGATGAAAGTCTCAGAAGAAAAAAAAAAGAAAAAAAGAACAATGGCTTTGCAGTAAGGAAGCTCATATGAGAAATGGAACTCTTATTGCCCTTTTGCCTGGTTTATTTATCCGTATTGTAGTCAAAAAGCACTGGACAGAAAGTAGAATTTATCCAAAGTGTTGCAGTTGGTGGAAGTTCACACACCTGTTTTGGATACTAGCAATACTCCTGTCTTTTCAGTCTGAAGAAGGCAAAAAAAGCCAAGTATTCCTCTTCCTAAATGAGAATGTCAACTTCTGGCAATGTTCTGTATCTACATATCTATATCTACCCATCTATATGTGAATATAGAAATGACATTTACAATTGGCTAATTTTAGGTAGTTCTTTGCTAATAAAGGGAATATTATACTTCATATTTTAAAGCAGCTAAGCACTGCTAAGTATGAATTTTGGACTTCTCGCTATGGAAGACTTATATCTGCTTAATTGGAAGTACTAATTATTTGGTGTTGGCGGTGTAGGGAGGATGGGTAGTTGAACCAAACCTTGTCAATGTAATTCTACTTACCAGTGTGTGCTGGTTTTGGCTGGGGTAGAGTTAATTTTCTTCATAGTAGCTAGCATGAGGCTATGTTTTTGATTTGTGCTGAAAACAGAGTTGATGATACAGAGATGGTTTAGTTACTGCTGAGCAGGGCTTACCCAGAGCCAAGGCCTTTTCTGCTTCTCACCCCACCCCACCAGCGAGCAGGCTGGGGGGCACAAGGAGTTGGGAGGGGACACAGCTGGGACAGCTGACCCCAACTGACCAAGGGATATCCCACACCATATGACGTCATGCTCAGCATATAAAGCTGCAGAAAGAAGAAGGAAGGGGGGTACGTTTGGAGTGATGGCGTCTATCTTCCCAAGTAACCATTAAGCATGATGGAGCCCTGCTTTCCTGGAGATGGCTGAACACCTGCCTGCCCATGGGAAGCGGTGAATGAATTCCTTATTTTGCTATGCTTGTGCACGCGGCTTTTGCTTTACTTATTAAACTGTCTTTGTTGCAACCCACGAGTTCTCTCACTTTTACCCTTCCGATTTTCTCCCTCATCCCACAGTGGGGGGATTGAGTGAGCAGCTGTGTGGGGCTTAGTTGCCAGCTGGGGTTAAACCATGACACAGTGTTTTACTTGGAACTTTCTTTACCTTCATATTTAGCAAAAATTGTTAAAGAATATAACAGATTTACATTATTTATAGACAGATTCAGTCATTCTAACAGTGTTCCTTTTTGTTTGCTTTTTGCTGTTTTTAACAGTGATACACTATTCTTCAGATATTTGTTTATTTTCTAAGATTTCCTGAACAAAAGTATTACACTTGAACCACCTAAACAGGTTTTGTTTTGCTTACCCTTCAAAAAGCAATCCTTCATATTTAATCTATGATTAAATATCAAATAAGATGACAGTAAGGCCTAAGTAAGGCAATTTGATTCTAGGTCTTAATTGCTTTACTACTACTACATACCAAACATAACAATGAGTATTGCTAATTATTTTCAGCATTTACTTCACATCGTCCCTGTTCCATGACATATCTTGAACTCATTACCCATGTAACTATTTTTTCATAACCCATATAATTTAAAACCAGTGAGGCTGTCTGCATAATCAAGAATTTGCTAAATCAAGCCCTGTTTTTTTCAGCCAGCTGTAGTGGTATTTCAGCATGTCTTGAAAAAAAGACCAAACAGAATTAAAAATAAAGTCTCAAGGTGACCCAGATAAGAAAGCTACCAAACTGTTAAAAACAAATAATGGCTAACACTGGTAGATGAATTCAGATTTTTAAGTCTGGTAAGAAATGCAAATTTTGGTTAAATAATATTTTGCTTGCATTCCCTTTTTGTGATTATGCAGCCTCACTGGTGTGGAATCAGAATAGTTTATTAACACAGTTAAAAATGCAGTACAAGATATTAATTTATAGTTTGTTTGCAAAGTTAGCTCAAACCTGTTATTTTGATATATGATCCTGAGTTTCTGAAATACTAACCCTCCAGAACTAACTGTTTATATTCATTCACTTTAAAGTAAGCCTATGGAAACCAGCACAAACTTGATTACCTAACTTTAATAAGTCTGTGTTTAAAGAAAGATTAATCTTTTCCTTGATGTGTGCATGGCCAAGCGGGAAGTTCTTAAGGCACCTGACATTATGTTATATGTGGCCAGAAGAAGAATTTAGGAGTAGGGATCATTCTAGCACTCCAAAAGGGGCATTCAGCACCCCTCTTTTTGAAGCTAAGCCACTTTACAGTTGCAAATGCAAGAATCCAAGGGGGTAATGCAGACCATACAAAGAGTGACCCAGTGACTCCAGTGCATTTTTATATTAGGGTCTCACTGCCAAGTGTGAACTCGTTAGGCGTGGCTCACATGGTGTCAAGCAAGTGTGTCTGCTAGGCTTCTGATACCTTCTTGAGAAAGGGCAAAGAGCATCAGTAAAAATACTGGGGTGGGTGGAGAGGAAGGCTGAAAAGCTGAAACACTGAATCACAGAATGTTTGAACTCAGAAAACACCTGTGGAAATTGTTTCAGCCACCCTCTGCCCAAATCAGAGTATGGTCACCTACAGCACATTGCCCAGGACTGTGTTCAGTCAGGTTTTAGATACCTCCACAGATGGAGACACCACAACTTCCCTGGGAAACCTGTTCCAGTGTTCAACCACCCTTACAGTAAACAACTGTTTTCTTATGTTCAGACAGAATAGCATGTGTTTCAATTTATGCAGATTGCTTCTTGGCACCACTGAGAAGAGTCTGTCTCTCTCTTCTTCATTTCCCTGAGCTTCTCTTCTCCAAGCAGAACAGTCTCGGCCCTCTCCGCCTCTTCTCACATGAAAGATGCTCCAGTCCCTTAATCCTCTCTGTGGCCTTTCACTAGACTCAGTCCAGTTATTCGATGTCTTTTTCTAGATTTTCATCATTGCTAGTTTCTCATGCAAACCTTATGTACTGAATTTTGACCTAGGTCAGTCATAACTTTGCTATTGCAATGGGATAAGGCCTACCCCTGAGATCACTGCTCAGGTAAATGCGACCCAGAGTATGCCTATCCATACAGGGTCTGCCTGTTTAGGTTACTCTGGTACGTATGGGAAAGAAAGAAAGAAGCACAGATGACCCAATTTATCATGTAACTGTTAACAACTTTATATGTGTATCACTCATTTGGGGGCTGTGCTTATGATCTGTGTAACAAATGCTAATTATGTCTGTGTATCTCTGGATACCCTGGATCCATGGTAGAGGTCTAAAATGGACCAGAGAGGCTGGAGCCTTCATTTTCACAAGTGTGAAGTGTGTGCACATTGTAGCATAGAAATTACTAATCAGCTGCTATACTCACACTGCTTAGTTAATAAGTTTGAGACTATGTGACACTGAGTGCTGTGGTTGTGTTTTTATGGCTGCAGCACTCAAATTCTCCCATGTCAGGTTGTTTTCACATTTTACATAGGTTCATCACTGAACAAAAGACAGGAATGAGATCACTGTATGGATGTGTCCAGAAACTTAGCAGTATTCATTAATTACAATGAATAATATTCTTTAACTACAATTACCTAAATTAAAATAAACCCAAATACATTATGACATAGAAACAAGTTTTTCAGTTGCATGCAGATGGTAATTTTTTCTTTTCTACAGGTGATGTTTTTGAATAATTTTTCAATACTTGTGACATTCAAATATTTAATTTAATATTCCTCTTTTGTTTAAGACAAAAGAACCAAAGGGAAATAAAAATTCCCTTCAGCTATTCAAATACCCAAATCCAGGTGGTTTGAGCTTAATGTATTACTATTACAAAGTCTCTGGAGGAGTTAAGGGAATAGTTCTTTGCAATAAGTAGAAGAGAAAGTGTATTGTTATGAGGAAACTGTGGAGGGGCAAAGAAGTGTAAGGATGCATACTAATAGAGTTTTGTTTTTACCTTCAATTTATACTGCATAATTGAGGACATCTACTCTTCAAGAAATCAACATTAATATTACTGTCATATAGGGACTGATCAACCTTCCAAAAGGCAGAAGGAGTGGAAAGTTAAAGATCTTTAAATATGTTTTTACTTTTTTCTGCTGTGGGATTTTAAACTGTTGAGTTTTTTCATACTAGTTGAAGGACTTTTGACCTTCAGGAATTAATGAATTATAGATAAAAATGAACTGTCAGGAAAGTAGTAAAGATTGTATCAGCTGGAGAGACTATGAAAGTTGTACTTTCAGAGGCATTCCCGGTTGAAGATATATTTGGAAGTCCACTTGCAATAAGAAATTCTTATGATTGACAAAAAATGATGTTCAGGTGATATTCATGCATAGAATCATAAATTATAAAAGAAAAATATATATATGCTTTTGGGTAGGAATTTATTATTTTAATATATGAACTGTATACTATCTGTATGAGATCTTCATGGTTACCTACCCCAGGTTTTCTGTTCTAACTACTTCACCTGGAGCCTGTAAAAAAAAAAAAAGCTCCTTTGAGATAAAAAAACCCAACCCACCCTGTATCTGTAAACTTCTTGTGACTTATATTACACTTCTCATGACTTGTACCTTCGGCATTGCATATTAACATAGGAAACGAAAAGACTGAATAAACAAAGCAGGCTCATTTATTGCTCAGTTCTGATAATTTCTATTAATTTATGTTAAAGGTTAATCTCATGGAGAGGGTCTTTAAATTTTCATTCTTTTTTTTTATTTAAAATCACTGATATTTTGACATATTTTCCTCTGATACCCATGCAGCATCTTAATTGCAGATTAATTCAATTTCTTGCCAAGGATTTTCCTTCAGCTTTCAATAAATTTGTCTGTTACAGAGGCACACACAATCAAATCCAACAGGTGTTAAAAGTCAGATTTATTCCTCAGTAAAAAAGTTAGTTAGAACTCTGATAACATTAGTGAACTACAGGCTCAATGATGTAAGGGGAACTAGTACTACACAGCCGACTTAAGAATCCTTAAGATTTAAAAGTGATGACTCAAAATGCACATATCACTCACCTAAAAGCTGAGGGCTCTCTCCCTTGAGGAGTTACCTCGGGCGGTGACCTGACCCAAGGGGGAGTCCCCGACTGCAGACCCGCTGCTCCGAGGAGGACTGATTCCAAAAATGTCCTCCAGCAGGACCCCGTTTATACCCTTGTTGAATCTGACCTGTGGTCATTTAATCCCTATTGGCCAAGAAGGTCACCTCAGTGTACCTGGCACGTCTCTACTGGTCTGTTCAAATTTCAACCTGCGGCCTCTAGCATTTGGGGTTTTTTTTCTCTTCTCTCTTCCCAGATAAGTTTTATTTCCTGCTGGGGGGAGTGTACTGCCACATTGCCAAACAAAAATACTGCTAGTCTTGCTATATGGAACTATTTATTCTCCAAGAAATACAAAAATCAGATTACGCTGTAGATCATAATTGTGATGGTTAGCTTATATATGTTTCCCACTTGCTAGAATAGCACATTTCCCTGCATCCAATTACAAGTTTCTTAATATCATTAAGCCTGGATGGTTTGCAGCAACTTTGCAGAATGTGCTTGTGGAACTTTGAGTTCAAAGGAAATGAGTAGATCATTTCATTTTAAGATAAAGGTTTTGCAGGAAGCAGTAGGTCTAAGTGGGGACACTGACACAGCTTCAGGATGTTTCACTTCAAGCACTTGCTTATAAATGACACATAACCTTAGCCTAGCTGCCCACAATGAGTGCAGAGTGTGCAGTATTTTGAAGAGTAACAGATCTTATGGAGGTGGAAAAAAAATCTGAAGGTAGCCACCCTTCCCAGCTGACTCCAGTCGAAAGTTAATAATGTCTACATTAGCAAGTAGTACAGCACAACTTGAGTGGACCTACGGAGTGAAATAGCTGGTGTGAGGACCAAAAGCCCATGCTATATTAATTTTAGGCATTGTAATGTACGCTAATTCTAGACTGCTCCTATGGACTAAATTCTGCATAGGAGTTGTAATACACTAGGTGCTCTCCTGAACTGCATTTTCCTGTATAGTTTCATCTGGGAAGAATCTAGTTTTCGCATTCAAAGACTGTTAAACTCAGAAAGTGAGATTAACTAAGAAATTCACTTTTCACCCTCAATTAAGTTGCTGAAATGAGGGCAGAATGAATCCAGGCCACTGCGGAAAATTAAGACTTTATGTACACGTAACGTTGTAACTCATTTAGTTGGACAGTGGATCTAACTTTTCTTGAGATTATACTGCTGTATTTCCTCAAGAGGGGTCTTTAACTAAGAGTAATTTTGCTTCATTATGGGATTATAATTGAGTCACTCAAGAAATCACTTCTTCCTTAATACTGCTGTCACCTTATACACCAAACTTGAGCAACTTTGTGCCAGCCATCTTCTATTTTCTGATCTGATGAAGGGAATCTTACTTAAATAGCTAAGCAACCAGTAAAAAAAAAAAAAAGGGAAGAAATTAAGGCAACCAGAGAAAGAGAAAACCTTTACATTGTGAAGGTGCTGTTATCCATGCTATTCTTTTTCTTAATGTGTATCAGCTGAATGAGTAACAATTCATTGCCAGTATTTTTCTGTTGAATCTACAGGCCATCTGAAAAATAATTCGTGATTTGCAATTCCCTGTAATACTTCAATGACTTATGACAATGTAATCTTACATTAAGATACACCACTCAGAGAAGCTTTTCTGCACACAATTATTATGAATAAGGTAGGAAATCTCATTAGTTAAATGACCTTTGTAAATACTATTCATGTACTCAGGAGAAATGGGATGGAATTCATGGGGCACGCTACAGGTATCTACAGGGCAAGCATCTTCATCCAAGCTAGTCACCCGGTGACCCCTAGTTCTTTTGTAAGGTACTTTCAGAGAGTGAGTCTTCTCAACTCAATGTCAGTATAAAGACTAGATTTCTCCTGTTTTGAAAGTATTTCTATCTCTTTGTTGACAACAAAGGTGTAGCTTAAATAGAAGTTTACACTGAAGATACCCCAACGGAGATGAATATCAACTATACATTTAGAAAATTCTTTGATGTTCAGATACTCATTCTATCCCCAAATCTGAAAGAAGCCTGTCTATATTAGCCATTTTATAAGGTTTTCTTCAAAAGATTTTATTATATGTATAGTTACATTGATTAAGGATGAATAAACATGCACACAGGTATATATGCATCTATATATGTGTGTGTTCTCTGTGTGTTTGATGACTTGACATAAATAATGAATAACGTAGAGGGGACCTTCCAGAAAATGAACAACATACTTGACAAAAAGGTTATAATATGTTATGCATCCACCTATACCTTGTGAAGAAAAGCAGATATTAGAAAAAGAGCCAGGAAGTAAATTGATCAATACTTCTGAGAAACACAGAGTAATTGGATTTCTCTAGCATTCAACATTCAGATCCTTTGTGACTAATGGCAGTTTGGAGCCAAAAAGTTTCTACTGTCTTCTTTTAATTTAACAAAGTGGATAAGAAAATGTCTTCTCCAAAAGGAGAGTGATCTGATACCTGACATGGTCCGGGGTAAATAATCTTTCTAAACGAGCATGTGTAATGATCTAAAATATTTGTTGCCCCTTTGTTAAATCCTTTTCAAGAGCATACGTTAAAAGAATGACTTTTTTGTATGTTTATGAAAACTTCAAGATAATACAGAGTCAGATTCTTCCATGAATGAAAGAAGTTTCTAAGGGCCACATAGCTTCTCTTCACTTTTTGTGTTTTTGAGTTATTTGCAGTAATTCACCTAGCTCGCATTAGCATTGACAGACTCCAGAAGGAGTAGAAGACATGAGTTTCATTTTTTAAGGACCATATTCTTTGTGGCTGAAGCCTAAATGCGTTAAATTTTGTGACAATTTAAATGACAAGGGCTTCTTAAAAAGCCCTCCTTCCTATGTGTGTGAGTGGGTATGTGTATACATGCAGACATATAGTGTGAATATATAGAGAAATGTATATGTATTCTATATGTGTATATATATTCTATATGTGTATATATATACATCTTTCAGCCGGGAATTTGGTGCATGTTTTGAGATTTTTTTTCTGTTAAAAAGCATAATGGAATAATGGAATACAGAACATGCAGATGGTTAACATAAAGATAAAAACTGTCACACTGTTACTGCAATCACTATTCTTTTCTTCAAAATGTAACTTAGGGCTCTATCTTCTGATTTGCAATTAAGCAAAGTGAATGAGTGGGCAATGAAGACATCAGAGTAAGTTCCAACCATCTGTGCTTTATGCAAGTATATTCACTGTCATCTTGCTATTAAAGCTTCCCCAGATAATTTTCCACAGTTAGTTTTTCTAAATTTTTTTTTTCAGCATGTCACATCTTGCGGTCTTCCCCTTAAGAAAGCATTCTGATAAAGGAATGGTGTACATAAATGGACATTTGGGATTAGAACCAGAGGTCATGCAAAATGACACAGTTTAATACAAAAAAGACACCAGCTTCTAACCAATCTACTCTACCCAACAGTTCCTTCTTCAACTTCCTAAAAATAGAAGAGTTATTTACCCCCAAAATAAGAAATACTAAAGACGACTTTAATAAAAATTGATAATGTATGGTTTATAAGATCTTGTAAGCAAATTAAAACAAAGAAAAATCACTGGAAAAGCTGGTGTCTCCATTTCTATAAAACTTTTTGTTACCATTTCCTAAATTCTATGAGAGCGTGAAAAAAAGGGGGAGAGAGATTATGAGGTGGGATGAAAATAATCCATCTGTTACAGTGGAAATAACAGTGTGTGTTTAATTTTCCCTGTTAATAACAATCAGATGTTGGCAATTATATGAGACTGAGTTGCAATTACATGATACTTGCTCTGTGCAAACAAAAGAATCCTGAAACAGATCTTGGTTTCATCAGCAGCTTTTGCAGGATATTCAAGTCAAGAGCAATGCACACATTTGGTCCAACTCTACTCCCCAACTGATCACTCTTAGCCTTTCTGCTATTAAACTCTTAATATTCAAACCTCATGACTGGCTGTCTTTCTTACACAACAGGAGCTGTTTCTCCTCCTTCTGTGCTTATCAAGCAGAAGGCTAGCCCAGAGTATTGCAGAAGCATGTAATGTCCAGTCACATTGATAAATCCTAGATTTTAAAATATGTGGGTTCTCTTTTTGCTTTAAAAGAGAGATGATAGCCCCTGGAAAGTAAATAGATTAACTTTTTAATCAAAGTTTGCCTTTGCTTCTCATCATGTTCCTACAAAATAATTACACACATGATTAGTTTTTGTGTATATGTCTCTGTACTTTTTTTTTTTCCATTTAAAAAAATTCTCTTCAACATCAGGATATTAGTGAAAAGATTCAGAATTACTTTATTAAATATACACTCACTTGAATACACCACAATTGCATGTCTGTCAAGGACATTGGTCATCTTCAGTAGTTTGCATTATTCATGATAATCAACATTTCATTAAAAATGATTTAGTAATTACATGTGTATTTGGGTTTCTCTTTCAGAATAGAGGATGCAAATATATCAAGCCTGTTTTGCACTTGCAGGATATGTGTTCAAATGCAATCTGACATGAATATTCTAGGAACATAAGAAATTTTTTTGTAAGAGGAAAATTCCAGTCTTCTTTATCTTTTACAGAAGGGATTCTGAATTCGACTTTTGCTGTAAGATCTCATATATTCTTCACTACGCATGTAAATGTAAACAGGAGTCAGACTGCAAGTCTATTAATTTTATACGTCACTGATGCTCTTTTAGAAATATTTGAAGGTCATTAGTATTTGTATTCCTTTGTTTTGGAAACATGTATTTATTAACACATTTACAGAATTACGGTGTTAAAGATACCTCTTTTGTACAGACAGCATAATTTCAGTCTAGGCTAAGCATGAAACAAAGTTACAGAAGTAGTATCTTCAAGTGTTTTTTCCCTTGAAAAATGTGTATCAAATAAAGTAACTTAGAAGAAAATGAGCATTGTCATCAGTAGGAATTGGCTTTGTATTAGCTTTAATATTTTAAAGTTTTCAAGTAATCAAGCCTTGCTTTTCCTAGGGCTGTCCCTTTCCATTTAAGCAGCAATGAACAATCTAGATGAGTGTGCATAATTTGTTCTGGGACTTATCAATCATGAGAAGACTGAATCTTCCGCAGAAGAATAAGGTAAAGTACAATGTGAGTGAATTAAATACTAAAACCCCAAACAAAGTCTCAAAATAAATAAATTAATAAATTGCAGAGCACAATAGTAGGTTAACTGGATATACTTCCAAGACAAGTCCTGAAAAACAGACCTTTCACATTGATACTCCTAGCCAGTAAATTATATGAAAGATGAACATATATTTACTATGAAGAATAATTTTAGTAATTGTTTCTGCAAAGTAATGGCTCTACTGGTATAAATAATTCTAAAATTCTGAAAGATGATTAAATTAGATAACCCTTATGAGACTGCATGACAAACTAGTAGGAGGCTAGTTCAAGTTGATAAGAATTTTAATATTGAGGAAGAATTTCATGAAGGATTTTAAATTCCCTTGGAGAGGCTAGTAAATAGAATAGCTTTTTAAATAATTGAAAGGAGTAAAACAGGAAGGAAAAAATTAAAAGCTAGTACTGTAAAGGAGATTTATTTGATCTGGACTAGTTTACTATACATTTTTCCTGTAAACCATTGATGAGTGATAACTAAATATACCATTTCACCTCAAAAGTGGCTTTTGAAGTCAATATAACATTAAAGTGAACTGAATCAGTTAGCTTTCTTAGATTCACTGTCAGTCAACCCATACTTCCTCTCCAAAAATGCACTTCCATCTGATTTAAAAGGTAATAATGTTAAAAACCTATTTTATGTATACGTAGATCTTTCCACACAGATTTAAAAGCAGAATTGTCATCAATATAACCTTGTGAACAAACCACATTAAGAAAATAAGTTCTATGAGAGTACGTTGGGTGAGACCCTTATCAGATGTACAGTCAGGGTTCTGCTAAGTTAATGTCACCAGGCAAGTTTATGTTACTATAATATTTTGCTACCTTTATGCAGTTGATTGATCGGTCAAATAGGTGTGATACTCTCTTGGATCTGTTACTCACAAAGAAAGAAGATCCCACTAAAGATATGAAGGCTGAAGGCAGCCTTGGCAGCAGCATGACATTAGGGAGTTTAAAATCCTGGAAGAAGTGAGAAAGATCAATAGTAGAACCACAGGCCTGGACTTCAGTAGAGTAGATTTCAGCTTGCTCTGGGAATTTCAGCTTGTTTGGCAAGATCCATTGGGAAACTGCATTAGAGAGCAAAGGGGCCCAGGAGCCATTTGCTTATCAAAGACAACCTCTTCACAGCACAAGAACGATCCATTCCAATGTGCAGAAAGTTGAGCAAATTCAGCAACCAGCCAGCATGGATGAACAGGGAAGTCCCCACTGAGCTCAACCACAAAACCAACCAAACAAAAAAAACAGTAAACAGAAATTAGAAATAGAAATAGGCTACCCAGGTGGAATAGAGAGATGTTACCCAAAAGCTGGAGCCAAAACTAGAAAGGGTTGTGAGGTGCAAGAAGAGCTACTGTAAGTGCAACAGCAGCTAAAGGAAGGTTAAGAAAAGTGTGGACCACCTGTTCAATGGGGCAAGGGACCTACTGACCAAGGACATGGAAAATATTAAGGAATAGAGTGTCTTCCTTGCCTCAGTGCTCACTGGCAAGGGGCATCTTCAGGTCTCCCTGAGCCTAGTAGGAGAGTCTGTAGTGAAATGATGCAGTATATTTATATAGCCATTGCTATGTTACTTGAATTTCCAGAGTCATCATAATTCCTAAAGGTTTAATATAACCATAACCAAAAATGTACTAAGCCTAAAATAAAGGTCGATAATATACCATGTCTTGAAAGAATGTTAATCTGTACCTGGGGGGAAAAAAAAAAAATTTGCTGCCTTTCTGTAAACCAGCTTTCACACATGAACATTTTCATGCAAATCCTTCTTTAAAAATACCTAAACCTATCTGGCAAAAAAGGCTGGATACTCAGTTACATGATCTGGAATGACAATTCATGTATTTTTTACAGTAAGTGATATTTATGTGTGATTTTCTTACAGAACAATCTCTAAGTACTTTGGAGAATAAATAAATTAATGTTGACCTGTGGAGGCAGTAAGAGTTTGTGTGATTATGTGCATTAAAGGATGAAATGCCATAAACTGGAATCATTGTGAGATTTATAAATGCATTGATTTGGACCCTTCTGGATGCTTTTGTTCCTACTGGCAAAATAAATTAAAAATCTACAGAAATAAATTCTGAAGTTCCAGTACAGAATTCAGGCAGTTAATGATGAACATTATAAAAGGTATAATTTCTTTTTCATCTAAAGAAAAGAGATATATAAACCAGAATTTAGAGTCAGAATTTCACATGGAATGATGAGTTGAGCTCAATATCTTTGGATGTTCCCAGGTGATTGAGTGGTTCAGAATAACTGTCTTAGAAATCTTCACCTTGTAATCCAGTTTGCATTAAAAGTGGGCATTATGCAAATCAGTTTTGCTTTATTTCTAGGTACAGGCTACAACTTTTGCTTTTTGTTGACTTGAAGAGGTAAACTATTTATTAATTGAGGATTCTGAACAGCATGAGCAGAAGCAACTTCTAGTGTTTCAGTGTGTGGACACTTTAGGATATATTTACCATTTAAAGGGGGGTATCATAAATATTTGTTGAAATAAATTATTTCCCATCATATATACATGAAGATAATTTGTGCAAATTTGGACTAACAAACACATATACACTGGGATAGTGTGTAGTCTGAGACCAAGATTAAAAATTAACTTTCTGTTATTGTCTAATGAAAAGATAATGAAAAATAACAACAAAATAGCTTTAAACTTCAAATAATTACTTAAAATATGCTGAATTACAATTCTAGATTTTTTTTTAAGATAGCTTTAAATGCTAATCCTCTGCAAATCATTTTTAGATATTGAATAATTCTTAGACAAGCTCAGAAAGGGCAAAATGCTTTTATGCATATTAATAAAAAATACTGAAATATCAGTCAAGCTTGTTTTGTGAAAGTTCATACAGACAGTGAAAACTGAAAAGGTGTTACTACTCCTGTAGTGCAAAACGGATAACATCCAAAGGTTATTAGCATATACTTAGGAAAACCAATATAACAGTAAGTGAAGAATAGCCTTTCTACTGTCATTACATTTGGAAATAAGTGTCCTAAGGACTTTTTCAGATATAGATTACATTTAGACTTATTGTTCTTGATGGCCACTAATAAATCTGTCCTCTGTGACTTACTTCTGGTCCTGTTTTAATTCCATTATATTTTTGGCCTCTATACAGACTATGGCAAATTTCACAATTTAATTACGTCAAGTGTGAAGAAAGGCCTTCACATCCTCCATTATTTATGTTAATTTAGACACCTGAGAAATTAATTTGCCTCTTTTCTAAAGTGGTAGTAACTCATCTGGCAGCCAATATTTTATATGTGTAGTTAAGACATTTTCTTCCATTAGCTTCTTTGCATTTATTGACAAGGAATTTCATTTTCATTGTGCACTGTGTCAATGTAGTGGGAATTTTGTTTAAAGATCTCTGTGATCATATATCTTGAATAATTAAACATTACCAACAAACTTAGTAGTCTTATTATTCATTGTTTTCTCAAACATTTACAAATATATTGAGCAGCACAGTTTACAGACATATAGCTACAATGGTAAATTCCCTCCAGAGTGAAAACTTCACTTTTGCTCATAACCTCTATTTTCTATTATGTACTGAGTTATTAACCTTTTACAGGACCTTCTGTTTACCTTATTTTTTCTTTAAAAGCCTTTAGAGATGAAGGCCATTGTCAGATTTTGGAAATTTGCATTACAACTAGGTGACATAGATCGATGTGCTCTTGATTTCTTTAAAAATTCCTGTAGATTTGTGAGGTAGAAATCTCTGACACAAAAGATTTGTAGTCCTTTCCCGCCTATATGTTGCATAAACTAATATGTCTACTAATTCCATCATTTATCAAATATGCAGGTTGATGCTGTACTTTCCCCTTCACTGCTGAAGTCCTTTTTCACAAATGTGCCATTAAATGGAATAATTTTTGCATTCTACCAACGCTGTTTTAAACAGATAACATGCTGACATTTATATTTGAGTTCCTTTTGAGATCTGTTTACTTGGGTAAATGTCATTTGGCCAAGGTGTTCATTCTATCAATTTGTTCTAAAACCTCTGCTACCTACATTTGATTTGGAACTATCCATCTGATTCATCCATATAAAGAATGCCATCAGTGTGGGAATATGCCATAGTGGACAGTGTTGTGAAAAAATAATGTAAGATTTTTGATTTGGACTTACTTACCTTCCTAGGATGTTCCTTACATCTCGTCTATTGGCTGCACCTACCCATTGACAGATTTCTTGCTTCTGAAGCACTTAAGATGTTTTTAGTGTTTGTTCTTATGCTTTTGGCAGATTTTTTCTCAAAATATTTCTTGGACTGTCTTACTATGATTTTATATTTAACTTGTTAGATGTGTGAGCCAACACAGGCAGGACGCAGGAACAACCATAAAACCACAGATGAAATGCAAAGAGTAAATTTATTTTCATTACCTCGCCAGCCGGGGGATCCCTGAAGCAGCACCTGGGCAGAGGCACGTAAGCGGGGATGCAGGCACCACAGAGCTCAGTCCTTGCTAGAAGATCACTGAAGCTGCTGGGTTTGCCTGTATTTCAAGGATTCATGCAGGCATACTTTACCACTGTGCTTTGATCTTTCCCACAGCAGGACAGGAATCTCAAGCATGTTTGATAGGCTGCCTCTAAGTCTATCACAGGCCTATGTTCTACTAGAACAGGTGTTCTACTTGTCAAACACAGAAGGCTGAACAACAATTATTATGATATATGTATTTTTCGACAGCTCAGCTGCAGGTCACTTGAGCGTGTTTACAATCTGCCTTGCCAGTCTTCCCTTATTTTCCCACACTAGAGCTTATGCCCCTGTCTATTTTTCTCATTTGGATAACACTTCCACTTCTTGCTTAAAATACCTCTTTTCTCTCCTGTTGAAGCATATTGGCTTTTGAATGGCTTTTGATAGGTAGCATATACCTACTCCGAATTTCTAATATTTCATCTTTATACTACCTTCATTTTGTCTTTAAGCTAATGTTAATCTTTCAGATATTCCTTTTAACTGTATTCCTCAATTTTATGTACATAGTCATTTTAAAATTAAAGTTGCTGAGTGGGTTTTCTTTTTTTTTTGTTCAAGGGTATTGACTTTTAGTGCATTACCCTGATAGTGTGTATTGAGTACAGAGTCCCACCGATTGCAGGACTAAGTCAAGAGTCACTTCTCCTCTGTGGGTTTGCTACTACATTCCAAATATTTTTTTTTTTTTGTCTAAAATTTATATTCTCTGCATCTTGACATTAATGATGGCAATAATGAAAGTCTCATGCTAATTCAATAAGAGCTTAAAAAAAAAAATAGGTCAACAAGCTAAAGGATAGTTTGACTGAACAGGAAATACAGCTTTAAGAAAAGGAGCAGTCTGCTATGTGGAGATGAAGCTGGGTTCCTCAAATCTATGTAAAATGAAGTACATCATAGCAATAAATAAATAATGGATTAAGGAAAATGAGATGTGGTAATCCTTAACAATAAAGCAGATGGTCTCCAGAAATACACTGAACATAAAACCCTATGTCTATCCACACAGGCATGGGTCTACTAATAGGGATGTTTTTGACTGCTCAGCTAACGTGGCTAGAGTGACTGTGAAACACTATGAGAGCCCAGATGAGACGTGAAGCATAAAAATACAAGAATACATGGATGCATAACAAGTCTCTCTTGTTATTTATGGTATTTACAGTTAAGACTCATTGGTGCTACTGAAATTCAATATAATAATAAAGAAGGAAATAATATTCCAGTAGTATTTCTACAGCTGGCATTCTAGTAAAGATCACAATTTTAACACACCAATTGTTTTTCCTACATGCCTTTGTATTATCTGCCAACTGCAACTTCTAATTTTTTAATTATCTGGGTAAAGCTTTCCTAGCTTAGTCTCTGCCAAGAGATTTTTAGTCCTAAACCCAAGAAAGTTCAGCCATTTTCCTGTGTGATCAGAATGATCCTTCTAATAAAACATGTTGTGTTCATTTTTAGAGTAGGGCCCATTCAGATTGTGTAGGAAGAACTCTGATGACTGAGAAGTGTATGTAGAATACATCAATACTTTTAAAAAAGTGTGGAATGCTTCAAAGTAATACCTAAAGGTTAGGTCTATCTCTGTCTTTCTAGCATTCCACAAATTTACCATCTTCATACAATGACCAAAAAAACATTTAAGGCACATTCTGATTTACGGATTTTTTAAAAGTGTATCTTAAGAACTATTTTGATACTTAGAAAATATTTATTCTACTGTATAAGGTAAATCATGACTTTATTAAGTCATGGCTTTTTTCCTGTTATCTAAGAAGTAGCTAAGCAAGCTATTTAAATATCATCCTTTCTTAAAGAGAAGAACAGAAAACATTAATTGTGCTACTAATTTTATGAGTTGCATTTTAATTTCAGGACCATGGTAACAACTTCTTATGTTTAAGGATTTAGCATACTGTATGTAAAACAGAATCAGTGCATATATGTATCCTGAAAACAATAATTTCTTGAAGCAGAATGCTTTCCCTGTATTTTCCCATACACCTTCCTCCCCTATCCATCTGCATCCTTTCCTTTCCCCTCCTTTGGTCCTTACCCTATACATCTCACAATAGGTTTCAAATAGTTCCTTTAAAATATCCCATAGTAAGCTTTATACAGTCCCCAAATTATCTCTTTTCCACCCCAGAACTCTCTTCCCCCTGCCTCCCACAATAAATCCTATAGCCATTTAGGTAATAAATTGTCTTAGTTTGCAAGGCATTCTAGAAATTTAGTTTCTTCTGCTGAATCATCTTGGCGAGTTTTGTGGTGGGGACAGTGGCCAAATTGTGCTCCTTTGCTGTTCTTAAGAGATTCAGGGTTCTCTGATTTTGCTGATTACATTATTAAATTCCTCCAGAAACTTCCCATGCTGCTTGCATCCTGCTGTACTACCGTTTCAGCAACTAGCAGGGAGGTTCAAGTCCCCATAAGAAGCAAGGTATGCCATACAGAGACTTCATCAAGTTATTTTAAGATATGTCTGTCCATAGTTCCTTGCCTCAGCTGGCTTTCTGTAACAAGCTCCCCCCACTGTGTCATCCTCAACTTCTGATCAATATATTCTGACATACTTAGTTTGAAACTTTCCTCATATTGTTAGCCAGGTTGCCTTTACCTCAATTCGACAAATAGATCTTGTCTTTCACTAACAGTCCTTATTCTTCAAAGAGGTATCCATGGTCGTAAAAGCTGAAGTACTACCTGCACCACCAGCTGCAATTACAGCTGTTAATTTACAGGATGCATCCAGTCCCACCCAGCCCTTTCCCTTCCACCTGTAGGAAGGAGGAGAAGACCCTCTGTTTTCAGCTCAGCTAGCTCCAAAATTTTCCTTAATGGAGCCTGATCCCCCTCTTTGGAGATTAGGGCACTGCACTAATGCTGTAAGTTCAGATCTGAAAGTGGAGGCTTACTCCTGATGCCAGAATTCGCAAGCATCCAAGCACTCCCATCATCAGAGTCTCAATCCTCCACTTGTTCAAGTATAGCCTCTTGCTATCCTTACTTCCTTGCCCTGTGCGCTTCAGGCTCTTGTTTTTGTAGGGTCTCTGTGAAGACACTGTCAATCTCCTGTTGCTACACGGCCTGCTCACCTCCTCCCATAGCTCCTTCACCCGGTGACTCAGAGCCCGGACCACAGGCCAGCTCCCGCCGATAACGGCACCATTGCCCCAGCCCCAGGGAGGCCTGCAGTTTAAGACCTGGGTGGTGGCATCTACCCTCTGGAGGACTGCCTGAGTCAAGGCCACAGTCTCCTAGGAGACAATGTGCTCTCTGAACTGGTAGCAGCTCAAAATGCAGCTTGTAAGAAACAGCTAGGCGACGTTACAGAATAGTGCGGAAGGAGTCTACAGTGAGACAGAAGGAGGAAAGCAGTAATGTCATACTTTTTGTCTCCAACTTTTGTCATTATTGTACTTCACCTCTTTAATTTCCCTTACACTGTCAAAAACATAATAAACATGGAATTTCCTTTCTGGAGGTGTGCAGTCAGAACCTATCTCACTCAATGTTTCACTTCCATTATAATAAATAAATTGCACAAGTAGTCAGATTTGCTATATTTTGTGAAGTCTTTTATTTCTAAATGTACAGTGCTGCACAGAAAACAAATGTAGTACGTACTTAAAACTTGCATACTTATATTGAAAAATATTACCAAACCAAATGTTTTTAAAATATTTTGGTCAAACTTGGCTGTAAATCAGCAAGTGTACTTTAATGTATTTAGTTATTAAAATAAAAGGAATAATTAAGACCTTTCTTTTAAAATGTTTCTCTTTAGAACTGGCTGGGTAATACCGAACTGTTTTCTGTAACAGAACTTTTAATAGGAAAGTTCTCCAGAATGCATTTCTGAGAGCAGAACATTTTAAATTGACAGAAACAATTGAGGGGCATTTGCCACTGGGTAGCAGCCAGCAACTATGAGTTATGTTTCCTTTTTGGTTGTCTCCAATGGGATGGCATGTCAAAATATCTCTAGCATATCCCTGAATCTCAGCAACATCTGAATGATATTGGTAGCCAAGATTACTTTTTAGAAAAGGAAGTTAAACTCGAGTCAAAAGTAAAGGAAGTGAATACTTGAAATAAAACTGCCTACAGAATCCAGAAATTTAGTTGTCCAGACAGGAATTTAACAAAGACATGCATTCTCTTGTGGAAACTGTGGCAATACCAATACAGCATACACTAATGCAAACATCAATTTTACATTTTATCCACAACTAATATGGGAAACTATCACATGGTGGGGAAGCATATTACCAAGTAAACATTTTATGAAAAAAAACCCCAACCAAACCATAAAACCCTGTCTACAGATTTATTTGCCTCTAGGGTTTTTTCTCAAGATTTATGACTGAGTGTTTCTTAGTAAGGGAAATATGAAAGTAAACTGACTTTGAAATGTTATTTCGCTGCTTTCCTATCATAACCCTTATCTTTTAATTTATTGATATGAAACATTATAATAACGATTATATATTCAGAATGTAAATCTAATACATTTTGTAGTCAGATGACAGCTATCCTGGAGGCAAAATGTTTATCATGCATACACTGTAAAATATGTGTTTGCTTCAGTCTTTTGGGATTCCTCAATATACAGCCCAGATCTTAGCTGAAAAATGTAATAGGAATTTCATTTCATAGCTGTCACCAGGGAGTAAAAAAAATATGGCTGACTGAATAATATTTACATGCAGTTCTCCTTTTGTATGCTTCAAGTCTTTGAACTTATCAAGAAAAAGCTTAATCAAGGACTTAAAAAATGTTTGTTAAGACATGTCCAGATGCTATTGCATTTGAAAAGACAGTTGCAAAGAGAATCTCAAGTATATTACATTTAAGACTTCTTGCTGGGATTAAAAATGAAAAATATTCAAATAAATGTAGATGATCAGAGTGAAAAATTAATTTACAAGATTTCTGAGCTCTTTGACTAGTCATATATCAGAATTGCTTTGAAATGTTTAGTATTTTTAATTACATGTGTCAGATACTGTGCATTTCAGAAATAAACATCCTAGCTTATAATGAGATAAGGTTTTATACCTACAGTAGAGATAGTTTTGATTTTTTAAAATGTGCAAGGGAATTCAACAGGAGAGGGCCCCAAATCCCTCATACTGTTGTAAATAAACAAGTCCATATGAAGAAACACTGTTACAAAGTTGGGATGTAATGTTAACAAAGAGAAGGACTGGAATATTACATAGGAAGAAACAACTGACCTTGATGATATTGAAGTGGGGCAACATGCAGGGATACAATGTCAAGGTCAAATATAAAATGAGTTTCAGCTATAAGATGGCAACTTATCTCTGGAGGGAAATAATGAAGCGAATAAGTAGGCTACATTATTAATAGCACAATGTATCACCAACAGAGGTCAGATTTGCAAATAAATGTGACTCTAGAAAGTTTCAACTGAAGTATATTCAATAGAGAAAGTGAAATAGTGATTTCTGAATCATAGTGAGATTTTGTTTCCATAAACTACTCTGATCATGTAGGTGCGTGAAAAGTCATCTGAAATTAAACAGATACAAAGATGGAAAGTCAGAAGAATACAGGTCTATATAAATTAAAGGAAACTAAAGAAACTTGATTTTCTTTATTCTAAAGCTGGAGGAGGATATGGATAACAGCAATTAATAGATTAGGAGGACATGCAATTATAAAACAAAGTGAAAATTTCTAAAATAAGCATGGCACAACACATGTACAAAGTAGCTATCTGCAAAAGCTCTGGACAGCATTTCTGGTTTTTGCTTGTATAGACTGTTTACTTTTTGTTTGACATACTTCCCCTCCTTTTCTAGGTAGTTTAAGAGTTTTGACAAAGACTGTCATGCAGTACATGTATGCAAAAGTCTCAAGACAGTAGATTTTTCAAATAATTGATTAATGACTTCAGGTAATGTAAAAATATTCAGCTGTCATCTTTAAGTTTTTTTATAAGAAATGGATCTCTCTCATTTTTGGGGGAAGAGTTTTTTTCCAAACTATATTCTTTGTTTTAATAGCTGATAGCATGAAGTTTCATGTAAATATCTGTCTGATATTCCTAACATCATTGATTTATTTTATAGTTCATGTTCTCTTTTGCTACAGAGTCAGCTTGTAAAACCACCTCTTTAGAGAGATTCGCATGCTTATATGAATACATTTTCTAACATGTACGCTATTTGCATCAATGCTTCCCAGGCATTGAAACTAAACATGCTTTATTTGCATATACCAAATTCCATTGTTTCACTTCATGGTCTTTGGTTTCTTAGAATACAATGGTAACTGAAATCCTAAACTGAATGGGCATGGGATAATCCTCCACTGAGGAATCTGGCAGCAAAGCACAGGAATCTCTTATTTCATCTCTTTCTCTACCTGGTCTGACTGCAACATGCTTTCCAGAATTTTCTGGAGAAAATGTGAGTGTTCTACATATCAAAAATCTTGTGGAGAAAGGAGAAATAAGACAAGGTCATTAAGACATCTCTCAGTAGACTTCTAAATTACAAGGGTTTGGTGAAGATTCCACATAAAGAGAGAATGTATGAAAGGCCTTTTAGTCATTGGCCTATTTTGTGAACCTAAAAAGACAGGAATAATCAACAAAACCAACCGTAGGATCTACAGGTTGGGTGGTGGGGGGTTTTTTTGTTTGTTTGCTTGCTTTTTTCATTTGCAGCTATGTATTCTTATCACTAAGCTACAATTCAATGATATTCCCAGCTGTATATTAGCTTCAAGCATAACGTCTCTTCCCCCTCTCCAAGATAACCCCATAACCAATAAATTTAGTTACTCTTTTGGGATGTGGCTACAAGTCTAGAACTGAAATCCCCTGAGAAAAGACTGGAACTCAACTATCATGGATGAATACTCTGAACTGTGCATTCTCACACAAAATGTGGACCACATCCTTAATGAAGTCAGCCACAGATTTGTAACAGCTAACTTTAGATTTCTCCAGCAGCGTAAAGAAAGTTTAGGTGTCTGTTCATTGAAACTTGGTTTGCAATAGTGACTTATTTCCTCAGAAGAGATATTTCTGGAAATATAAAAGTTAAAGTGGCTTTAGACAGAGTAGGAAGTCACCTAAATAATTTATGTACTCCCAGGGATAGGAACTGTATCTTGGATGCAGTCCCACTTAACTAGTACCTTGAGCTGATGATAGAGTTTAGTTAAACTTGACTCCACCAGAAGTTCTTTTGTTTAGTTTTGAGTAAAAGATATTGAATGTAAAGTATAACCACATTGTAAATCCATAGATTCTATCTCTGCTTTGAGTTTTTACTTCTAGTACTCTTTTCTTCCCATTCCTCACCTCCACCAAGATATTTTTTATTGCCTTTCAAAGATATCGGGTCTTGGATCCACAAGGCTTGGCTTAAGGAGAACAAAACAACATTCTATCAAATGTGTGGGTAAAACCATACGCCCCAACAACCCCCCCCCCAAACCAAACCCCAAATATTGCAAGTTCTAATTATCACACTAACTTCTGATGCTGATATATACACAATAGATAATTCATTCTGTGGAGAAGTAAGCATGCAGGTAGTGTCTTGCAATGCTGGCACTGATGTCTAGTATGTATTATATTCCAAGACAAAGAAGAACACATACTTGCAAAGAGGATAACATCTTTTTCTACAGCCTGAGGCTGTCAGCACAAAGTCAAATTATTCCATTGTTTAGGTTGTACCTAAGCAACATTTATTTGAATGAGATAAGCATGTTCTGACTGCTGTCTCGGATATGTATCAATGGTCTCCATAGATGACCTTCTTAAGGTAGCCTCATCTAAGCAGCTGAAAGACCAACTTAACTTTCTCATGTTCTCTTTGTAGAAGGACTACAGTGTGAGAAAAATCACAGCTTTCCCCCTCCTCCTTTTTTAGCTATCCACCAGATACTGCCCTGCTATCTTGTTTAAAAAATTAAAAAAATCATTATCTATCTATGGGGGTAATAAGGTACTAACTGTCCCATCATATAACACCTACGCACATACATACATGCACACGCAACACACACATGCATGTGTGTGGACATGCACAAAGGGAAATAAAACCTCCAAGTTGCAGGTTCTAGGCCAACCACTAACTAAGGAAAATTAAGGAAATATTTCTCTCTGGATGGCAGTTCAGCGGTTGTCTTCAGAAGCTTTATGGATATGAAGTAATATGAACTTGCTACTGTCAGGGTTAGGACAATGGACCAGATGCTCTGATCCAGTATGACAACACTTGAATTCTAATGCTACCCAGCTTGGGGCAAACCCTGCAATACAATCTGAAGTAGCAGCCTTTCATGCAACTGCTCTTGAAGTAGAAGGACAGCAATATGGCAAGCAATCTGTTATAAGCCTTTATAGCTAACAGTCAGAGTTACATGATTGTCACTTAATGAATAAAAGAGTGGTTTTCCTTAATTTATTTTAATTAACATATTTCTCAGAAGCTTGTTAAACAGTTGGCTATTCAAAAGAATTCATATATTTCACAATGACTTCTAAGCTTATTCCTTTTAAGATTTTGAACAGCTTAAGATTGACAGATTTTTTAAATTGTTTTGTTTATATTGCTTTTGTTATATGTGTGAAATCTCCATTAAAAACATGGCTTTTTTTTCCTCAGGAATGTGTAGGATGATAGTTACAGCTAAAGTGCATGCTGCTACACTTCGGAGTTTATTTTGGTTTCAATGATGCATTAGTCTGTGGAGAGGTAACTTTATTAATAACATAAGCACTTTTTCTTCATCATACTTTGGCACCCACATTCTGCTCTGCCGTGAAACAGGTGTGATAAAAGTGAAGACAGTGTTGGTTACCTAAATACTTACCACTTTATAGCTCACAGATCTGAAAAACAAGGCAATTCATTTTATGTAATCCAACAGAGATACTGAATGATACTTGATGCACTTGATGTAGTGCAAGGTGGACAAGATACCTGAAATGAATCACTTAATGAAAAATGCTCAGCACTAATCCTCTGGAAAGTTCCACAGTTATTCACCTTTTGTGAATTGTGGTTATTATCCAAATATACATAAGGTAAAGAACTATGAATTGTATAACCAGCTTTGCAGGCTATACATGTACTAGGCAGTACTTTCCCACAAAAGTGCTCTCATTAAATTCAATGAGACTGTGGTTTAGTATTCAGACAAACAATGAAAAAGATTTTATCTGTAAGTTACTTTGAAATGACATCTTCTTTTGTCAAAGATGTCAGTTTCCTGAACGATGCAGTGAACACTGAAAGTTAAGAAAGGTTTAAAAATAAACCTGTACATAAAATCTTCAAATAAAAACCGAATTGCACCATAGGTAAAGTACTACCTGTGCCACTCGCATAATAACCTTTTCATGTATCCATTGACTACAGCAATTATATATTGGACATTTTCACTCAAGCTTTTCAAGACATGAAATAAGTGAGAGTTGTTCTTATTTACCTTTTTACTTGTGTGATATATGGGCAGATAGAAGAACAGGCCATTTTTCAGGCTGTACCTTCCTGATGAGTTATTGTGTTTGTTTCATCCAAGGTACAGTATTTCTCTGAGACATTTTGGACTTTCATTCTCAATAACAAAACAAAGTTAAAATAAGTAGGGAAACTTGAAAATACTTACTTAAACAAATTCTACAATCATAATTTATTATTTTATTTCTACCAAAAGTGGTGTGGGAATGGCAGATCAGTTTAGATGAATAATGTCGATAGTGTTTTCATGTTGCACTGGAAAGTTTCACTAACTAAAGAGAAGATTGAGGGGATTTTGTACCACATCTTCAGAATTTCCTGACTTTTTTTTTTTTCTTCTTAATAAAAAATTATCCTTCTGATGTACTGGTAAATAGGTTACATTTGTATTCATGCAGTAGATGTTGACAGACAGGATTTCTTGGATTTGCTAGGATTCTAATAAATGTAACCATTTATTTTTCAGTATTGTTTAGCTTGATAAGACAGAAAATATTACCATGGTGCTGAAAAAAATGACAGGAAAATGGGCTTATCTGATTACTGCATATTTTTTTCCTGTCATATGTAAATATATAGCAAAGCTTTATTAAAAATGCTTCAGAGGAATTGACTGTATTTTGCTGACCTTCCCTAGGCTGTGCAGCTTAGTTTGAATGCTTTCATATTTATGATGGTTTACACATTTCTCAGCTTTATCACAGGCTATTTTGCAGTAAAAATTCTCCACTTTCATGCAAGACATTCTTAACTTGTGCAATGTGATTACTACAGTATATAGTCTATTACAGTATAGATACTGTTATTTAAAACAAGCAAGCAGGGCAGAAGACTAGCTTGGCTGAACAGGGAACTCTCGGAACTCAGGAGGAAAAAGAAATTGTATGATCTATGGAAACAAGGTCAGGCTTCACAGGATGATTGCAGAGATGTGGTTTGCATATGCAGGAAGAAGATGCAAAAGGTCAAAGCTAAAATAGACTTGAAACTGGCCAGTGTTGTGTCAGACATCAAGTCTTTTTAAGTATGTCAATAGCAAGAGGAGGTCCAAGGAAAACATTGGACCGATACTCATTGAAGATGGTGTCACAACCCAGGTTGGAGAGACCAGGGAGGGGTCGTGGTGAGTTTGGAATTCCCTCAGGCTAAATTAAGGTGAAGCGACACAAAACAATCAGTTGAATGTTTTATTTATGGCAGAAGCAGCCTGAACTTGGGAGGTGTAACAGCAGGTGGTGGGGTTTCTCACAGCAGGAATTGGCGTGAAACTACCTCAGTAACCTGTGTAACCCGCGGTAACCACATATATATCAGTTCAGGGAATAAGATGAGCCCTCCCGTCGGGTCAGGAGGTTCAGAGCAGACCCCCTTGCTTTCTAGACTCCTTCTCAGAGAGGAACCTGGGAGTGGCTGGATCTGCTCCTTGTCCCAGACTTGGTCGGTGGTTTCATGTCTAAAGGGATGAGGTGTAGGGGTTATGGAAAAAAAAAAAAGAGACAAAGAGAGAGGGAGAGAAAAGAGGAAAAAAAGAGAAAGATTTCACCAGTCCTGGGTCCAGTGTTGGTCCTGCCAGTCTAGAGGTCCAGTTCCAGAGGGCGTGTGCACATGGGGCTTCAATTCGTGTCCTTTTATCATGTCCTTGCCCCTCCTTCTGGCGGGCACTCAAACTTAATCGGCTAATTAGGTGTCATGCACGGTTTGTGCTTTCCGAACCTTTGGTAAATGTGTTGGTGGGCTTGGGGGTCATTTGGGGAGTAGCTTCTCCCTCCCTGCAGGTATGACCATCGTTTGATCTTTGCCCATACGGGGTGAGCTGCCCCGCTCGGCATGTCAGAACAGGGAATTGCACATCCTCCTGCATGGCATGCCCTCCACGCCCTGTTGCTGACCAGGTCTTCACCTGGGGTTCATCGTTGTTACACAGGTTCGTTGTTATGCAGAACTTGCCCTGCCACAATGTTGGCGACATTAACTCTTTCAGACCCTCACATGTGGTGTTGCTATGCAGCCTTGCAAGCAAGTCCCGTTCCTTCCCTCAACCGCAAAAGCCAGGCCCTGGTCTCTGTCCATCAGGACGGGTGTTTGAGGCATTAACTCTGGCCAGTCTCTCACAGATGGTCACCTGACTAATAGGGATGAAGAAAAAGCAGAGGCATTCAATACATTTTTGCCTCAGTCTTCAATAATACTGATAGATCTTGGACTGCCCGGTCCCCTGTGTCGGAGGACCACAAATGTGGGAACAGTGACTTTACTTTTGTGGACACTGAAATTGTAAGGGACCAGCTGTATCAGCTGAATGTTCACAAGTCTAGGAGGCCTGATGGGATTCATCCCAGAGTACTGAAGGAGCTAGTGGATGTTATGGCAGGACCCTTCTCAATTGTCTACCAAAGGTCTTGGGAGTCTGGAGAGGTCTCCACTGACTGAAAGCTAGGTAACATTATTCCAGTTTACAAGAAGGGCATGAGGGAAGACCTAGGAAACTGCAGACTTGTTAGTCCAACCTCAGTACCTGGAAAAATTATCGAGGAGATCATACTGGGTGCTACTGAAAGACATTTAAAGAACAATGCAATCATCAGGCGGAGTGAACATGGGTTCCCAAAAGGAAAGTCCTGTTTAACTGATTTGATATTCTTCTATGATAAGGTCACCTGCCTAGTGGATGAAAGGAAGGTGGTGGATGTAGTTTTTCTGGATTTTATTAATGCTTTTGATACTGTCCCTCACAGGATCCTTAAGTGCTCTTGATGATACTCCATATCTTACTTCCATTTTTGCCAGTCATCCTTCTTCTGCATTCAGCAAGAGGACTGTATATTTGCAGTCCCTTTTGCTTGTATTGTTCTTCATCTTGCAACCTTTGTTACTTAGATGCTTTCTGTGTGCAACTATACACGTTGCGGTTTGCCTCTTTTGTGGTAATATTGCTCACATATGTAAAATTCTTAAGCATTGCACTTGGCTATTCCGTCACAACATTAACAAAATACTTACATACTGTTGCTGGTTACACCATTTTAGTATACCTGTATTGAGGTATAAGGCAAACTAATATTAATTATATCCTAGTTAATACACTTAGGATTTCTAAATGTTTCAGGTCTCTGCTTTGTCTATACAATTCCTAGGGAGGATGGCTGACACCATGCAACTTGCCTGGTATGGTTCTGCTGTGGAGGAGCCTGCATGCTGAAGAGCAAGTATTGAGTACCTTTAGGGTCCTTTTCAGAGACAGAAATCCTTGTTTCTGGTGTATGTGCTTCCTGACTTCCTTGGTGCTGAATTAATTTGTAAGTGGAAATGTTTGCTTGCAGGGCCCTGCTACAGTTTGTCTGGAAAGGGCAAAAACTCTAAGGGGTTCTTAAGTGGAGAGTTTTATTTGGAAAAATGTCGGATGCCAACTCATGAGTGCCTAAAATTAGAAAACAGAACTGAGTAGTTTTTCTCATTTTGCCAACCAACATCCATACTGTGATTCAGCTGATCAACCATGGACTTTACAATGTCTGAATTAGTCACCTTAGGCTTCCTTTTTAATGAACAGACAGTAAGAAGCATTTCATCTTATTCTAAAGAACAAGTTGAAAGCACCCTTGAGATAAAGTCTATTAGTTTCAATCTTTGTTTCCCCTTTAGTATTTCCATGCTACTTACGACTTTTCTGACCAATGCACAATGACCAAGATTCATCACACCTATTTTTGACATTTAACTGAAGTATCTAAATGATGAGTATTGTTGCTGATGGCTCTGGGTGTTGTAAGACCTTCAGGGTGTAATTCAGCTCATCTTCAGCATCCGTTCTTCTCCACTGCTTCCTAAGAGAGCTTAACTCAGCTGCTTTCAGTTTAGGTAAGAAGAATTTGACAATGCTCAGAGAAAACCTGGCTTACTATTATACCTACTCTTCTGTCTTGGACATTCTGCATCACTCTTCTGTTACCCAGTCTCACTCAGTTGGTTTAACCATCTCCAAATTTTAACTGAAGGAGCATATGAAGATCTTAGCTCTTGATGATACGTATGACCTATAATTTAACAGAATGCTTATCATCTGTTTCTTTCACCACAAATGTTGTAGGACGGTATGCAAACTGCCATTGCCATTCTGATCACAAAGATGGATCACAAAGCACCTCTGACTTAGTGCTTTACTAAACTATGCATTATTGGGAGAGAAAATGTCTTGCAAGGGATGACAGCCTGAAGGCCAATGTAGATCTCCACTGGAGTATCTGAAGACACAAAATATCCTGGAGAATTCCCTAGTCTGTATCTTATTCTGCCTCTGCAAACTTCTCCCTTTTTGAATTATTTACTTCAGAGTTTTAACAAAATAAATAGCAGTGGGTTTTAAAAGTTTATCATTTCAGTTCTTCATCTCTCACTACACTGCTAAGGAAATGTACTAACTTACAGAAAGAATCTTAAGTGGTCCCTACAGCTTCTCCAGGTATCTCCCAAAGGTAAATAAAAGCAGGTGCAGCAATTTTATTTCAGTTACTTGGTTTTATTTTCATTCTTTGTAAAACAGATACCATCCTTTTGGAAGTCATCTTAGTCTCTAGTGGCTCCTTCTGAGCTTGCTACTGGTGACAGATCATTAAGTGCTTCCCATGCTCCCACCTGCAAAAGAATAAAGTTTAGTAGTAGGAGAAAGTGAGATATAGTAAGCATAATATAACTATCATCCGTTTGACTCTAAAATAAGTCAGCAAGCAGCCTCTCTAAAATGTTCAGCCTTTCCAACTCTTGCTATTTAAGACAACTCCATCTCATTAGGCTTCTACACAGGTGCTAAACTAGCTACATTACTGGACAGGTATTTTTGTCTTAACATATGCTCTCCAATGATTGTGGAACACTGAATTTAATCAAATACCTAATAAAGCCTTGGTCTTTCCATTGACTTGTAGTCTATGCCTTTGGTCATTAGGGATTATGGTTTCCTATGGGTTTAGGTTTGGTTTTATTTTGTTGTGGGTTTTTTTGTGTATTCTTTTTTTTTTTAAACTGGAACAGAAACTGTTTATACTTTGTTCATTGTATTTCCAGCAAAGTAGTCTCCTTGTGCAGCAAGCCTAAACAAAATGCAGTTAAATACAGCAACTCTGTTTTGCCAGAATGCTAGAGTGTAAGCAATGAAGTAGCTAATCAAATTTCCATCTATTTATGCTGTGTTCAGCTTTAAACAAGGGTTTATACTTTGAGATATTGTATTAGAAATGAAAATAGACATTTGATTATAATAACTTATGGATAGAGCTAAACCTAACTATAAAATTTCACTGACATTTGTGGGGAAAAAAAATCAAAACAGAAAAACCTGTTAGCAGTCACTCTACGTATCAACTATGTTAGAGTATACTCAAAGCCATGAATCATGAATTAAGAGACATTGAGATACTGCAACTATGTGATTACATTTAGGTAGAACTTAACTTTCTTTCCATCATTAAAATGAGTAGTTGGATTTCTGATATGATTAAGTGGTTTTTTTTCTGAAAATACTTCCTCCAAGATGCTAGTGCTGCATTAATTTTAGAAAAATAGTCTTATGCTAAGAGAAGGGTTCACAGTGATGTTCATTAAATGCCGATCATTCCATTATTCAATAGCACTCTTTAAGAAGATTGAGAAATATAATGCTGTTGAGAAGCAGTGGAGAGAGACATAGGAAAATTAAAAATTGTGTTTCTCACAGATCACCTAGAGAAGAATGATCCCAGTGATTCAATGGGGGACAGGGGGGAGGGGAGCAGTGGAGGAGAAGTTTTCTAAAAAGGTAAACCTTTTGATCAAATGGTCAATATCATAGATTATTTTGGTGATATTCTTAAATTTCCAGCCTCAGATGATTCCTATTTAATACATTTTCAATCAGTTCCTTCAAAGATAAATTCCAGGAAAAAGAATTTTGGTACTGTTGATAGAAATGTCAATAAGTAATTAATGTTAGTACAATTTCCATCATATTATACAATTTATAATGCACACCTTAGTCCTTAGCTAGTCCATCATTGATTACAAAACATTCATTTACAGTATGGAACATCATGTTAAAAACATCAAGAACTAAGAAATTGCTTGAAATAACGCCTTATGCAGAAAATATGATATTTAACAAAATCATGAAGTTTTTTTTATTGAAAGGAATGTGTTAAAATATATAGTCTGTGGATAAAATATCTATCTGATTTATATAGGTGTCAGGGCAAAGTCTTACGGAATTGGGGTCCTGCAACAAACACATCATCAGTGTCTAATGTAAGCACTGAATTTTCTGGGAAAACCTGAGAAAAAGAGAAAGTCATCTCATGTGGGTAAGTCTCTCAGGTGGCTGCTTTGACTAAATGATATGGATCAAAAGAAATACTGTAAATAAAGATCAGAGTATAAATATTTACTGTGCCACAAATGTGAGTCAACTGACAACAAAATAGAAATAAATATTTCTTGACTTTTGTAACCAATTTATAAATAAGAATTTTGAACTCATAGCTATTATTAGAATTGGCAGAGCTTTGGTTAGTTACAAAACTATGTAACTTTTTGCTGTTGCTGTTCTTTGGCTAGATGAGTTATGTAAAACACCAGAAGAGCACTTCTGATAAATATCTGAGGTGAAATACAGTCCTTTGTGTGAGTACATGTGCTTGTTCTACTTGAGGACCCAAATGTTCATAGAGGGAAATCAGAAAAAGATTTTGAACCTGGCCAGCAGATCGTGTCTGATTCATTTCTATGTATAAATGAGTGTTTGAAGATTTTATTTCTATCTTTTGATTAACTGCATCAAGTCAAAATAATACAAAATTCCCAATTTAATTTATGAATTATAAAGCTATGGATACCAGCAAAGCTGCAGTTAGCAATACTTGTGAACTGTGGAAGGATTTTAAAAGCTAAGTACATGGAATAGCTAGAAGGGCATTTTATTCCGAATGACAGCAGAAATTTAGATGAGACATCAGGTTATCGTCCTAAAGAACAGTAGCACTTTTGTCATAACTACTTTTAAAAATAACTCTAGCAAGTATCCTTTATTTAATAGCTCTGCACTATTCATCTTCCCTGCAGTGAGTGAGTGATGACCCTTGCAACAGTAGTAATTAAACTTTTCAGTTGCAATAAGGGCCTCTGACAGTCTCAAAAGGAGAATTACAAATTAGAACTCTGACAGCCCAGCCCTCTGAAAAGAAAGAGTCTATTTCCCCTTGGCTTTTTAACTCCAATTCAATCTTGGCAGATAGAGTCAGGTATGGAAAAAAAAGTTGCACATAATAGAGCATGGATTTTAGGCTGGAAATATATCTGAATGTGCATTTTCTATTACTCTAATCATGGTGATATAAATATAACATTATACCCTACAAATTCATTAGCTCTCCATCTAGTGGGAGAAGCAGCAACTGAATATTCATTTTGGTCTAGGCAGTGACAATGATGCAATAAAAATGAAGTAGAAGGACGTGAACAAGACCAGTGGGTGGACCACAATCTGATGGGAGATTCTTTTAGCTCTGACCACAGTGTACCACACTGGACTGTTCTCTAGCAATCTGTACTTAAACCATGCTCAATTCAGTTGTGTGCAGAGAGGAAAGTAGCTTGCAAGATAACCTGAAAGACTAGTATTTACCAGAACTAGTGGAGATGTCTTAACCTTTTATCCAAGGTGTAGTAAAGATGAGATCAAAGCTGTACCCATTCACCATTCAGCCTTTTGCTGAGAGGTTCTCAGCTGACTGTTGCATATCCATTCAAGACTGTGCTTAAGCTGTATTTTGAATGACTGAATTAGAACCTCTGTGCTGGGATACAAAATACAAACTTTTTGAGGCATAGCTTGTGTCAAAGAGATCTAGCACAGACATCTCAGTTCCCCATAATCCTATTCTACCTCACCATTTTACTCACCATTTGCTAGTTATTGTTATCATCATTTCTTAAAACAATGTGCATTAAAAGAAACAATTAAATTCAACTTTGCTTAAAACCTCCTATATTAAGTCTACCCTCAACTGCCTTCTTAAGCTAAGTAACAGTAATACACAATTAAATAATAATTAGATAATGACTTTTGCTGAGGTGAAATTATAATTAATGAAGTTTAAATTAAAATATTGACCTTGAGGGATAATAAACCATGCTAATTGAAACTAGAGGTTAATATATTATACCACAAATTTTCAAAACACTGGAGGGTTTAGGGACGTATGACTTTCCTCCTTTCCTCAATGACATAGGCTTGGTTCACGATTTTTTTGCCTTTAAGGGATGGACAAATGTATTCTCATAGATTCAGATGTAGCAGTTAAAAAAGTTATTGCTGAAGGTGAATTAATTTAATCCATTTCCTAGTTTGTATTGAAATGGACTGGAAATGTTCATACTGTCTTGCACCTGAACTATGAAATCCTACAGGTAAAAGACAGCATCGAATAACATACAGCGGCTTCAAAAGCTGTTCTTCCTAGATTTGAGACAGAACAACAATGATTTGCATAACTTTATCTTGGTGACTTTCATGCTCTTACCAAGGTCAACACATATTGACTGTCATGACCCACATCAAAACTGCCAACTAATTAAAAGACTAAGAATTTAAAAATGTATCATAACCCTGAAATAATTGCATATATGTTCAGATGAATTTCTCCCTCCTGTGTCTGTAAAAGAAGTGTGTGCAAAAGAAGTGTGACCAGCAGGTCAAGGAAGGTAATTCTCCTCCTCTACTCTGCTGTCATGACACCCTACCTGGAGTACTGCACTAAGCTCTGGGGCCCCAGCATAAGAAAGACATGGACCTGTTGGAGCGGATCCAGAGGAGGGCCACGAAGATGATCAGGGAGCTGGAGCACCTTTCCAATGAGGGCAGGCTGAGAGAGTTGGAGCTGTTCGGCCTGGAGAAGAGAAGGCTCCGGGGAGACCTTATAGCAGCCTTCCAGTACCTAAGGGGGGCCTATGGGAATGATGGAAAGGGACTCTTTATCAGGGATTGTAGTGATAGGATGAGGGGTAATGGTTTTAAACTGAAAAAAAGTAGATTTAGATTAGATATTAGGAAGAAATTCTTTATTGTGAGGGTGGTGAGGCACTGGCACAGGTTGCCCACAGAGGTTGTGGCTGCCCCATCCCTGGCAGTGTTCAAGGCCAGGTTGGATGGGGCTTTGAGCAACCTGGTCTGGTGAAAGGTGTCCCTGCCCATGGCAGGGGGGGTGGAACTAGATGATCTTTAAGGTCCGAACACAAACCGTGCTATGATTCTATGATTCTATGATTAAAGATCCTATTCAAGGTGGTAATATTATGCTATAGCAGTATTTTAATCTTTTTATGGCAGAGGGCTGTCTAGTAAGGAGTTTTAGGTTGTGTTTTGTGGGAAATATTCTTTTTTTTTGCATTTCTGCCTGAGGTTAAGGTAAGTGATAGGTTCAGTGACTGATTGGTGCTATGAAATTCTGTGAAAATAAATGCCAGTATGAGAGATGGTTTTTTATTTTTCCTCTCAGCTATATTTTTTTAAGTTGCATCCTCAAGTGACACTACAAAGCTTCCTTTCATTTAGAATAACATTAATCCACTTTTACTACAGAAAAGCGGTCATATGGATATTTGAGATGAAAATCCATAGAGTGCTTGTAATGCAAGTATATTTTTATTTATTATTAAAGAGTTTTTTAGGAGCATGCATCAGGTGATACCACCCCACAGCTCACCTTGAAAAGTAGTTTGCTCTGCGAATAGTCCCACTGATTTCAAGTAAACTCAATAATCAGTATTCTTTTTGAAGAACAGAACACAGTCCAGGTTCTCCATTGTTGTACAACACATACATCCACTGGATTTAGTAGAATTGCACTGATTCAGACCAGCTGAAGATCTGGCACATAAATCATGCAAAAATGCTATTCCAGTACACTGGGAAATCAGCAGGGCTGTTTGGAAAGTAAAGATCATCTGGAAATTCTGGAACTGTTCCTACAAATCTTAAGTATAATAATTATTTTTGATGGTATATTGCTTCTCTATTTCCAACAGTGAATAAAGATGGCAGAATAATGTAAAGGAATAGATGTTTTGGGATTAACTTCCTTGTGCATAAACCACCTTCCCTCAATTCTGATGAAGGCTTTTTGCCAATGCTTTACTAACAGTAAGTGCTGATGGAGGGAGACAAAAATAGCCTTCTGCAAGATATATTGAGAGGCCAGTCTCACAGAATAAATCTCATTTGTGTCCCAGCCTCACACTTACATTGCTAAGCCTTTATATTCTTGGCAGTATGGGTCCTGGGACCTGAACACAGATCCTCTTTCCACTTGCATTTATAATGCAACCAGAAAGGCGTCTTGATAGAACAGTCACCTTCACTTTGACTTATAAAAAGGAAATTTTTTAGACTACAAGGATAGTTAGTTGGAATGTGTCTTGAAGCAATATTTCAGCACTGCATCCTGTGCTTAAGTGCTTCCATCTTTCAAATAAAGCATCAGCCCCTATTCATATAAAGAACAAGAGATCATCCACCTCTTTATATTGTCTTTGTCCTACTTCAGTTTTAATTCTGACCTTCTCAGAAAGACAGGACAGGGACTTGTTAGTGAGTCTAGGGCACTGTTTTTCAGTCTCTGTTGAAATATAAGATGTAAATGGTGATTCAGAAGGGGCTGTGGAGCTTAGCAAACACTTTGTTTCCAGAGACGGAATGAAATAGAACAGATTTTATCTAGAAAAAAATTGTATACTTAAGTTAAAACAATGTTGAAGCCACTTTAAATTCTGATTTGAAGGCAAACTGGTCCTTGCTTTTGCTTCATGGATAAATTCCTGGTCAGCACCCAGTTGCTGAAATGGTTGTTATTGGGTAATGAAAACAACAGCATGATGATTTTAGTTCCTTTTATTTAGAAAAAAAGGTTACATAAGTTATCCATATGTTTCAAGGTCTGAATTAAAGATTTTTTTTCAACTGTACCTTTTGATGAAATGATATGAACAGTATTTATTTTCCATGTACCAACTCTACTAAAGCAGTATTTTAGCACTGTCCTAAGCATCAGCTTTATGAAAGATTATAAATATACATACATATATGCATATACATGTATGTGTGTGTGTGACTGTTTTGAGGGAAAAAATCTGTTACTTCTCCTTGGAGTGCCATGACTAGCTGCATTTGAACCAGAGCAATTTTAGTGTGAATACTCTGGGGCATATTCACTTTTGGCTCGGTTCTGCAGAGAGCTTTGTGAAGTGCTGAGCATCTACAACCTTCACTGCCTTCACTGGCTTTCACTGAGAGCCATTGTGTACCTGCTAGGATTCACTCCTATGCTCAAGGACATTTAGAGGACTACGTATCTCCAAATGAATGACTGAGTCATGTTATATTCATTAGCGTCAGCTGTAAAGCAAGGCATTCAGATAATCATGTCAAAAAAGCCCCAACCCTCTATCGTCTGTTACACATGCAAAGCAAGAGAGAATTTTTAGTATCACCTGGTTTTCATGGACTGAAGCTCCTCATAATTACAAACTCTGTATTAATCTATATGAATATATTCACACTGGATTACTGTGATTAGTGTTTATATATATATATAACATAAATATGGAAACACATCCCATGTGCAAAAATAGACAGTGAGATAAAAAGCGTAGAAGCTGCAGTTCTGCACAAATGACTCTGATCACTTAATGACTCATAATGGCTCACTGAGATCTGAGGCGTAAAGTAATGAAGTACAGCTTGTTGACAGCCACCCACATGTGACAGCCTGTACAGTAATCCAATGATACAGCAATGATATTATGTTACAAGATTTTAAAAAGTTTTGACTGAGTCAAAGCGAAGTTTGGACATATGACAGAAAATACAACTTGCAAGTGCCTCTTCCTTTATGAGATCCATCTTAATTAACAATTGAAAATGAGTATGCAGTTTCTTCTGGAAATGGGCTTGTGGTTTGGTGCCTACTGGGCAATTGCCATATCAGAAAACTTGCACGTTATTTGCTACAGCTCAGTACACATTTTCATCGCCAGTTTCAGGCAAAACCCTTATGGCAAATTTCCATACAGAGAGTGACCTCAAAGCCCTGAGTGAATGGAAACTGTCCTATAAAAGAATGGTCCCATGTCTTCCGTATGTTCTCTGTTTTTGCCTATAAACAAGATGCCTAATTTGCAGTCCTATCTAACTTTGGGCAAGTGATAAAACAAGGAGAATGTGCTCTCATGACACACAGTGAGATACAGTGCTTTCCTTTCCTCGCTCAGTAACAACGAGTAAGTACTATTGACACAAAAACCATTATTCCTCAGATTTGTATTTTTAAGGAACTATTTCTGAATATTCTCGTAAATAAAATGCATGCAGTATAATTTTGTGGGAGCAATTCCATTTCAAGTATCCTTATATATAAGGCTGTTTATTTAGAAAGAGTCAGCTTAGTATTTAGGATTTTTAAGTAACTCCTCCCCTCCTCCAGTTTCCTCAGTGTTTGCTTAGCACTCATAAGCAATTCTGGGTGTTCAAAAACATATAGACAGAAATGGAAGGGGAAAGAAAGAGGAACATGCATTCAAAAGCATTCTTTCCTGGAGCTTCCATTACATCCCAATATTCTTCCAAAAGTTCTCATCCCAGACTGTTAGCCTCATGTTCATATCAAGGACGTTCTTAATCTCATATCTCTTTTTAGGCATGTAACTCTCCTTATTGGATCTGGACATCTTTTTTTTTAATTTGTTCTTTATAAAAATAAACAATTTTAACTAGAATGAAATCCAGATGTAACCATCAAATACGTGTGTTCTGAAGATGTTTGGAACTGGGGTTTAGTTCTAAAGTGTTCCTAACATTTTTCAGAAAGCACTTGTCTGACAGAAGAATGAGAACTGAAAACTGTACATAGAATAACTACTTAAATGACACCCTTATAAGGATTAGGACATAATAAAAGCTGGTGATTCTGTAAGATATTTATTGTTCTTGCAGGCACTGGGAAAGGTTACGTTTTAGGATAGAAGTATACCACTACTCAGAGCAAGCAATATCATTTGTTAGCAGAATGTTCTGTCCTTTTGTCCTGTACCTGACTGAATAATAATGCAGAGGGTATAAGGCTGAAATGTTTTGGATTATTAAAATCTCCTTTCCACTGAACAAAAATGTGATTGGCTGTCTAGTGAATTGGACTGTGAAGTAGTACATAATGATGGTTAGAGATTAAAAATCACCTGTGCAGACTCTGTTCAAGTGTTCTCATAATTATTTAAATATGAAGTATGAAGTAGAACGAAACACAAGGCAGTTCTAATTGACATGGATTTTAATAGGAACTTTGTGTTAGCAGGTGGATGAAATTTCATCCATAACCAACAGTGCAATTTGATAGGCATAAAATGGAGTCAGAACACACTGTACCTAGAGTTCAAAATTATATATTCTAGTCCTGTAATAAGAAAACCAAAGGAACTTTTTTTTTTTTTTTAATAGGAAAACTTCTGGCATTAAACAGTATTGCATTAACAATTCTAATTCTGTATTGCTCTTGAATACATGTTGCTACTGTATTGTGACTTGAAGAAGCTTCAGGCAATATTTTGTGAAGCAAATGGAATGGAACAGCACACATGGATGTTCATTTGCACATGCACCCAGAATAGTATATCTACTCACTAAAAACCATAATATGATTGCAGAACAATGCCCACGGTATAGTTACTTCTCTCCTTCGCACACAGCATTTTAGTTTATAGATTGATAGTATTTGTTTATATGATAGAATGTCATTAAAGTAAAAAAACAAAACAAAAAACCAAACCAAATCATATTCAAATTTTTTCATAAAAGGTACTAGGTTATCTGCAGAAGACAGTGACATGCTATGGCTTTTCTGCAATGATACAATATCATTATACATTATTCTTTTGCAATAGGCATCACTATAACTGCACAAATGATTTTTCTCTTGTAGTACCATTCACAAATATATACCCCTGTATGCTTCTGATTTGCTCAGGACTGTGAACAGATGGATTTCCAGTCCTGGCTGACAAAAGTCTGCTCCTTCCACTGGAGAAAGCTCTAAATATTTTGCATACCACTTTCACAGCATGAGAAGGTAAAGATTGCCATACTGATGCATTTGCTACATATTAAATACCCTGCTGACAAGTCTGGGATGACAGTGCTGGTTTTGAACCTCTCGTCATGTCTCTCTCCCATCTGGAAAACAATCTCTACATTATTCTATCTATCTTAACATTATTTTCTTTTTCTGCTCCATTTTGACAGCAGCAGGACATGCGCTAACTGAAAAGTTCCACTAAACATGTATGCATACAGAGGCATGAGGGAGATGATAAAATGTTGATGGATCATTACTTTTGTCATCTATCAGTTGCTCATGCAAAAAAAGCCTTCATATGCAGAGGATTGCTTTAAACTCTCTTGGCCAAATGCAAACTGATTTTCACAGGTCACCAAATGTCCCTGCCAAATTTCAGTTTTCTAGCAGTTACCACACAGCTCAGATGCTACAACACTTAGAAAGTAGGATGCAAGCATTGTGTTAAAATGCCAGTAATATATTTTCTTTACATTCTACAGATTTATAAATAGTTGAGTGATTTTTATTCAAACTTTCCAAGGATGTCAGTTGTGCCTGGTTAGATGACAAATTCAACACAAGTTGCTCTGAAAAAAACTTCAAATTTCTCAGCTCTTAAAGTAACCATTTAAACAAAAAGCTATTTGCATTGTTAAATGCGAGTAGAATTCTAGACTGCATATGCCAAAGGGTTTTTATTATTATTTCTGACTTGTGCAAATAGCAGCTGCCTGTTAGCGTAGCACAGAGCAGCCAGGCAGCAAACGTGGCTTGTATCAGCTGTAAGAAGCAGCTAATTACCTATATCAGCACTGCAGCGTTCAGTACTATTCCATGCACAATTACATTCCTCTATGATTACCAAAATGTCTGGAGGAACCCCCCCCAAAAAAACCCCCAACACACAAAACAATTATTTTCTTGAAATTGTCTGAATAAGTACCAAACATTGCTGTTTCTGCAGTAGAAACAAAATCAAAGGCCACATAATATTCAAGAGCACATAGTAGCAAGCCACTTCCAGAAATTGCAATTATTTCTAAGTAATGATGCATTTTTTCAGGAAATACATCTTAAATAGATACATCTTATGTGCATTTATTTAAGAGCATCCACCTTTGCCAAAACTGCCTCAGATACTTTTTGTTTTCCACTTTTAAAGTCCACATTGGGATTCCAGTACCTTTTCTCTTCTTATTTCGTACTGTACATATTAAAATAAAGATTAAGGTCAGAAATACTCAGTTACTGAGAAGTCCTTCTCCTTTCATAACTTTCAACCCTTAAAGATTTATTCTAATTGAAAGTTTCCAGTTTATGTAAAGAGGTGGAATTTGTTTGATATGTTCCAAATCATGTTTTGAAGTTTTCCAGCTCTTCACTCACATGCTCTCCGAGGGCTACCTGAAACATATGTGCACTCATAGCAATGAAGAACTTGATGCAGCATGAACAGGAAATTCCCTGGACATCTTGCCTGATCTGTAAGTTGGAGTACTAAAGAATCATTTGCATTGACCTTGCTGGCACTATTTGAGAGTTATGGTAAAACCGCATTAAATGTTAAAATGTTATACAAAGCAACCACAGGCTAGACAATTAAGCAAAGATACATGGTGATGGCAGGCTATCCACCCTTGGAAGAGAGACCCATAGACATTCTGCTTTATTATTTTTTTCAAAGATAAATAAGATTAATACTGGATGTGTAGCATACATCAGAGGATGAACCTGTTTTACTTCTGTCTGGTTTCTTTCCCAAATGGTAAGCACAATAAGAAAGAGGTATTTGTTTGCTAAATCATTTCAGCTGTGCTGAAGACATTTAATCTGAATATTGGCAGCAAAAGAAGAATGTCAAATTCACGTAGAAATGGGACATATTATTTTATTCAGTGATCACTGAAAAGAATATATCAGGTACCTCGCATCTTTTCTTAAAAACAATATTGTGCTTCACATTTTATTTGGTTTGTGACTCCAGTTAAGTGGTGACTAGAGAACTATTCAGTTAATTCTGAAGTAAATACTTAGTTTTGGTCTACTGAGCAATTCTCTAACCTCCAATGACTACATCCACCCATTGACTAGTTCTCTATTATCTTCAATGGAAATTCAAACAACTGGCTCAGCAAGACACCTAGACTGCAGAATTCTAAGTGTGTGGAGCTGACTCCTATTTCTGAATTACACTTGCAAAAGTCTTAATGTACAGCTGGCTCAGCATCTCTGGTCCAGAAGCAGTGATATTTTCTGTGATTTACCTTTATATTGGTAAAGCTGATTTCTTAGTCTTTATATAGGTGAATAATCCTTATGCTTCAGTATCCACTGCTGTTGAAGCTGATGGATAACACACAAAATGAAGATTATTGGCATGCATGAGAGTTTCAGCATCAGGCTTTATTTGCAAATTTCGATGAATCTGAGCCGTGGCAGAAATAAATTAATTCCTTATGATCCTGAATATTCCCCTTTATATATCTTAGCTTGCCTTCAGAAAGTCCATTAATCTTTCTTCCTGGATTATGATAGACTCATGATTTTCCCATGTAAACCCAAAGAGGTCACAATACTGGAAACTCTGATAGAAACAGGATGAGGACATACAAGATAGTGTAAGGATAAAAATAAAACAAGTTTTCCCATTGTAATGCTCAGAATGTTTACGTACTATTAAGTTTGATATTTATGAAAAAGGTAGAGCAATACTTGGTTGGAATAGACTGTCTTCAGATTTATGATGCTAAACATAAGCAACAGATGAAACTACAATGTCATGCAGTACAAACAGACATTGCAATTACTGTAAACAGCTCTTCTATACTTTTTTAAAAAAGTAGGTTGATTTTGACACATCTTTTTATATAGTGGCAACAACCATCAATGGCATCATAATGATGTCTCAAAAGAGATACTGTAATCTTTCTCCAGTCTTCTGTACACTAGACTATTAACAAAACTAATTGCTTAATTTTATTGTTCATACATTAACAATTAACCATTATTTAAACCTGAAAGCAAGACTTTGTGATATGAACAGCTTTGTCTGATGTGAACTATTGTTTTATTGTTTGTCTATGATTTCATTTTGCCTGCTTACCTTTCTAGGAGATATTTGAAATGGCTTTGTGGAACAAGCTTATTAAATATTATGAATTTCATTACACGTAGTGCTCCTGGTTGAACAGCAATTTTGCTCCTTCTTTCCAAAATCTGTGAACTTCTGCTAAAGTGAGAACACCTGCCGGTTTCACAGACGACTATTGTTAGCTTAGTTTTGCCCCGCCACTTAGTCAAATTGGTAATTGTTTTACTTTTCTAATGTGAAGCTACAGTAGTGTCAGGCTGAGTAATTTATCACTGTGTAACATTTTCTTCTTCACTTTCTCATGAAACACAGGGTAAGACAGGACTGTACAAAGCCCAGTGAATACACCATTAATTTTCAAGATCCATACATGAAGGTTAGAAACAAATGTTATGATAGCCTTTTGTTAATTGTTTTATCAGGAGCTTAGAATCTACCTATCACGAAAAAAATTCCACAGTCAAACAAAACCACCATTACTACATATTTTTATTGCATGTAAATTATTATTATCATTATTATACATAAATTATTATTATAATTATCGTGATCTATGACTGAAAAAAAGTATTCTATAGAATAGTTGAAATACATGCAATATAAATGCAGACATCCCAGTTCTACTAGCTTCATTTATGCTGCTGAATACACATCCAGGGAGCATCCTCTTGCTCCCAAGCTTAGTGCTGTAGAATGGCTCATGCCTGTATTTTTCCAGAGAGAAACCCAATGGCAGAGTAGCTGCATCTGCACTGCATAGAACTTGGCTTTAGGTCTCCTCTTGCCTCCATGTAGTGTCTTCGTAGCCCTATGACCTAATAACTGTTTTGCTTACATGAGCATAATGAGACTTTTTCCTAGTAAAACATTTCTCAAACAATGTGAAGAATATGCTTTAGTTAAGTGAAACAGTGTTTTTACAGCATTAAATTCAAGGTATATGTAGTGTGTCCTGTGGTATGACGTGAGAGCGTTATGGGGATGTTGCAGGGTGCACAATTTGCTAAGAGTGTAGGATTACCTACAGCAGGCAGAAGTCAGTATGATGTAGTCTTCCAGTTTTCCTTTCAGGAGTAGCCTCTGGTGTGAACTATCCAGCAGAATTGCATCCAGGTTTGTCTTAGAGGGAACTAGAAGTTTCTCTGAGAAGAAAGCTTGTGAGTAAATTAAAAATTAAGCAGTGTGGATAATCAAGAGACAAAGACCCAGGCGCCCTAATTTTCTTCACAGTCTATGCTGCAGTGTTGTCTCTCTTTAGGCTGAAAGGTTTGTACCACAATTCTTAACATAGCTGAGAGTTGGATAGAGCTGTGGCAATACATTTAGGGACAATGCAACCAAAGTAAAAAAGTTGTTAACAATTTTCATATACATTGTAAGTTTTCAGCCAAAGAAGATAATAATAAACTGCTCGCAATAAATACCAGGTTTAGATTAAAAAAAAAAAGTATTTGATTGAATAATTAAGTATTGAATTAGATTGGTTACATGTATAGTGTTCCAATAACATGCTTTAGGGAGTGGTCCCTGTTTCCCTTCTAGCAGACCCACAGAGGCCCATGTATTTATTTCTCTTATCTAGCATTCAGTAGTAGTCTAGATTTGTCCACATGACAGATGCACTGCTTTAGAGTACAATCTGTCTCAGTACTGCTAAGTTGTTTGTACCTATTCATCCACAGATCCATCAGGTGCACTACACACATTATAATTGTACCTGCTCACTGCATGACTATGGAATATTTCACCAAGGGCCTTAATGTTTTGTGGGAGGGAGAGGTTAATTTTATGTAGCAATTAAGGAGGCATTGAAATCCCTCAGTGGAAAGCTGTCCTGCAATGTCCTTTTAGGTGGATAGGAAGAATCAGGTAGTATTTACTTCATCCCTTCTCCCTAGGCTCAGTTTGGAGTAGCTCAAAGCACGTTACAACAGATGCTTTGCTCTCTTAGACCTCTGGAACCTTCTTTGAGCTGAAACATTTTGCACTACTTAAAGTTGTTTTTGGTTTTTTAAGTGACATTCTTCCTAATGTGGCCAAAGTAATCTTATTATTTTGGTTGTCTCACATACAACAATGTTTATGTTTGTAAGGCAAGATACAAATGTGCCAGCACACAAGCAAAAAAAGAGGCATATCCTGCAAGTATTTTTGCTGTTGGAGGGCCAGCTTGGCCTGAAAGAGGAAGACACTGGTTGTTGGAGAGGTTTCTGTAGGGAACGAACTTGTGAACCATAGTCATACAGGCTTGTTGTCTCTCTTCCCAAGAGAACTGCATTCCAGAAGGGGTCTCAGAAATGCCTGGAGATTGCAGAGAAGATGAATTGAGGACCGGTACACTGGAGCAAAACTGGGACTATTTCCAAGTGACACATTGCCTACATAGCTGCTGAATTTACATAATGGAGGTTTTTAAATACATCTTCAGTAAATACCTGTCAAGAGTGGTTTTATTAGAGTTGATCTTGACATAAAATTGTTGACCTCCTGTAATCCTATCCTGCCCTGTTTTTATGATCCTATGATTAAAAGTAGAAAGAACCTCAGGAGCAAGAAGCTTAAATTTTGATGGCAGCAGGTTTTTTTATACCCAACTAACCTCAAACATAAGGTAGCAGACCACTTTCAAAGCTTACCCAACATGCCAGTATATGTAGCCTTGAGCAAAATCAAGCTTTATGTGCATGATTTAATGTTTCTGAGTAAAACTTAGGTTTCTCAACTACTTCAGCATTTACAGGAGGCAGAACATTGACACTACTTTGGACATCAACTTTTAAATTCTGCTTAATTTGCACTTCAAACATAAAAGCTTGTTAACAACGTTGCCCCAGCTGTATAGCAATTGAAGGTTTTTGGGGAATATCCAGAGGAAGAACTTTAGGTACTCCAGCCTAATTTGTTTTAAGAAGGATTATGAGATGTGTTAATCAAGCTGGAAATGTACTCTCATTGCATTAAACATTTCTCTTTTATCAGAGGAACACTTGTACAAAGCTTTTGAAGGTAATATATAACAAGTGGACTTAAGTTACTAAATTAAATAGCTTTCTGAGTGTTCAGTCTGTTACAAATTTGTTTCAACTTGAAATATGAGGTCGTAATATAGAACTTTAAAGTCACAAGCAAGTGCTTTTAGGTTTAAGTTGGACCATCTTTAACAATAAATTTACCTCAATTCAAATATTTTCCATTACGTATAGTGCTCTGAGTAAACAATATCTAACATTTATAAATCTGAAAAACAACAGGTAGTATACTTGAACTTGCAAAGAATTTTGTTATGTCCGAACATATTCCTATGAAGTAAAAACTTAAAGATGTTCATGCTAAGAAAGGCTGAAAAAAAACTTCCACGGAAAATATCAGAAAGATAGGTTGATAGGAATCTTCTTCCTTTCTCCTAAACTGAGGAAGTATGAAAACACTGACTATGTGGCATATGGATATTAACTGAGAAATATCAACCTAAATCTTGACATGGCTTCAACACCTGCAGTTCTCTGATCTGTTTGAGACAAATGACATGCCTGTTGGAAGAATTTAAAATACTAGATTGTTAGAGGACTTTTGTAATTGCAGGGTTTGTGTTTTTACAAAGTGCTTCCCTTTTATTGAAAGAACACATTTGTGGAGTCTTCTGCTATGTTATGAGACAATTTTTAATCAAGCTACCAAATCAACTAATTTGCTCAGCATTCATGGTCTGGTAAAGTCATAGCAGCATATAGTATACAATCAACATCACTGTTACCTTGGACTGTCTGAGGAGTCTCAGCTCTCATGTCGATTCACTCAATGCCTTATACTTTCAGTGTATGATTGCCTTGCACAGAAGTTCCTTCTCCTCCTTTTAGATTGTGACATGCTATCAGTATGTTTAAATTTCAAACTAGAAAGAAAAGCAATCTTGAGCACTGAAAATCAGTTCACCCTTATCCTAGACTATAGATTCTGTTCTATCTTCTTCTGACCCTACTAATACTGAATGTTTTCTTTCTGCAGGAGTATAATTTCAAAGATAGAGTGAATTTATTTGCAAACATCCTTGCAAGTAGGGTGATTTTCCAGCAGGTGATACCCGAGGGCTAGCATTCAGGGATACCACAATATGAGCTTGCTCCCACTTAGGAAGCCCATCTCCAATGCTGCATATTGCTTTAGTCCCTTAAGTTGAGGGGCCCTGAAACATTAGTTACTGATATTCTTTCAGCTATTTCATGCTTCAATTGTTATTATTATTTATTTTCAGGACTGTTTATTCCAACAGAGCTGCTACAAAAAACAGGCTAAATACACTTCGATGATAAATGCAATGACTGGCATATAGCCAGGATAAATGGCAGCTTTTGAATTTCAATATAATTTCATATGCATCTTCACTGCCAAGGCTAAACTACTAATTAAGCAATAATCCCACAGCACTGTCAGGTGTACAAGGGAGTAGGAACTTCCTGGGCTCAACTTTCTTTAAGTAGATATCCTTATTCCTAAATTATGCAATGTCTCTATTGAGGTTATCACAAATCCGTTACAGGTTTTAATAAAGAATGTAATGAACTAGACAGCAGAGGTTCCTTTATTGCCTTGTCCTAAAAATCTTACTCACACTGAACTACAATTTGAAACCAAAAGTCCAGAACTTCTTGCTGAATGGCACTTTCCATTATTAGTGTCTATGCATTTTGCTATTCTTTCTCCTATATTCTTACAGAAATCAGACTTATTGTGGGACAAAAAGGCAAGTGAGAAGATTTTTAAAGGATCTTTTAATTCCTTCCAGTTGGGAAAGTTTTCTTGTCATCTCGGGGTTTTGTGTTTACTTGTTTTGATGATTCACTTGTAAAGGAGACGAGACTTAATCCTTGTGTGCTTTCATGGCTAGTCATAGAGTTCAGGTTCTTAGGGGAAAACACAAGAATGCACAGGCTAACATACTGAAGAATGTTCTACATGGAACTAAAAGTAGGTATGAAACTTTATGGTATGTTTGCCAGTAAAATATACATACAGTATAGTGAAGGCCAGAATTCTGCAGGTTTGGACCCAGAATTAGTCATTTAATCACAAGGGATTTCAGTTAGTATAAAATCAGGAGGTTTACAACTCCCCATAAATGTTTGAGCTATGTATCTTTAATACTTACGAAGAAAAAGTAAAAGGAATTCATATACTGAGTGCAAATACTGAGTGCTTTCTGTCCAAATGAATTTTTTCCTTTGGGCCCTATTCTATTCCTATTTGGGCCTGTGCAAATCTCCTGAAGTTCAACAAGGCCAAGTGCAAGGTCCTGCACATGGGTTGGGGCAATCCCAAGCACAAATACAGGCTGAGTGATGAGTGGATTGAGAGCAGCCCTGCGGAGAAGGACTTGGGGGTATTAGAGGACAAAAAAATGAATATGAGCCAGCGATGTGCACTTGCAGCCCAGAAAGCCAACTGTATCCTGGGCTGCATCAAAAGAAGTGTGGCCAGCAGGTCAAAGGAGGTGATTCTCCCCCTCTTCTCTGCCCTCGTGAGACCCCACCTGGAGTACTGTGTTCAGCTCTGGGGCCCCCAACAGAAGAAGGACATGGACCTGTTGGAGTGAGTCCAGAGGAGGGCCATGAAGATGATCAGGGAACTGGAGCACCTTTCCAATGAGGGCAGGCTGAGAGAGTTGGGGTTGTTCAGCCTGGAGAAGAGAAGGCTCCGGGGAGACCTTATAGCAGCCTTCCAGTACCTAAAGGGAGTCAACAAGAAAGCCGGAGATGGACTTTTTTACAAGGGCACATAGCAATAGAACAAGGGGTAATGGCTTTAAAGTGAAAGAAGGTAGATTTAGATTAGATGAAAGAAGAATTTCTTCACTGTGAGGGTGGTGAGACACTGGAACAGGTTGCCCAGAGAGGTTGTGGCTGCCCCATCCCTGGCAGTGTTCAAGGCCAGGTTGGATGGGGCTTTGAGCAACCTGGTCTAGTGGAAGGTGTCCCTGCCCGTGGCAGGGGGGTTGGAACTAGATGATCTTTAAGGTCTCTTCCAACCCAAACCATTCTGTGATTCTATGATTTAAGTCAATTCACCTCTTCACTGAAATTTGATGTGCCAAAGAGTGGTTTTATCAGACACATCTGAGCCACTGTTATATATGAAAGCAGCATGCATGTGAATATAGAAAGCAGAATGGACTCAAGACTTCTCATGAACATAGACAAAATAGAATTTTGCCATTCCATTATGTTATTGTGTTTGGGATAACAAACTAAAATTTATCATCAATACTTTTTAGACTGTAAGGGAAGGAGAAGGAGAAAGACTGAGATACTAAAAGGGGTTTGGGTGATATGCCTGGGGGGATGATCTTTCACTTATGCTTACAAGAGTTTTCTTCCCTCCAAGAGTCTACTCTGTCCCGTAGCTTTCCATCTCCTCTTAAGCTGTTGTCTATCTTGTTCCCTATCTTGTCTTTTTGTTACAACCCTTTTCATCTTCAGATGTTTCATTTGAGTACTACTAACATTTGAGTAGGAGGGAGAATACATTAAATGTTTCTAAAGAGCAGGATTATTGGGACTGGTGTCCCAGTAAGGGTGAAGAAAAGCTGAAGCACTGAATTTTTGTTTCTGTATTGAATTAGTTACTGTGAAAAATTCAGATTTTTTTTTCTAAATCTGAAAAAGAACAGTTACACATTTTTCACAGGATTTCTTTTCTAGTGAAAATGAAAAATAATTGCTTTCATCATAATCACTGGAACCAAAAATCATTGTTTCTTGATCTAGAAAATTTCCAGGATCAAAGAATTCATTTAATCTGAGATTCAGAATAAAAATATGTATTTATGACAAGTGCATTAGGCATTTCCATGGCTGACACACAGCCAACAGAAGAGTCAGCTGTAATTGCCATTTGGAGCAGTAAGGATAATTTTGAGATCTGCAGTTTATTTGAAAATTTTACTTGTTTCAGAGTAAGAAGAATAAACATGGGTTTAATATATTCTAAGCACAATTATACTTGTTCTTAGGACATCTAAAGAAGCTGATTATGATATATATTTAATTAGGACAAGGACATTTTACTTTCACTCTCTTTAAATTATATTTTTATTATTATTATAATAAAATAATGTAAAGAAAATAATTACATATTACTGTCATTACATAGAGAGAGAAGAGTACAGGCATAGTTACTGTAGAGTAGCTAGCATATTCCTTTGTAACTTTTTTTTTTTTGCTATACAGAATGGATTATTGTGCATTAGGTTAAGACACCCTCAGACTTAAATGTCATTATTGTGATCCTCAAAACTCTGTTCAGTTTCCATTTAAAGTTGAGTCAGCTTTCAACATAAAACTTCCACATCTGGGGAATCACAGATAGTTATGAGAGTTGACAGGTCCAAACTCAGCATTTATCTATCAGGTAAGACAAATCAAGGTCTTTGGGCTTGACTTTCTTTTATTTTTTTGGCTTTCTTTCATTTTCTTGGCTTGCTTTCTCCCCTTGCAGACACAATTACTGCTGAAGTGATCTGTTTGTAGAGAAAGTATTAGCAGACCTGTATGAAACTGGTTCTTGGTTTTTTTACAGACTTTATTAGAATTAATTTTTATCTCTTAAGTTAATGCTCAAGATTCTAGGTTCACAAACCAAGTGTCGTTTTTAGTTAAAGATTTAGAGACATAGAAAACTCCAAGAAAACTCAGTTCAAACTAGCATGTTTTGCCTGCTATTATAGGGAAGCCTTTAATCCCTACCCTGAAATTACTGTTTGGGAGGAATTTAAAGTTACTATATACCCAACCTTGAGAGCTTTGTCCACATCAGAATTTTTTCAGTGAGACCTGTCTCAAGTTTTAGATTTTTCAATTAAAAGGTACACCAATAGGAGTTTTCTTACAATTCTAGTAGTGATAAGCACAAAAATTTGGATTCAGCTGTGATGCAGTTCTTTTTTTATTTTTTATTTTGCATCTTTTTTATTTTGCATAAAGCTAGTCATTATATCACAAGTGGTTTTAAACCTGAAGTTTTACAGTCAACTGAATATCTGTAGTCTCTATGTCAAAACAATGTCAGAAGAAAAAATTAGTCACTCTATAGAGGCATTACATTTCTTCTTAGTTGTTAGAATTCCCAAAGCACAGGGAAATAAATTTTCTTTATCAGTTTTCAGTAATTTGGCATTGAGGAAGTTTAAAGTGTATGTTTTAGAAATATGCAATAGATTCACATGAAATGTGGTAGAAGATGACTGTAGTATAATATGGCACTGTTGACACATAGGGACTTGTCATGAAAAATCTGTTTTGGTTTGATAGCAGTCACAGCTCTAGCACTTATTAGTTGGTGGGGGTCCCCTCATACTACATAGTACTATATTTCCTGTTCTGGTGTATTGGGGTTGTAGTACTGGTGCTGGCATGTGTACCACCGCTTTCATTTGTGTTTAGCTCAAGAGGAAAATAATTCAGATGTTACTGAAATGACCCTTGGTAAAACCCATGTAGGGTAGGATCCCATGGTCAGCAGTGTAAAAGCTACTCTTGGTCAACAGCAAATACTGTTACAAATAAAATTTTGCCCTAATTTAACAATAGCAATGACTTTAGGTCATATTGTGTCATCCTTTTCTGTTTTCTTGCAGCCTTTCTTATGTACATTTTTATTTTAATCTATGCATTCCACCTCACAGTTTGAACAACCAATTTACAACTGTTTTCTGATGATTTATCTATAAAGAAGAGAAGCCAAATACAACTGGCATTTGAAGTTAACAGCCCTGTAGCTAGTGAACAACTTGTACCTCTAACAGTCTCTGGTCGATAAGTCCTCCATAAGTTGAAAGAATAAATTAAGTTACAAAAAGCTCTTTAAAAGTTTATTTTTGCCATCGACTGACAGATGCACAGAACCTCTAATCTTGTAAATTTATCTTATATGTCTACAAAATGCTGTAGCGTGTCTGATAGTTGCAAAGAGGATACAGGTCAAAGAATTCAAGGAGAAAATTGATCAAAACAGAATCTTAAAATCATCATTGAAAATAGTTAATAAACTGCCAGGGAAACCTGAAGGGAAACAAACCTACCAAACCAGAACAAAACAAAACACAGAGGCAGGGAGTAAAACTCAGAAGTACTTTTCTGCTTCGCAAATATATCTGTGGAAGCAGGTCACATAATATCAAGCTAGAAACAAATACTGATTGCTTCAGCTGTGGTTCTGTTTTTTTAATATAGATTTGTAAAAATGCTAAAAATTAGCGTAGCCACCTCCAGAAATAGCAGAAATAGTGTGAAAAAAACTGGGGGGGGGGAGACGGGAGACAAAGCAATGAAATCTAATCAGATCTTGCACTGGAGCTAGATTAAGCCCATATTTTGGTGTTGTGATGGTGCCAAATTCTGAAAATGACCAGTTAAACATGATTTCCTGCTGGATTTGGTGTTGCTTTATTTCTAGGGAATACCAGGCAATTACATCCTTTTAAGAAACTCTCCTAGCAAACGTCCATTTTGGAAAATTCATACTCTGCTATTATTCTGCTGTTATGTCAGAGTTGTAACCCTGCATTTAATAAAGAAAGAGACAAACATGGGGCAGAAACAGCTGCAACAGCTTCTGTGACTACTGAAACAAAAATAGCCTTAGAAGAAGAATGAGGGCTCTGAGGAGTTAGAATCACTACTTCATGTTAAGAATTGTTAAAGTAGGACCAGGGAAGAAGTCATAGGTATGACTGTCTCTTCATGATCCTGTGTCTGTTGAAAAGATACTAAACTCTTCTTTAATTTTTGTTTTTCCTCCTTGGAAGAGATAATACTTTATTCAGCTTGCTTTTACACTCTGACAGGGGAGGGTAAATAGGCTGAGATATTTGTTTAATCTAAAATTTTGACTTCAGGTTATTGTATAGCTCGTCCCAATCACACTATTGGGCAGAATTAATTTGAAACAATGTCATATCATCAAAGTTGAGCATCAGGCATCTCCTTACAACTGCATGGAACATTTCTTTGCTTCATGGAAAATAAGGATATACAATCTTTCTCTAGCCATAATCAGACCCTAAATGTTAGACATAAAAGAAAGAAAAAAATCATTACACAACAAATATAAACATAGTTTTAGCTACAGATGATGACTCCAAATATGCTTAATTGCTACAACTGTAATACCAATGAAGAAAGCAAGAGATTTATCTTTAAGCAGTACACAATACCACTGATTAGAATGAGAAAAAGAATATCAAGTGTCTTCTGAACAGAAGCTGGTGGGTTTTCTCAGAATAAGAAAATGAAGAAACAGTGACTGTACATTTTTAACAAATCCTTTTTCTAATCAAGAGAAAACAAACTCTAGGCTCAGGATAGCAATTTGACCCATAATCCATGGTTCCTTATTGTTAAAATACTGGCCTAAATTCACTGGTAAAGAGTGTGATCACAAATCTAATAACTTTGTCTTTACACTTGCTTATGAGAATTTCACGTTTGTTAAATTTGCACATCTTACAGTGACCTCTAGCTAGGAACAGTTATGCTATACCTTCAGATGGTAGGTAATACAGATTAATCTAGATGCTGGAGACTCTTTAGCACTTTCAACTACTGAAAAAGATGAAAATACAGAAAACAAAACAAAACAAACCCCACCAAAAAGCACCAAATTGACTTGAGTCTGCTCCTACATTAATGGAAATGTGTAGTATTATTGAAGTTCCTGGAATCTCACTTTTATAATGCTTTATTAACTGTGTGGGTAGTGTGATTGAGAGAAGAGTAGTCCACTAGCTAAGTCACAAACTTAAAATAATTACTGTTTCATGTTAAGATATTTTTAGGAAAGTATTGAAAAAAGATAGCCCTTATTCAGAGATATGTGCATTATCAGTTCTACACTGTTTGCTTGCTGACCCCAAGAAAACACAGCTGTCCCAAAAAGACAGGATGTCAACAGGCAAAATTAGTAAAAGTCAGTCCAGAATACCCAATCTCGTTTCTTCTCTGGCATGTATTCTAAAAACTGTAGTAAAAGCTCTGAGTTCAGTACATTGATTTTAACAGATGTTTCCTGATCAGTCTCAGGGACTCTTAATTTCTACCACAGACAGTTTAATTCACTTTTCTTTTGATACTGGTAGCCCAGAAATCTACTGTAAGACTATCCTAGGGCTTAGTGACTGAAAGGTACAAAACATAAAACCTCTTTTGTCTCTAGAATGGAATCCTTAAATTTACTAATAGTTCAGAGAATTTAGCTATTTACAACAACTGTTTTAGCATTCTGAAGGTTTTCAATATTCTTTGTTTTGATGATATTGACATTCTGTGAAATTACTATTTTCCTGATGTGTGGAGGTGTTTTGGTTTGGCTGGAGTTGCATAAAAGGCTCAGTTGTCTGAGCTTTGGCCTATGAATTTATTACCTGCCTTGTTCCTTTTGACACCTCTGGGTTTCATAGCCCAGTGGTAGAGGAAAATACTGCTGCAATACAAAAATATCACTTTCAACTGTATTTAAAGCTCATAGTCAAACTTTATGTGAGAAAAAGAATGATAATTGTGGAAATCTAGGCATGCTATATGAGGGTTTTTTTCTTTGTCTTTTGGCCATGTCTTTTATTTACTGTTACACAGCAGCCCAGTTTCACTAGAACTGAACACCTGCAACACTTCATTTAGCTTCTGACCTGACCTAGTGGCTGGCTCATGTGCTTGAGCACTGAAAGCACGTTTGAATCATGGCAGGCTGAGGTATGCCTGAACCTACTCAAGCTGTCTGCTTCGTAGGATATTATATAAAAAGAAAGCATCTCTATGCTTGCATGTTTAAGTGAAAGAGGCCTAGACTCCTGTCTGTTTTCTTGGTTTGCTTTTGGCATCTCAGTGGAGTCTGTATATGCAGCGTGTTTTTAGAGCATTGCTTGTCAACTGTGTCCCTCAGGACATTAAGATCTTGTCAGCCTATTTTCTAATTCCAGTGGGTCTTGTTTGGAGAGAAAATAACCTGACTGCTCAGGTCAGGGAAGTTATATCTATTGCTACAAAAGCTCTGGAGGAAAATTTCAGACCAAAAAAAGGAAGAACCTACTGATTTTAGGTAGCCACTTAACAGGTGTCTTCCCAATCACAAAAGTTGAACTGAAGTGGTTAAATACAACCAAGTTTTTTCTTTCAGTCTGGCCTAAATAATTTTAGTTAAAGACACTGTGGGGTTCCATTTTGGTCCCTCTCCAATCCCTTCTGCCGCAAACAGAAATGAACAGTGTCAAACATCATCAACAACCTGTTAAGACTGGATTATCATAACATCTGAGCGTTATACTTACTTTAATTAATGTACCACCCATTTTCAGCACTGCTGGGACTTTTCTGAAGGTATGGTCAGGGCTTCTATGTGTAACAATATATTAAGAGCTTAGTACACAATACCCTTATACTACTTTTAATGATAAATTTAAGAGGGAGCTGAATGACATCTCAGATGTCAAACACAGTTATAGCAAATAAACAATTAAAAAAATTAATGCATAATTGTCACAAACAGTTGTCATTGAACTGAACTCCATGGAGTTGCCTATATCGCCTGAAGTTCTACACTTTGAATGCTGTTTTTTAGCTGCTGTTGTGAAGTTGCATAACTGGAAAAATAATTATATTCATTTGCGTTATCGTTCATTTCTTTAAAGGTGCCCTATAATTAAATAATTGCCACTCTAAATGTTTCCATGGCTATTTTTGAAGTTACTTATTTTTAGCTTTGGCAGTAGAGTTCATTATCATAATATGAGCACTTCCCCAGCTTTAATTAATTCATCATTATGACATGTCTATGAGGTAATGTCCTTGCTTGACACACCATGAGGATGAGGCCAAATTTACAGTGCTTACTTATTGTGACAAATATACAAGTAGAAAACATGTTAGGATTGATAAAATCAATAATTTTGAACAACTGGAAATTGAAATCTGACAGGTATCTCAATTTACTGACATTAATAGTATGTGTAATTAAAATATCTTAGGTAATTTTTTTTTTAATTGTTCTGTAAGCCTCACTCTTTTCAGAAGTCAACCAGTGTAATCTTTTTACACATACAGGGTTGAGAAACATTTTCTCATATTTAAGATAGATTTTTTACTAATTTATTAATGCTATAACCCACATTACTTAAAGTTAAAGGTATAAAAATGGTATAAGGTAAATCATGTTATTTTCTATGCATCCTATATATCACATTATGATTTTAACTTTGGATAAAGTTATGTTTCTAGTATGGAACAGTTTTCCATGAAAATATAGTTAAACACCTCAAAAAATAGCAGGGTGGTTGTTTTCCTGCATGGTAATTTTGATTTATAACCAGTAGCATTGTTAATTTTCATTAATACCAATTACAACTGAAAAGTAAATATACTCAGCAAATTTTATATAGTGTTAATCATTAATTCAACCCACACACTAAGACTTAACTAATTACAACACATCTTTCCAAAGGCATTGTATGAATTTGATCATGAAAATAATTTTATAGACCTTCAAGACCTAGCACTTAAAAAGTGAAGCCTGACAAATCTTGCAGTTTGGATCTGTTAGTGAAATCTGCCTCTGGTCAAAGCTAGAGAAGAGTAGTTGTCAGTACTATGATATCTGACAAATGAAAGCAGAATAATATCTCTTAGCTACCAATCACCAACAGCAAACCGACACAAACAAGTTACTATATGGCCTATTTTCTCTCTTGGCTGCTTTCAGAGAATATGTATCTGAAATTGCAGTACAGCACCAGTCCTAAAAGTTAAGTTGTCTTAGAATTCATGAAAAACTATGGAATGGTATAATGTTTTTGTCAGACAATCATTAAATGCTATATTAGCTGAAATTATAAGTATTTTAGAGGCTTTGAACAACAACATTTTTCTTTCAAATTTGCTCTCCTTAGAAGAAATCTAGTTTGTATTTAGGTAGAGAGGTCAAGACAGAATAACTAGCAGAAGGTCCCTCTTGAGAGAAAACTCTCTAGTTCATTTTTTGTGTGTACTAAGCAATATATATATATTTATTATATATAGATGAAATTTCATCATGATGAAATGCAGGTTTATACAAGTAATTTTGTTCTTATAAAGTTAGAAATATTTAAGTGCTTGGGAATTAGGCAGAAAAGTTGATTAGGTTCTTAATTTTGAGTTCTGTCAACTACTTTAAAAATATTTTGTCTGAGTGGTTTTTTTGTTTTGTTTTTAAGATTAATTTATTATCCAAAACAGTTCTCTGAAGAATCTAACAAGATGTGAAATAAGCTACATAACTGTGTCCCTGTCTACTGGCACTGTTATGTTAGGTTAGGCTGAAATAATCAGCTGCAGATGCAAATGGCTTAAAAACTCATTTAGCCAGAAAGGCAGGGCAAGAATGTGTCTGTGCTTATGAGACTTCATGTGCATTCACAATTTTGTATTAAACAAGCATCAGATAAAATACATAAAGAGCACAAGATGCTCAGGTCTCAGCTGTTCTGGGTGAGCCCCCTAAGTACTAGTTTGCCAAGATGATACTCTTGTTGAGTGAATCTTGAATTCTATTATGCATAGTAACAAAGGCAGAGGAAGTGTGGAGAAGATTGCTATTTGGAGTAGCCTGCATCTCTCTTTTCTCTCACTGTTGTGGTTTAACCCTAGCCAGCAGCTAAACACCACACAGCTGCTCAATCACTCCCCCCAGGTGGGATGAGGGAGAAAATTGGAAGAGTAAAAGTGAGAAAACTCGTGGGTTGAGATAAAGACAGTTTAATAGGTAAAGCAAAAGCCGCGCACACAAGCAAAGCAAACCAAGGAATTCATTCACTGCTTCCCATGGGCAGGCAGATGTTCAGCCATCTCCAGGAAAGCAGGGCTCCATCACATGTAACAGTTACTTGGGAAGACAGACGCCATCACTCAGAACGTCCCCCCTTCCTTCTTCTTCCCCCAGTTTTATATGCTGAGCATGATGTCATATGGTCTGGAATATCCCTTGGGTCAGTTGGGGTCAGCTGTCCCAGCTGTGTCCCCTCCCAACTCCTTGTGCCCCCCCAGCCTGCTCGCTGGTGGGGTGAGAAGCCCTTGACTCTGTGTAAGCCCTGCTCAGCAATAACTAAAACATCTCTGTATTATCAACAATGTTTTCAGCACAAATCCAAACCATAGCCCCATACTAGCTACTATGAAAAAAATTAACTCTACCCCAGCCAAAACCAGCACACTCACGTGTTCATAGTTGGTGCTAGATTCTTTCTTTCCAAAAGGCAAAATATGTCCAGAGCCATTTTCCTCAAAATACAGTTATCAGCAGAAATTGAGTAATCCTTCTTGTTAGAGTTTTCCAATGAGATATAGGTCCTCCAAACTGGCGAGCTTGACAAACTAAAGAAAGAATGTCCCAGCTTCTACAGGAGAATGGAAAACTTGCTATCCAAATACCTTCTCTGCTTATATTCTTGGAGTGTGGCAGATGCTGGTTCAAGCCCCTTGAGCCTGAGATGGACCTTGAATACAAGTCTTCTGCTTCCTGACAGAAAAGCTATTATGCAAAAAAATGGACTTCACTTTGAGTTAAAGTTAGACTGTTAAGCGCCCAGAAGCATAGCTGTTAGACATCCCAGATATCTCAGACAGGAGGTTAAGTGGGGATTTTTAAAACTCATTTGCTAGCATTCTGCTGAAATGTCACAGTGCATGCATAAATCCTTTCTTGGGTGGCTACAGCCTTTTTCCATAGAAAAATACCAAAAAGTCTAATAGTCATCCTCATTTTGTTTGGGAAACTAAAGGTTATCAGTTCAGTTCATGACACGACATGACACGACACGACATGACATGACATGACATGACATAGTATAGTATAAAGATATTTGCACTTCTAAGACATGAGTCTATCCTTTCTTGGCTAGATGATTGGTCATCTGCTATGTACCTAGTGTTTATAAGCATGTTGATCTTACACTATTAAAGGTCTTACAGAAGTTAATATCATTTTAGTCCAAGGTTACATCAGCATTTCAGCAGTGTATCACTTGATCTGATGCACCATCTGGGAAGAAACGTACTAATCTTTTTTGTCTGTATGCTGGTTATTGTGTCCTAGATCATCTAACACATTTATGTCTTGTCTCTGAACATAGGATTTCAAAGGCACTTTTGATCTTTGTTTGACGCTAGTTAGCCCACAGGGGCAAAATGCCTGAAAACCCAGTTTGTAGATCAATTATTCCTTGATACAGTATCAGTCAGCATCAAATGCAATATTTAAAGTTATGAGATTGACATTCTGTTTTTCATATTTTTAGCCTCTTAAAAGTTTTCCTTCTTTGCATCAGACAAGAATAACAATGCATAGGTAAATATATAGTGCTCCACAGGCTTTTATTACCCATTGCTGCTCTACTTCTGTACTTCTAGCATGAATCTTCCTTTAATAAACAGACAGCTGTAATGCAGTTTAAGCTTATGAGGAACAGATAAACAAAAAACCAGGAATAATGAGCTAAAGCTGTCTATTTTGGTTGTCTGTTCCAGAAGGACATTATTGTCTAAAAACTTTGCTTTGCACACTGACTCCCAGGAAAGTGTTTAAGAACATGGCATACATCTGACCAGTCTTTATTAGACATGGTATTAGACTTCATTCATCTCACTACACTACTAGGTTTGAGTCTAAGTTGTTCACACTGCCTATACAGCTGGGTTTGAGTCTTAAGTCAGTCCTGTCCTGTTCATCCATCTTTTCCTTTTGTTTTTAAAGGAGTCAATTTCAAAGTTTCAGGTTAGTGTATGAGTAAGTGCTTTAGTATACAAGTAACACAAAGAAGACTCAGACTGCAAGTTCCAAAGTCCCCAGGCCTTCCCAAAGACTCCATGCTGCAACTCTTTCATGTGGCTGCCATAACTTTGAAAGACAAACCTTTTTTTACTGAATTATTTTTTCCCCAGAAACCCCAGAAGTAAAAATTACATCTTGTTAAAACTCAGTTTGCAAATTACAACAGCATTAATGGGAGAGTCATGCCACGTTTATTCGTTGCAGCAACATCAGCTCAGTAAGAACATGTGTTAATGACTGCTTTAGCTAACATTTGAAACTGGTAAAAAGTAGTAAAAAAAGGGCCAGAAAATTGCAAAAGACCAAAGTTTTAGAATTTATGCTGTTGATACTGAGACATCAAGCAGTTCATACTGAGATAAGCAGCTTTTAGGTCTATTACTAGACTTTTCCAACCAGGCCAGGAGACTTTTCTCTGAAAGTGTATTATAAATAGGGTGATAATTGAATGAAGGGACCTGCAATGAGTTAATACAATTTTCCGCACTAAACATGTTAGATAAAAATATAAAACCTCAGGGTAATCTCTGGCTTGTGTTTCTTAATTAATCATTTAAAATATACTTGATTGTTTACCCTCATTCTTTCTCTTTGATTTTGTTTTCAGGTTTTGCATTTTAACAAGTTCTCTTTTATGAATATTTTTAGAAACAGGTGAAATTGTAAGCTGCAAATTACAGGCAGTTTCCTAACAAAATCCCTCAGTTTCGTGATAGATATTTATCCCTGCACCAATATTGCTAAAAGAAGCAAGAAAAAAAAAAAGAATAAAACCTTTAATTGCACATATGGCAAGGCAGAAATTGTTCCATGATCAGAGAAACAGATACAGCTGTTTCTGACGGATTTCTCTTTTGGGTCTCATATATGTGAGGTCTGAGCTTTCAGCATTTTTAATAGGTTTCATATATCGATAGCACTGGGATTAGGTTGATTGATCAGTTTCAATTGTTGATTGAATTGCTCACTACTTATTGTATTTCTATGCAGAAAAATCACTAATTTTCACTTCAACTTAATCAAATGTATTTCCTCTCACCACAGGTATGAAAAAGCCAAATATAACCCTGCTTTAGTTAGTAGTCATCTTTCCAGCTCACACATCTCAGTTCCTGAAATATCATGGCATTCAAATTATTTACTAAGTCCCCGTCCATGGCAAAATACACAGTTTGTTGTCTTCTTAAAGAAAACAGTAAAAGGTAAACTGATTTCAGTGTACACACTGTACATTGAACTGCGAGTTTTACAAGCAAATTACTTAAGTGCATTACCAATAAGGTCAAAATTTAAAGATGAATTAATTTTGATGTCTAGGCTTCCAGAACTACCTTTTGCCTCATCACATAACTTTGTCGTATTGTATTTCCCTATATAAAAGGGTAAATATGTTTGAAAAATAAAACTTTGAGGATCTTCTCAGATAAACTAATGTTAACTTCACTGCTTTGATAGCATTATCCCTGATTTACAGTAGTGACTGCAAAGAGAATCAGGTCTCACACTTTTATACTGCTTTAATGTCAAAGACATTTTCTTTCTGTCCCTCATGTTATATTTTTACACTTTCTCATGCTGCTGTCTTTTTCAGTATCTTATTCCATAAGCTGCCTCTCACAGCATGTTGCTGAGCTGGACAAAGATATTTTCATCACCATGTCTACACCTAATGTCCTAAAGTGATAAGAGATTGAAAGGAAAGTTGTGAGATAATTGCTCTGACCTATTTACTGCAGCCTCCTGTCACTGCTATACTCCTGCAACAGTGTTGCCAGTAGCCTGAAATAAGGAAATAGAAGTGGAGTCATTACATTAAGAAGACTCAAAAACATAGAAAAAAATTTTGCATTCACTGAAATCTGGGAATTAGTAATGATACAACAGGTGAAGTAGTGAAGCCTGTATATTCATACAGAAACAGGCATTTATAATTTAACTATAGCTTGTTAAGTTTCTGCCATCTCATTAGATAAATTACTCTTTTCTTTAACATGCACATGTCACAATGGGGATATAATGAAGCTTAGAATCCTGAATAGTGATTCTCTTGTTGGTTAAACAATGCTAATTACGAAGGGTCTAATGTAATGAGTGCGTGACGAAAACTTACAAGTGATCAGTGCCTTTGAGCAGACATTCTCCAAAAGAATTTTTTTTAATAGTGTTATATATTATAGTAGTTTGAATACAACATATGATGGTGCTTTCATGTTCATTCCCTTTTAACTAGAGCTAACTGTTGCTATCACTTAACAATGTAGTGTGGTAATGCCTCCAATAGCTTAGTGCCATATAAACAAAGAGTAAATGATTGTCCTTACTGTAAGAGCTTATAATCAAGAAAGAAACAACAATACCTCTTATTTTCTAGGATGCAATGTAATGTCAGTTATTCTTTATTCCATAGTAATGTATGCCTTCAGTTACATTTGAGTGGAGAGTTAAGAAAAGGCCACAAACTTTATAGAGGACTTAGCAATGAGCAGGGCTTGCTGTGAGTGAAAATCAATATAAATACAGTATGAAACAAGGCACACATTGATACATCGGCAGAGGTCGGCTGTAGACTGGCAAATCAGGCAAGCGACAGGATGAGCAGTTTCTCTAACATTTATCTATAACAAGGGATGAAATTGTTTTCTGAGAAGTGGAAATAGTGCATAAACAGTCAAGAGGGATTACAGCCATGTAATTACCTGTGGGCTTTTATGCAAAGTTTTGTTTTAGTCTCAGAGGACTCTTAAAGGCAGGATACATTTAAGAATGCACTTACAGGTCCATTTCTAGAGGGTTTCTCAAAAAATGAGAAGCAAGAGAGGACTGCAGAAACTTTCAATAAATGTAAAGAACAGGTGAGCCTTAGTAGTTCCCTGTCTTATGATCTTCAGGTACTTCAGTCTTGTACCTAATATTAGATAGAAAATTTACTTTAAGCTGGTCTGTGTTGTTACCTGCTGTAAGGCAGTTTTTCCCTCCTGTGAATGAGGCAGAAGGGCAGAACAGAATGGAAACAGAAGAGCAGAAATTTCAGAAAAGCCTGATTACATGATACATACAATACTATGCAGGTGAAGCTTTCGCATGGAGTACATTAGTGCATGAATGTGCTTTTATATTTCTTGATACATTTTAATGACAAACATAGATGTTTTGTCTGGGTATACTAGTGGTTCTTCAATTTGAAACAAACAAACAAACAAAACCTTCTTCCAAAGTTACAACTAAAAATAGCTCTTCACAGCTCAGACATTACTTACACAGTTCACTGTTTTATTGTTTTCATCAACTACAGCATCTCTGTAATATTTTCAGTTAATTTCTTTGCTGGATATTGAAGTAGAAAAATGCAACAGTAAATGTTGCATACCATAAAAAAGCATAAGCCATAAAAGCACCAGCTATAAAACATGACATTAAGCATCTTTTACATCGCTGTGTGCTCAGCAAAAGTCAGTCTGTAGCAAATGTTTCTAGAGTTATTATCTTACAGCGTGAAAAATTTGGCTCATTGAGTTTAAGACCAAAGAAACAGAACACTATTCTGAATGACAACAGGATAGAAACTGCTAGATACATTGGTTGTCAAGAGATCAAAAAGAGTGTTCCAAAGGAAAAGCAGTACGCAGACTTCTAAAATGAACTACTACCCTTTAAAGGGGCAATTTTCCAAACAAGGTTTCATCAAACAAGAGGCAGCAACAGCTTGATTACTATCTGTGCTCGTTTGGATGGAAGATAATTTTAATGGTCATGAAGGTTTATTGGACTCTACTGATTTAAACAGCCTCACAGTAAAGAAAGATTTGCGGAATATAGCTGAGATGCAGACTTACAATGCAGTGGATGCTCAAGGTCCTGAAGGAAATGAAAGGTAAGCAGCTGAGGGAATTTGGATGATCTACACACCTGAATGATGTTGGTAGTGGCTACAGTAAAACTGAAAATTTATGAACAATTTATTCATCAGTTAAACACCTTCCCTAAAGTCATAAAATATGCTGTAGCCATGTTACAGCCTCACTGCTGCCATGTTACACCATCACTGCTAGGCACAAATCTATTCTGCAGCTGTTTGTCAGGCAAGAGGCAAAAGTAATATGGCCTTCAATGAGGTGTAATAGCAGTTTGGTGGTATTAAGGTGCTTCTCATCAAGCTGTTTCTGAATATATTGCTTTAAATGAAAACCAAAGGTTCTACCCTTCTTGCAGAAGAGTCTCCATACATATGCTTATAATGTGACAAGGATGACAGTATGCAGTGCAAAAGGGACTATGCTGGACAATGCACAATTATCAGCTATCAGATAACAAGTCTATAGTATGCAAAAGCACTGTCATCTTAAAGAAAGGATCATGTGCCCATTCCTGAACTTAACTCCTGTATTATTGCCTGTGGAATCACAGTCCTGAGTAAGGGCAAGGTTTCGTGTGAATACCCCACTTAGGAGCAGGATGGAAAGAGCCCCCTAAGAGGCAGAGAAGGAGTGATAGTCTTTGTATATTGGTCTTTGCTTAAAAATTGGCATTCCTAGAGATCACAGAGGCATGGAGTGGTGGAAGTTGGAAGGAACCTCTGTAGGTCATCTTGTCCAACCTCCCTGCTCAAGCAGGGCCACCTACAGCAGGTTGCCCAGGACTGTCTCTAGATGATTCTTCTGTATTTCTAAGGAGGGAGACTCCAAAACCTCCCTGGTCAGCCTGTGCCAGTGCTCAGTCACCTTCACAGTAAAAAAGTGTTTCCTAATGTTCAGAGGGAACCTCCTGTGTTTCAGTTTCTGCCTATTGCCTCTGGTCCTGTCATTGGACATCACTGAAAAGAGCCTGTCTCTGTCGTCTTTGCACCCTCCCTTTAGGTGTTTATAGGCATCGATGAGATCGCCCTGAGCTTTTTGTCCTCTAGGCTAAACAGCCCCAGCTGTCTAACCCTTTTCTCATAGGAGACATGCTCTGGTTCCTTCACCACTTTAGTGGTCCTTTGCTGGACTCTGTCCAGTATGTCCATGTCTGTCTTGTACTGAGGAGCCCAGAAGTGGACACAGCACTCCAGGTATGGTCCCACCAGTCCTGAATAAAGGGAAAACATCACCTCCCTTGACCTGCTGGCAATACTTTGCCTAATGCAGTTGAAGATACCATTTGCCTTCTTTGCAGCAAGGACACATTGCTGGCTCATGTTCAACTTGGTGTCCATCAGGACCCCCAGGTCCTTTTCAGCCAAGCTGCTTTCCATTAATATTCTTGTTCAGACATCTCCATTCGTAACTGCCTCACCCTGATAAGTGATGGCTCTAACATCTGGAACTTAGCAAACCATCTGATTTGGGAATAGGAAGATCTACTTCTGGATGCGTTATAAGTCCCTTTCAAGAATCACTGAAGAAAAGTACTGGAAAGACTGATTTATATTGTGACGCTTTGTTTGTAATAAAGGAAGAGCTATTTTCCTAGACACTTTATTCAGATGAGTATTCAGATTTTTCAGTGGTTTGGTTTTGTTTTTTTTTCCTGTGTACACATATTATTTCTTCTACTGCCATTTTTATTAACAAGTTTTAACACTATCATTTTGTAGGTGATTTCTCAGATAGACCTGACAGAGGCACCAGCCATTACCTCTCCAAACATACTTAAGTTTAATTCTTTGTCTGTCTCTCCCACTTTTCATCTGGTCCTAAAAGGACTGGAGAAAACTGGCCTTTCACAACAGTGCCTCATACTCTTATGGGAAATGAGTAAGTGACTCAAGAAACTAAAGATTACAATACACCTTTTAATTTCCAGTTTTAAGGGTAAGGCACATTTCTTTGGCTTTCCTCATCATAATATATAGTAACATTTGCTTGTTGTGAAAACAAACCCAAAAAATTCAAAATCAAAACCCCAAAGTCTTCCAGATTTATTTTTCTGAGGATACTATAGAAAAAACCCCACCATGACAAATGTCAAACACATTACTTAGTAGAATATTTTAAAATTTAGTTATCATAGTGATGAGTGCAGCACCTACATATAAAATAAAAGATTCTGCGCTGCATTGTCTGTGGAAGATTAAAAGAAGGAAAGAAGTTAAAATAAAGGAAGAAGGAGATAGGCTCATAATGTGGAATTTATCTATAACATTTTTCAGATGTGGCTTGTTTAACAAATATTCTTGTTATGATGTGGCATGCATTTTAATGAAGTAATATGCTTAGCTATGTTACACTCAAAATCTTGCAATGGGCAAAAAAGGAACACCATATATATGGAGCCATTGTTAGTCCAATTCACTTTTAACAGCCTAATAGTTCAAATCATCTAATTCATAGAGAAAAGCCTCACTAATAAGACAATTGAAAATATTCTACGTAATATTCCTACAATCTACTTCTATTCTCTGGTGTTGTGCTTGCCTTTTGTTTCAGTCTAAGGTTGATGGTGCTTTTCTTCCTCAGAGACATGACAGGGTGTAAGAGTGAGTCACTAGAGTCCCAGACTCACTGGGAGGAGTAGAATGTTCAAGGTAGTGCTGCCTTCTTCCTTATTCTTGGGTCATCTTAGGGCTATTTTTGTGTTTTATCCCTGTCTGCTCTCTCCTCCTTGGTTCCCAGCTGGAGTATGACAGTTGCTCCCCAGATTTACTGGACTACATATGCACATACAAGATACATATTTATGCAGATCTTTTCTATAATCTATTCACATTTATAGTTTGATTCAATGGATTGTGTTCTAAGAACAAAAAGTGACTCTGACTACTTTGAAATCAATATTTATAAGAGTGGTGATCCATGTATCTTCACAGATCTGGTCTAAGTGAATTTCTTCATCTTACCTGGAAATGAATTATATTTAAAAAAAAAAAAAAAAGAATTAACTTCTTGAACTGGAACTTCAGCCACAGAGCCATCCCTGCTTTTCTGACAATATTTAATCAGTTTTAATACTGACCCATATGCAGTATCAGTGGAAGTAGCACTGGACCTGCATATCATTTTTACACAACTTTGCTGCCATATTCTGTCATGGGAAAATTCACAACCAGAAGTTAGTTCAGAAAATAGTCTTTTTAAAAATAAAACTTACCTATTGCATGACAGTCTCTCTCTATAACTTTTAGCCTTTCCCCACTATACAGGTCAGGAAAAAAATAGTTCAGACATCAAAATCTTAGGTAAATTTTCAAATTTGTGATGAATATGAACACATGTATGGTGATTAAGTCTCAGATCTGTTGGCATTCTAATGCATTTCTTGATTAACAGACATTTTTAGACCTAAAGGTCAGCTTCTTTGTTTTCAAACTGGTAAAGTAATAAAAAAGATTTTGTTTGAAAAACACACAGAGGCATTGACTGTTCTCTGTAATCAATAAACCATGATTTGTAGTCACAGACTTCTGGGTTTTTTGCATATCGCCTTAAAATGCCCCCATGCAGAAAAAGTAAGAATTGGCACTTTCTACTGATAACCAATAGAGCAGAAGGAACACCTCACGGTGTTTGCTAAAACTCTGTATTGTATATATCTGTCGAAGTAATAAAGGTCTCTCATTCCTTATTCATAGTCTGATTTACCCCTATTATTTTCTTTTTGTATTTATGGGCTACAAATAGCAGCGTTTTGTAGGATAGTCAGTGAATGTGTAATACGAAGAAAGCCTTGTGGCTGAAGAAGGCCATTGTACCAAAGAAGCTATTTTTTATTTAAAATACTAATAACCAATTTGTACTTTTTCACTCCAGAGTCTGTAAAGAAAAATTGAGTATTTCAAGAATAAGAGTAGAAGTAAAGCAGTTTTAAAACGTTCTTCCAAGCTTTTCAAGATGGTTTCTTTGTACTCTGGAAAACACAAACTCTGACATTTGTATTTGTAGTGGAAGTTCAGCTTAGCATGATTCCTAATAGAATCTTCCCTCCTGTTAAAACTTATCTGTAGGTTAGAGATTTCTGGCTCTTCTTTTAAGTGAATACTAATTTAAAAGCAATTGGCCTCACTTTTTTCTTCTCCATGAAGAATGAAGAATGCAGTGTCTTTTTATGACTATGTAACTTTAAATGGTTTTAGAGATGATAGATATAAGTGTATATCTGATCTTACCTCCCTCCCCTTACTCTTCCTTCACACTCATCTCAAAGACCCCACTTAGCCCTAAAGATACTCCATATGCTACAGAGCTGCCAGGTAATAGCGAGTTGTTCAGCCTGGAGAAGGCTCCAGGGAGACCTTATTGTGGCCCTTCAACACTTAAAGGTGCTTATAAGAAAGAGGGGGACAGACTTTTTAATAGGGCCTTGTAGTGATAGGACAAGCGATCATGTTTTTAAACTAAAAGACAGTAGATTCAGACTAGATATAAGGAAGAAATTTTTTACAATGAGGGTGGTGAAACACAAACAGGTTGCCCAGAGAGGTGGTAGATGCCCCATGCTTGGAAACATTCAAGGTCAGCTTGGACGGGGCTCTGAGCAACCTGATCTAGTTGAAGATGTCCCTGCTCATTGCAGGGGGGTTGGACTAGACGACCTTTAAGGGCTCCTTCCAACCCAAGCTGTGCTATGATTCTGTGATTCTACAAGTTAGCATAATGTCCGTTTTATATCCTCTTTCTGATCCTGCCATGAAAGAATACCCTGGATGCTGTTTTTCATAATATATATTGAGTTCAGAGTTAGAGAAGTGCACAGGTAACCTAAAGCTCACTTAAAACTCACAGCCCCTTTCTCTCAATGCTGTCTAACATGTAACACAGGGGAAAGTCTAGAGGCCTTGCCTTAGTGCTTATGCGTTTCTAATAATTTCTAATTATCTGGAAGGAGTAATGTATGTGTGGGGACTTGTTTGCTTGTTTGCTTGCTTGCTTGCTTGCTTTCTAAGAATGGTGAGTTTCTAAAAGACAATGTTTATGATGTGAAAGTCAAATGCTTGCATTTTCTTGCAAAAGTCTGAACTTGACTTTTCAGAAGGAATGAACAGCCAGTTCCAGATGGTGTCCCTGGAAGCTGTGAGTGTGCAGTCCTGGCAGCTCATTTTTTAAATGTAACAATAATGCTGATTTTAATGACTTACTATTACAACAGTTTGATTTTTGAAGAGGTGGAAGTCACTTGCTCTCTGTTCATGTGTAGACATACTACTTTAAAATCATAGACATTGGTTAAAAAGAACATGAATGGAATGAAGGAGGTTGAGCATCTTTTTTACAGGAGGCAGGATAATGCTGATATTCAACTGCATTTTACTTTGACACTAATCATTTCAAGTGCACTCCCATTGATACTCCATACATGTTTAAGTGAAAACCAACTGAAAACTGGGAATTTTCTAACCATTTTAAGATTTAAAATGCTGGATTTTTTTTTTTTTTTGTCACAGAAAAAGAAAAGATTAACTAAACCTCTCTATTTTTTTCCTATATTTTATTTTATATTATATAGTATACAATGAAATCTCTCTAAATGGAATTATAATTAGAAAAAACCCCATGACTCCAAAACAAAACTCAAATAATTCACTGAGAATGACAGACTTTAATATGCCCAACAACACTGAAGTGGCTGTTTGAAAATTGGTTTTGACCATATTTCTGTTACCATTCTTCCCTATCAAAAAATACTACATACTCTACTGATATTATGCCTGTTAACTTTGCAAATTTCGGAGGAACATAGATATTCCCATCAATTTAAGTACTACTTCAGGCACTTGGGAATCTTTTGATATTCACCAAAAATATAAGACCATAGGATAATTTAGGTTAGAATGGACTTCAGGAGGTCTCTAGTTCAACTTCCTGTTACAAGCAGGATGAGCTCTGAAGTCAGACCAAGATGCTCAGGGCTGTATCCAGTCAGGTCTTGAAAACCTCTTCTTCCTGCGGCGCTGGAGACTGTAGAACCTCTGAGGTCAGCATGCTCCACTACCTGATTGTCTTCATGGGGAGGAAAGTTTTTTTGTCATATCCAGTCTGAAATATTTTTGTTTCCGTTGTCTCTTGTCTTCCAACCATGCACCATTGTGAAGAGCCTGACTCCATCTCCTCAATGACCTTCCCACAAGCACTGGGAGCTGCTGATAAGTGCCCCTTCAGCCATTTCTTCTCCAGGCTGACAACCTCTCATATGGCAAGCGTGTCAGCCCTGATCATCCTGGTGACCCTTCCTGAACCTGCACTCCAGGCAACGGATGGCAGGCAGCAAAATGGATGCAGTATTCTGTATGTGGTCTAGTAAGTGCTGAGTAGAGGGGCTAATCACTTTCCTCTCTCTGCTGGCTGTGCTGCTTTTAAAACAGCCCAGGACACTGTTGGCCTTGTTTGCTGCACAGGTACAGTGCTGGTTCATGTTCACCTTACTGTCTACCAAGTCCCGTGCATGCACATAAAACTATTACAATCTTGATATGCTGTATAATCTTTCAATTAAATATTTTTGTAATTAAGGCTATACAGGAAAAATATACAATATAAATTTATTATTAGAAACAACCAAGCCAACAGAAAAGATTGTGCTGGAAAGTCTCTATCAATAAAACTATCCAGACTCAGAATTAAGCTTCAAGTGTATGAAATTTACTGGAGAGACCAGTTATGTCTCTGTCCTGGTTTCAGTTGGGATAGAGTTAATTGTCTTCCTAGTAACTGGTACACTGCTATATTTTTGAGTTCAGTATGAGAAGAATGTTGATAACACACTGATGGTTTCAGTTGTTGCTCAGTAGTGTTTAGACTAATGTCAAGGATTTTTCAGCTTCTGATGCCCAGCCAGCAAGAAGGCTGGAGGGGCACAAGAAGTTGGGAGGGGACACAGCCAGGACAGCTGACCCAATCTGGCCAACGGGGTATTCCATACCGTGTGATGTCACATCTAGTATATAAACTGGGGGGAGTGGGGGTGGGGGAATCACCACTCGGGGACTAACTGGGCATCAGTTGGCGGGTGGTGAGCAATTGCATTGTGCATTGTTTCTATATTCCAATTCTTTTATTATTACTATTGTCATTTTATTAGTGTTATCATTATCATTATTAGTTTCTTCTTTTCTGCTCTATTAAACTGTTCTTATCTCAACCCACGGGTTTTTCTTTTTTTTCCCAATTTTCTCCCCCATCCCACTGGGTGGGGGGCAAGTGAGCGAGTGACTGCGTGGTGCTTAGTTGCTGGCTGGGATTAAACCACAACAGTCCTATTGGGTGATCACTTTTATTTCTCACATAATTTTATAGAGTCTTTCATATTACTATAGAGATGGTTATTGTTGTTCTTTATGCTCTTTATCTTAAACTCTGTCATTCTGAATGGTCTTGTTTTCCTTGCAAGTACAGATATGTATGTTTTCAAACAGAAAAGGTACCTTTAATGCAATGGAAATTGAATGACTAAACTGCAACAGAAAATAAACATTTTACATAAAGTCTATTTCCTGTACAAGGAATTGAAAAGTTGGATATATTTTAATTTTATAAAGGCATGCTAAACTTCTGTTAACCTAGCTAGAAATCTTCCTTGCACATGAGAAAAAACTTGGCTTTACTCTCCATCTTAATGTAAGTTATATCAACAGTATTTCTGAACTTCAGGGTTTACATTCAAAGGAATTTATATAACATTTAGCTTCCTGAGCAGATAGTTCCTGCAGTCCACAGTGACTTACACATGCTCATGGCAGTCAATTATCTTTCTGTAAATTTTGTAAACTCTCTGTTGTTTTATGGAGAACAAATAAGTTAAAAAAATTATGACTTAGTTGTCTTTCAGATCCTCATGAGTATTTTACATAATATGGCCTGTGAAGTCATCAGTTTTAAATAATTGTTACTTGCATTACTTTTAGTTAAAATATTAAGTTATGTCGATGTTGCTACTAAGAATATTCTACTCCAGGTACTGTGTGCCAAGGGTTGGAAAAATATGTTTATCACTGTGAAAGCTTTGCTGTCCACACACTGAATACACTGTCCGTCATCACATTGCTTGTTCAAAAGGAAACATACATACTACTTTTAATCTGTGTTTTGTCTCCTATTAATTGAAGTCACACTGAAATCTGTTGCAAATCAAAGGTTCTTTTCTCTCTATAATATTTTAATGATACCAATGCATATTGGTAATAGAAGAAATAAAACATATTAAGCTACTTTTTCATGTAAGATACAAATTGATCTTCCTCTCCCCGTTATTCTTTCTATTCGTGCTTTTATTAGACTTCTTTCCTACTCAGTGATCTAGACAGTTTTAATAGAAAGCCTAAGAAACAAAACAAACAAAAAAAAAAAAAGAAGAAAGTTTCTATTGACCTTGGAGAATGCTCATAGACTCAAACAATGGGTCAGAGAAAAAACCACCAGGAGCCAGACAGCTGGTAGGAGATCTTTTTCTTCGGTTTTTCTGCATCTTTTCTGTATAAATGCCTGGATTATTGGCTAGTTCCCATACAAAGTTTTGCCCAACTGCTATGGGCCAAAACTTGTCACAAGTACATAGAAACCACTCTGGTCAAGCACATAGTGAAACAGAAAACTTTGGCTGAAGCCAGTAGAATAGTTTGGCAGGAATACATTATCTCTCTTGGTCCTTGAAAAACATGACATTTTCATTTTTCATTTTAATGTAGTATAATTCAATAGAGTCCACGTGCCTAGCAAAATATCACATTGGACTAACAACTTTGTTCTGTATTATTATTAAAGAATAGTCGCCTTCAGTAGGGAGCATGTAAAGTTCAGATGTCTCATTTAGAGAAGATCTTACAGCTGTTGAATACAATACTGAGTATTAAAAAAGAGAGTATTAAAACCTAGGTAACTCATGGAGCAAAAAGTTAGCTGAAGACTGTTTCTCAGTCTTTTCTGAACTAAGGCTCCAGCTTACATTCAGCAGGAATTTAAGGCTCTGTTCCTGTGCAATCCTGCATGAAGACAGTGTTTATGAACTCTGTAAGTGTAGATGACTTCTGTTTTCTACCACCCTGAAGCATGAACTGTCTGATTTGTATGAAAGTATTAGTGTGAGGGTCCCATAGTATACACAAAATATAAATTATGAATTGATAATCTATTTTATACACAGCAATTGCAATCCACTGAAGCAATGCTGCATATAGGAGAAACGTACCCTTGTCACTGACTCTGATAAAGCTTTCATCAGTGTTAACCAGAAGAAACTTCACTTAACATGCTCAGTACATACTGGTTTGGAAAGTGGCATAAATCTGTAATCATTTCTGTAAGGAAATCAATACACAGAAAAGTATGAAAGAAGAACTGAAAATCTTAATGTATTTACAGATACACATACATGCATCTTATATTGTCTTTTCTTCCATATTTCGTGGTAGTAGGCAAGCAGTTTATGAGAAAAGGTTTTTTTCTTTTCAATGCCTCAATAATGAGATTTGTTACTACTTTTGACATTTTTATTTAATCTCTTGGATCTAATTTTTTGTTGTTACAGTTTTACCTTATGCTGGCGTTGATAGTCATGAATGATTTGTATTAGTAGGTTTTCTGCATGCGTGACCTCTTTTGTACATGTCTGGGTAGTTTTATCCTCCCCTCTATGTATCTAGTCATTGGTTTCAATGTCACCTATCCTTTTAGCTTTTATAGATTACTGAAACAATGAAGTTGCCTTTTCAGGAAAGCTAACTGCAGCTTGGTAATAAAGTTGCTCCATTAGCACTGCTAAGGTGTCACTGATTCTCACATACATAGCATTGTCATACAGATACTTGCTCAAATTTTAATGTGTCTATTTGTATAAATAAATTCAAGTATATACTACAGCTTCTTGTAGAATGAGATGACAGTGGAGGCAAAAGGCTTTTCTGGATAGGTAGAATTTGTTTTAAGAAAGTTTAAGCTTTCACCCTTGGTTTACAAACAGCTTTGCAAAGCTAGTGGATCCACTGTCCAGTGCCCAAAGACAGGCTCATGCTACAAGATAACTGTCCGTCCATTTCAAGGTGTAGAAAAAAGATCTGGATGGGGGTCTAACACATCTCAGAAGTTCTCTAAATTAATCTTTGTGTAAGTAAAGGCTGGGGTTTTTTTGGTTTTCTTTTTTTTTTTTTGGTCTCAGTTAATATCTATCCAGATAACACACAATATTTCCAACAGAAAATAATTGAAACAGTGACTGGTACTTTAGACTCGTGACTTCCCCACTCATCTGGAGAGTAAGTTTTCAAGATTCAAATCCCATGTTTAATCAATGTAGACCTGACATTCTTATTACCTTCATTTAACTACAACATTTTCAACAGGATGCCAACCACACTGGATGAATGTACTTTGCATGTACAGTGAACCTGATACAAAATCTCTATAGTTTATTATTTACACTAAATGAAATAATTGCAAAATACTAAATCTCCTTTCAGCCAAATCATAATGTGACAGTTAGTGAATATAATGTGTCATAATCACTGTCATATTTTGTAAAAAATGCTTGAAAGGTCTTTGGGTACCCATTCATTGTGAAGAAAAAAATAGTAGGTGATGCTGCACCACTACTACACTTTCATAGGCATTCTCACAGATAAAAGGTGATACAGAATGTATTAATAATCTTTGGTTATAGGAACTTCAACATTTTAATTGAAGGGTAGAATACTCTTGGAGAAGCATCTAGGAACTGTTAAGAGAAGTGCATTTTGAAAGAAAAGTGGATCAAAGCAAAAGGAGTATTTTTTGCTGTAATAGAAACACAGAATCTGACAGATCTACAACCAATTATTCTTTGTTAAATGGAATTTCTGTAGTTAAAAATGCAAGATTAGGCCTTTTTCACAAGAAATATAGGGTGTACTACTGCTGACTACAATACCTTTATATAGAGCTTAGGAATTTATGAATTCAAGGGTAATTTTGTTTGTGAGTATTATGATGTTAGCATTAATTTACTATGATTTTGGTGACTTGTATACCATTGTCCTTTGTTGCTTTTCACCTGAAGGCATTGCTGTCCAAAGTTGTATAGCTTTCCAGTTATAAATCCTGATTTGCCTTCTGTTTTTCACTGTGCTGTTCATGTTTCATTGGATTATCATTCCTCATGTCAATACTTTTATGTGAAAATGCCATTTTTGTGGTGAATGGTAGCTTTTATATATATATATATACACACATACACACACACACACACTCTGAGTCTAATATACACATAAAAGATGCTCTGAAGATATAATTATCACACTTAGAAAACTACCTGAAGATTTTATTCAAATAATCAAACTTTGTTTTGGTTTTAGCCCTAGCTACTTCGTTTCCCTAGAGTCACTACAGAGCAAATTTTTCATTTATTATTGTTGTGAACAGTCTTGACCCATGCAAGTTAATAATCTAAGTGTAAAACAAAAAACAACAGGTGGGTATTGTAAAGGAGAAGCACACAGAAAAATGTCAATATTGATTCTATGATAAACAGTGATCACCGCATGTCAGATGCCCAACTATGCAAGAATGAATGCTTTATAATCTGACTTTAAAATTAACTCTTTTTCCCTGCCAACGGTATTAGATATAGAATAATAGTTCAACTTCCTTATTTTTAATGTAATCAATCTAAAGTACATTGTTCCAAACTGGGGGAAAAAAACCCAAACCCAAAACCAAAACCAATGAGTTCAGACATAACAGGAAAAAATTGAAACCTAAAGATAGGTTAACCTAAAGAACCTAAAGATAGTAAAATTAAGTAAACGAAGGTACTTTTAACTACACTTTACATTTCATTAATTCCATTATGCTCAATTTATCACCAAATATGTATTTGTAACTACCATCCTATTTTGAAGTCATAAAGATGTGAATAAACTACTCAAGAGGAATGTCACAGTTTGTAACAGGGAAAAATAAATCAGGTTATTAATTTGGCTGTATATTTTGTATTTGATTCGTGACCTTTTTCCCTTTAATGAAATTTTTAAATAATCAGGAGATTTTGGAGGAAATTATTTGATTTCTTTTGCATTTAAAGAAAAACAAAATGTTAATGCAACATACTCTTTTTCATACACTCTTAATACATTACTTTGGGATTCAGGTTGTAAACTTATTTCTTAAGAGAATTTTAAGATACTGTAAAGCCTCTCAGAGACTTTGTGAAAGATTTGTGCAAAGATTTTGTGGTTGCATGCTTCCATCAGATGTGTTTCCCATGGGTCTCTGAACAGAACAGGATTCCATTATAAGGCATATGAGAAGGCTAGTGTCTTTGCTGAACCCAGTGCCCTCCTGAACAGTATGACTGGACATGCAACCATTGTATGGATTAGGGAGTTTTGCATCCTCTTCATCTCTCGTCATATGACTTAGTATGTATTTGTGCCTCTTTTCTGGGGATGTGACTTGTACCAGGACAACTCAGAGGTATATACGAAAGTAAGATCAGAAATTCATATTACAGTGCACTGACTTGTCAAGAAAGAGTCACAGTTTTAACCAGCTTACAGCATGCCTAGGTAAAACAGGTAATTTTGAGAGGAATGGGAACAGAAAATATAGTAACATGCCAGACATGAAGTGTAAAACCTGACTACTGTACTCCTACATCTTACATAGCTGTTTGCTAGAAGATTGATGCCAACCTTGTATTATCATGTCCAGCCTATGTTCTGCCTCCATCTGTGATATACCTATCAGTTACACATGCAGTATGAGATTTATGTAACTTTACTGATCTTAGACACAAACATCCAGAACAAGTCATCTAGGTTCCCTATAAGTCAAAGGAATGAGTCAGGTAACTCCAAAAGGTAAGCTTTTCTATCCTATTGCAAGTGTCTGAGAAAAATAAGATTAATTGCTTCTAGGAGGTGCTTATCTATCTCTATTCGTTAGTTTAGATAAGAAGACTGACATTTAGATGACCTAGAGTAGAAAATATGAATCCCATCATTAATTTTATAGCACCCCAGATGCACTTTTTTTGCCCTTGCACAAATTCCCACTTCTGTTTGAGATGCACTAAACCTTCTGCTACAGTTGCCCTCAAGATCCCATGTGATACTTTCCAGGTCTGTGTAGATACCTTGACTACTGTAGGCCATCACACACAGTGCTGCATGACTTCTTGCGGGCAACTGAAAGGATCCTTTAAGGTTCAGTGAGATACATTTAGGGAACAACATAGAAGTTCCACAGTTCAAATATTTAATTCCCAGCTTTCACCACTATGTCATTAGACAGCAAGGGCCCAAGCTCTGTGTAGGTATGTTTTCATAGTTTTCACTGACTTCACAGAGACATGTTTGCAAGGATCTGAGAGCACAGTTTGTGGTGTGGCTTCCTTCTTTTTCTTCTTCTTCCTTTTTTTTTTTTTCTGTAAGAATTGAGGACATTGAATCTACAGCTACTGTCCCAGTCTAGTCATTTTTTAAAAGGAAAAGCCTTATTCCTCTTCCCTGCTGGCTGCATCTCCCTTCTGCTGCTAAAGTAGTCTGTTTTTTTTATTGTAGACATAGACATCTCTACTTATATAAAAGAAAGCTTAGCCCATCCAGCAAGTTTTCCTGAAGTCTGTGTATCTGCAATAATCATCCAGTCACTTCGCAGTGTTACACATGCAGGGATCTGAGCCGCGGTTGACCTGTCGTCCCTGCCAGGAGGAGCGAGGTGCCCGCGGCGGGTGCGGGCCCTTCAGCCTGGGGTTCTGGGGGTGCATTTCTGCCCCCACACGATCCCCTGGCTCCTGGGGCTTCCACGGGGGAGGGCAGCGGGTGCCTGTGACACAAAGAGGCCATTGCTCCAGCAGGATGATGACAGACCCATGAGCATAGCGGGGAGGGGGTTGACCAGTTCCAACCGGCTCCGACCAGCGAAGGCCTCCCTGTTCTCCTGAAAGTGACCTTCCCTGCCCCTGCCAGGGACACAATGCCTAGGGCTCTACTAGTGATCGCAAAAAATCAAACTTACTGGGCTGAAATATCTACTACGCACTTTGTATTTCATGAAGTAAACAGGTACTACAGAAACAGAGGAAAGGGCTGTACAGTAATGCAAAAAGGAGACTTCAGAAATGTGTATGAGAGGTACACTGAGCATTAGAAATTATGCATCAGTGTCAGCACACTTAACTGCCCCACTAAAATACACAGGCATGTATGATGGAAAGAAACATCAAACCTGAACAGTGACAACCAAATAACAAATTTAAGAAGCAAGTATTCATACAACTTCACATGTAATTCAGATACAAAATCTTGAAACAGAAGAATTGCTGCTGAATGTAACAAAACAAGAATAAGGGACATGCAAACCTTCATATGCACTAACTGTGAAATGACATTGGAGGTAATCCCAGAAATGTTCGCTAGATACCTGACTGACTGTGAGATGGGGGCACTCAGAGTAGATATGTATTTTCACTTTCTTTATTCAGCTTTATATCCTTTTAGTGATTTCCTTGATTTACTAAAAAATTCATGCTCTGATAGTAGTGAGTTGATGGGGACTGAAAAATAATGAGAAACTTTTATCAAAATTATTAATGAACTAGGAACAACTCATCAGACTATTGGGCCTTTTGCTCCTACAGATTTCAGCTGAATATGAAAAGGAAGAAATTCTTCAAAGGCTGGGGTGAGCTGAAACAGCTGCTATACTTAGTTATACTAGAAGATAGCAAAATGCCCCAAACTTTCCTCCTTTCCCATACAAAACTTCTTACTGCACAATATAGGGGTATACCTTTACACTTTCCCCTCTTCCCCACCAAATCACATGTGGTGATTCTTGGAGATCAGCTTTGAGCAACTCAGTTGTTAGGACGCACCTTTGGGTCTTCTTCAAAACATCCATTTAAACTAAATGACCCTGCCATATTTATTAACCATCTACACTACACAGACAAAAAGGAATTAATTTTTCATTTGAAGTCCTCCAGTAAGCTATCTGAATGGAAGGTATTCTGTCTTGTACAAAGACATGATGATCAGCTACAGTACCTGGGGCATAGATGTTTCTCCTCTAGCACAAGGTATCATAGAATCATAGAATGGTTTGGGTTGGAACGGACCTTTAAAGGTCATCTCGTTCAACCCCACTGTAATGAGCAGTGACATCTTCAACTAGATGAGGTTGCTCAGAGCCCCGTCCAACCTGACCTTGAATGTTTCCAAGGATGGGGCATGTACCACGTCTCTGGGCAACCTGTTCCATTGTTTCACCACCCTCATCATTGTAAAAAATTTCTTCCTTATATGTAGTCTGAAGGTAGTGTTGCTGTAGGTGGAGATTCCAAGAAGTTTTAAGGACACATGGAAAATCACAGATGCACTGTAGAGTCAGTGGGAGATGTTATCATTCAGATGACAAAAGAGGCATCAGGAATGATCTGGCCAAAATATATGGCAAGCAAGGAACTGTGGAAAAGCTGAGTGTGCATCAAAGTGTGCCTTCACTTGCATTAAATCTATTTTAAGAAGGTAAACTAGACTTCTGTAAGCCTCAGCATGCTCGGGGAAGTGCGATATGCGATATCCAATGCTTGACTGAGTTGGATATGCTCAAGATGAGTAGAAGAAATCAGTGTTGTATAGCACAAAGAAGCTTATAAGCAGTGACTGATGGTTTGGGAGAGTGGAGAAAAAGAAACAACAGAACAAACAAACAGAAAATAATTTCTTGGCCTAATGTCACCAAAGAATAGCACCAGGACTTGAGAAATAGCACTAAAACTTCCCTGAGGGTTTGTGTGAGATCTGATTAAACCTTTCTTAACCATAGATTTGCTTATTTGTAGCAGACATGGAGCCGATCTGCCCTATCCTGTATAGTTTGTAAGTCCTATCTTGGCTAATATGGTGAACTTCATTTGTACTTTGAAGTGATATAGTAGACTACAATAGTGTCTCACCCTGCCTACACAAATTAGTTTTCTTACTACCTTTAAGGATCAGCTGGTGAGTGAGCTGAAAGTACTTTTAGTCAGCCAGCCCCGTTGGTCACTGGCCATGGTCTTCATTCAGTGTGTGGTCATGCTGTTCCTGCACAGAAGGTGTGCTCAGCTGGTGGTGGCTGGAAATGCTTGAAGCAGTTGGAAGAGCTATGAGGAGCAGGCTAAAAGGCAAAAGCAAATGAAGTCACTGCCAGTAAGTCTTAGTAATACATTGGGGTGAGGAAAATCAATACTTTGGGCTTTGATGGCTTTCATTATTCTCCTGCCTGCACAGTGCCAGCATGAACAGCTCTAGTAAGAGTTAGGTTCTCCATCCTGAAGTGGTTGCAGGGATGGATGCTTCTCATGTATCCCTTACCGTAGCTCCAATCTCATGTGACATTCCTCATCCATCAAGTCTATGACATGGTACTGAAAAAACAGTACATCAGAAATACACAAAAGAAAATCAAGATACAGCTAAAAATAGCAAAGTTAATTTAAAAAGGATTGTTCCTCACTGCTGAATTACCATTGATAATATTTAAACAAGCAAATACATAACAAAAGATAAGTCAAATAGTGAAAAACAGTATAACTAGGACTCTTTGAAAAGGGCATAATTTATAGATTTATGTATATCTGTCATGGCTTAACCCCAGCCAGCAACTAAGCACCACGCAGCTGCTCACTCACTTCCCCCCCACCCAGTGGGATGGGGGAGAAAATCGGGAAAAGAAGTAAAACTCATGGGTTGAGATAAGAACAGTTTAATAGAGCAGAAAAGAAGAAATGAATAATGATAGTGATAACACTAATAAAATGACAATAGTAATAATAAAAGGATTGGAATACACAAGTGATGCACAATACAATTGCTCACCACCCACCAACTGATGCCCAGTTAGTCCCCAAGCTGCGGTCCCCCCACCCCCACTCTCCCCAGTTTATATACTAGATGTGGTGTCACACGGTATGGAATACCCCGTTGGCCAGTTTGGGTCAGCTGTCCTGGCTGTGTCCCCTCCCAACTTCTTGTGCCCCTCCAGCCTTCTTGCTGGCTGGGCATCAGAAGCTGAAAAATCCTTGACTTAGTCTAAACACTGCTTAGCAACAACTGAAACCATCAGTGTGTTATCAACATTCTTCTCATACTGAACCGAAAACATAGCACTGTACCAGCTACTAGGAAGACAATTAACTTTATCCCAGCTGAAACCAGGACAATATCCAAGTAGCTCTTAAAATATATTAGAACACCTAGGAAAAAGTTTTAAATTAAAAAACCCCCAAACAACAAGGAACAATGAAAGAAAGTGCAAGAAAGGAAAAGAAACAATGGTTTTTCAAAATATATCTAAAAATCTGAATGCTGATATATGCTAAAGGTAGAAGTCACTGTAAACCTTATGCTTTTTTTACTTTGTTGAAAATGAGTAAAAGATAAAATTATCACTTTCTATACATACGAAGTTTCAGAAAAAATAAGCCAAAAAGTGAAATGTTTTCTGCAAGACCTTAGAAATACAAGTTTTGAAACTTGAGAATTTTAAATACGTTTGAATAATAATTTTGCATTGACACAATTCTTTCTTTTTACAGGTCTTTCTAAAGTAAAGAGAACTTTTCACATTAAGAACAGTACTTAGCTACATAATTCATAAAGAAGATGTTTGGGACAACAGTAGTAACATCTAAATATGGCATTTTAAAAGAATATGAAACAGAGTCAATATGAAGTGTTCAAAATACATTGAAGAAAAAGAAATTTTCCCCCAACATTCTCTTTTAAACACTGTAGTTTCTTTTCATACCTCACTGACTGCATAACATGATACCATTCTCATTATTGTTTAGTTACCAAGAAACACTTAAAGGATGGACTTCATGTATACTTGGAAATATTAAGGAATAGATGTGTTCATAATAGACGTTAAAGCAGTTACATTCAAATCTCTTTGGCTTTATGTGCATGGTTCCTATGGTAAAAGTCTTTATACTTAGGATGTGGACTAATGGTGAAAATCACTCAAATGCATAGAAGTAGTTCATGGGTGCAGAAGAAAATAAGTGTTCCTCTTTGCAGGTTAAGCTTTGGCCAGAAACCTTTGTTGCTAGACATTTGAAATGAGAGAATTCATTCTACTTTCTAGAGACTGTTCAAGAGAGTGATGTATTCTTGTGCCTTGCATATTGTCCTTTTCCAATGCAGAGATCCAAGTGATGAAAAATAATACCCTTAAGGCATTTCTGCCAACTCAGATGTCCTCACTGAGATATTCCTAAGAATTTATGAAGTTGAGAAGAAAAAACAGACCAGCTTTAGGTGTGTTAAGTAACTAAGCTGTGTCAAAAATCTGCAGTGTTGCTCCCTAGACATTGATGTTGAGGGAGCACATCACAGCTTCTGTCTTGGTTATTTGCCAGAGCTTCTTTCTGAAGAAAAAGAAAGCAAAATATTACTTGCACTTCATAATATTTACATGCATGGAACAGTATCTCATTTCAACATACAATAGAGCTAGAGTCAGTGTACATAGAAAAAGCAGGAAAATGAGAAGTGCTCCTAGGTCCCTCATTTAGAAATTTGTATCTGGAGAGCAATGAATAGGAATGTCCTTACAGACGGTGAGCTTGAGGGTATACAAGTGCAAAGTGCTCAGCTATTAAATGGCTGTCCTGTTCTTCAAAGGGGTGGACAATGAAGACAATATGACATCAGAACCTTTGAGTATCAGGCACCTGTACATAAATGAAGATGTATAATTGAATTGAACTGAATTACAACTGCATTCATAATGTTCACTGAGAATGTGAATTACATTAAAAGAATGAAGATCTGTAAAAAAAAAAAAATCTTTGAAGTTTTTTCTTCTTTTCCAACTGTAGTTAAAGTCAGTGGCCAGGAACTAGGTTGTGCAGTGAGAGTAAGGTGTCTCTCAGATAATTAAAAGAAGTAGAAGCAGATCTAGTATGTGTAGACAACTGTTATCAGAAGGCTGCCAGAATACTGGCAAAATAACAGGACTTACTCAGAACAGGCAAAAAAAAAAGATGCAGAAAATGGAATATAAAATTTATGATAAGAGTGTTAAGAAGCAATCAATTTAGTTTATTGAACAGAAGACCTAGAAGTGACTGAGTACTGGTGTAAAAGAGATTGGTAATGCAGTGTTTTTCAATAGTCTTCAAGTAGACAGAGAAAGATGCACAGACTACAACCTTAAGTTAGGTAGATTCAATTTTGAATTAAAATGCAAATTTATAAATGTGAAGGTAATTTATTTTCAGAGAAGCTGTTTAAGAAAGTGAAAACTAAATTTTTTTTTCTTTAATTAAATGAGATTTAGAAATAGAAGAAATTAACTAGGAAATCTTTTTAAAACATAATGTCTATTTCTGCATCTGGAAGTTCTTAGAGTTTTGGTGGTCACTTTATAGCCTTGAATTTTATAAAATCTATGATGCATAGATTAAAGAGCCAATATAGATAATGCATAGATAATGCATGTTTGGCCTAATTCTATTAAACTGTTTCACTTTGAAGAATATTCCTTATGTAAAAGAGTATCTGGAAGTGTCACTTATCAGGAGATCTGTTGTCTTCATTTTATTAGAAGGAAAAAAAAATGTGTTATGACTGAACGGCTGCAGAAGAAATATACCCTGCAGGCAGCAGGGACAGGGAAGTTAATTGTTCACGAACAACAGAATTCTTAACTAAATTCTAATGGAAAAGGAATACTTGTTCTACCCCATTGTCTACAGTTTCTGCCCTTGTGTTGCACTGTGTATCCCACCAGAGATAAAAGGATTGCAGAGTTATTTCTCAGAGTGTAATCATAGAATCACAGAATACCAGGTTGGAAGGGACCTCAAGGATCATCTGGTCCAACCTTTCTTGGCAAAAGCACAGTCTAGACACGATGGCCCAGCACCCTGTCCAGCTGAATCTTGAAGTGTCCAATGTTGGAGAATCCACCACTTCCCTGGGGAGATTATTCCAATGGCTGATTGTTCCCATTGTGAAAAATTTTCCTCTTGTGTCCAGTTGGAATCTCCCCAGGAGTAACTTGTACCCATTACCCCTCATCTTTTCCATGTGACTCCTTGTAAAAAGGGAGTCTCCATCTTCTCTGTATCCACCCTTTAAATACGGGAACATAGTGATTAAGTGTCCCCTAAGCCTTCTTTTCTCAAGACTGAACAAACCCAGTTCTCTCAGCCTTTCCTCATAAGGCAGGTTTCCTAGCTGTAATGACAGCCCATAAGAGAGAACTTGATCTGAAGGATCTTCGACAAAAGTGATGAAGCAAAACATCAACATCTTGGACCTTAGGCTTAATCTGTAGAAATGTTTGTTAGGAAAAAAAAAATCTTCATAAACTGAGCAGTACATTGTGGAATAACTTAGGGAGAAAAATGTGTACTGACTCACCAATAGACTGATTTTTAACTAGTCACCTTCCAAAATCCTTCTTAATTTGGATGTCATGAATACCAGACAACCTTAGTTGGTCTCATTTCTGTTATTTATGCATCTTATCCGGTGCTGTATTCATCCAGTGTTGGCTTCAGGCATGGGAAATATTAGGCAGTTAGTTAGGGCAGCAGACCTCCAGGGTAACAAAGTGAACACAGATCAGTTGTGTATTTCACCTGTATGAAAGCAAAAGAAGTTGCAGTTGCTGCTCATGAAAGTGTGGGATTGAACAATGGTTGCTACTGCTGAAAGGAAAAAAAACCAAGCCCAAACACAAAACGGGAGAAAAGAAGGAAGGAGAGTAAAGAGCCTTCTGATGTTTTTCCCTACTGATAGCCCTTACACAATCCCGCTCTTCAGGGGTCCAGAGGTCTATCTCAACTCTTCAACATATTTTTCTTTTGTTTTCTTTTCCCTTTTCATCTTAATGGTCTTCAGAAACAACCTGACTTCTCCCTTTGGTGCAGTAAAATTCAATTCTGTTTACACAGCTAAGAAACTTTGAGTCAGGTCTTCCCTTAGCTGTTCGTTCATATGTAGAAATCAGCTTTGTATGAGTGACTTGATCTGTCCTAACTTTTAAATTTCCTGCTACTTTATTTATATATCTTATAAAGTAACTAATGGGTTGTAATCTGACCACTGTAACTGGAGAGAAAGATCTTGAATTTATAACAGATAGTTTTGTGAAAGTATTAGCTTATTGCTTAATGGAAATCAAATAAGAAACCGGAAGCTGGGAACTGCTAGTAAGAACATCATTATGCCATTTTATACAGAAGGTACACCCAGACCTCAATTGCTCTTCTCTCTTTGGGTCCCATTATTTCAAAAGATACAGAAATGAGAAAGTACAAAAAAAGGTTGTCAAAGTGCCAGCATTTCTCCTGTAAATGTACAGACCTATGGCCTGCCAATATCAACAGTGGGATAGATACCTCGTTTAGAAAGCAGTTGTCATGGGCAGGCTGTGTACCTGTATAGCCTCTGTGCATTAAATAATTGGACTGCAGCCATTGATAGCTTGCTAAAATACAGAAGATGGTACTAAATGCACCTCTGGTAAGTGTATCTGTAAAATGGGAATGATTTTTTTAGTTCCCGTATATATTGCTTAGAACCACAGCTAATTTCCTTTTCAAATTCTTGGCATACTATCACAAAACCATTACCCAGGTTTATGGATTTGTTTTGGGTTTGTGTGGTGGGGTTTTGGTAGTGGGTGAGGGGCCGCAGGGCCGACTCCTGCTGGAAGCTGCTGGAAGTTTCCCCGGCTGGGAGCCGGACCCGCCTCTGGGAGAACAGATTCCAGAGGGGAAACCTGCCGGGAGTCGGGGGATCGGGATGGGAGAGGAACCCCTGTGCAGATCCCGAGGGCAGGGAGGAAGGAGGGGATGCCCCTGCAGCCCGTGGGGAGACCAGGCGGCAGGCTGTCCCCCCCCAGCCCACGGAGGGGAGCGGGGGAGCAGATGCCCACCTGCAGCCCGGGGAGAGAGGAGCCCACGCCGGAGCAGGGGGTGGAGGCCCCCCAAGATGGCCGCCGCTCCCTGGGGAAGCCCGCGCTGGGGCAGCCTGGGACTGAAGGACTGCGGCCTGCGGGAGGGACCCGCGCCGGGGCAGTTTGTGAGGAACTGCAGCCCGCGGGAAGGACTCACGCTGGAGAAGTTCGTGGAGGACTGTCTCCCGTGGGAAGGACTCACGCTGGAGAAGTCCGTGGAGGACTGTCTCCCGCGGGAGGGACCCCCCGGCGGAGCAGGGGAAGAGTGCGGAGTCCTCCTCCCCCTGAGGAGGAAGGAGCGGCAGAGACAAGGTATGACGGACTGACCCCAACCCCCATTCCCCGTCCCCCTGCGCCGCCGGGGGGAGGAGGGAGAGAGAACCGGGAGTGGGGCTGAGCCGGGACGGAGGGAGGGCTGGGGGGAAGGTGTGCTAAGGTTGGGTTTTACTTCTCAGTGTCCTTGTTTTGGTTTGAGTGGTAGTAAATGAAATTGATTTTGTTCTTTCCCCAAGTTGAGTCTGGCTTTGCCCGTGACCATAAGTGGTGAGTGATCCCTCCCTGTCCTTGTCTCGACCCACGAGCGTTTCTTTGTATTTTCTCCTCCTCATCCCACCGGGGCCGGTGTGGAGGAGTGAGCGAGTGGCTTCGGGGTGCTTTGTTGCTGGCTGGGCTTAAACCACGACAGTGATACAAACTGTGTAGACTGGCTGTATACACTACCCTTCCCGTTTTGCCCTCAAGTATGTATTCACCTATATTCTTACTCTGGATTCCTAGTTTTTCCTACTCTCCAGCACAAAGTCATATATGTCAAAAATGTGTATGTATAATCTTGGCATGAGCCAAGACAATCTGAGCTCTGCATCTTTAAGCCATAAGTGAATTAAATTTAATATATATTTTTATTCTGTCTTGCTTATTCTTCATCTTCTCCTAAAGCAAATATTACCGAGAATGACCTTGTATCTTACTTGGCTTATATTTTCCCAGGATAAAACTGCATTCAGTAGGAACTTTTAACTTATTTTCCTAATGAACAAACAGCAAAAGCTTACTAAACCAGCCACTAATTAATCTAAACTGCTGTTATAATCAGGGACAATCCAGCCAATACAGTTGTTGATTCTGAAGACTGTTCTCCTGTCCAGAGGTAAATGCCTCCTGCCAGATGAGCTGGATTGCTCTAGTCTCCACTGTCAGTACTGAGAAGGAGCTTGATCCACTTGCCTACATGCAGACTTCTAGTGTTCTTTGTGATGTCTTGGGGTGCCTGGGACATCTGCAGAGGGCCAGCAGGTATGATCCAAGGAGATCTGGAACCTACAAACCAGCAGCCAGAGGCCAGACAGGATACCCTGAGGCTCCTTTTCATGGAGCTATTTACATTTATGTAACTGATTCTTCCCTTAACTCTCCACTGAATTTTAATAAAAGCTTAGACATCTTTGCACACAAGTATCTTAAACCTTAAACAAAGATTTTTAGTGTGATTTGGGAGGCTGTAAGGTATTTTATATGCCCTCCACCTGGTGCTCCAGATGGCTGTGGTTCTCCTGTAGGTTCTGTGTCAAGTCTGCCAACCTCGTGCAGGTAATACGGATTTCTTACAGTGTCTCATATTGCACTAGATGCCTAGCTTTAACTACAAAATGAATTAGTTTAGGAAATTAATATTCCATACACCTTAAAGGATTTAGTGCTGCACCTGTTTTTTACTGGACTATCACAGAAGCTTTGAATGGAAGATTAAGAAAAAATAAATAATGCATAGGTATGAAGAAATTGTTTTGCTTCTACTGCAGTCTCAAATTTTTCACTTGTAGTGATTGTTTCATAAACTGATGAGTGAGATTAATATATCTTCTAAACCATAACGTAAAATGAGACAACCTTCTTTTTTTTCTTCTTCTTCTTTTCTCCCAGTAATTAATTCTTTCTTGTATGCATTGCACCCTGCTTGCACTCACCTTCACTTATATTTGATGCTGGCCTGCTTTATTCAAATCCAACTTCTCTTGATATTTTTCTTGTTATTGTAGAATCATAGAATGGTTTGGGTTGGAATGGACCTTAAAGGTCACCTAGTTCCAACCCCCCTGCCACGGGCAGGGACACCTTCCACCAGACCAGCTTGCTCAAAGCCCCATCCAACCTGGCCTTGAACACTGCCAGGGATGGGGCAGCCACAGCCTCTCTGGGCAACCTGTGCCAGTGCCTCACCACCCTCACAGGGAAGATGTCTTCCTTACAGCTAATCTAAATCTACCCTCATTCCATTTAAAGCCATTACACCTTATCCTATCAAGGACAGAGGAACTAATTAAGCACTTGTAAAATCTGCTGGAACAGCTGCCAACCCCAATGTCACCCACACATGACAGAAAGGTCCTGCAAAAAGCTACAGTTTAGATGCTGTAGTGAAAGAAAATAGATATTTTTTATATACCTTGCTGCCGATATAAGCAGCAAAGGATTCCCTTTTCAGCCTTCTGTCTTTTTATCTGGGTGCATAATTTTTGCTTCTCTTTTCTAAAACTTCCTGGAGCTTCAATACAGAGTGATTAGCAACTTAAAATTTCACACTTTTACACTCAAATTTTTAGAGCACCCAAGAGCGGGGAGCAAGGGGGCTTGCCTGTGTTCTCCTGGTAAAATATTTCATAGACCATTTACTCTGTTGAGGAGGATGTTACATCATAGCACTACTACCATGGGCAAGGGGATAATGAAGCATAGATGCTGTATGAATATATTTTTTGATTTCTCAATGAACCTTTTTAAGTGGAGAAGGATATGAAGATGAAAATATTCCAGGATGTGTGTTTCACTCCTATTTATTATAAAGCAAGTTATTAGACTACTAAAATAGTGATTGTATTTATTAAGCTCTGCCAGTAGGGTGCTCTCTTGCATTATATTTGAATTCAATCAGGACATTTTCATTTTGTGTGTATAGTCTCCTTTTCTAGGCAATTTTAACCCTGAAATGATAAATCACTACTCCTATATATGGAACGTACTAGCCAAAGAATTAGAATGCCTTTGTATTCAGAGTCCTGATAGGAAGATATTTCCTTTTTAAGTAATTTGATTCTTGTTTAGTGAAGATGTGCATATGCAGTTAATGCCCAACACTTTTAGCTGCAATGTCTCTGAGGAAATTTAAATAGTCAAACATGTAAAATTTGGCTACCTGCCACTGAAGTCTCAAAATCTTAAGGTATACTTCCAAGAGGTGGAGAGAATCATGATGGTGGTTTCCCTCGGTAATTTCCCATTTTATGTCCAGCAGCTCTGTATAGCCTTTATTACCCAAATCCTTGACACCTTCAGAAACATCACTGTGATGCAACTGTAAAACACTCATGTGAGGTAAAAGAGTCATAGTAGACACAATGACAGTGTCCCAAGAGTATCTGACTCACTTCAGAATAGGTACATTGCTTGGCAAGAGCTAAGACTTTGGCATAAATTCATTTTCAGGACTGGTGTAGTTTTAAGAGTTGCTGTGATAGAGTGGGTTTTTCTGCAGGCCAGCTTGCCCCATCTGTTACTCTTCTGTTGTTTTTTTTGTAAATTATTTCCCTGGAGTTTGGTAGTGATGCAAACATTCAGAATTCTCAAAGACTGTCCTTCTTAGGCTTTTTTTTTTTTAAGGCATCTGTTTTCTCTTTATGGGCTATGTGCACCCCAATTAGCAAGCAACACCTTTTAGCTGTTGCACTTATTCAAACATCATAGAAAGAGCTTTCAGGCCAGAATTTTAGATCAGAGATTTCCAGATCTGGTTACCTGTTCATGTTCTAGTTTACAGTTGTATTCAGACCCCAGAAAACCATAGGAAGGATTCCAGAAACTTAAACATCCAAGCAATGCTTTTGAAATCAGGTGCCTAAGTAGGACTGTAAGCAATTAGTTTCCAAAGTCTGGGATTGTAGACTTACATATAACTAAATATGTTAACTGTATATCACAGCAACCAATGATTGAAGATTCAGCTTACTTAATTTAGATCAAATATGAAATAGATTAGAAAGTGATTCAGAGCACAGAATAAGATCAATATCTTCTTGGTAGTTTCTAGCTTTTTCCATTGACTGAATACAGAACATAGATGGCTGCCTCTGAGGCAACTCAACAGAGCTTAATCCTTTCCTAAGAAGTGACCATATTGTGAGTACATTTAAAAATTGAAAGTATGCGCCCAAGTTTCTTTTAAATACTGGATATAATATAATGCCACAGGGTAAATGAAGATTCAACCAAGACTTAAGTTAATTCTGAATTGACGGGCAGTCTGGAGATTCTTAATTCTTTGCCTTTTCTTTTAATTTCCTGTTAAGGTTTGTATCTGCAACCAGGATCCAAAAAGTGATAAAATACTGATAAAGACACTATTATTGCAGAATTTCTAGCTGTGAATGGGACCAGAGCAGAAATACTAGTATACAAGTCTATTATAATTATTATAATTAATTGTATAATTATAATTATAATTATTATTGTTGTTATTGTTATTATTATTAAGTGAAATGAAAAACAATATAGTCTTCTCAGGGTTTTTCTAATGGGAAGAAATCTATGTCCTGATAAACCATGGACCTTTATTCAAGCAAACCAAAGTTGAGTACATCTTGCCTCATGGCCTTCTGCCATGGAATACTGAACATGGGCTGAATGGCACTGATCAAAATGAGATTCCATGCAAGTCACAAAACTTTATAACATCTCAGGCAGCTCTAGCAGAAACTAAAGAAGTGAGAGTTAATACTTTTTATTTAAATTTTCCCCCTTTCCACATCAGTGCTGCACAATGCCAAGATTCATTTATGATTCTTTTGTTCATATCCCAGTTTCTTCATTTCTACCAAGGTCAATATGCTGTACTAAAGACAGCAACAACAAAACCCAACAGAAATCCCACAGTAAATTTCATTTTACAGATCAGCCTTCATTGTAAAATAACAAGATCATATATAAAGTCTATCTTCGTAAAAGTAATGTGATCGGTTTTTTAGGGATTACATGGATAGCTAAAGGTGTACATAGTGAAATTGTGGAAGAAACATAAAATATGTAAATTGTCCTTCTGTTCTTATTTATTAACATTAGTTATTCCTAGCATTTTGTGGCTGCATTTTTTGTTAGTAGAACCTTATATAAAAATTGGTATATGTTTACTTGAGTAACAGTTTACACTTGCAAAACTACATGTTTAGAGAATTGCAGGGTTGCTGGAAATGACAGAGGAGGAAGGAGGATGACAGTAAGGCAGAGAATGTCATTGCCCATTTATCACCCTTTTGCTTTTTCCAGTATGAGAAAAAAAAAGCGCCTTTGGGCGGAGGAGGGGAATCTGGCACAGGTTCACAAATTTCATATGTTAATTCATGACGATTTGCACTTCTGCCATAAATGTGCGCAGAATCATGAGTGATATTCATGTTAAAAATATTTTTGTAGAAATTAGTCACATGAGCAATTAGCATGATTAACCATTCCACTCTAGCTGGCCATCTGCTCGCACCTTAGTAATATGCTTTCTACCACCAGGGATCCATATATTGATAGACTGGGTTTTTTTTAAGTACTTGTTCTCTGAGAGGTATGTAATTGGAGTCGAAAGACAAAAAAAACACTAACTAGAAAATATTCAGCATCAGGAAACTCTGTTTAGTTGCTCACTGATAAGTGATATATAGATGGCATTTAAATAAGACTTAATAGTTGGAAATGTAAAAATTGTGGCTAAATTTGCATTTTTTCTGCAGAATGGTAAGGTCACTACTGTATACTATTGACTCTCCAGGTGACCTTACAACTTCTCGGATGGATTTAACTTCACACATATTTGCTTCCAGGCCTATTTCTGTAGCAAATAGTTTCAGTTTTATCAAGATTTTACAAATCCTTTTTTAGAGATTTAATTGTTTTCAACTCTGTCCATGGCCTTGCTCTGCCTTGTGTCTAGCACTTCAAAGCTCAAAGCTGATACCAACTTAAGACAGACCATCCCTCTCTCATAGTGAAAATCAGCTACAATTTGCTGCTAATTGTCTCTTATTTTATCACCATAAGTTGCATTTAATGTGATGAATTTAAAGAGTCAAAATGTACTGTGAGTTCCCCAGCTGCTGCTCCACAGGGCTTGGGTCTCCTTTAGGTTCTGCCTCACATTCCGTCTCATGCCCTGGCTTCTTTAGTTCCTCTCTGCTGCACCAGCCATGTGTGGCTGTTTCAGATAGCTTAAGGCAACTTAGAACGGGTTCTGGAACTAATACTGAAGAAGCTGAGTCTTGTCCATGTCACTCACCTACTCTTGTAGATGTCCTTTGGAATTCTACATAGAATTCATTCTTCAAAAACAAGATCTCCTTAAGGTTGTGACTTTTGTTGGGTGAAGCTCGTGAGGAACTCCATTCCATGCTGCTATGGTGTCTACAAAAGTGCAACAAACACCTCCAACCTTTCATTTAAACTGTTTGTTAGACTGTTCTCAGTTGCTCATTTACAGTTTACAATAGACCATTTAATTTCTTACTAGTTTCATTAAATATTTACCTTGTTGGTCTGTTGACATATGCTTGACAAATTTGCTAAATTTTTTTTTTAAATCTTAATAGTTATTATTGTCATTATTCTGTTTTTGAAGTCAGGGAGTAGAAGTTATTTTCAACAGAACAGATTTACAATGCTGTGGTAAAAAAACCAAACCAAACCAAAACACACTAAAGCAACTCGAGTAATTAGATATTGCAGAAAACTGGTTTGATGAGGAATTAATGCAATGTCAGGAAGATAGAATATATGGTTGTAAAAGTCTCCATTTGAAGAAGAGAATCATTCAGGTGACAGGAAAAAACAACCAACAGACACCAAAACCCAAACAAGCAAAGAAACAAAGAAACAACAACCCCCCTCCTGAAATCCAAGGAGTGGTATACATAAAGAACATAGAGACTAAATCGAATTGAGAAATAATCAGGCAATGAGATTATCAATAAAAAGATAAATTAGGAGAAAATTGGTTTATTGTGCTATCAACCCTTAAATCAAAGATGTTTAAAAGAGATTCATTTATTATTCTTCAACTAAAATATGAAACTTTTATCAAAACCCACCTCTCTGTAGTAGAAGAATATTTAGATCTTTCCTAAAGAAAAGCTATGATGAATGAATTCTTTGAATAACTGTGGTGGGTTAACCTTGGCTGACTGCCAGACCCCCACCTCGACGCTTTCTTACCCCCTCTCCTCACAGGACAATGAGAGAAAATAAAATGGAAAAGCCCAAGGGTCAAGGTACAGACAGGGAGAGCACTTACTAATTACTGTCATAGGCAAAACAGTTGACTTAGGGAAAATAAATCTAATTTATTGCCAAATAAAATAGAGTTGGATGGTGAGAAACAAAGACAAAAAATAAAATACCTTCCCCTGACCCATCCCTTTTTCCCAGGCTCAACTTCATTCCTTCACTCCTAACTCCTCCACCTACCCTTAGCCTGAGTGGCACAAGGTGATGAGGAATGGGGTGTTGTGGTCAGTCCACAGCACTTCAACTCTGCCACTGCTTCCTCCTAACACTTTACCCTTGCTCCAGCATGAGTCCTCTCCATGAGCCTCTGTTCCTTTAGGAAGTATTCACCTGCTCTGGTGTGGGAACCTCCATGGGCTGCAGTGTGGGTATCCCTGTTGACATGGTCCTCTCCACAGGCTGCACGCTGCAGAAGCACCTCCTCCCTCTCCTTCATCTCTCACCTTGGTGTCTGCAGGACTGTTTCTTACACTTTAGTTTTCCCTTCACTCCTCCCTCCTGGGCAGGATTTTGCCCTTTCTTGAGTACATTTTCCCAGAGGCACCACCATCTTGGCTGAGGGGCTCAGCTGTGTCCTGTGGTGGGTCCACTGGAGCCAGCTAGAACCACGTGTGTCCAGCATGGGACAGCCCATGTTCTCTCCTCACAGAGGCCACCCCTAAAGCCCCCCACTACCAAAACCCTGACAACTACACCCAATACAGTGACCTTCTCTGTAGTTTCACACTTTCCTTCTTTTTGTTGCATCTGTAGTATATAAATTGCTTTGTCAAATATGTGCACGTTTTCTGACAGTAAATAGTTTGGGCTGTATGGACTTCCTAATCCATGCATGAAAATATTTCACAGTGTATACAATGTGTATTAAATGATAATGAGACAACAATTTGGCTTCATTCTTTTTCTTCTCTTCATTGCATGAGATGTTCTGTTTAGGATATAAGCAATATACCAAGTGATACTTGTGTTTGAAGACTACTTCTGTCACCACAGAGCTACACAATACACTGTCTTTTCACTTTCACACACTGTTTTTTCAGTCTCATGATAGATATTTCTTTTCTAATAAAAGGTTGTTGAAATCTTAGAAAGGCCCCAAATAGGATATAATATCAGCAAAATCCTCAGGGAAAGTAACAAACTTCTTTCCTTAGATTTCTCTTTTCTTGATGATATATTTAGAAAATCAGAATGATTCAGATTTTTATAATATACATCAGGTGGTTTTGATTTTCTTTTCCTTTTGGTCATTTACTGGTGGGAAAAAGGAGATATTTCAATTTGTCCAGGAAAGCCATTTTCTTCTATTATGAGATTTCAAAGGTCTGAAAGAGACTTCAAACTAGTTAAATGCCTTATCAGTATTAGTCAGATGGAGAAACTGAAAATCAAAATCATCATGGGCTAGCTCATCCTTTTGAATTTTAATATAAAGAGTTGTTCAGTACGTTACACTATCACCTCTTAAATTTGCAAAGCAAAACACCCAGTGATTGACTTAGATGTTTAATTGTACCACCACCTTTGAAACACCAAGCGTTTGTGGTTTTTTTTTGCCTTTTGAGTGTTACAAGATATACCAGAAGTCTATCATTGGCTGATCTTCCTTGTATGTGCCTACCTTTAAGAAGTGGTTCCAGATTTTAGACTGAGTAGACAGAGGTACCATGTGCAGTCAAAATTCAGCCACCACAGCTCTGAAGAATAAAAAGATTTCAAACACATGCTTACTGTTGCCTATGATAGGATTCTTCTCATCTAATTTTGGCCATCTAAAAGTCAGGTGTCTAGTTTAAGTTATTGACGGAAGCTTCTTCCACTGGTAGTGGAGAGAGAGAGGCATCTCCATCAAGTTGTTCGTCCTTGTAACACATGTAGGTGGAAGAAGGCATTCCCTGAAAGGTTATTATGTTTCTCTATTAACTGGAGAAGAAATTGAATAACTAGAAGAGAGATTTCTGGAGACCTGAAGTTAAGTAAGATAAATCCCATTCTTTTTAAATTTTGTCTAGACAGCATTTTTAGTCTATGTGCTTTTGGCTTTCTCTAGATAAAATAGGAATCAGAGGCAGCACTATGCAAGCAAACTGATTAATGGAAAGAAGAAAAAAAGAACCTTCAAAGAATATTAATCAGCAATATGCAGTTAGTGGCTAGTTTCTAAAAGCTGGGTCTGTTATTGGGATGCAAAAAGCAGCTAAGACATGTTCAAATTCACTGGTGATGTCTTCCCTGCTCCCTTGAGAGCAGGATTGAGAGTGGCTCTGCTAAAGGATAAGAAACCCATAATTACATTTTTTTTCTCAGTCCATTATATCATACAAACAATCTTCTGTCTTATACAGAAGCTTCTTTTCTTTCGAAGACCAAAAGTGATTATTAATCTCATTTATAGCCTCTTTTTCAAGTGAATCTGAAATTAATCAGAAACTTTCAGTTTAACCAAAGGGAAGCAAGTTTTTTGTTGCTTTTGTTTTTGTTTTTTTTTTTTTTCATGTGAACAGAAAGGTCATCATAACCTTTATAAAAACCTACACGAAATTATGTGAGCAAGGTATAAGTAAGGGGTAGTAAGGAAAACTGTATTTCTTTTCTGTTTCTCTGAAGGATGCAGTGCTTTGAATGAAATTCTTCACATTTGTGAGCAGCAAAGTAGTGAATGAATTACCTGTATGACAAGTGCACTACATTTCTGTCATCTGTCTGCAACTGGCGCTTGTAGGAGACAGAAAGACAAAATGTACATAGAAAATCAGGTCTGGGTCAATTTTCCATTGATTTGAATCACATTTAACTTTCCTGTATATCTAAGTCCTCTATGTATTTTGTGTGAGTTCTGCTGCTGAATCTAATCCATGAATCAACATTTTCAAAACAGTATTTGAACAGAATAGTATTTCAGTATAATGATACTGAAAACTCTTTAACATACCCACATACAAAGCTTTAATGAAAAATTGTACAGACTTTCATAGAAGCCAAGAGGATTTATTGAAGTTTATGACAGTTCTGAAGAAATTACTCTAGAAAAACTGTCAAATTTAATAGAGTGCTATTGTTTTTCTATAGGCTTTATAAATCATCCCCCCAAAACCCATCCTAGGAAATACAATTCTCTATTATATTCACAAGATGATCACATATATATATAAAAATCTCTTTTTTATGTTCTATAGTTTTTCCTTAAATTATTTTTTGAAAATAATAGATACCCCAGTTCTTAATGAATGTTGATTCTGTTTCAGTTTCCTATAATAGTTCTTAGAATTGTTTCTCTTTCTTTTTTTTGGGGGGGGGGAGGATATTTTTTTTCTCAATATCTGTATATTTCCATGGAAACATCATTCCTTGCCTGTTACATCTGCTGTGTTGTTTTTCTGGTTTTTTTTGTTGTTGTTTTTTTTTTTTTTTCCCAGTCCTTTAGTAATTATCTTTGCAATGGAATTTTCTCAAAGTACATCTCATTGATTCATACAGGAATAGCATCTTTCACTGTCACTGTCCCATCCTTTTCAGATGGAGATAACTGGTTCCACTGCAATGTGCCTCAATAAGTTTTCCATTACCTACAAGGTTACAGGAGGTCTTTATTTACTTCTTGTCATTTCTTTAAAAACCATTCAAACCCCGGAAGAATTCAAATCCTTTTTACGTGTACAGAGTAGTCAGCAAAAAAAAAGAGGTGGACATTTTTCCAGTACTGGTTCTTATGGCAAATTCAAAAAACATTTCTTTGCAATATTTTACTATTTAAATGTTTTGCTTTATTAGCAGGATGCTAAAGCCTTAATATCATCACGGTGTAATGCAACAATAATCTGATGAGATTGAACAATACTAACAATACTTAATGATATGATGTGATGGACAGTCATAGTTGTTCACATGTTATTTTGAAGGGCCAGTCTAAATAGCTAGTGTTTCAAAGGACATCATATCAGAACACATAGGCTGCATAGCGTCTCCTGAAACCCTAAGACGTGATTATAATAATCAGCTTACTGCTTTGCACTTGCTGGAAGCTGTTTGCTATTTCTATGGGTTCAAACTAGTGCTGCTCTGTCATCTCAAAGAATTTCAGACGAGATTGCATCAGAATGAGAACATTTATGTGTAGAATTTTTATACATTTATGCATCAACATAGAATGTACAAAAAGGTAGCTTCTGAAAATACATATTGCTTTGGAATTATAAGGAAAGAATTCTTATGAGAAGGAAGTATTTTGGAACTTCTCAGTGCATAGCCTATCACCTAAATACATTTTTTTGTCCTAAACTGTCAGTACTTTTTATGTCAGCTTTTGGGTACTTTTTTATTTACTAAGCTTGAAGAATTATTTCATAATTCCAAGGAAAGATTCCCCCCAAATTAATTAATAATAGCATTTGATAGGAATTTAGATTAATCTTATTAAAGATAGAGAACAAGTCATTTTTGAAAAAGCCATATAAAAGTGGAGGAAATAAACACATCACTACCTTCATAATACCATATGTAGCGGTAGTAAATGGAATATCAAATCTTATCACATTATGTTACAGATTTACTGCTACTATGTCTGGGTCTTCTTCCAATGCCTGAATATCTTATGCTGTAATTATGTTAAAAAATTTCTAGCTTCTATGGGAATCTTCTGCTAATAATGTTTTTCTAAGACCTCCCAAACTTACATTTTTAGTATCAGTCCATATTGCAGGATGCTAGGTGGCATTCCTTAGCTCAAAATACTCAATGCCCTCAACGTAACCTTTACAGATTTATAAATTTATAGATTTTCAAGGCCTGGTGGAATGATCATGTCTTCTTAGCCTGATCCTCCATATGACACAGGAACAGTATTTCCCTCTATTGATCTTTTTTGGACCAGAACATATCTTTGAGGAAAACAAAATTTCTGTATTAGCATAACTGTTCTTTTGTGTTAGAGGGATTAATGTCTGTCTGCCTATGATGAGCTAAACTGTATGCTCTTTACGCAAGCCTGTACTGGTTTTGGCTGGAATAGAGTTACTTTTCTTCATAGTAGCTAGTATGGGGCTATGGTTTGGATTTGTGCTGAAAACAGTGTTGATAATACAGGGATGTTTTTGTTACTGCTGAGCAGGGCTTACCCAGAGCCAAGGCCTTTTCTGCTTCTCCCCCCACCCCACCAGCGAGCAGCCTGGGGGGGCACAAGGAGTTGGGAGGGGACACAGCTGGGACAGCTGACCCCAACTGACCCAAGGGATATCCCACACCATATGACGTCATGGTCAGCATATAAAGCTGGGGGAAGAAGAAGGAAGGGGGGATGTTTGGAGTTACGGTGTTTGTCTTCCCAAGTCACCATTACGCATGCTGGAGCCCTGATTTCCTGGAGATGGCTGAACACCTGCCTGTGAATGGGAAGTGGTGAATGAATTCCTTGGTTTGCTTTGCTTGCATGCACGGCCTTTGCTTTACCTGTTAAACTGTCTTCGTTGCAACCCACAAATTTTCTCACTTTTACCCTTCCGATTCTCTCATCCATCCCACTGCGGGGGCACTGATCGAGCGGCTGTGTGGTGCTTAGTTGCTGCCTGGAATTAAAACACAACAAAGCTCTATAATTATATTTTCCTGATATGTTGTGAATATATCTGACATATTCTGAATACATTGTATTTCCTGATATATTCTGAAATAAGTTTGCTTTGCCTTAGCTCTCCATACATGTGAATTTGCTTTGCTTAAGTTCTGAGATGACCAAAGACTGTGGGACTGTTAACACAGAAAAAAACCCGAAACAAAACAAAGCAAACCCCCTTGATTTAATTAACCATTTCCCCCAGTAAGGTTTATGAAATTGAACTCTGCATCTCATTAAGACTGTGACTGAGCTTTTGGTATGTGCAGAGCTCGGGCACAGCAAGCCATGTCTGCCCAGCACATATCCTGTAAGCAGTATAACTTCAATACATAAAAAGGACCTTGTGTCTGTTAGGAGGTGAAATATGACTTTTCTTTGTCTCCCAAACAGCTATGTCGTTCATCACGGTATATTAGAAGTCCTCCAAAGGGACCAAACACATTTCTGCATCTTCAAGGCCAGAGAAGAAGTTTTTCTCTTTTCATCATGCTCATCTGAAGAATGCATTTATATTTTCAAAGTGCATCCCTTCTGGCTTTCATTTTGATAGGTTAAGAAAGCAAAACTTTTAATTTTTTCCTGTAAAACTGTCCATTTCCTCAATTTTTATAGTAGTTCTCCTCAGTCCAGTTTCAGTTCATTTTTCATAAGCATGCATGAGCTCTTTCAAGTGCCTTGTATACTGTAAATACAGCTCTCCTTTTACTGGAATTATCTTTACTGATGTATGCTGAGAATGCTTTTACAAGCTTAAGACCCTGTATGAATCTGGAAAGACACCTGGATGCCAAGGTATGTAAAATGACACAAACACAAACACACAATGACACACCTAACTTGTATGTAGACACCTTCATGTAGAGCTTTACATTTAGGTGTCTTAATTTTTAATGCATTAACACCCTTATTTGGGGGGGAAAAAAAAAAAGGCTACTAAGTTTGCTGCAGAACACTATTGTTACTGTTAAGCAATGATGCAAGCAGCTAAATAAAAAGGGAAACCATAGGCAGTGACCAATATGGCAACTTTCCCAGGTTCTAGAAGACCTACAAATCAGACTGCATATTTATGACACAATCTGCTATTTACACCTGTACATTGTTCGTAAAGTCTTCTGTAAGTGTTCCATACTATTTATTTTCCATCATTGTTTACTATTGCTATTATTGTTATTACTATACCATATTTGATTAAATAGTGTCAGCATTGAGAGATAAACTGATAAACCAGTTATCTTCAAAAGCATCCATTTGCCATTTCTTGCTTGCTTTTTTGAATACTCATATAAGGAAAACGAAGATGAGAAGCCTAATCGGTTATATGCAATTCCATATTAAATCATTCTATTATTCAGTTAAATCTAGTTCATCAAATTCAATGGTAAAAAAAGACATGAAAAACAAAAGTAACACATTGAAACTGGTGGTTGCAGATACAAAAGCCTGTATGAATTCAATTCTATTTTTATCCAGAAAAATGAAAAATACAACTCTTAATTTTCTAGAATTACTGTAATATTCACGATGAAAGAAAGAGATATTCTGTTCTTTTTTTGGCTTTATTCTAGTAAGATAAGGGAACTCATGCTGCTGGAGCATATTTCTGTACATTTTATCCACATTTTAACACATATAAATGCATGCTGACTTGTCAGAAAAGGCTGTAATCTTTATAAAAACTTTCTTCAGTCCTATAACTCAAGTCAGATTTATAGGACAGTTTGCCAGTTGTGCTCTTTTAATCTTCTGAAGAGTTATAGATCATACCTCAATTTTTGTAATATTAGTGAAACACCCTTCTTAACTTTAGTCTTGTATTTTCTTTATAAAGCAAACTATCTGAAGATGGGCATTCAGATTTTTCACTATTTCTCCCTCTTAATTTTTCAGATGTTCCTTCTTCCACAGAAAATACCTCTTCATTTTTTAAAACCCCTACTAAATTGCAGCTCCTGCTTGTTTTATTATGTTGAAAGAAGATAATTTCCTTTTCTTGCACATAATTTCCATATTTTTAGTTTTTCCTCCAAATTCCTTCAAATTTAAATGTTTTACTTTTTAAATTATTATTATTGCTATCAAAAAATGAATCCTTAAATTAACAACAGAAAAAGAAATAAGGATGCAGTCTTCTAGTAGCCCATTAACCGGCCTGTTAATAAGCCCATTAACAAATAAAAAATCAGACTCCCAAATCAGTGAAACAGATGGATCATTATTCTGAGTATCCATTGTTAATCAATCTATAGAACCTCTAAATATAAAAAAATGTATCTTTAGAAAACACCGAGCTTATGCTATGTCTAAAAGAACTTACAGAAGCTATGTGAAGTGCCTGACTGAAACATACTGAAAGTCCATGGGCCAAAAATCTTCTTACAGTAACAGCAGTGTAAATCCAGAGTAGCAGCAGAGTTCTAAATTTTTCCCTGATGTCAAGTTTAACTCAGTGCAACGTAATGAATAGAATGAGTGTCACCTTAAACATTTAATAGAATTCTGGCTAAATTTAAAGGGGGCTCCCCTGGTGGTATAAAATACATGCGTATATCATTTTTATGTTGAGAAAGTGGAAAATGCAGGGTTTTAGCTGAGACTAAAACAAGCAATCATGAATGTATCTCCTGTATTTTTTCCATCACTGATGTACTTCCTTCATCCCCTGTCTCTTCCTCATTTTTTACTTCTCCATCCATATAACACTTCATTCCTGCCATTCAGTCCATTATTAAATTTAGACAGAAGAGGTGGTTTAATCTTTAATATTTGTAAGAGGAATATAGCTAGAGATATTTCATTAATTGAAACTGAGCATTTTTTTGGTGCTAAATGAAAGTTCCATATGGCAGTTCTACAGAATGGAAAAAAATAACAGATTCAAAAAACTTTTTGAGTGTACTAATTTTTATGAGATTTTCAGCTCTGTTTAGGTCAAAGAATTTCAGCTATGCATTTCTATTTGCTTAAAAAGACCCATTTTCACTTGTACAAGTTAATTCTATCTGAATGTCTTCCTATATAGATCAAGATGAAAATAGATTAACTTTAAATAAGTAGCCCTAATAAGAAATTGAGGTGTTCTGTTTTTGCCTTGTTCTTACCATAGATAAGAAACTACCTATAAAATACATGTTTTAATTTCTAGGCTCTAAAATAGTGAAGAGCCATGGGAGTTCAGAAATTTGGAAATACTTTTATTTTGTATTTTAATATTTATCGAAATATTATCAAAAGATTTAGAGGCGACATATAATACTGTATTTCCTTTACAAGTAAAATTTTTATCTTTTTAAAAAGTGTTATTAAATTATTTTGTTGGACCTTTTTTCTTTCTTCCTTTTTTTCCTCAGGGTATTCATTCCAGTAGGGTGGATGTCATAACATATCTCTACTTTGATATTTCTTCTGCTTTATCTGTTGCACTCAGCAACCAAGAGATCAACAAAATGGTCCAGAAGCTGGCTAAAATTATGGAACACATTTGTCATCTATTAATTTAGTGCTACAGTTGCAAAAATTGCATAAAGTTAATTATCTGAACTAGCAATGCAAAAAAAGGCTGCTTTTAAAAAAAAAAAAAAGAAAAAAATCTGTATATTCTTTGATTAAATGACCATGCAGGCTTCTGTTATAATATAGCTGTTAACACCTTATTGGAAAAAATAGAAGACTGAAACATAGAACAGTCTTCATGAAGATGTATTTAAGTCAAGAATTTTGATCCAAGAAGCTAAAGAAGCAAGAGCCTAACACAATGTAAAGATAAGAATATTTGACTGGTAAACTCTGAAGCTGGGGCTAGTGTATATTTCTGCATTTTAGTCAATGGCTATTTAATACAAAATAAAGAAGCCCGCTGAGAAGTAGGACTAAGAACCAGATAAGCTGCTTCCTTCTGGATGCCCAGGAGGATGTATTCATTCTCTCCTACATAGCCTTCTCTTTGGCTTTCTCTTTGGAGTATTCAGTAAGTACAGTCCCCTCCTCATTTCCCTGTGATGTCAGGGAAAATTCCTGAAAAGTAGGAGCTGTGGTTAGGTATTTCTCCAGACTTGCAGGGAAATGGACACACTATTTTCTATGGTTTACATTGCTTTAACTATGAAGGTATTTTGCAAAGGCTGAAAAGAACCTCTTATTTTCCAGAAGTCCATCTTTATGATATTTCCTATTGGGTTACTTAGGCCTTAATACATTCAAAAGCTAGGGTTTAAAATACTATTCTTACATCTCTGACTTTCCTTACTTTATACAGAATTAATTCACTGGTGTGGTCTGAGGAAATGTTATGCAGTTTGAAGCTCACACTGTAAAAGGATGTTTAGATATTGTTCATAATACCTAAAGTACTATATTCTGGACATAGCTTTGGTGGAGTAAGAAGGCCTATAGATGTACAGGTTTTCGTGTTAGTAAAGAAGCAAACAAAAGAAGTAGGGGAAGGAGAAGAAATAAGTATAAGGGCATGGGTTTTTGCTTTCGTATAGTCTTTTTTATTTGTTGAATGTCAGATTAGTTTTTTATGCGCATATCTAAATCTTTAGTTTCAGGTTTTTCCCTAGATCAAAAGATTCCCACACCTGCTTTTTATGTCCTATCTCTTCCTGAAGCACTTTCAAGAAAGCAAAAAAAAGAGAGAGAGAGAGAGAAATGGAAACTCTATCCAGTGTGGAAAATGACAGGAACTCATCTGATAAGCTTAAAGGGCAGAGGGCTGTAATGTTAAAAAATACCTATATGGTGGAGCCTCTTAGAGCCTTAAGAAAACTGAAATAGATGGTTAAAGCTCTGCCAATAGCGTGATCACTAGCGAAGATCAAGCTAGACTACCCGGCGAGTAGGTGAAGTGGCCTGGGAGCTGGAGAGATGTGTCTCTAAGAGCAAGGCCACCGGAGGAGCTGGCTCTCAGAGGGACCCAAGGCCGGCTGCTGGAGGCAACGTGGGCTCAGTGTGTGTTTGTGTCTCAGGGTGAGGCACCTGGGGAGAACAAGGATCCAGAACCACCTGCTGGATGGACCACGTGTCCAAGGCCAGCTCCTGGGGAATCTGTGGTGTGTCAGTGGGGGTTTTGGGTGTGTGTAGGTGCGCACGCCTGTGTTAGCAAGGGGGGGTCTAGAGTGGGGCTGTGGTCTCAGGGGCTCATATGTCCAGGTGACAGCAACTGTGGAGACAGGGATCCAGGGGCAGCGAGAGACTGAGTGTCAGAGCCCAGCTGCTGGGGGCAATCCGTACTACATATACAGATAGATTTTGCACTAGTGCACCTGCCTGAGAGGAGAGAGGCGCAGGATGAAGCCATTGGTACTGTGTTCATGTGAATGCTCTGTGTGTCTGTCTGTGATCTGTGTGGCTGGATATGTTTATATGTGTGCGTGTATTGTATATGTGTGCGTGTATTGTATATGTGAGTTTGTGTGCCTACTGGGAATACATGCTCAGGGTTGACTACTGGTCGGTCCTGGGGACATGGAGCTGTGTCAGCCTTGCCTCTGTTGGGCAGCTGGATTTGGCTCTCCTCTAACAGATACTCCAAGGTAAAATATGTCTTTTTCCTTGTGTTACTTGGTAGTTTGGCATAGCTCTCTGAACAGCATGGTTTCCTGAAACACTTTGTAAAGTTACTTTTCCCTCTGGCCCATCTGTGGCCCATGTTGGGAGTATGGTTTCAGCTCAGCTGGTTTGGATAACTAGGCTAGAACAAGCCTGTGGATGTTGTACTGCCTTGCCCAAGGAACTTGATCTTAAAGAAGAACTACTGAAACATAGGCAATGACACGGCCATATGCACACAGAGATAGCTTAATAAACTGAAGCAGAAACAGGGAAGAAAACTACCGACATGTATATTTTAGAATTGCCTCAGGAATAAAATTATCTCTAATTACAAAATCAGAGAACATGAACAAAGAAAAAAGGAAACCAGAATGAAAATGATATTATATAAAGGGAGTGAGAAGTGTTCACAACATAGGTAAATTGAAAACCAGATTCAAAACCGTCAAAGAATATGGAAAAGGAAGAATATTTATAGAGATTAGACAAAGCCAGATTTTCAAATATCTATGTGAGAAAAGAAACAATGAGGCAATGACAGGCTTATATGCATTTGTTTTTTTAATTGGAAACACACATTAAATAAATGGAATCAGAGAATTGTGGATAGGTAGGGATAAGTAGGTGACGGAAGTTGGAGTGGAGGGAATGCTAAAGGAAGAATCTAGGACAGGAAGAAGAAAAAAAAACAGAAAAAAACCTTGGAGAGTTTTAGACAAAAAGTTTTTTGTAAAAAATTACAGAACCGTTACACTGAAAGTGGAGAAGAATAATTTAATAGGAAATGTTTTGAAATATACAGTGAGGTGTCAGTTTATCATTGAATTTAGTCCCTTGCAACCAAATACAGCCAAGCACTCAAAATTTTATTTGAAGTGTCTGTAAAGTAGCCACTGTAAATTCTACCACAGCTCACTCACAAAGCACTTTGCAGTTCTACAAACTAAGGAAATCTAAATATGTAAAGAAAGACTAAAAGTCACAGCTGTGAAGTTCTGTGAAAAGGGAGCAAGAAACATCAAAGGTGCTGCAAGTATTCTACTTTCAGCACTATGAAATTTGAGGATCTCCATGCCAAAGGGGAAAGGAGAATAATCCTAAAGAGTTTCTCAAAAATTAATATGTTGAGAATTTCTTCCTGTGCCAAAATCTGGTGAACAGCTAAACACTGAGTACTTGAGCAGGATTTCAACAAGGAAAATTCAAGATTTTAACAGCAGTGAAAAACCCTGTACATTCTGCTATACATGTACATTCTGCTATACACACTATCTTTTTCTGTAATCAGTATCTAATGTTTGATATGAAGGGGAAAAAACCTTAAACATTGTATATGAAGGGCAGAGAAAAAATCTTCCCAGGCTGCTGTAAGCGATAAGCAGAGCCATGAAATATGCATTTAGTATAATAAAATATTTTAAAAGCTGAAACGAGTGCTAGGGCTGTTTGAAATGGGAATGAAAGTGGAACTACAACTGGAAAAAAGCTCTTAAAGATAGACGCTGCGTTTTCGAGATGGAAAAATGTCATGAAATTCAAAGTTTCAATGTTTGTTTGACATTTTTTATCTACCCTTTTCACTTAAGAGGCTGGAACAAGTATTTTCTGAAAAAATGAATGTTTTCAAATATTAGTGTAAATCTCCACTTAGTCCTTGGCGGTTACAATTTACTGTTGTACCTGCAATGGATAATAGCCTAGAGTAGGCTAACCCTAGTAGCTGGTGGCCTGAATTACTGTTCTCTCGACATGAGAAACCATGCTAGTGAACTGTTACAGCTGTAACTGTAAAATTTTGTGAACTCTCCGTTCAGACACAGTAAAAACAATTGAAATACTCAGCTTATTGGTCTTTCTCCCTGCCAAAGCAGTATGCTCTACAGTAATATTTTTGTCATTTGTTATTTGCAGTGTCCAAAGCACTGAAATTTCCACTAATTCCCTCACAAAGCCATTTCGTATCTCACTATGGGAACTCTTACATAAGAACTTTTTAAAAAAAATTATCTATTTATTTCTTTCTAATTTCTTTGCACCTGGTTAAGATACCTTCTCATTCTTCAGTACCAATACTGTAATTTTTCTTTTTAATCTTCCAGCCAAGCATTCTGTACTTAATTTATTTAAGACTCACTCATGTGTCAATTCTTCAGGCACCTTCTTCTGAAGTCTTTCTAAGTATTGATTATCTTTCTTGTAAAGAGATACCTATAAGGAAAAGGAATATACTGACTACAAGGGGCTGGTCTCCAGGCAGATGTATATAATATAATTATACGTCCCTGGTCTATAGCATTGATTTCTGTTCAGATTTTGAGAGGATTTTTATCTACTAATAGGCAGTAAACTAATTTCTAGTGTTCTGCTTAATGTTCCCTTTAGCTATGTTTTATTGTCACAGCTTAGTGGTTCCTCAGAATCATTATATTTCTCTGAGAGATGAGGGGTGACATGAAGATTTCTATAGAAAGCGTGACTGAGGTGGAAGTGCTCTCTCTTGTTCTTAACAGAGATGATATAATGGCATTTAAACATTTCAGATATACTGAGGCTGATAAGTGGAAATGTGTAGCAGGTGCAGAATTCCACAAGAAGAACAGAAGTAAACTGAGGAAATGATTCTTTAATGAGCTATTAAGCAGATTATTGCACAATAAACATATCCCTTAACAAAAAACAAGCAGCACAGTAGGTGCATTTCTTCATTCAATCTTAAAAAATTCTGGTTTACTTTTTATTGCTCTTGTTTTTCTGGCTTCTCATAAGTGCAGTTCTGGGTCATTTAGCACTTGTCTTTCCTCCAAAACAGACGCTTGATCATGTGGGTTTGACATTTTACTTTCTGCTGGTTTTAGTAAAGATAGACCAATTTGATGGATGGTAATATTGAAATAAACAACCTGCTGAGAATATCTTACATGGTTTAGAAATGTAATATAGTTGTGTGAGAGTTTATCAGCATATCTAGAACACATTAGCAAGATGTTCCACATACTCCTAGTAATTACTCTGAGGTCTTAAAAAATCATTACAATTTTTCTCTGTGGGATACTGAAAAGAATGAATCTGTGTCATCTGTTCTTTAAAGGGTACATGCTGTCACCTAAAGCAGAAAGCATAACATTTGGATAAGAAATTATGTTATCACCCATGACATAATTATTATCTGGTTACTAATAAATGATAACTCTGATTATCACTACAGTTTTATTGTTTGTCCACATTCAGATGCCTAACCTCAGAAGTTTGTACTGAAATCTAAAGATCAGAAAATACTGTTCCTACCTCCCTTTTCAAAGCTCTTTTTTTTTTTAAATGGACACATCAAAATTATTTATATCCTTCCAGTCTCCATAAATGATTTTGAAAAATTACTTGTGGTGAGGGAATAGTCATCGATTGTCAAAAAAAATTCAAACCCACTCTTCAGCATTTACTACTGAATAACAGTAAACCACTCACTTAATCTACATCCTGGCTTCTGAAGTTAAAAACTCATCCTGGCAGCTTGTTCAGTTGCTTGTTCTTGGTATCCTGGTTGGCATCCAGCTTACACCGCAGAAAGGTTTGGGTTTCCTGGAAGTCATTTACCATGTCTACTGGCTGTGTGGGGGTGCCTTGGATAACTTGAAAGTTCTCATATCCCACTAGAAAACTATGTTTATCATAAAATCTTTGTTTTGAAAAGACCTCGGGAGACCTAGATCAACTAGTCCAACTTCCCACTCAGAGCAGGTCTAGTTAGAGGAGGTTGCTCAGGGCCTTCTCCAGTTGAGTTCAGAACATATCCAAGGATCAAGACATCTCAACCTCTCTAGGAAATCTGCTCCAGTGCTTGATGACCCTAAAGGTGATTTCACCCCACCCCCTTTGTTCTAATCAGAATTTGCCATGTTCCAACTTGTGTCTGCTGCCTCTTGTCCTATCACTGTGTGCCTGTGAGAACAAGCTTCCATAAAGGCTCTAATTAGGTGTTTGTAGACAGCAGTATGGTCTTCCCTGAGCTTTTTCTTTAGTCTTCTTTCTTTAAGGGTAAACAAGCCCTGTTCTCAGCCTTTCCTCGTTTGTCATGTGCTCCCTAATGATCTTGGTGGCTCTCTGCTTGATTTCCTCCAGTTAAGTCAGTACCTTTCCTGTACTAGGAGCCCCAAATTGGCCACAGTACTCCGGGTATTTTCTCACAAGTTCTGAACAGAGGGAAGTAATCACTTCTCCCAACCTGCTGTTTTCACTTTTGCATATACATCCCAGTAGGCAGTTGATCTTTGCTGCAAGAAAATTCTTGTTTTCTACGAGGATACTCATCCTTTTCTGCAAAGCTGTTTTCTAGACAGTCAGACCCTAGTCTGTGCTGTTGCATCAAGTTATTCTGTCTCAGGTGGAGAACTTTTGTTTTGTCTTTGTTAAACTTCGCAAGGTTTCTCTTGGCCCATGTTTGCAGCCTGTTAAGGTTTCTCTGAATACCCACTCAAATTAAAAGCTCCTCGCAATTTGTCCAGGCCATTAAGAAGTTAAACAATATTGGCACTGGCCTTGACCTCTGCAGGATGCCGCTCCTAACCAGCTGCCAGTTGGACTTTGTGCCACTGATCATAATCCTTCAAGACAGAACATCCAGCCAATTTCCCACCCACCCTGTAGTCTACTTATTTAGTCCTTACCTCACTAATCTGGCTGTAGAGGAACCCACACTTAGAATGCCACTCCCAGAGATGGACACTTTTCCTCAAAATGCTGCAGTGCTGAATGTTGCAGTATCTAGATTAGAATTCTGGAGAAGTTTTTTTTAGATCGTGTTGCACTCATTCCTCTTTACTTAATAAAACTTGAGAGAAAAAGTGCATTACCGACCGATGAAACCTGAAACTCACCCCTCTTCATAAAAGATGCCTTATAATTGGTTTGAACTTACATGTCTGGCTTTAAAATTGAAAATTTCTTTTAGCTATTTATATTTCTAAGACTCAGTCTTGATTTTTCATTCTCTCTCACACATATTTTTTCCCTAGCTCTGTTCACCTACCACAGAAAATTTAATCAGCCTGTTTTAATCAGTCTATTTTCCTTGTAAGGCAAGTAAAACAAGAATTTTTTTTTCTTAGATGACAGTATAATGCTTTGTTGTGCAATATCTAGCCACACCAATAGCTTTCAAAATGTCAATTTCTGCCTGCCACTTCTGTGTTTTATCTCATAAGATAGCTTAAGATACAAGTGGACACACAATATGATTGCCATTTTTGTAGCTACCAAGTTATTTTCACTAGCTTTCTACCTGGCATGAATACCTTATCATCTTATTCTCAGAAATATCAATTTAATTATTGTCCACAAAATTTATGCATTCTGATACTGTGCACATGTATGAAGGTAAATAAGTGTCAGATAACTTCTGAAGAATACACAAGTTTTTAAATGACAAAGAAAATACTCTTCCAACAGTAAAGCTCATTACAGAAAACTTTACAGACACCAGTGAAGAAAAATCTTCACTAGTACTTCACTAATACTGGAGGAGAATTTCTGGATAACTGTTTGTGAAAGACAAAAAATAACAGAAGTGTATCCTGACAAAGAAAAGGACTATTTCCTCTTTCAGGATAAATGAAGCTGTGGTACTGATGAATTTCCATATACAGACTATTTATATTTATAAAAGACTGTAATTCTTTTTTTTTTTTTTTTTCCCCACTTTAACCTCCACATCACACTGATCAATAATTGACAGAACAGAAGTATTTTTGGGACATGAAGTAATACTGCAGTTTCTTGACTTAGATAATCTCTTAAAGAAATCTGTGCTTTTAATAACGTCAGTAAGGCTTCAGCCTACTAAGCATAAAATATTTTCCTGAGTATGCCAAACTTTTGATTATGCTTAAACTCATATTAACAATAGAAAACTCATATTACCAAAAAATCCATTTACAAAGAGAAAAAGATTAATCTTAGCTTTAGGAGTCCTAGCAGGGTGAGTTACAAAACCCAAGTTAGGACTTTAGCCAGCTTGTACTTGCAAAAATACAGTTTAGATATCTCTATAAGGCAGTTAAATAATCCTGAATAGGGGTATAATTGAAAAGAATACACTGGAGTTGTTGATTTCAATACAGAAGAATGAACCTCTGTTGATGCAAATTATATTTACATTAGAATGATAATATCTGCACTGTGGACTGAATAAAGGAAATGATGTAACATTGTCATACCTGTACAAAACTAAAAGGTTTTATTTAGATATAAAAACAGGTTGAAGAAAAAATGAAATATTAAAGGAGGTAAATTAATAAGGCACAAAAATGACAGATTTTGTAATGATTTTGACAGAAGTATCTAGTCAACAGTATGTAGTATTGTCATTTAAAATTTTATTTTGCTAGTCAGCAAAGGCTTGCATTTTTCTTATTAACATCATTAATCAGTCTTTCTGTATGATTATTTTTTCCTTGTAGTTCGTATTTGCAATTGGATTGCTACACTTTCCCTTTTGCACTCTTCAGTGTTAGTCTAAAATTAAAGACTTCAGCTCTCTTTGAAGTTAGGAAATATTTTTATGCCTTAGCTGCAAATTATGTCTCTTAATTAACAGGTTACTGGAAAAGTGTTTAAGTATCTAAGCCCATAGAAAAAAAAAAAAGGAATAAAAAGGACACCTCTCCCCTCCCTGCTGCTTTGTGGCATAGGCTTTTTTATTATTTGTACTGTGGTAACAGCCAAAGGCCCCAACTGTGAAGCTGCATGTGCTACAAAGCTACATGTGCTACAAAGCTACATGTGCTAAACATAGTAAAAAACACCAAAGGAAGACAATTTCTGCTGCCAAGAGGTTTTGACCTGAACAAAGGTCACCAGGTATTTTAATTTCACTGGAATTTGAATATTTATCTTACAGGTATTTCTGAATATAGACAACAACTTGAGTCTAATGTACTTGCAAATTGGCTCACCAAACTCTAGAATGGTTGCTCGAATGATTACTAAAATGTACAAATTATGGTATGTTACACTGTACTTCTACCAAAGAGATAAGCTTTCCTCAACTCACGAACATCCTAAAGGAAAAATTGCTCAGCAATACTGAAAAGAAAAAAATAAATACACCTCTGAGATTTTAGTTAACTCCATATAAAGACAGCTAAATTTTGAATCATAGAATCATAGAATCATTTAGGTTGGAAAAGACCTTCAAGATCATCGAGCCCAACCATCATCCATGCCCACTAAACCACGTTATGGAGTACCTCGTCTACGTGCTTTTTGAATACCTCCAGGCATGGTGACTCAACCACTTCCCTGGACAGCCTATTCCAATATCTGACAACCCTCTCAGTAGAGCAATTTTGAAGTCTATTTGTATGGGTTTCCATGTGAGCAAGGCAGCTTGGTTTACTAGCTCTTACAGGATCAGATCACATTTGAGAAACTTTTATTGGAATTTGTTAATATTTTCTTGGCTTCCTGATGGATTTCTGAAAGGCGTAAGCCAGCTATATGCTATATGTACCAGTCCAAGGTAGATATCTTGAAACGTCTCAAATGTCACTGAATGTGCTGTATATGAGTTGCTAGTCAATGCAGAATCTGGAAGATGATTCAGCTGCCTGAGCCCAGGTAACACATGACGTATGAGGAATCCTTTGCTATCTTGCCAGGTCTGTAGCTGCTGCCCCATAAAAACACAGGTACCTTGTAACTTCTGTGTCATACCTGCTAACTTCCTATGGATGTTTCACATAGGCATGGTGTTAAAGTAGCCATAGACACTAACTTGAGGTGCCTGAATCAATCCTGAAGAAAAGCAATTTTATGTGCTTTCCTGGAAGAACTCTGCAATGGAACCCACCCCAGTAAATGGCAAAATGAGTAAAAAGTAAAATCAATATACTTTTTCAAGCACTAAAACCTTCTCAGAGTAGATTTTTTTCCTGATTTTTCTTTTTTATAGACAGCATGGGAAACTTTCAGAAAGCATTAGGGCATCAAGGAATTTGAGACAAGTTACATAATTTAACCATTTTACATTTTTTTGCTAAAGCAATATTGCTACATAATTTTTTAAATTAAGACCTAGTAACAGATCATCAAACAATTTTTTGTATTGTGCATTTATCCATTGTAGTCGACCTATCTGTCCAAAACATTTGTCAAATCAGATACCCAGATAACAAAAACCTTTGCAATTGCATACCTAGTGATAACTGCTTTACACTGTGCAGAAATAGAACAATCTACACCAGAATGAAGAGAAATGCTTTCTCTTGATGATCTGAAAAGTTATGGAATTTGTTGAATTATTCAGAGTTACATTGTTCTAAGTCTCTGACAAACTTCATTAACCTTGCAAACATAACTTTTAGTTCTGATCTCCACTTCATTTCTCCTTCCCCAAGCCAGCTCATTGAATACAATTTTACTGACAGTTTTAACAAAATGGAATAGGCCAAATCATCAGAACACTGTGCAGCACTGTTTAGGATAAACCATGAAATTCCTGGAGTAGTTAATATATTTGAACAGCTAAATCCCCATTTACTGGGAAATTTTTCATTTTCTTTATAAAGATTTTACAAAAGAAAATTGCCAAATAAATGCAATTTTGTTGTTTGAATCATTTTTTCTACATTAACTAAAAGTACAAGTTCTAAGAGGACAACAAAGACCGTTTCTGGAAAACATGTTTTAATCTGTACATGGAAATGCGAATGCCAATGTAGACTATAACTCTGTAGCCCTATAGTTACAGTACTTCCACAGACCTCAGGCTTTGTATTTGCATGGACTCAGGACTAGGATTTGCAAGGCTTGCTTTGTCTGGACTTGTCTTGATCTGCCAGGAACTTTTATTTTAGCTTAGTTAACAGCAACAGTCTCACAGACAGATGGCTGTTATATTATTAGTTTTAGTTATTGTTTAGCTTTCTGCAATTTTGTTGTAAAACAACTATTGCCATTATTGTTTTTGTATAAATTTCTTTAACTAATAGTACTAACCAGCTGTCGTTCAGTGTAGAATGATCTATGACCATAGAACATAATACATGAGAGCAGTCTTTAAAATGTGCGTGCGGGATGAAGACAGAAAGCCCAGGGCTACATGCAGGTCATGGATCACCAGTTACTGATCATCAAAGAAAGCAACCTTGAGTGCTGGGTGAAAAGGGTATGGGGATAACAAAGAGAAAAAAAAGTCATGTATACACAGTATAAAACATACCAGAATAGTAAATTTGGGATATAATAAAAACACTGGCCAATGAAGAAAGAGCAAGGTGTACTGTTTATTAGAAAATGTTTTAGAATAGTCCTAAGTGGACTCTAGGGTAAGGACGAAGAAACCCCCACCATTAACGTCGTACTTCTCTCGGCAAAGAATTTGTCATACTGACAATTTGCTGTGATCCTTCCAATACCCACCTTCTTAAGGAAGGCTAACACTGTTGTCTTAAAGACCCAGAGCAGCACAGCAATGGTTAGCAAAGCAGAAATAGGGATAGAAACTGGAATGTTTGTGTATATCAGTTTTAACTATTATTACTGTGAAGCAGCACTGATAGAATACTTAAGAGAGTATGTGTTAGTATCATGGTAACTGGGTTCGTAATAGTGATATGGTTAGATTGCTAGTGTTTTAATTACACTATCAACAAATTACTGTGTGTATGTGTTAGCTGTTTCTTTAGCCCAGATAAGTTGCTTGGGGTCCTTAGTCTGGTATCTTGCCTTTGGGATTTGTTGTAAATTGTATGCAATCAGGGTAGACCCAGATGGCTTTGTCATAATCCACAAAAATGTCCCATATATCTTAGTACACTTACTCAGATTCCGTGAGACAGGTAGATAGTTAAGCATGTGAAAGTAGGAAGAAGTAGCATTAAGGTTAGATGTACTTTTAATTTGGGGCTCTCGTACACGTGCTTTATAATATAGTCCTTAATTACATGATCACATTCTCTATTTCACAATTGCCTTAAAAAAGGTAGAAGGAAAGAAAAAAGTCTCATTTCATTCACCTTGTACAACGTAACTTGCTGCTTAGGTCCATTAGTCAGAATTTTCAGTTAGCCTCCTAAATATCCTTTAAGTAACACAGGAGTGGTGGTGTCAAACTTTATGGATGGAATTTGGATCTAGATTCAGACACCAGATTATAGTGTATATCTGCATATGAATTAGCGAATGGGATCTAATTGTGTAAACTTTGGCCATCTGTGCATCTAAAATTACATACCTACAAGCCTTGTCTTTACATATGTTTTAAACTGATGTTCCATAAATGCATGTTCCAGCTCAATTAAATAAATACTAATTTGAAGAAGGTTTTGCGTGTTCATCTATATATCTATTCAAGAAAAAATTGTATTTGAAGGTATAAGGCACAGCAATGTATTGCAAGGTGAATGAATTAAGGACTTTTATTGCTTTTTTTTTTAATCTCTCACTGGCATAATTTTTCTGTGTTTAGTCAATAAATAGTAGGGAAGAATAATTGATAAATGATGCTACTTTCCTTTTCTAAATATAAATCTTCCCTGTGCTGTCAGATATTACTTAGGGTTTGGCCAATAGCCTAAGATTCCTGGATTGCTGTTTAAAGGTAATCTGTATCATTGTTTTATAAGATTTTTCTTCTACAGATTGTATTTAACGTATGAATTCTGTTGATTGCTAATTTTCTGTACTCTTTTAGGTGTCTACTTGTCATGTAATAGCCATTATCTTGATTCACCACACATATATCTTTTGCTCTCTGTACAATCTATCAGACCATATTAAAATAAATCTTTACGTGCAAGTTACTTAAGTGCTGTAGTTTTATTGTGCTCTGAAAAATCTGTACTTGTTTTTCCACTCATCTAATTTCTGTTAACTTATATAATGAGAAATGTATCCCAAACCTCAGTCATTTTTCTCTTCATATTCTTGTTTCTCAGTGTCTAGAACACTTGTGTTCAAATATTTTAATTTTTATTAGACTTTTTTTCTGCTTTCATTCTGTTATTCTCTTAATTTCTGTGAGATGATGATCAAGAAAATCAACAAAGTCTAGAAAGTAGACTAATTACATTTGTGGACAGAACTCAATTTAGTGAGCATAGAAGCCGAAGAAATGTATCACAAAAAGAAAGGTTAGATCCCCGATAGTTTGGTCAAGAAACTGAGGTTCACTTGATGCTACGTTGACACAATTAAGAAATATATTCTGCCAGTGCAGACTCTCCCACCAAGTTACATTTATCTTTCTTCTGTGATAAATAACATTGCATATTGTATATCTGATGTTTTCAGCTTATTATCAGTTATTAGGTAAAATAACACTCTAACCTCTACACACAGCATACATGAATGCCTGAATTCCCTTGGGCTGCGTATTATTTTCAGTTTTATTTTTTTTTAAACTTGTTGCCATCATGATGGGACACATGTACTGTTACAGGCAGTGAACCGTAAGTGGGAATGACTATACCATTTTGTTCCTTTTTACTGCCTGTGGGAAATTGCTGTAATGATTTCTATCAGGTCAGACTCAGCATCTCTAGGAGGTAAGCTTCTAAAATAAAACAGGACCACTTTCTCCACTGTATAAGATTTGCTGCATATATTTTTTGTTGCATATGTGCTACTTAGCATTTTAGAAAAACAACAATCCCCCCAAACTAAAAAGCTCAAACAGACAACAAAAAAAATTCATAGTGGAACTGCTTAATTGTACAGATTTGTGAGACTGGATCATAGAGGAAGCCATCAGAACAGAAAATTCCACAACATTTTAAAATCTGATTAATTTCTCAGAGTACAAAACAGTTACAGAACATGACTTCTTAAGACTAACAAAATACTAGATAACCAGGAAGAGAAGATATATATCACAGCATGTCCATATATTCGTGCAATAAGAAGGTAGATTTTTAAGATTTTTTTGTGCATGTTTGTCTTGGTGCTTCCTGTAATGCCCATCACTACTCAGTATTTAAGTGTAAGAATCGAAGTAGTCCTTACAATCCTAAGGAGGGATTCATCTCACTTAACTAATTTTCCGAAAGTTTTATGGTCAATCATTGCAATCAAACGTAGCTATGTGTAGTCCTCCTATTGTAGATAAAGGGAGAGGGCTTTAGAAAGTGATTTAATCATAGTCCAAGATAATTTAATTTTTTAAGATTTCTTTCTCTGTATTAACTGTAGAAGGAACCCAGCTAACTTACATGCTGTTTCTAATGGGTAACGAGAAGAAATCATATTTCTGACTAAAAGACAAAATCCTGTCAAACATAAGATGAATAGGATTCATCTCACCTAATTTTAGAAGTCAACAGTAGATATCAGCACCTGAATTAGTTTATTATAATGTGCTTTTCATTTCATGGTGAAATAAGTGCTTTTTGTGTGCAACTCATCTGACCTATTTTAATGATGATCATACCTCAGGAAGAAAGGGCAATCAGTGGCCTTGTGGACACTTTTGGTAATGGTAGTAAACTGCATTGTGTTTGGATGAGCAGCCTTATATTAGCAGGAAAGTTGTCACACTAATTTTGAAGATGAATAATCTAGTAAACTTTTCCTGAAGAAATGTTAATGTCTATTAAGGAGACACACATTTTCTGTTCAGATAGCTGACATTAGCATTACAGCTCTTTGCTATTGCCACATGTCACTTGAAGTAAGAGAAATTTGAATAGAAAAGTGCTAAAAGGCTATTTATTGCCTTATGCTTATTACTTGCATATTGTATGACATGTTTACTCGCTGTAGGTAATATCTCTTGATATGCTTCTTGTATAAGTATGTATAAACATATAATAGATCCAAGAAACAAATATAAAGATTATAAGATTGCCATATTTATCTGATTGAAAGAGTAAGACTGTTTACAACAAAAATATTTTTTCCTGTCATTAGTGTAAAGTTTTAAGTGTGCAAATACACATGTGCACACAATATAGTAGTATATATAGAGAAATATGGAGACGGTTATTTATTTTATTTTTTTATTTTATTTTATTTTATTTTATTCTTAAAGTCATGTAAGAAAAGCTACATTAATAAGTTAAGACAAGCATAAACAATTTTCAGGGAAATTGGCAGTATTTATCACGCATGCAAGAAGCAATATCTCTGAGACTATGTAATGTTTAATAAGCAAAATAATGTTGAAGTGCTAAGTAAACCACAGCATTCATGGTTATCGATGAAGCAGCCTTTACTTTCTATGAGCCAGTATTTGCTGAAAGGAACATACAGTGATCCCAAAGTAGATGCTGAAATTTAAAGTTTCAAACAAAAGTTTTATTATAAAAAGGTTTTTATTTTATGTGCTTTTCATCAAGGAAGTGTATAAAAATCTTCTAATGTATTGTAGTTGATACTTTAACAAAAGAAAAGGCTGAAAGAACTTTGATAAGCTTTCAAGATCTATTTTCCTCTGTTACAAACTCAGTTCTTTACTTTGTGAGAAATATTCAGTGCTGAACACACAGTGCACCATTATACAGAAGAGACCTACTTTTTGTCTTGAAAGTTTAGCTGCTGTTATTAGGTATTGCAAAATACTTAAGAAACTTCATAGAAGCCTCAGACATCTGTGTGCATCTTCATTTAAGAAATCAGGAAACATGGTCTATGTCTAACCTACACTGCAATATGGCCAAGTATTGTGATGTCCTGATGGACAAGCCCGGGTAACCTGCTGGAAAGCACCACAGGTTTTTTCCCTGCTCATACACCGGCTTTCTGCTCAGTAAAAATGTGAGCAAGAAGGGAGAAATATGTGCTTCCTGGTCTCATATGTGCTGAAGCTTTTCAGTGGTGTATCAAGGAACAGGGAATTATCCCTGAGTCCCTCGGTTTAGACATACATCGTCTGAGAAATTAGGACAGTATTTCCTGTCCTGGGGTCCACCCTGGCTTAGTATTTCATGGTAATAAGCTGAGCCAAGGGTACAGCATCACAAAGTACCTAAGGAAAGTAGAATCAGGCAAACCTTAAGTTATTACAACAATGGGCCACACTAAAAACCTCTGAGACAGACAAAGATGAAAAAGTTTTGTCATGGAAATTAGGGACATAGAGTCCCCACTGTTTATTCTCAATCTTTGTGTGAATCTCCCACAGGTATCAGCTGGCACTCCATTCAGTGGCTAAAAGAAAAATGCAGTCCCAAGCCTTTGTTAGAGTCTTCTGACTAAGTTTTCCTCTTTCATGTGAACAGAACAGATTCATAGGGTTATTCTGATCTTCCTGCATATGTTGAAACACCAGTGCCAGCAATGAGAGTTCTCTGCAAGGAAGAAGAACAGAATAGTTAATAAGTGCTCCATTGTGCAGACAGGAGAGGCGAATTTAGTTTTAATGATCCCATTACTTTCTGCTGGACTGCTAAAAATTGCTACACTGGATAAACTAATTCAATAGATGCTGCTCTTTTTTTTTTCGGAATAACTGGAATGACTTTTATGAACCTTAATTTTTTTACAGAGGCTCTGTAGGGCAATTAGGGCAGCTTAGTAAATTCTTTATTTCCCACTGGATATTGTAATTCATAACAAACTAATTAATATTTTATCTGAAAATGCTACATACTTTCATTGTTGTTTGTTTTTAATTAAAACTAAGGTGCTGAAACAGTCAATGACAATTACAAATACATGAAAGGCATTAAATATGATAATTTGAATTGTTAATTATGCATTATCACATTGACATGCTAATCATTTCGAGCGAAAAAACAAGATACTTTACTAAAATACTAATGTAACTGCACTGACCATTTCAGCTACTGAGAAGACTTATGTAGTGCCTGTACAGAATTGAAAAACTTAGAAAGAACAATAGCATATGGGATTTATTTGTCTTTTGAAAAATCAAAACATTCACCATGAGGACATTTTCAATCTTCTATTTGAGCTGTGAAAGACAGTAATGCACTTACTTACACCATAACAGTGCAAAACCAGAAGACAAATTTTAAAAGCTTTTCAGGAACCAATCCAACTATGTATTTAAATATTGCAAAATGCACCATTGCATAAAATAGTACAAACAAGACAGGCATCTAGATGTATCCCTGGTGGAAACTAATTTTCACAGGAAGAGGTATGCTAGAACTCTCTTATCATCAGTGGTATTGTGTTGCTGCCTCAAAACCACTAGAAACTTTGTTGGAAAGCTGAGGGGTTTTTTATTAAGCACCGTCATGGTTTAACCCCAGCCAGCAACTAAGCACCACGCAGCTGCTCACTCGCTTCACCCCCCCGCCCCCCCCACAGTGGGATGGGGGAGAGAATTGCGAAAAGAAGTAAAACTCGTGGGTTGAGATAAGAACAGTTTAATAGAGCAGAAAAGAAGAAACTAATAATGATAATGATAACACTAATAAAATGACAATAGTAATAATAAAAGGAATGGAATATACAAGTGATGCACAATGCAATTGCTCACCACCTGCTGACCGATGCCCAGTTAGTCCCCAAGCGGCGGTCCCCCCATCCCCACTCCCCTCAGTTTATATACTGGGCATGACATCACACAGTATGGAATATCCCGTTGGCCAGTTTGAGTCATCTGCCCTGGCTGTGTCCCCTCCCAGCTTCTTGTGCCCCTCCAGCCTTCTCGCCCGGCTGGGCATCAGAAGCTGAAAAATCCTTGACTTTAGACTAAACACTACTTAGCAACAACTGAAACCATCAGTGTGTTATCAACATTCTTCTCATACCTAGCTCAAAAACATAGCACTGTACCAGCTACTAGGAAGAAAATTAAATCTATCCCAGCTGAAACCAGGACAGACACCAAAATGAACATCATTGCTTTTTGCCCTATGCTTTATCAGAACAACAGAAGCTAAAGTCTAATTAGCATTTTGGTTGTCTTATTTCAGGATCATGAAAGAAACAAAAAATGTGTGAACTATTCTAGAATTTGATTGCTTCTGTGTTACAGCTGCTTTCCTTATAGAAAGCAAAATAAAATAATAAAAGAAACAACTGCTTGGGGAAAAAAAAATAAAAATCAGAAAGCTGGTTCTGACAGATAAGTGACACAAATATCTCATCGAAAATAATGCAACAGATTACAATTCCTTTCTGTTCCTTAAGGGCATGAGACAATGCTTGCATCCTGTAAGAGATATATCCTATATAACAAAGGCAACAGAAAAGTTTTTCAGTTACTTTGTTGTGATTTCACAACTCAGTGTGTATAGTTTAGAACAAGTTACTGTCTGGGACATGAGCTTAGCTGCTTTTCATGGATGCCAACACATGGTCAATCTCATTTATAGCTGTTTCTCAGTATCCTTTAATCTTTTCAAGCTGCACTGGGCATGGTACCATTACTTGGGACTGGTAGTAATGGTGTTTTAAAAGACACTTTTCACAAACAAATTTTATGATCAGTTCTATCAGAGTATATTAGACATGTTTTGTAAATACTTCTTGGAATCAGCTCCAAAGAAGATCAGCTTGACTGCATCTATGTCCTGGCATAGATGCCAAAGACCTTTCACAGTTATAGTCCTTGTACCTGTCTCATTTTATATGTTCATGACTATTTATTATTTTATTTTCCCCTATGTTGCTGAAAACAGAGCTGTTCACATGTACATGAACACACAGTCAAATTTTATAATGGTGACATTAACTAATACAACTAATAAAATAAAATAATCACTTTGGTGATAAAATAAAATAATTACATGGGCAGTTTCTGTATTCTTTGCAGAATTGTTGTTTTCTCTGTAAACTCCATTGTTTTAGCAGGCTGTAAAACCTCGGACACAAAATCTACTGGAGAATGTCAATAGAGTAAAATTTGTGCTCTGTGCTTTGTGTAAATCCTGCTGTTGGAGCAGTCAAGGGAGAGAAAATTGGATGGTGTATAAGCTTGCTGATAGTGGATTAAACACTGAAATACATTGCAAAAGAGTCTAGTTTGATTTATCGGGCTTTACTGTTTTCTGAGCAAATTCTATTCCTTGGCTGAGCTCAAACAGAAAAAGATATAAAAATGCACCAACTGCAGATTTTCTTGATAAATGTCCTTAACACTTGTAACAGTCTGCTTTGGCTTAACTGAAAAAAAAGAAGGGGGAGTACAGTGATTAGACTTTTTTACAAGCTATATCTTTTTTACACAAAATTATGATTATTCCTATTAGTATCAGCTGTTTAGGATTTCTAGAAAGGAAGAAAGGATGGAATGGAGGGATGTACAGAAAAAGGGAGGGAGGGAGGGAGGGACAGAAGTAGGGACAGAAGGAAGAATGGACAAAATGGAATTTGGACTGTCTGCTAGATAAAATGTTAGTACTTACTCAAAAGACAGATATAATAGAAAGTTCTAGTTCAAATATAATTTAGGTTAGGGATAGGTCCTTAGATCTTTTGAACCGTATTTTGTAGAAAACAAATAATTTCTTTCTTTCACCCTTTGAACATTGAAACTTGTCTCAGGAACTTCAGAAAGGAGAACCAGTTTTTGTAAGATTTTGTATAAGACATAGAATCGAACCCAAATTTCCCAGTATAGAAATAGAAATGGAACATTAATGCAGAATAACAAGAAGAATTTGCAAACCCTGAAGACGTGCAATGAATTCTAATCTTAACAGTGTTTTTGCATGAATGAGGCATTTTCAGGGGATGAAACCCACACTTTTAAATGCAAGTTTTCAGAAAATGCTGAACAGAGCTTTGTAGATTAAAAAAAGTACTTAAACTCTAGAAGACATAAACATGAAAACTAAAATTATATTTAGACAAAGTAGCATTTTTGTCTCATGTACATGCAGGAGATTAGTTCTGATAGTATTTTGCAATGATGAAGCGTGTGTCAAAAATTTGAAGGACAAGTTTCACTTACTTTAGTTGAGCAAATAGCCAAAGAGTATAGCTGCTGGAAATTGTTTTAAGAATGAGACTAGAAAAAAAACCCCAAACATAAAAATCTTTTGAATGTACCTATGCTTTTTCTAGAGATCTCATGCAGTGTGCCAATCTTTCAGTCAGAATTAGGACATTCTCGAACAAAAATCTTGGATATAATAATATTTTCTTTAATTTTGCCCTATATGATGGAAGTAAATTCTAAGCCATTACTGTTTAGAGAAGTCTCCTGAAAGTCTCTTAGTGTAAAACCTAAAATTTCATAGCTTTCGCTTTCATCACTTCAGTCGGACTCCTGGCCTTTTCAGCAAGTGTTCTCCCCTGACACTCTGCAAAAGTCTTCAGATCATTTTAATGCCTGGGATATTTCCAGTTCCTGACCTGTACATTTTTTCTTGAACATAAAAACATAAGGTCAAAAGTACTGGGTTAAAGCAACATCTTATCTCTGAAAGCAGTCAAATGTCAATCTATCGGAAAGAGCATGAGGAAAAGGGAAAGCACATATGATGCTTACCCCTAATAATCTTCAGCTTCCAAACACTTATAACTCAGCTAATTAAGTGCCTTTGTAACCCATAATAGTTTTCTTTTCCATGAGCTAATACAGCATTCCTTTGAATTATGTAATCTTTTGTAAAAGAGTTCCCCAGCCTAACTACACATTGTGTATGCGGGCAAAATAATAAAAAAAGAGTATTCTTTTTCCATCTTCTGTCACCTGCTGATGTTCCCTGACTACTGTGTTTAAACGCAGTGAACAATTCCTGTGAACAAACAACTCCTGTCCACCTTGTTCACTCTGCTGGTATGGCCATGAGTTGTTTCCTGTGGTATCTCATCTCCAAAAGAGGAAGTGTGTTCATTTCTCGTGGTTTGGTAATATTTAGAATATGTTAAGGCTAGGCCCTCAAAAATCTGTTAGGTGTTTAGGTTCCATTTGAATTGATAAACCTTATATATGACTGATATATTTGACCTTTCCCTTCCTTTTTCTTTCTCTGTCTACACCTGCGTCTCGTACAATTATGATACACTGCACTACGTCCTCTTGCTGTTTGGTCCTCTGTATTAGATGTAGCAGTTTGGGATGACCAATTTTTCTGCTAATGAGCTATGCCTTGAGATATGGATTCTGCATAAGAGGCTGAAAATGCCATGCTTCTGGTTTGTGGCATCTCTTACAATAAGGGATTTTACAACCAAAGAAGTCCCTGTTCTTTACTGAAATCTTATTTAGCAATGAGCCGAGTACCCACTGTCTGACCAGTCAAATACTAGAACCCCCAAAAAAGTGTGAATTCTGAAAAGTGTATTTAAGGTCCTAATTCCTTGTCTTAAATGGGTAATCAAAATACGCGTACGTTAAACAGCCAAATGATTTTTTTTAGAATTCTCTACTGTTGAGGTCTTCACATTCTCTGAATACTATTGATTCTGTGCCAGCCTTTCATTCCTCAGTAGCAGATAATTTTGATGAGATTTTTGAAGCCCAAAATAAGTAAATGCAATATGCTGCTTTGAAAATTCACCCTAAAATGTTATATTTTAATTTTGTCATTATTGCAGTGAGCTGCTTACATTGCTTACTTTTTATGCATTTAAATATTCTTGAACATAATGCATAAATGTTCAGAAAATTATCCAGCTATAATGTTATGCATAATGTTGCTGGATTAACAGTTCCTACTCAAATGAATGAGATTTGTGCTTTACAATTCATTTTGATAGAAATAGAAGTATCAGTGCTAAGCATTTGAAGATTCAAAAATCAATAAACCATGACATTTGGCTGTAGGAGTATATGGTTGTAATACCTTGTGACTACCTGTTGAACTGCTGTTCTGATATGGCATTAAAGTTGGATATAGACAATCCACATTCTGTCAGTCAGTGTCTATACAGATGCATATATTTGTATGTATATATATATGAAGAGGGTCCTACAGTTGTCTTCAGTAATTATTAGTTCATCTTTGTGTTAAAATTTCAGATGAAATAATCAACAGATATCAAATTATTTGTGAAAGAAAGTTTTACATAGTGATTTAAAATGAAAGAAAATCACTTTTGCATTTTTTTGCAACAAAAAAATTCTGATCTTAAATGAAGAAAAGAAAATTACAGGAAAGTTTTTGCTCCTCAAGGTATGTTGGAACAACAGAAGAAGATAACGAAATTCCTTGTTTCACCTCAGTTTGATAATACTATATGAAACTTTTATAAAGCCTTTAAGTAGACACTGCATGATATTTTGATAAAGAAATTAGAATAATGTAAATGTGAATTAAAAACTGATCAAAAGACTGAAGGTATTGTTAACAGAATAAAAAAAAAAACAAACAAACTCACAAACAAACAAAAACCCCCACCCAAACAAACCTTTACTGAACAGATGTATTTCTAATTTTTCTCCCTATGTTATGTTAGCATGGAATGGAATGGAATGGAACAGAATGGAACAGAATATTGAGAAGAGAAGAGAAGAGAAGAGAAGAGAAGAGAAGAGAAGAGAAGAGAAGAGAAGAGAGGAGAAGAATATTTCTGTTTGAGCTAATTAAGTGTCATTCATCTGCAAACCAAGACGACAGAACATATTATAAAACAAAAATTTATGAGAAGTTCCATGTTAATAAAACTACTGGCAAACACAGAATTAATCCTTTTTCAAGCAGAAAAATAATTGAGTTAAAAAGGAAAGCAAAATGAGTCAAACATTCTAGTGGACCATATCCACTAGAATATCATAGTACTATAAGAAATGACTGAGAAGCTAAATAATCAGCAGAAGGAATGCATGGAGTTCCATAACTGACAGTTGAGATGAGCTGACATAATGCTGGTCACATAAGAAAAGGGAAACAAACTGAAATGGACTCCATCTCACCTTGTGAGAATCTGAACATGGACCATACACATTCAGCAGATTATGGACACCTATTTTAGATTTACAATATCAACAAATAGCTATACGGTAGAATATAAATGATATATAGGACCTTAAGAAAATACTGAACCACTTGAGGAAATGGCAATAGTAAATATTTTTCTATTCATAGTGTATCAGCAAAAGTTTAGAGAATGGAACATGTATTTATGCCAATGTAATATCCCCTTCCGCTTTTGTCCAGCACCTCATTTATTTATTTATTTTTTTTTAAAAACACTTATTTTTGGTACACAGGATATTAAGAGGATGCTTGGACTGGGAAAAACAGTGGAAGGCCATTGCCAGCCTCTTTAAGTAGTTTTGGAAAGGACCAGAGTTCCTGAGACAGAATGAAAACATCAATATCTACAATTCTAAGTAAAGGTATACAATTCAGAGAAAATGTAATATAGCAAGGTACAAAGCAGATCATGTGATAGCTGAAGCCATATTTTCATGACAAAAGTACAGTTGTGTAAGTACAAGACACTCCTGTCGTATTGAAACACTCTGTGGCAGAATGAGTCATATCTTCTCTAAGGAACAGGACAGAAGAAAGAAGTGCAGAGAACCTGATTTGGAGGTGCAATAAGTAGACAAGCAGAATTTGCTGTTTCTTCAGAGCAGAAATGATATTTTTGCAGATAAGCCTATAATTGCAAAGACTTTAGGGTATTTCATAAGTTAACTAAATAAAACATAAAAATTAAATTCTGCTTTAATTGTGCACTATATTTCTATATAAATATAAACACATATGTGGGAAGTATATTGCTGTGTTTTAGCTTAGGAGGGATTGTGTGTAGATGGGAGGAGGAAGAGGAGAAAAGTGGGGCTAGAAAACAACTGAGCTTTCCCAATCAGAGTTTAAGTAAAAAAAAAATCTGTGAAGTTCTTGTTTATGTCATGCACAATCAGTTAGAACCAGAAGCAAAGCAAAGCTTGCCTTTTGCATAAATGTTAAGCAAGAATGATCACTGAACAATATGTACCTACTAGAAAAAGCAAACTGGGTGAGAGTTCTTGGCAGAGAGCTTAGACACTGAAGAAGAAAATAAAATGAAAATTAAAATGAAGGAAGTTTCTTTTTGTTTTTCATATAGGAGTGATTGGCCATATAAGGTATCCACCAAGGTCTGTCTATAATGCATCTGACACTGTGGCCATAAAAGAAAAAAAAAAAGTATTTTTTTTCTAGAATATAATTTTCCTTGTATGAACAGGTATCAATTAACAGAATACACTGAGTTGTGCTGCATTTTGGGTCCGACTAGATGATTGCCCCAGTGTCCTTTTGCTTCATTGCTTGTGAATCTAAGTAACCTTTATTTTGTGATCTTGTGTAAATGAGAATAAGAATTTCTTTGAAAGATGATGTGAAAAATGTTCTGATATTAATGAATGAATTGTTAAATTGCGAAAAATGTGTCTAAGGTAGCTGGGAGCTGCAAGCTAACAAGTAACAACTCAGAATCAAATTTAGTAGCTATAAAATCCTCTTGGTTCATTTAATGATGTAACTATTCTGTCAAACCAAAATAAAAGTCTAGCAGCTTCTTTAAAGAGCTGCAATTCACTTCGTAATACAAAAAGAACATTTAGTGCCATGCTGAGATTTAAATGTCCAGACATGAAGGAAGGGTTGAAACCTTTTTAAAAAAAAGCAAATTTAATTTGGTACATTACTCTAATCCCTGAAGACTTGACTGACTGAGTGATTTTCTATAGACAAATGATTCTTAAACTTTTTTAGAGCCAGATCACAGTTATGGTCTGGCTGCAATTCTTCCCACTTCCCAGTCTCTCTGGTTATACTCCTCAAATGTCAGTCTTTTTGCCTTTATCTCTTCTGAGGTTGAATCACACAATTCTCCCACTGTTAGACTGAACTCTTAACAACAGTGCCCTGTATATCAGCTGCACTAGCATGCTACATCCTGAGGACATTATCACCTGAGGGATTTGACTTCTGGGAACTATGGACAATGATGAATATGCCCAAATACTTTTCTTAAAGCAGAACATTTTTTACTTTAAAAAAGGAAAAGAAAATCTTTTAGGAAAAGATTTTAAATTTTTTAAAGTCTATGCATTTCTCACCTAAACCTTTCTGTCCTTCGTAACAAGTTATGTAAAGTTAATATTCTAATGGCAATCTTGATAAAAGAAGCCCAAACTCTGTCATCCACTAAATAAGATTTTTTTTTTTTTCCCCATTTATTAGTAAAGGCTACAGGCTTTGCACTACAGGGGCCCAGGAAATGTCTGGGCTTTCACAGTTTAGCTGGGAACCACAGAGAGGTGAGCAGGCTGTGATAACTGAGTGTATAAAACCAAGCCCACGTGCACCTAAGAATAAGGGACAGAGACCGTCACTGGCACTACACTTGCCCCATCGATCAAACCAGGATGCTGAGGATTCACTGTGACACCCACCAGCTCCCTGCTTGACAAAGGGTGTCACCATTAAATTTAGCGCTCGGAATGACCCTGGAAGTGGAAGTATAACACAAAAGAAATGGGGTAGATACTTATAAGACTTCTTGTACAACAATTTTGGCTGTGATACTAACAAGACTTCTCTCCATTAATCTGTATGATGAGCATCAGTACTACTGTAACAGGAAAAATGACAACTGTAGAATTTTGATGAGACTAGTTTACTTAGATTTTACTTAGGCTAACAGTAAGTGCTTGGTTCCAGGTATATAGTCTCTTCCCTTTTGCCCATAACAGAGTTTTTATTCTTGCCACTTCCTTGACTTTGACATAATTGTCAACAACTATTCAGTAAGCTGACAAAGCTAAGAATACCATTGCTTGTTAATGATTTTAGTAAGCCTTTATTTTTTCAGAAGATGGTTTATATTGTTGTTTCTAATCCGAGTGCTTTTTTTGTAGTACATTAAATAAATATCTTCATAAGACAAACTTAATAACCAGACTGACGTATGATATTTATGACTTGTTGCATAGTAACTTCACTTCCTTTGCAAACTGCATCACGTTCTGGCAGTAAGACTGTACTTTATCCATTTGTGCCATTTTTTACAATTTCATAGACCTACTCTCATCACAGAGCTCACTTCCTAACTCCTTGCCTGACTAAGCCTCACACTTTATCACCACAGTCTAACTTAGCTTCATACTAAATCCTAATTCTATCATCTACAGGCATGACCTCCCCATTTTGAGCCTGCGCATGTGAACTGCTAGTGAACTCACAGTCAGACTAGTCAACAAGTAGGACAAGAAGCCTGAGCGGGGCCGAGGAGCTTGAAGGTTTGGGTGCCAGCTACTGGAGGAGAGAGAGTGTCTAGATCCAGCTACTGGAAAGAATGAGTGACTGGGACCAGCTACAGCAGAGGACTATATTTCATGTGTATGTGTAACCATTAATGAACTTCAAGCTGAATTAGCTGATGAGAAAACCAGCACCTAGAAAAACCCTGGTTGGAGCTGATGTTTGGATCCAGGCATGGATATTGGATGAAGTTAAAGTCCACAATGATATTTTCTTCTTAAAGAAGGAAGTATCTCTCTTTTTCAAAGGTAAATCGAGGCCTCCAGAATCATAAGTATAATATGTTGTAGATTTAGGAAAAAAAATGGTTACTGAGGTTCTTATAAGACTCACAGTCTCTGGATGCAGGAATCAATACACTGGAAGTCTACTTTCTTTGATCAGACAAAAGATAGCTGCTTAAGAATTTCTAAGGCCTATTATCCTAAGACTTTAATAATTCAAGTTAATAAGCTCCTTTCTCCCTTTTATACCCTATTTAAGCACTTTCTTTTTAATTAACAACAGGTACTGAATTGGAAACCATGTGCATAAAAAATTATATCTTGTACTGTAGTTTGGGCTAATACTGATTTTATTCTTAGAATCAAGAACAGAAGATAAACCTGCAACCACCTATATGCTCATCACTAAGTTTCAAGCTATATCTACTTTGCAGTTCTGATAATGCAGTCTCATTTTAAGAAAATCTTGAACACCAGCATTAGGACATAGAATTAGATACATCATGATAGCTCAGTGATTTTCAACCATTTCAGGTAGTTCGGTCTGCATGGCTAGTCTAGTAACAGACGTAGTAGAGTATGTCTATGAAAGCAATATCGTAAAATCAGTTACATCTGATGACTAAGAACAGTATTCCATAGTTTTGTTTAAAAAAAAAAAGAAAAGAAAAAAAAGATAAAAGAAAGAAAGTAGGAATTTATATCTTTCTCCAGAGGAAGGTAATGGAGTCATAAAACTCCTTTATTACTTTGTATAAATCAGTGATGATTATCAGATGACTCATTAACAGATACTATGGGAAATCCTAAAATAAGCATCATAGTTACTATACTAATAAAATTTTTGTAATTAACTTCTGTGGACATAAAAGAACCAGGAAAAGATGTGTTTTATTACTCATCTGCCAAGATGAGGAGGAATCTGTCTATAATGATGAAAAAGGACTAGTTAAGAAGCCTTAAATTAATGCCATTAAAATGTAATGGACTAGGCAACAAAATATTGACTCATTCAGTCCTTAATGATATAATGAAATAGCTAATAACATATTTACCTATTAATAATGTTACATTTATTACTATGGAGTAAGTGAATATGGAGAAAAGTAGAAAGAAGTAGTAATACCTGTATAGTCAATAATAGTACACTACTACTTCATGCAAGTATTGCTTAAACTATTGAAATATTACCTTAAATTTATGTTCTTGGAGCTAATCCAAAATATACAGTACAAGAATTATTTGAAACAAACCAATGAGAACCATATGTTAGAATCCAACAGATTAAGGATGCAATTCATCTTCACCTCTTTCAGGCATACAAATACAGCTATTTAGTCCCAACTAGTCCCAACTCTCCAGGCAGTGGAGATAGTTGTACCTGCAGAAGTTATGTTACTCTATTCTAAGATAGCTGAATAAAAACTTTAGTGTGAAGCACCCTTTTAAGGACCTAATTCTTCACTGACTGTGGAAGTCTAGATTTTTATTGTAGCCTCTATGCCTAAATATTGAGATAGCTAAATTAGTAAAGATGAAGTGTGACTGAAATCAGTATTTATCTTTCACACGTTAAGAGAAGAAAAAGTCTGAAAAAATTCCATACCCTACTTATACATACCATATCTCACTCTATAACTCAAACCCCGCTTGTAGGTGATTTGGAACTATTGTAAAGCAATGAAGAGAAGTGGATACACTGATATGAGATAGAATAATTGATCTTGAAAAACTTGTATTCTGGAGGATATACCTAAGTAGGTAAAAAGGTAGAGTGACATATTCTGGTTCATCAGGAATAAATGTTAGGGACCATTAAATTATGTCAGCACATCAGAGTACTTATTCATACTTTTCAGCCAAAGTCATTTGGTATCTTATTGGCTTAATTTTTCTTTTATTAGAAACTGAAGTACTAATATCTATAAACTGCATACTTTTTTTTTTTTTTGCATTGTACGTATCATATCTTTTAAATCATATCAACACTGTCCTGATTACATGAGGCCAAGAACATAACTTCCTGAAATAACAGCAACAACAATAATAAAAAAATCTTTGGACTTCCTTTTTTCTTCTATTGTTTCTATTTCTTCTAATTACTTTCTATAAGCTGATTAAATTAAAAAAATAGAATTAAAGACAGAATTTACGAATATCATACCTTATAGCTTGCTTCCTTATATTGAAATTCTAATGAAGAAAAGTTACAGCTGAAGAATCTGATACTTTATTCCACAGATACTTGACATAAGTACTTATTCCAAAACAGTGCGTTAAAGTTATTAATCTATTCTTTAATATTCTCTTCAGCAACTCCAAACGTGCAAATACTCAGCTAAGCAATCCACACAGCTTTAAGGGTTTCCACTTTGTTTAGGAACACTTCCCACAAGTCCGTCCCCCGTCCCCTTCCTCAAGAACAAAAGATGTCAAAATGAAGTAGTGCTTTATTTTCATGATATGTAGCAGTGGGGAAGAGAGAGATTTAGAATGTTACATTTTTTGGAAGTTATTTTACATATATTTCTTGCATTTGCTCCTTGTGTATTATATATTTTTAAAGAAGTCTCCTGTAGACATAATGTAATATTTCCCAACCAAATCTTATTTTCATAGCATTTATAATTTCCTGCTTTATTTTATTCTTTGAGCTATAGCAGTGTATCAGTTGTAAATGTATATCTATGCATATACATCTATATTCGTATACACAAAGACATATTTATGCTTCTGTTACATACCAAAATATTTTATTTTTGTAGATGTTCCTTAAGAAATGACTTAAAGTTTTGAGCTTATTTTTATTTCACTGAAGGCCATATTTTTCACTTGGGGCTTAGTGTTTTTTCTTCTCCAAGTTCCTTGGCGAATATTTCCTTCATAATCTAATAGAATTTTAAAAGAGCAAAGTTTTTCTTTACGGAACAGTGGGAGAAAATGTTATGTACACAGTGATGTCCACTGTAACTCATGAGACGGGGCAGGTGACTGACTGCTTATCAAATGGTATTTACAGGATTTGGGTAAGGCCACCCGCACAGTGGGAAACTCTTATGCCAGCCCACCACGACTCTGAAAAACTCAATTAGAGTGCAGTTACCTACAGTGTGTCTTTATTATCAACAGCTGTTAATATGATAAGTTGCTCAACATCTACAACAAATAAATAAAGTCACAGTGAAGTAAGACTTGATCAGATCTTACTTTTCACCACAAAGAAGTCCATGTCCAGGTGTTGTTCTGTGATGTTATAAGCCCTGTCCATCAGCCACTCTGCAGGCTCCCAGGTGATATGCAGAGCTAATTTCTTCCATCCATCTTCCATGCCTGACATGCCCAGTCAACACTCAGTATTTCTTCCTGCTTGCTGCAGACTTAAAACTGCCTGAATAGTTTGTATTAACACAGAGTTAGATTAAACACAAGTAACACATTCTTTATTAAAAAGCCACTTTTTTGCTAGTTTCTTGCCTGGCAATTATCTAACCAGGGGTTTAGGTCTACAGCATGATTATAGTTTATTCAGTATTTGTATAATCATGTCTTCCACTGCTTCTGTGTCCTGGTTTCAGCTGGGATAGAGTTAATTGTCTTCCTAGTAGCTGGTACAGTGCTATGTTTTGAGTTCAGTATGTGAAGAATGTTGATAATGCTGATGTTTTCAGTTGTTGCTAAGTAATGTTTAGACTAAAGTCAAGGATTTTTCAGCTTCTCATCCCCAGCCAGCGAGAAAGCTGGAGGGGCACAAGAAGGTGGCACAGGACACAGCCAGGACAGCTGACCCAAACTGGCCAACGGGGTATTCCATACCATGTGATGTCCCATCCAATATAGGAACTGGGGGGAGTGGGGGCAGGGGATCGGCACTCGGGGACTAACTGTGTGTCGATCGGTGGGTGGTGAGCAATTGCAGTGCGCATCATTTGTACATTCCAATCCTTTCATTATTGCTGTTGTCATTTTATTAGTGTTATCATTATCATTATTAGTTTCTTCTTTTCGGTTCTATTAAACTGTTCTTATCTCAACCCATGAGTTTTACTTCTTTTCCCGATTTTCTCCCCCATCCCACTGGGTGGGGGGGAAGTGAGTGAGCAGCTGCGTGGTGCTTAGTTGCTGGCTGGGGTTAAACCACTACATTATGTAAAGCATATTGCAAATTATGTTTTGCTGCAAAGGCGTTTAAGAATCTCTGGCTGCACAGGAACTGGTGTTACTCCCTTTACAAGAATCCCTTACTGTTAGAGCACTCTCCTAGGAAATGGGAGGCTGGTAATCAGTACCTACTTCTCTTTCAGAGACAAAGGTCTAAAGGCGTTCGATGTGCCTAACTTTAAATAACTTGCCCATCAATCATGTAGACACACACAAGACAGAAGTCATAGCTGGGAAGCCTATATTACCTTAATCTATTGTATCTAGAGCTCTAGTTATATGGTGAACTAAAGACATCAGAGTGGAGAACCAAATGCATCCATAGTACTTACCAGGGTGATTTAAAGAATTTATTAACTGATTGTTTCAAGTAGCTCATGAAAAGTGTGCATGAATCAGTAAAGGTCAAGCTGTATTCGACTCTTCTGCCCATCTCCCAGGAACAGTTTTAAGATAACAGTAGGCTTGTGTATCCCAAAGGTAGTCACAATGCAATATATGTCACTGGAAATAGAGTATCTCATATAAATTTGATCTCTGTTTTTACCTCTTCCACAACATTGCTTTAGTAACACAGCCATTGCATCTGTTTTTCACAGTAATCTAGGCAATCTTAGATTTGCCTTTTTGAAAAAGCAGCAAAGGACTCATGAAAGACTGCCAAGGAAAACTAAATAGGTTTGATCACAGGTTCTACTACAAGTTGCATTAACAGCCCATTGGAATACTTAAGATTGATTATTGGGCCTTATCACTAGATACACTTCTGAGTTTGTTACGTTAACCTGTCTTTGTGTTAGCATCATACATTAATCTATGTTTTTTCTTTTTAATCCCTCATGGAATATATATTGTCTTCTTTATAAAGCATTTAATTAAAGGAATAATTTCAACATACTGATTTCGATTTATCTCAGTGAAACTCAGCAAGCATTTTTTGAGAAGAGTAACTGTAAAGGAAAGATCCGCTGAATGTGGGTAACAAACTAGTAATGACAGCTAAAGCATGGTTACATTCAGTGCAAATTTAAACAGATGTTACATTAATGCAGGAACAAGTCATCAAAATTTACAACTTTTTATTGTTATCAACAATAATAAGGTGGTTTTCTAGACTTCATGATTTCACAAAACATAAAATATTCAATTTGTAGAACTCTACAATATTATTATTAAACAACATGCAAAATAAATTACTGCTACTGTTTAAAAGATGTTAACAATTGCCTGACTGTAGAAACCTCTGCTGAATATTGTTGTGTACAAAAAAAGTATTCCAGATAATGGGAATGTCTGTGACTTTAATATCGTATTTGCATTCTATTCCTATTTTTCATTTGTGGTACCATTCACTCCTGATTTTTTGAAAAGGTATTTCAAGTAATTGCTTGCAAGTTTATTACAAATATGCTCTATTCCAGCACACTCTTGATTAACACAATACCTAAGAAATATTCTAAAGAAATATGAATTTACATTTTCCTATTTGTAAGAAGTTAGCATCTGAGGAAACAGAGTTCCACAATGACCAACTAAGGAAAATATTTTATATAATTTTTTAATGATCTTTGCACAAAAAAAGTGTTCTTGTGAAATGTGCTTATGAAAAGACAGAAAAAACTTTGGACAGGGGTCTCAAAGAAGTAAACTGCATAGCTGTGAGCACTGAAGTAAAAACCACAGATATTTAATTCAACAATACAAAAGTAATTGAATCATGGAATCACAGAATAACTCAAGTTGGAAGGGATCCATAAGGATCATCGAGTCCAACTCCCCGCTCCTCACAGGACTACCTAAAACTAAACCATATGACTAAGAGCATCGTCCAGATACTCCTTGAACTCTGACAGGCTTGGTGCTGTGACCACTTCCCTGGGGAACCCGTTCTAGTGACCGACCACCCTCACAGTGAAGAACCTTTTCCTAATGTCCAGTCTGAACTTCCCCTGGCACAGTTTCATACCATTACCTTGTGTCCTATTGCTGGTCACCAGAGAGAGGAGATCAGCACCTCCTGCTCCACTGCCTGCCTTGAGGAAGTCGTAGACTGCAATGAGGTGACCCCTCAGCCTTCTCTTCTCCAAAATGAGCAAGCCAAGTGACCTCAGCCGCTCCTCCTTAGCAGTGCCCTCGAGGCCTTTCACCATCTTAGTCGACCTCCTCTGGACACAATACTTTGATGTCCTTCTTATATTGAGGCGCTCAAAACTGCACACAGTACTCGAGGTGGGGCTGCACCAGTGCAGTGTGGAGTGGGACAATCACCTCCCTCGACCGGCTAGCTAGGCTGTGCTTGGTGCACCCTGGGACATGGTTGGCGCTTTTGGCTGCCAGGGCACACTGTTGACTCATATTCAACTTGCCTTGATGGGATCCCAGACCCCGAGATCTCTTTCCACGGTGCTGCTTTCCAGCCTCTCATCCCCCAATTTGTGTATACAACCAGGATTACTCCATCCCAGGTACAGAATCCAGCACTTAATCTTGTTAAATTTCATACAGTTGGAGATTGCCCAGCTCTCTAGTCTATTCAGATCTGACTGGCCGCCAGCCTGATGTAACCTCACTTACTGCAACTCTCTGAGCCTGACCTGTCAGCCAGCTGCTCACCCAAGGTATCATGGACTTGTCTAACTGTATGTTGGACATTTTGTCCAGAAGGATACTGTGAGAGATGGTATCAAAAGCTTTGCTAAAATAAAAAAAACCCCAACATTTCTACTGTTCCCTTGGGCAACTAGATGGGTGACCTTGTCATAAAAGGAAAATAAGTTAGTTAAGTAGGACTTTCAACTCGTGAACCTGTGCTGGCTATGAACAATGACTACACTGTCTCTCAAGTGTTTTTTAATAACTCCCAGAATAACCTTCTCCATAATTTTACCAGGCACTCAGTTGAGACTCACCGGGTCTTCCTTCTTACCCTTCTTGAAAATTGGGACGAATCAAGTCATACAATAGAGGATTATTAATGATAACAGGAATGTCTGAGTTAGGTTAGAATTCACAGATGGAAATGAAAGAGTTAAAAAATCCAGGTTTTAGTGGTCAGTCATAAACACAAACGGTAAATGTCATTTTAGCATAGATCAGGTTAAGTATGTTCAACAGAGTCAAAAAAGTTTTAATTTCATTGTACAAGGTCAGTGCCTCATTTGAAAGAGTATTGGTATTGACTCATGTTTAGCAGGGAGGCATATTCAAATTAATAAGCACAGAAACCAGTCGATGTTCTTGAGGGCAGCGCTGTCATTCAGAGAGAAATAGAAAAGCTGGGGGAATGGCCTAACAGGAACATCATGAAATTCAACAAGGGCAAATGCAAAGTCCTGCCTCTGGGATGTAAGGCCCCCCGGGCAGTGATACAAGTTGAGGACTGATGACTGGGGAGCCGCTATGGAGAAAAGGCACTGGGGGTTTTGGGGGACAGCAAGCTGAACATGCGCCAGCAGTGTGCCTTGACAGCAAAGATGGCCAGAAACATCCTGGGCTGTATTAATGGGGGCACAACCAGTAGATCAAGGGAAGTGACTAGCCCCCTCTATTCAGCACTCATTAGACCTATCTAGCTACTGCATCCAGTTTGGGGCCCATAATACAATAAAGGCATCAAAAACCAGGAAAGTTCAGCAAATGGTCACCAAGATGATATGGGTACTGGAGCATATGCCTGAGACTGAAACCAGAGGGGTTCAGACTGGTTATAAGGAGAAAAGCCTTTTCCCCATGAGGACAGGAAGGCAGTGGAGCAGCTTGCCCAGAGAGTTTGTGCCCTTGGCAGCTTATGCAGAGCATCTAAGTTTGAAAGCAATAAATGGAAATAGAAAATTGAAATAGAAAAGAATAAGCCCACAGAGGGTGAGGGAAACATAACTGAACTTCCAACACTGTACCAAAGACTGAAGACTGAGCCCAAGGTAGAAGCATTACACAGGAAGCCAGTCTGCCATCTAGGACTTGGACACCTTGACCAGCTGGATGAAGGAGTGTCCTATCCCCCTGAGTCCTTGTTGCCAGTCACAGCTGGACTGGAGAACATGACTGGTTTGAGTTTGTTTTGTCCAGAACAGGCTTGAGTGTGTATGTGCATCTGTGTTGAACAGAACTTGCTATCCATCCCCCACAGCCATCCTGCTCACTAAATGAATGTTTGATTTTATGTCACTGAGTGATGTGCTTGTGTTCTTGTCGAAAGCTTGAAGACATGGGAGTTCACCCATGATGCTAGTACTATTAACTGTTCCATTCAGTGGTACCTGCTACTCAGAAAACAAACAAGAAAATCAACCCCCTTTAATGCTATATAGAATAATGGAAAAAATTAGTGTATAATCAGAAATTAGTTTACCACAGGTGAATACCAACAAAAAAATGTCCTTATGGTTTAGGTCCATTGTGGTTAGTCATTTTGAGAAAGCTTCAGTCCATATTGGGAGAAAGTACATACTACAGCTTTTAGCTTATCAGAGAAATAATTAAATATTCAATATAGTAAATAGTGGAGACATTTCACCATTTGCTTGGCATAAAAATGATAGTATTGCCCAATATATAGACCAACTTGCAAGACATATACATGTGCTAGCCATAATAAGAAATGAATGCAAATGGAAAATAGCAAATCAATTTTTACTGAGTCCATTGGATAATTTTATTTCCACAGTTTGTTAATTGGATGTGACATACTTTTGACTACAGAAAACACTTCTAGCTTTTTCTAATTACTTAGAATAGGAAATGGTTCATATTTAGAGATATTGTATCGTCCAACTTGTTGACTGTTGTTGGTCTCAGAATATAAGAAAGTTTTTTTGTCACTAAGAATTTTACTTTCCCTTTCTTTAGCTGTAAGAAGTATAAATCAGATAGAATAGATCTCCTATAATCTAATATTTAATATTTTCTGGGGCTCAAATTGCTGTGAACATCTCGTTTTTATCAAATAACTGCAGAAAGGCATCAAACATCAGAATTAGTCATAGAGGCAGAATTTCTCAAAAATGTGTTTCTATTCTTCAGGAAGCTGATTCTGACTCTCCAGTGGGAGCTCTGTCATTGACTTGAATAGGTATGAAACGAAGCACATTGAGGGAAATTTAGGTAGCTGAAATGCTCTGTTAATGGATAATACAATTAGAGATAAAAAAACCTTAGAACTTAATCCCTAGCTATTCTTTAGAAGTCCAGTAAGTTTCCTACTGGTGAGTCTTTGTTCATTCTCTGAGATAGCCATTCAAAGTTTTTCAGAAAAGCTTGATTCACAGCTACCAAAAAATGGAATCTGTGGCTTGGCAAGATATCATAATACCATGAACACAGAAACCAATTCCATTCTCAGCAGTTTAAATTATTTCCTCCTTCCTTCCTCTTTGTACTTAATCTAACCATTTGTAAGCATGGCATTAAACACTGAATGAATAACATTAAACTTAGAATGATTTGGAAAAAACAACATAATAATTTTGCAATAAGTACTGTTAGCACTATATTATGTATTCCTCTAGTTTTTGATCAGAAGAACATTCCGTCAGCATTTAGTCCACTTTTCAAACAGAAGCAATGAGAGTCAGGTGAAAAGTAGGCACATTAATTCCCTCTTGCTCTCTTCTGCACTTTATTGAAGTTGCTTAAAATGACATTAGACCTGTGTGTCTAATGGGTCCCAGCTGACCCATTTACCCCAAACCATGGTTTGGTTGACATCAGTTGCATTCATATTAGCATGTTGGCTCAGATAGCAATGCGTGTTTTAAATGAATCTTCTATTTGTGCCCTCCCACTATGCCTTGATTTACCTTATGGAAAAGCCTGAGTGAAGCTGACAGTCTCTCAGATGAAACTGAAGTGGAAGATGTGCTACAGGGGTAAAAATTAGAGCTCTCCAACCAGTAACAGCACTTAGCTCATGGGGCCTGACAAGAGCCAGTCCTAAGGAACTCTTCCCTTCTACTCTAGAAGGCAAAAAATGTGGGTGTTGGGTGCCCAACCGAAATCTACTTCTACTGAGCAACACAATTATTTGATAATGTAAACATAGGCTTTCCTTTTACAGTCAGAGGAGACAGTAATCAAAACACCAAAGTGGACTATGGGTAAGTAATATTCACTTTCTATACATGAATGCTGGGAGAGTTAATTCCTTTTAACATGACATTCTAGTGGTGAAGGCTGATCAAGTTCATAAGAAGAATTTACACTGACACTGGATCCAGAGAGCAAAATTGAGACTATACCCTATTACAGCCCAGAAGCTGCCTTTGTAAGTGATTCTACTCAGTTCATTGGAGCCATTCACAAGATCTGAGGAATGCACTTGCTTGGAGGTTTGTTGTGTTTGTGATCTGAAGAGCAGACACAGCTTTATTTCAGTAAAATAGAAGGCAACACATTTCTGAAGCTATACAAATACTAGAGCTGTAGTGATAACAAGCAACACCATTCCTTCCAGAAGTTCATCCAGACTTTTTCTGCTTTACAGTAATGTCTCACTCCAGCCCTTGCAGTTTCTAGCTACTGACCTTCCCACCTGCTCTGAGTGGCAAGGTCATCAGCGTTCCAGGGATGGCAGCAACAGCAAAGGTCAGATGAAAACATTTGCCTGTTCTTCCAGTTCATCCTGCCTCTAGAGCATTTCTAACAAATGTCCTTTGATATTTGTGTCTGAGAGGTTGGCATATACAACTCCTGAAGTAGTCCAAAAAAGCATTATGCCTTTTAGACAAAATAGAAAATAAAAAAGCAAATTAAGAGGACCTTGAGTTTTCCATCATTCATATAAAGGAAAAGAGAAATAGCAGTTTTTTCTTCCAAGGTATAGAAATCAATGCCTTCAGTACTTTAAGTTACAAAACCAGGGTTGGTTTTTGGCGGGTTTTTTTGTATACATACGTATCTGCAGTTAGACAATCAACTTTCCATAAATAGATTTTCCTCCAATCATATATTATGTTAAGTTACAATTTTGTTTCTTCTCAGTTCATGGGAGGTATGAAGTGGAGAGAAACCGGGCAGGTTCGGTTTCTGCCTTCTTCTGCTTAACAAACAAATATATTGGTAGAATGCTGCTTCGTTTTACTTGCTTGCAGTTGAGATTCATATTGTGAGTTACAGAGTATAAAATTTGATTTCCAGAAACATGCAGTTTGTCGTAAACTATTTTCTTATATATTTTTGTATTTTGAAATGATATTGCACTTGTTAGAATGCAGAAAATAGCATTTGTAAAGTGTGTGATGAAGATGCATTTTCTAATGATTATACCGTCAATTTACTAAAAATTCCACTAAAATACCCCTCTAGTTTCATTAATAAGAATTTTGTGTTTTGATTTTAGGAATATGTTTAGATCCCTGTAAAAGACACAAAATAGACCTCTCGAATAGTTTTGTTGCCTGTGTGTTCCTTGACTGCAATTTTTGAAAGGCTTCTAATATATTCAAGTTGTGCATTTTCTGCATTTTACTCTAGTATTTAAAATGCAGAGATTTTAGCATCAGCACAGATTCTAAGAAATGCACTATGGGATTAGGAAAAATATTTAGAACATTCCGCTGGGTCTCTTTTATCACTGACTTCTGTTATTTGTATGAGTGCCAAAGAAAATAATGTCAGTGCTCCATTAAAAACTCTGGCTATCATAGAATCATAGAATCATAGAATCATTTAGGTTGGAAAAGACCTTCAAGATCATCGAGTCCAACCATCAACCATGCCCACTAAACTGTGTCCCGAAGTGCCTTGTCTACACACTTTTTGAATACCTCCAGCGATGGTGACTCAACCACTTCCCTGGGCAGCCTGTTCCAATGCTTGATAACTCTTTCGGTGAAGAAATTTGCTGTAATATCCAATCTAAACCTCCCCAGGCGTAACTTGAGGTCATTGTTTCTTGTCCTATCACTAGTTACTTGGGGGAAGAGACCAGCACCCACCTCGCTACAACCTCCTTTCAGGTAGTTGTAGAGCAATAAGGTCTCCCCTCAGCCTCCTTTTCTCCAGGCTAAACAACCCCAGTTCCCTCAGCCGCTCCTCATAAGACTTGTGCTCTAGACCCTTCACCAGCTTCGTTGCCCTTCTCTGGACACGCTCCAACACCTCCATGTCTTTCCTGGAGTGAGGGGCCCAAAACTGAACACAGGACTCGAGGTGCGGCCTCACCAGTGCCGAGTACAGGGGGACAATCACTGCCCTCGTCCTGCTGGCCACACTACTTCTGATACATGAGAAGCTCCATTTTGTATATGCTAAACAAGTGGCCTCTTCTAAGGGTTAAATATCATATTACATTTTTGATAATTCACCAATAAAAAGACTTGATGTTTCAGTGAAGGAATATCACCAGAAAAGCTCTTTGATCTACACATAGGGATTCCCATCTATCATGCACTATTGGAACTTTCTGCAGGAAGAGTCATAGGATGGGAACAGAAAGACATAAAATTGTAACTGAGGTTTCCTTAGAGGAAATGGTAAGGAAAAAATAAAACAAAAATATGCAGCAACAACCCATTTTTTTAAGTTACCAGGACATGTAGGAGAGAAGGGAAAGACAGAATCTTCCCATACTGAAGGCTATATTCAGACCACACAACCCAATATTGGATTTTGGGCTTTCCCCACTTAGATAGTGTGTGTTTTTTTCCAAGTATGTGTGAAACCTAATAGCACATTTATGAATTAGAGAAGAAAATCATAAGAAAGGCTCTCCAGCTTAACAGCAAAAATGTAGCAAATGTGTCAAGCAACAGTACCAACAACAACTGCCCTGTTATAGTGACCTACAAATTAGTCCCTTCTGGTCTGAATTAATAACTTTAAAACTGTATATATATGTATAAAAATTATTTATATATATATACATTTAATATACAAAATATATAATGCATAACTCATATTTTATATAATATATATTTTTAAAATAGCAAATGGGAAATAATCTAATAAACACATTCCTAAATTAAAAAAAATAAATAGGAATCAGAAAAAAGAGAAAAAAATTATCGCTGTTCTTATTTACTTAGTGTGTCCTAGTGAACCATCACATATTTTAAAGTGTTTGTATCCCATATCAGTTTGGAAAAAAAATCAACCAAAAAAACCAAACCCAAACAAAAAACCCAAACTCAAACATGATAAACATATTAAAGAACTAAGGAAATTCATACATTCCTCTTAAGCAATGTGGCTGTAAAATAATCCCTAGGTATCAAACTATTTATCAAGAGGTATGTGAAGTAGGGCTTGAGTGGTCAAGCTTCAAGTACATTCAGAAGCCCTCTATTTCCAAGCTTCAGATGTTAAAAATCAGGGGAGAAAGATTTAAAAAAGAGAGTTTTCCAGAGATTTACCCTGAGGAAAATGCTAATGCTCTCTGACTGAGTTCTATTAGATATTCTACATATGGAGGGTGTAATATTTAATATCAAATTTACTTATTTGAAGAAATTTGGATTTTTGATTTAGCAGAGTGATACAAAGTGTACTGAATTCACTATACAAGTGTAAGTTATACTTTGCAAAATAGGGCAATTGCAATCCACAGTTCAATCACAATCCCAATGTGATCCCCATTACTGGTCTTTATAATATGTTCACCGACATGACACAACAGCGTCCCCAGTTGCTGAGAAGGAATACATGTGTTGAAGCCAGCTCAAGCCCGTTGCTCTCTTCGAAATTGTTTTATTAGTTGTTCAGGTCTTATACTCTGTGTTGGGCTGAGACATGTATTTGCTCCCCTTCGTGCTACTCTAACTCAGTTGGATATTTACACTCATTTAATAAAACTCAGGGAGAAACATTTACACCACCAATTGATCCTCTCAGCTGTGATGCAGTCAGTTGATCCACTCAACCGACATAGCTGTTTATCTCAAACACAGGCTACCCTCTGGACCCCTTTGTGTTGAGATAAAGTCAGCTTTCTTTGCACCAGCTGTGGTCAATCACACCCTCCATTATTCCCTGGGCTTCGTGGGCACATCGTCCTTGCCCATCTCCTCTGAGCCTTCTTCCATTGTGGGGGTTTATTGGTCAGTCACACAAATGCATCCTTTGTATACCAAATATAGTTTAGCTTCATTTAGTTTAGTTTGGCTTGGCTTGGCTTGGGCCTCCCCAGCAGCCATTACAGGAATGTTTTCAAATACCTACAACACATATCTAACATGGAAAAGTAATGACCGCCTTTAATAAGAATAGTAGTAAGATCAATAGTAACATGTGACCAACAATATATAGCTGGAAATAAAACCTCAGCATACAATTTTATTCTGCTGGACATTGTATAATGTTGAGGAAAGACTAATTATAAAGACTAATTATAAAGACTAATTAGTAACAGCTACGAAAATGCAGGTATGTTGAAGGGTTATTTTCATGTAGATTAAGTGGTATCTCAAGCTATTTCTTCATAGTATTTACTACCTGTAAGTAAAAAACTGATGCAAACTGTCCAAGGAACAATGCTAGAAAGGGAATGTGTATCTCAGTTAAGCAAGGTAAAGTGAGAAATGCTTTGGTCAACCTTGGTTCTCCTCCTGAGTGCAGAAGATAATACCTTGCGCCGTGAATGGGGAGGAGGAAAAGGCCAATGCTCCCATTTCTTTCTTCTGTAACTGGCTGAAAGCCAGGAAGGGGGAAGGGAGAAACTGACTTTTTGCCTTTTATGCTTCATATGCTTTGGAGTGTTTTTTTAAGAACAGGTACTAACAGTACTGTTGTTGTACCTTACCTGGTGAGTAAATTGAATGTTGACTGGATTACAGTTCTAAAATGCAATGGTTCTGAGTGACTGCTAGTTTGGAAATCAGAGTAGAATCTTTCCTTTGGCAAAAAGCAATATGGTTCCTCCTTCTTTGCTTTTCCTCTTCATCTCCACATCCACTTTAGAAAAAAACATATTTTTCACAGTATATAGCTCTGATTTTTGCACAGATTTAGTGGGAGTGAGGCAATGAAACAGTTAAATAAATGCATAGTTCCTAAAGAAGTGAGTTGAGGTGCATTTGATCTAACTTAATGTGCCTCACAGAAACTACAAATTGGATTAATATTGCTTGTTCATGCTTGAAGCACAGAAAATTGCTCAAAGGCAGATGGAGGGAGAGCAAAAAATCTAAAAATAAAATTCCCAGTGGAAATAAGGATTTTCACAGTTCAGTTTGGTTTCTTCTAAGATATAAGTCTCAAGACACTGAAGTGAATAACTCACATGAAGGAAATTTAAGAGTATTATATAGCTTAACTTTAGTACTACATTTTCTAGAAAAAAACAGAAATATGAAATCAAGAACTATGTAATTATAAAATTAATCTTCATTTGCAACTAATAAAATACCTGAAAATTGAAAATAGAAAGGAGACATAGAATACAGCCACATAATACCAATTAACTATATTCCTCTTGGCTATTATTCATAGTTTTATGATTTAACTTGTCTATGAGAGAGAAGAATATTTATCATTTCATGAGCAATGGAACACAATCATGTTTGCAGCATATTTCAGTTTAACAAGAAATACTCTGTGGACACCTGAAATGAATAACATTCTGCTATTTATAGTTTTTGTCTACCAGCTGGTGAAAAGATAAATCTCTAGCTACTGGGATCACACTGCCTATAAATAGTTCAATACTTCTGTTTCCATTGTAACAAGAGATCACAGTAATCATGAGTATACTGAACAACTCATAAACATAGTGCTTGCTATACATTTTGGTGAAGTTAATAACATAAATTAGTGTATACTAAGATTACTTATCTCTGAATTATTGAATGCTATACTACACTCATTTTCTGACATTTTCTCTTCTGTCCTTGTAGTGCTACAGCTATGTAGCACTAGTAGTCTAAGACAGTGAATAATCTAGTTTAACATCAGGTGTCCAAAAGTTGTGTATTTAAATCTGAAATGGTCACCTCAGATGGTCTTAATACAAGAGCATTTCCAAAGGGTGATTTACCTAATCTTAGTTGTCTATTTTAGAGGGGACAAAAATTATCCTATGATTACATCTTTCAAGTGACTATTGTCTAGAACACAAACTTTGAAGTAATAATTTTATTTCTAAACATCTTAAGTTAGGATTGATTAACCTATGCCTTTCCATACTAACAGTAAGCTGTCAGCAGTTTTTCTGAAAGATATGTAGACTGTGAAATAAAATATTTGTTCTCAAATCCCAAAACAAAACAAGTTTGTATACCTGTGTTCAGAGCTTTGCCCGATCTTGCATTTTTTCTTAATTAGAAGTTGTGTATAGTGGGTAAGTGGTAATGTCACCATATTTAGCCTCATTCGTTGTTAGAAACCACAATCTGCAGATTTCTGAAATCTTGTCAGACACTTTCAAGGAAAAGTAAACACAGAACATACAATGAACATCCAATTCGGGGTGCAGCACTATACCATTGCAAGTCTACACAGGTAACTGTAGATGAGCTAATGACATAGCTTTTTATTATATTTTTTTTTCTATTCTGTAACTATCAAATAGTTATCATTGTGTTCAGGCATAAGGCAATTGAGGAGTCTCTCCCTTTTTGCCTACCCATGCAAAACACCATGCAATTATTTTAAGTTTTTACCAGAAAACAGGATGATAAAAATAACTCATGAGTTTTACACTAAAAGCAATACAACAAAAAATTGTTAGCTTTAGTATAGGTTTTCGATGAATGATGAACTTATGAATATTTCCCTCTAGAAACAAAGTCAAGGTGTTTTGCATAGCCAAAAAGATCCCATAGAATAAGCATGAATTATTAATGAAGAAAAGAGTATTTAAGAAAAATGGAAAAGACATTAAAAAACTATTCTTTGAAACAGCTCATAAGATTTAACAGTCTTGCTACATTTTAATTGAGGCAAAATGAGGCAGAAGAAAACATAAATCATAAAACGCTAAACCTTGGTTGCCTAGAGAGAAGAATGATTAGGCATAACCTTATTATAGCAGCTAAATATCACTATGGAGATTAGTTTGTACATTACCTATTACTTATTTGTCACAAAAAGGGAATTATTTGGGTCAGATCTCATTTATAAGGAAGATATAGCTGTTTAAATCAGGAAGAGTAAAGTCAGTTTTCCTGCTCCAAAATCTTAAAACTAGACCTATGAATTAATTATATCCAGGGGCAGCTCTTACCTTGGGAATAGTGAGATCTGTTCCCAGCAGAATTTAATATCCTTTGATTAAAGCAATATGACCCCCAGAATCTTTCTGTGACTTGTTTTCCTCTTGCACTTAGCATGAACACCATGCATGCTATCACCAAGCCCAGCTCCAAAACAAACTGGAACAGGAAATGTTTAATTCTTTTGTAGAATCAGTGAAAATAAGTAGCTGTCTTTGAAGACCTCGGGAAGTATAGCATGTCTGACTAATTTGGGTGCCTAAGTTTCTTAATCATAATTGTCTGTTTGATGGCCCATAACAAAGTTTTTAGTCCTACCTCAGGTTCCAGTCTTTTCAAAACTGATATGTTTTTAAAGTCAGAAAAACCTGTACTGTACATGTGGTGATTACCTTGTCAGCGTGAGGGTGAATGAGGAAAATACTGACTCTCACATTATTTTTTCTGGTAAGTATAGTGAGTATAGAAGAAAAAAAAGGTAATATAAATAAAATTTCAAGAGTAATTTCATAATAACTCCATCACTGATTAAAGTCTAAAATCAGGGGGAAAAAAACCCACCTACAATTCCATTTTTGTTATTTCCAAATTTTCTAAACTGCAGGTCATTTTCAGTAAAGGAGGGCTAAAAATATAAATACTGTAAACATTTGTTAAAAAGATAAGTAATTATTTTTATCAATGACAAAATCTTTTCTGAGGGCATCATGGACTTAGTTCTTCACCACTCTAGTCAATAAGAACACTGACTTTCAAAATTTGTATTCATAAGCAACAAAGAAGCTTCCTAAACTTACAACCCAATAAGGCCTAATTCTGTCTCTGTCATTGGCTGATTTTGTTCTTTAAGACTGTGCACAAGTCTGCTGAACTTTTACCACATTTGTGAAGTCTTTTTCATCTTTGGATTCTCTGATTTCTAAGAACACATGACCTCATTTTGCAGCTTTTCACTTGATCAGCCGTTTTATGTACACTCATAGGTCTTCTCATTTTTAACTCCTTTCTCATTTTTACAAAGAATGTAACTGAAAAGCCTTCCTTTAGTCAAGCTTGCTAATGGATACTACAGTTAACGGCAGGCAGATTGTATGAAGGATGATGGTATCAGCTTCATCTCTTTAGGAAAATGGGATAAAAATAGTTATTTTCACCCTCTATAGAATACCTCCCAGTTCATAGAAGACTGTTTAAACTCCAAGTTAGATGCACATTTCCATGCACTCTGATTCACCCTATTTTGGTTTTCTAATAGTTCATATTTAAAAGAAAAAAGAAAAAAAAAAGAACAACACATAAGTAGAAGCTCTAGGTGGCTTTCATTTCATGTTCTGATATATATTCTATGATTCTGACGCTGTTGCTGCAAGTTTGCTCATATATGCCAGCTATACTTGCATATCTTTTAGCTCTTGAGTGAGATTGCAGATTCTTTCCTAAAGAAACATGGCAAATTAAAACACAGGTTCTATGCGAGCCTCTATCTTAAGAGTTTTCAGCTGAAATTCACTGAGATTTGAATTTCTTCTATTTACCTACCTTTTTTTAAGTTTTGAAATGTTATATATGATAGCATGGATAATAAAGATTTCATTTTAGGAGTTACCTGTGCCTTCTGGTTTACAAAATCTGATAGACTTTAATTTCTATAAACAATGAATTTGCAAGGCAAGACAGATCAATCAATTTTCCAGAAAACAGGTGGCAAAAACTGTTACTGATAGTTTTATGTGCAATGTGCATGTAGAAAATACTGTAAGAAAAAACAAGAAAAAGATTGGAAAAGAATGGACAATTTTTTTTTTTTTAAATCCTTCTAGTATGTTAATAACACAGGATATTGGCAACTATACGTAGCATCAGAGCAGGCATTTTTTCCAATTAAATTTACATATCCTTATGGACACTATGCCAGATGGCTGTTAAACACTTTTTCTTTCAAATTTCGTGTGGGAGAAAGCAAAAATTTGCAGAACTTTAAGATGGTTTTGCTTGAGTTGTAGTTTTATTGTCTTAAAGCAATATAGGGTTTTCTGACATTGAGGGCAACACATCCCACAGGGTAGTTTTTCACCAGAGAGATGTTTTTAAAAGATATTTAAGAGATGTTTTTGAAATGTCAGCAAAGAGAAGGCAAGCATTTAGTATTTTATAAACATTTCTACTGGTCTTTCAACATATGGCACTATAAACAAATGCAGTTTTCTGACTTACTTTAGTGAAGGGAGTACTGAACAGTGCTTTTAAATTATCTGAGTTAAAATGGTCAGTTTAACATTTGCTTCTCTTTAATTTAGAAACGCAATAGTGAGATGGACAGAAAGAAGCCCTTTCATTTCCACAGCAGGGGAGTATCTTTTTTTTCTTGAAGTGTGCAGCCGTCCTTTGTAAGTTCATGTGAGGGATGGGTACTGCGTTTGGAACTTTGCATTCTGTAGTGATGGAGGAATGTGTCAGATCACATAACAGGTGAAGAACATTAATAATTCCCATGATCCAGATGAGAAGTGGGGCTCATATCCGGCTCTTCTAAATGTAAGACACCAGACACTTTGCTCTGGCACAGCACTGTAACCTGTCTTTAGCTCTAAGATCTTGTTCACAAATTGCAGCTGATTCCCCAATCAAAGATGAAATTAGGTTGGCCAAGCTGGCTTTGATATGTGACTGTGCCTTACATGAATGAAACACAAGAGCAGAAGAGGAATAATCTGCATGAACTTTAAGGTGCTTGCTTTTCCAGCTGTACTACTATTTCTATTGGATAAATATATAGCTATATCTTGCTTAGGGACCTTCTTGAGTCATTTAGTAAAAAACATGCTGAGACATCTTCTCAGATATCAAGAGTATGTAAGGTAAGGCTAAACATTTTGATTTAATCTGGATATTCTGTATTAAAAAGTCAGCAACATTTGTACAGTCCTGAATGCACCTGAATTACACTGAAGGGATGATAGGATATTTCCACTATGCAGTTGTACCAAGTACTAATGCTTCTAACTGTTGGATATTCGTAAGTGAGAAGGTCTCGTTGTAAAATGCATGGGTAACTTACAAAACTCTAAACTCCTCCAGCAGTATAAAATCTACCATTGCATCATGTTTTCCTAAAATGTCACCAAGTCTGCTTGATTTGTGTTGTCAATAGCTTAGTCTGGGGATCTTCTCTGGACAGCTCTGCATCCCATGACTCCTTTCCTGTTGCCTTTTTCTTCTCAAGCTACGCAATAAATAAAAATGCCTTCTTCAACCACCTTATGTATATCTCTGGCTCCTGTGCAGTCTGCATGAAATTAATCTACTTTTTAAAGCTATTTCTGGTAAAAAACCCCACAACAAACAAACACACACACACCCCAATATGTTTTATTTTAAAATAAAATATTTTTTGCTTTGGACCTTCCTCTCAGAGGTCTTGGGAAAAGATTGATTAATATAAGACATTCAGTTACTACTATGTCCTTGTTTCAGCTGAGATGGATAGTTAATTTTCTTCCTAGTAGCTGGTACAGTGTTGTGTTTTGGATTTAGTATGACAATAATGTTAATAACACACTGATGTTTTAGTTGTTGTTAAGTAGTGCTTATCCTAAGTAAAGAACTTTTCAGTTTCCCATGCTCTGCCAGAGAGGACGTTCACAAGAAGCTGGGAGGGAGCATGACCAGGACAGCTGACTCAAACTAGCCAAAGGGATATTCCGTACCATAGAATGTCATGTCCAGTATATAAACTGGGGGGAGTTGGCTGGGGTGGGGTGATTGTTCCTTGGTGACTGGCTGGGCATTGGTCAGTGGGTGGTGAGCAATTGCATTGTGCATCACTTGTCTTTCCTGGGTTTTATTTCTCTCTTTTTTTTGTTATCTCCCTTTTTATTACTTTTTAAAAAAATTGTATTGTATTGTATTTTAATTATTAAACTGTTCTTATCTCAACCCATGAATTTTACTTTTTTTTTTTTTTCCGATTCTCCTCCCCATCCTGCTGGGGTGGGGTGGGGGAGAAGTGCGTGAGCGGCTGCGTGACGCTTAGTCGTTGACTGGGGTTAAATGACGACATACCAAAAGAAGTACAGCAGAACAGCATATAAATGATTTAAACAGAGATTATTAAGCAGAAGTCTCAGTATCTGTTTCTGTCCTCATTAATATTCTTTTTACATACATGAGTGAGTTATTTGGTTTTGGTGTTGGTGTTTTTTTTCCTCCCCACTATAACAATATCTCTTTTCCCTATATTTTAAGATTCTGTGACTCTTTCTAATTATATGAAGTACAAAAAGAACATAAGAAAATCACTTATCTTTTCAGGGGATTTGTAAAAAGTGTCCATTCATGCAATGAGACTGTAAAATATAAATTAACCTGCTTGCTTAAAGGAAGTATGAGCACAATATCACACTCTTTCCTGGGTGCCTCTGAGGAAAGATGCAAACTCCACTCTATTGTTATTTCATTTTGTATCTGGAATCTGTCTTGGCGTTGCCATTCAGCATGAAAACAGAAGTTCCCCTCTATATTCATTTCTGCTTCCGTTCCAGGACTATTCAGAAAATAAATTATGCAAAATAACTTCCTGAGTGGCAATTAATAAGAAATTGTCTGCTTGGAGTAAACAAAAACATTTACATGCACTTTGTTTCATTTGCAGTTATCCTATTTCCATGGGGAAATTACAACAGCTAAATCACAGCACATAAGGATAGATTCATCTATGAAGTATGTTCACAGTGTTGCTTTTCACATCCTTTTTAGTGACAAGTGGTACAAGTGGCCATTTGAAGGCAACATGGGAATAATTTTGTGTAACCGATATGTGTTCCTTAAAATATTCATGTCACACAGTCCTGTCTTGACAAGATGTTATTCAATCTCCATGTCTATGAAATAGTCCCTACAGCAGAAAAACCAGGACGAGTTGCAGGGGTTTACTTTTTGATGATTGGCTTATCCTTTTTTTTTTTTTTTTTTTTAAATAAATAATTATGTAGCAAGTCATCAGGCTGACGTTGTTATGCTTTGGGGGCTAAAAGACATGCATCACAAACACCAGTGTTAAAAATGCTTTGCATTTACTCAGTTAATCATTATTTGTAACACTGCATAGAGGCAATTTTTTTATCTTTTAAAAACAGTGCTTATATAGCAACAGTGACACCATTTTTAGTGGTTTCTTTTCAGTATGTACTTATTTCTTAGACAGATGATTTGAAACATTTAGATATTGCCATTTAACGTGAAAGGTAGTGGTTTATAAAACCGGGTCTCAGAGGCGTTCATATTTTTTACTTCCGCAAGATTGCTTATTCCATAATGAAGAAAGAGAATGAATATTATACATTCCATTGTGTCATTTCTAACTTTAGGAGTCTATATATTGAACATCTATGTCTTGAGTCAAATCTCTTAGAATCCGTCTTCTTACAAAGAAGAAAAATAGATTGCTTTTTGTCTCAGCCATAGTGATAATCATCGTAAGTGGAGGCAAATAATGTAATACCAAAGGAAAAGGATACTAATGCAGCAGTTCTTCATGTTCTCTGGAATTTGCAGTAGTTAACTACGTCTATCATCAAAAGCATTTAATAACAAGTTATAAATGGAGATAGCATATACTGGAGCTGTATTACTGGAGCTGTATTACTAGTTTGTTGGAACATTCCCTGCGAAACTGAAGTTTATTGTAAAATTCTAGCCTAATCAGGCCTTCCAGAGATTCTGGACTCCATTTCTTTCCAAACTTTTTTACTTTGTGTGAACTCACTGCTCAGTACAAATTCCATGACTAATTCTGGGAGCAAAGACTATTGCTCAGGATCACTCTACTTTTAACCTAAAGGCGACATGGTCAAACTATAGAGCCAATGACTTTTTTCCTGCTTTTCTTAAACAAACAGTTTTGCATTCTTCCTGTCCGTAGTTTTTACATTATTTGCTGGTTTAAGTTGCCTTCGTGCTGGGTTTGTTAATATTGTTTGAGAGGAACTAAATTCTCGACCTGAATTTTGCAGAGAATGAGTCTAACTGGGCTGGTATTGTGAATTCTAGTCAGACTAAAGTTGACCGTAATCAACAAGGACAACACATGAAAAAATGCCTTTGGTAACTGAAGAACCTTTATTTGTGGTGCTTCCCTTTCTCATCTGTAAAATAAAGACAAGGGTGCTTTTTAGTGGTGCTGGTAGGAAAAATATGTTAGGAAATTTAATGGGCTGAATGAGAACTTTTACCTCCTAGGTAGTCAGGTTTTGAGGCTTTGGGGTTGGATTTTTGTTGATTCTTGACCAACAGACCAGCTGGTCTGGTTATCCAGACACTGATTAGTCTATGCAAAGATAGACTTAATGAACTTTTAACTGCATACTTTTAATTAGGTATGCTGTGAGTGGAAATGCTTGTCTTAAATAAACACTTTAATGAAAAATAATGTTTCACTGTCTTAGTATTTTCCAGTAGATACCTGAAATGTGTTATTGAGGTGCCTTTTTTTAATTGGAGGTATAGCTTTTGTTGTTCCTATGAACCAGTTGTAAAATATGTGTAGTTTTTAGCCTCTGAAAATCTAGAGAGAAGTTTGAGATTCTTTCTATTTTCAAGGTTTCAGTTTCAGTTTCAGTTAAAACTACTTGGAGAAGCTGGTGCTTTATTGTCCCATTGCAACAGCAAACCTGGGCTCACACAATCTCATTTTAGGTTTTCATGTGACCGTCTGTATAGGCACATTATGAATTAGTCTTTTAATTAAATTATCAGTATTTTTCCCTAGCGGACCTTTGCCTTACTCAATACAAAAGGTGTTGGATTTTCCTTCATAAGCAACTATTCAGTATTTATGTTTTGTCTTCTTTGCTTTGCCTGTATTATTCTAGCTCTATTCTGAACAGACAATTACTCATGTTCTGACAAGACTTGTCTGTGGTGCTCGTCACCATATCTATGCTATTTGAATGCGTAAAAAATATTGATGAATTCATATGCATAAAAGTTCCTATAAGAAGAGACATTATGAGTAGTATTTTAGAGTTACTGAGAAAGTGAAATTAATAGTTTCCACTGGAATTTAATGACAATGGTCATAGTAATTTTGTTTCATGAAGGATTTTGACATCTGACTTCTCCCAAAACTTGCCTTCCTTCAATTTCATTCCTCTTTTAAATCAAAACCATAAATAGTTGAATACTCTGTGGAAAACTGTATATGCATCTCCCCAGTTCCACCATAAAAGCAGTGTTCCTACAACTCTTTAGAACACATACTAATGAGAAGCTATGAACCTTGCAGCCAGGGCTTCTGTGATTCTAAGAGATAGCCTACCAAAGAGGCGTCTATTGTTACTAAGCAAGAAGGGTTCTGCTGGACTCTCACTAATTATCAGAGGAATCTTATCAGGACTGGATTACCTCCTTGAAGATACTCCATTTGAATTTTAATGAACAGCCAATCCAACAAATAGGTTTCATTCCCACTAATCTCACCATTCAGTTTTTCAAGATGTGGATCTGATTTTTCAGATTAATTGGTACCTAATTTTTTGTTCAAAATTAAGATCTCCTAGAGTTCTGTTACAATTCTTAACTGCAAATTAGAATAGACTCAGGTGAGCCTTGTCATGAATGACTAGTGGGAAAGATTTAGTTCCACTGACTTTCTCAAGGTTACATAGGAACCCTGCAAAGAAAGGGGTAGAATCAAGTTCTCAGCAGGCACCACTCCATATTTTAGTCATGAGAATGACCCTTCTTTTTGCGACTGGCAGACTCACCTTCAATATTCTCTGTTGCACAAAATGTTCTATGCTCTCCATGGATAAAAAATATTTCCTTTTCAAAAGACTTCCCTTGGAACTATGTATAGTCTTTAATGTAAAATGAATATCAGAATCAGGTTGCCATACAAATGGGGTTGCAAAACTATTTAAATATATATTACATGTTTAGAATACAAGCAGACTTTACAGATGCACTGTTCTGGCACATAATGATACATCTGCCAGAAAATTAAGGAGTGTACCCTTTCAATTGCATAGTATTTAGGAATAATACTCTGTTTCTATACCTACATCTGCATCTATCTATAAGTTTAAGTCAACACCAACAATGGCAGCACTGACATTGCTGGAAGAGTAAACACCTATAAGGTGTCAGGAAGTCTTCATTATTTTGTTGGAATGATCAGGTGGTGCGTAGAGGGACATCAATCACTATTTTTCCTGAGAAAAAATGGAGGTAATACTCAGAGATCTTTCTGAAAAAAAAATCTCAAAACGTTCTCAGAAACTTTTTACTTTCTCTGAAGGCATAACATCCTTTTTTTAAACTCAACTTACAAACATTCAGGACGTGTATGACTCACTTGCCAAATTTCACTTTTAAAAATCAAAACCACTTAGTGCTAAGCAGTAAAAGTGTTAAAAATCAGCATATCTCTTACAGGTTTAAAATAGAACTAACTTAAGAATTTCAGGGAAGAAAAATGTCTTTTCCTAAGATCATGTTGCAAATTCCTCTAAGCACACTGACTGAATAAAAAAGGTAGATATTGAAACACCAGTCTTGGTTTATCAGAGCTTTGGTCAGACATTCCTATGCTAATTCCTGTTCTTTATCTGTAAAAAGTCTAGAATTGCTTTGCCATGCTATCTTTAACACTGACTAAGACACTGTTTTATCTGTTTAACAGAATAAAAGGCATGACAATGCAGAAATAAGTTGTCTGTCATGATCTTCAGCAACAAACTATTCAAGGTAATTATTTTAAGAGGAAAACCATGGAACCTGAAGATATCTTGTGACAGTGGTATACACATTATTTCATCTTCTGACTCATGTGGTAAATCCCAATTAGTGAGCATAATGTACCTGATGAAATTATATATGATAGTTAAAGCATGTTTTGTTGTCCCTTGGTTTTCAAATCCTGAACTGTATATCCATTCCTTGGATATATACCATACAGCTATATTTTATGATCCAGAATCTGTCTTCATTCCTAGTTGCCTTGAAAGGGAAGAACGTCATACTACAGTCCCATAAAAATCCTGACAAAAGGAAAAAGTAAGCAATATCACTTTTTTAATGTTATCCTACTCATGTAAGTTTTTAAGTTGACAATGTGGCTTACATTCACCTGTTCGTTTCAATCCGAAAAGAAAGACTGCTTAAAAACACAGATTAAAGAGAATAGCAATTTAGGGGCAGAGTTAAAAGTATTTGCAGGAAAAGTTCTAAGAACTGATATAGCTGGGATGAAAATTAGACTAGGATTTTTGCTTTTTATTTTGTTTAAAACAGCAGAGATAAAATGAAGGGTTATTGAATGTGTCTCGTATGTACAGACACCTCCTATTATATATATAGGAAGTTTATCAAATGCCTAATGATGTTTTAAGACAACAACAAACAAAATGTGAACTGACCTAAGAAAAATTCATGTGAGTAATAAAGCACTACGCAATGGCCTATATCCTGCACAAGCAATTAAGTTTCTATTAAAATATGGTCTGCTTTGAATTATATTTCCTTCATAATTTCAGTATGTGTCTGCTACCTGGTCCTGATTTACTAATTCTTCAACAGTATGTCCATTCTCCCTGATTTACCATCAGAACTACCCTTGTAGTAGGAATTCTCTTATTGTCTTTCATAGTACAGATTAATTCAAAAAGTTAGTTTAAAGTCTTCACGATTTCACTGACGTCTTGGAGGCTGTACTCTCTTTTTAAATGCTTTAAAGGAACTACAGGCAACTTTGTCCTTTTACAATTTGACTTGCTAGGATATTTTTGTTTTCCAGAATATAATAATGACCTTGTTGATGCTCCATCAAAAAATAGATTGGTTCTCAGAATTAAAGCAGGAATAAACTTAGTACTATTCTGGGTCTACTTAATTGTTAGGTAGTCATTCATTCAGCATATTAAAATATCTTGTTTATCCTGGAAATAGAGCAGCTCCTACTCATGTAAGTTGTCTTACATGAGTAAGCACATAGGTACAAGGATCACATATATGAAGGATATACTGCATGCACTGAAATCACATTTATGTTTGAAAAAATTACATATAGTGATGAGATCTTAAGTTACTTCAGCTGTACTGAGAGGGAACTGAAGATATTTTGTACTTCTTAGAAAAACTCATAACTTGACTAATCAGTCCTTACAATTTTCTGAGCTACTACAGTGAAGCTACTGACACATTTTCTATCTGTATCAAGTGTTTATTTACAGGATAACTGAATAGATTTAATTCAATGCCATTAGATGTTTGAGTCTCCCATCTGTTCTTCAGCTGCCTCCCCAAGGCAATACCAGTCTCCTATGTTTTGTGCCATATCTGCTAGACCTTCACTGAATATCTCAAACACTGCAGGGTAGCTCAGATGTCACCAGGCCTCTATGTGAGGGTGACAGAATTGATCTTGTGGTGTAAAAATAACTAGTCCATTATAGTGGGGCTTTTTTTTTTTTTTTAAACCTTAGCCACTTATTAAAAGATCAGAAAAAGGATTCCAAATTTTGTTAGAATAAGAGTGATCCAAAAAAGTTTCTTTTAATCACAGAAGATTCTGATGTGAATTTATGTGAACTAATACAGTAATTTTGTCTCTTTGAGATGATTAGATACTAGGTAAAGAGTTGAAATATAAGAAAAGTTATTAAAATACAAGTAGCATTAGACATCATATACTCGTTAACATTAAAAAATTATTCTGATACCTACATGAAAACACATTAAAAATATATTGAACTCATACATAGAAGCATGCTTCTGTTTTCAACATAGAAGGATTCTGATGGGGATCTTCAGGTTGATTATTAAGTAGACTACATAAATCACCTGAGAAATTTTATTTTTCAATTCAGTGTGTGCTGAGGGCTTGACTGAGGCAGAGATACAAAGACTTAATTTTATACATCTGACATTAATTTAATTCTGAAAACAAATTGAAATTGTAACTTTAGAGACACTGCATTCCTTATCTGTGTCATTTTTCTCTCAACTCTTCCCCTCCCTTGACCTGTACCTAAATCAGATTCTTGAATTATTATAATTACATATACCTTTGATTTCTTTCCCTTTGATATATAAACTCTCTTCAGTCACGTAGGTAATATACTAGAAAAGGTAAAGGCATAAGCAGTTTAGAATGTTAAATCATTGCTCAGAAGAATTTTAAAGAGTTGAATACTACAATTAATACACAAATGAAATGTAGGTTCATGTAAGGACTAGGAAAAAAAGGGAAAAAATTCCTTCTAGAAACTATAGAAGAATTCCCGTGGCATTGTATATCTGCATTGTGCTAGTATTTGATGAATGGTGCCATGTTATTTCATCTGGAGGAATATTCAGACCTTCAAACTTCATAGAAGTAACTTTGGTATTTTGAATTGACTTCTGAAACCTCCCTGTACAGAGGGAGCTTAAGGTTCCTAAATTCTACTCCTTTGACTGGCTTCTAACTGAGGTGCCATGGAAGCTTAAAGTGGATAGTGGAACTGGCCTGCTCAAATGTTTAATGTTTAGATATAATGGCTTCATTGGAAAAAGTGCAGAAAGATCAGTGGCCTAGAAAACATGACCAATAATGGAAGATGGGAAAAGACTGATTTGTTTAGGGAAGGAAAAGAATGCTAAACTTCAAATATGCAACTGTTTGCTGCAAAGAGGCAGTGAAAATTGTCAGTTCTTAAAACGACAAAAATATCAGCAGACCTAAATTATAATTTAAAGGTTTGGTTGGAGAGATATATATATATTTATTATTACTTAGTAATAGCTATCCTTTGTATATACTTTGCAATAAAGTCCTATCTTTAGGGCATTTTGAGCAATTTAAAGAAATAAATTTGCTTATTCCTGAACAACTTCCATTCAGAACTGTTCAGTGTAATGAGTTTGCATTTTCTTGTGTAAAATGTTTCTGAGCAGAAAAAAAGAATTTAACATAAGTAGTAAGGTATAATTTAGTGTCAATATAATAATAAGAAACTAATTCACAATCAGGATGTTTATGTCTGTCTTTTTTCCCCTTATTTCCTGTGAAAAATAAAGACAATAAAGACAATGATAATCAATGTAGATAATGCAGAGTCTAAGTAACAGATAAATCTGCCTTCTCTACCACAACAAAAAGCAGAAAAGTAATTAGTATTTCAATATTTAATCACACAATATAATCACTCAGTACAAAATACTTCAGCATTAAATTCAGTAAGATTAATTAAGTCCAGCTGTGTGCATGTTCCCATTTTTTTAATGAAAAAAATTCAAAGCTGAAGTATTGCACATAATTTTTTTAGCTCTTCAAGGTGCTAAAATATAGCTGAGAGGAGATATACAGAACATGAGATTATCTCAAAACCTCTTATCCAGAATAAAGCTAACCAGCTTGTGTAGAACTCAGGTGGACAAAATTGCTTAATTTATTTTAGAATGAAGTAGCCCATTTCACAGTTGATCTTTACTACTACTGCTGCTGATACTTCTACTACTCTTACTACTACTACTATCACCACCACTACTATGACTACTTCATTGCTTATGATGCTTTCACTGCAAGCTAAAGCACCTTCACATTCTAACTGTGACTTTGTCCACATCAGTGGTATTCCCACATTTCCTTTTGCTTCCTCCTGTATTCCCTGTAATGATCCTTTTTGTACATAAAAAACGTGCATGTTGTGTCTTGAAAAGAACAGAGAAGTTAATGCAATGTAGCAATAGTAACAAGTATGATGTTCTTTGGCCATTCTTCAGTTATATCTGTGAGTTATTAATTTTGGTCAGTGTAAAATCCATTAGGTAAAATGCAAGCAATAGGTTACAGGTAATCTTGAAGTAGGCTGCTTATTATTAGAACTTTTCCCCAGAAAAATTTAGAGTATACTGATTTAGCTGGTTACTTACACTTTGGGTTTTATTTATTTACTATGCATTAATTCCTCTCATTGTAGGGCAATTTTTATTGTACCTGGGTCAAGTTTCTTGTGTTCCTTTTACATAAAGGGAGAATAGTTTAAGTCTAAGAAAATCTTGACCCAATGTAAAAATATGAGAACAGCCTGAAGATGATATTTCCAATGAACTAATGAAGTGATTCATAAGGCAGTGAAAATAATAATGCGTAAACAGAGAAAACTGATTTAGCAAAATACCCATCAATAAGAATTCTTCCCTAGAAGGTGACTGTGCCATTTGAAACTTGCAGGACTGTGCAAAGCACTTTCAGAACTACTTGCATTTGCATTTAGGCTTGGAACCAACATCAAAATACTTCCAAGAACTGAAGATGATCCATTGTGACAGCTGGCACATACTGAGAAAAGACTTTGTTGAGAATGCTAATCCTCCTTACTAAAAATTCTGAGAGGTCGGGATTTTCACAGACAAGATACTGTAATCCAAATTAAAAGATTTACAAGTTATGATGTCCAACACTGCAGTATCTGAGTAAAATTGATCACTTATAGCTCTTACAGAGTAGGAATGCCCAAACCTAGTGATACGTGAAATTCCTTGTGCTTGAAGTCATCAAACCATGGCATAGATGACCAAACTGGCCATTGATTTGGTCTGAGTATTTGCAACTCAGAGCAGTCTGGACTTTCAGCATTTTGAAAACTTCTGGGGGTACACAGAGGTTATGGTTTCCTTTGAATCTTATATTAAGTAATGCAAAGGAACTTCCCTCTCACATGCATCAAAATAATGGTAAAACAGAGATTGGCAACAACATGTTTCCCTGATATCAGTGTTCTCATGATTATCTAGTGCACTGAACCATTTGTTCATAAAAACAAACAAACAAACCTTTGAAACATTAATCTTGGATGATGACCAATACCTTTTCATTACGAGAAGCTTCCCCATCTTTTTTTTGTAAAATCTGAGACATTGTACTTCCAAGAAGCAGGTGTTCTAGAGACAGATGAGGAAAACTGGATTGGCATACAAGTCAGATCTTCAGCAGGAGGGGATAAAAGAAGAAGCTGTCTTTGACTTCTGCTTTCCTTGGTGTATTTAACTTTGTAAGTATAGTGTTTTATCCAGTGTTAGTTTCCTCAGTTTGAAAACTGTAGGGTGATCTCACTTTCATATATATTTCAGAATAATTCTTTCATTATGCAGTATTTTTTCTCTTCATTTCAGTTACTCTAATGCAATTTAAAGAACAGAAATTTTCTAGAAGCTCATGCACCGTTTTCCCCAGGACTCAGTTCAAATGGAAGGACAATTGCAATATTTCACACAATGTGCAAACTTTACCTACATTTAATTTACCTCTCTTATTTATGCTCCTACTCTCTTCTAGTAAAGCAACTATGTAAGACACCATTTGATAGTCAGTGAACCATAAAGAGTAACTATTTTGTTGAGTATTATTTCCTCTGTATATTTTCTTTTAAAAGCTGACATGCCTGACTGCTATTGAAAAGTGGCCTCTGTCAGAGACTTAGAGGGAGGCATATTAGAAATGACATCCGGAAAGACCCTTCTTTTATAAAATTTTCCACTTCCTATTGTAATATATTATCCTTCTTCTAAAAAGACATATAGATTATAGCTGAAATAACCCCAAATATCTTTCTGACAAAAGCAAGGCAAAGATGACTTAAACTAGCACATCATGTGCTTCCACCAAGATTCTGCATTTGAAGATATTTGAGGATTTTAAAAGCAAGAGAAGTCTGTAATTTCTCTGCCATTGGTACAAAGCCACTAGAAAAAAAAAAAAGAAAAACAAAGGAAGAAAAAAAAAGACTCTAGTGCATAACTTTTGTGTATGTGTGTTATTTGGCCATGCCAATAACATTCTCCCTTGGCAATGACAATGAAACCATTATTTTCAGCAAATCTAAGGAAGAAAAATCCCATTAACAGAAAAAGACTATAGCATGTTTAAATAACTTTTCTCCTCTTGATTTTCTTTTTTTTAAACAAAGGACTAATTTAAAAATCAAATAGCAACAGATGAGAAAATATGAACAAATACATATTCCTACTGCTCTTCAAATAGTGGGTATAAATCATTGTTATACTTGCTCTGTATTTCTGATTCAGAGTGTTAAGAGATCACAAATTTGTGAAAACTTTCAATTAAGACTGGTCTCCCTGCATTACAGAAAAAAAGGTGGAATCCTTTTAGGGCCTGTTTAGTCTATTGAACTTGGCTTCTGTAAGAGCTTGAGGTGAGAGACTATGTTTTCCTTTGTGCTGCTTATAGGCTTATGTAGCTCATATGATGTTTTTTCTTAGCTCTAAATCACAATTTTTTTCACAAAACCTTCATTTAAAAATACATTTAAGAAAACAAATGAAGTAGTAGGTAATGTGCCAAAATAGTTAAAAAGTAAACTAGAATTTAAATTCTATTTTATTATCAAATTTATTCATACCTTGTAACAGCCTCACTTTCATACTCCCATGATAACATTCAAGATGCTTGACAGAAACTTTTTTTCATAATTGCCTGTGCTGATGGCAAAAATTCTGCTCATTAGGAAGTAAATTACATATTGGAATGCTGTTTCCCTTATCTATGCAGTTTGGTGTACGGGTATCTGGGAAGTTTAGAAGTCTGGTGTAACATTTTGCCTTAATGATGAAAAAAGTGAAAAAAGGGATACTATATTTTGCTTTATACCATTCAACTGGAAAATGTGTCAGCAATCATACTTATTGAAAAAGAATAAACCAGTTTTTGTAAATCAAGACTGAAGTCTGGGTTCATTTCAATGACTTTTGCAAACTTAACTGTATTTTGTAGCCTTCTGTCAGCTATTATTAAAGTCAAAGGAGAGAAACATACACCATGACAAGATGATTTGGGGAATGCTTATCTCTTTCCATTGAGTACAATGTGAACCCTGAGCAATCATTGTCTAATTGATATCTCGTTAAAATTCCTGAATTTATGTGGAGGAAATCTGGGCTTTTATATCTGTAATTTAATTCTATTGTTAATTTCTCTGTATTTGTTAAAGACATTTTCTGTTTCAATGCTAAAAGGTACAATGGGTGACAAGAGAAATTATGCCCAGCTGCTTATAAAATTTCTTTGATCCACAGCCCCTCTGTGACTCATTTTCCCCGTGGCTTTAATTAACATAACCATTTCTATTTATCTGATAGTGGCATTGAGGTTCTTAGAAAAAATGAGCTATGTAAATGCAGTGTATCTAATACAAGTATAATTATTTCAGATTATTTTCCTGAGACCGGTGAGGAATTCTCTGTATATTTAGTGTACAGAGGGAGAGAAACAGGCTATATATACTACTGTTTAATTTGATGAGACAGAAATGGCAGTGTAAGAAAAAAATGGAATAAAAGTTTGATGATGGGGGTTTTTTTTGAGCTTGCCATCTTCAGTTTTGTTCAATGCCCCTTGTTCTAGTACTGAAGAGACAATGAGATAGTTGTTTCTCATTTGTCATCTCTCCAATGCAAATAATTTTATAGTTTTCTATCAGTTCTTAATCTAGAGGCCATTTCCATTTTCATCAGCTCCGTTTCTTGCTGTCATGAGGCTGGAGATGCTGGTTTGTAAATTGAAACATTATGCAATGTCCCTGACAAACTTGTTTGCTTTTCTTTCCATTTCTCAGCAGCACTGAGGCAAGTTTCCTAGTAGTTGAAAGATATCCCCAAAGATGTTCATCAACGTTTCTCTGTCTTTCTGAGTTCCTCCAGAACAGACTTCATTATGTTGAAATGCAGCCATTTGTCTCTGAAAGCCATGTGCACTTTACACATGCCACTACCAAAGGATCAGGTAATAATTCTCACAATACTCAGTGCAGTGAGTTGGAACCTTTCCCATTCCTGTCTCTACCAGGGGGACTTCTGCTTGCATTCTTTTGACTTCAAGATATCAGTTGTTTCTTTAGTTTGCCCAGCATCTGGGTGATCTGTTACACTTCTGAAATACATACATTTTAAAAAGAAGCATATCACATTGTACTATATTTTCCATTTTGGATAGTATCTTGTATATTTCTTTTAAAAATAGTTATAAAATCCTTACAGATTACTGAAACTGTGTAATGCCTGTTAGTGAAAGAAAAGTGTAATTGTTGTCACGCATTGTAGTGTTAAGTGCTGTGCATTTTCACTTATCTTTCCACAGGAACTGGAAGAATATAGATAACAAAGAACTGAATGTATTAAAACTTAATATACATCATATTTAACATAATGCACATTCCACATTTAGCACCATATAGTCAACAACAATATCAGCCATCTACTCTGCTTAAACTTTCATTATATGTGTTTCAGGATAGGCAGTAGTAACTGTTCACAGCCGTACTCCATCTGGAAATGGGAGGCAGCAGTAGTGCTACAACCCTGTAACACTGCCAAATGATGTGATGGGATGTTAATTTTATGGTTAAAGAGCAGTAAAGTTAGTTCCCATGGGATTGCTTTTTCGAAAGGAAGCTTTATTTTCAGCAAGCCTTCCAACTGTAAACCTCTCTAACTCCTCCTCACTGAGTTATTCTGCTATTTCTTAAAATGTCCTGCTGGTAAAGACCCTAAATAATATTCATCTATAGTAGTGAATACAGGATTTGGAACCATTAGTATATAGCACTATACTCTGCTACCTTATAATGAACTAGGTGAATTTTGAGAGAAACTATGCTTGTTCTGAGCTCCTCCAGTAAAAATTTTTGTCACAACAGTGTTAGGAAACATGGAAGACTATACTTGAATATAATATATTTTTTTTTCTTCGAGCTGCTGACTTCTTGTTTTAGATATACAAAAAAAAGCCTAATACCAATTAGAATAGATAAGAGTATAAAATGGGTCTACTTAATAAAAAATTCGAGGTGGGTATTCCTCATAAATTCATTATGTTAACCATTGTGAAGTCAGATAGGAAAAAGCCTCAGGAGACCCATCTATAGGACCCCATTATCACTGAGAGGGCTGTAGTAGACAGATTTAAGCAATAGTATTTCATGCATTACTGTTAGCGTCATTCATATGTCTTATCTTGCCAGTAAAGGTATTAAAACAGAAATTGAATTGTCTCACCTTCTCTGGCTACTTTTAAGTGGTAAAGTCATAGTATCAAATTGCAAGAATTCTCTCCGCATGTTCTATAACAGAAAAGGGAAAAGAAAATCCTACTTACCAAGTCACCTGGTTTAAATGGAGATGAGGCCAAATAACTACTTTGAATTTCCTCTAGTCACCGTAGCTATCTTAGTGACATTAAAACCTTGCTCTCTTTAAAGGCCTTAAAAGCTGTGCTTTCTGCAGATGCTATTTATGGCAATTGTGTATACTTCTGCTGAATTGTGTGTGTATATATACATCATCTGTATACATGTATATATAAAATAATCTCCATTTCCTGAAATACTGAAATCCTGAAAAAGTTAAAAATTTCAGGAAAGGTACAGCAGCAATAGTTTTGCTTCAACTTTCAAAATGATCTGGTTGAAACTCCCCAAGCACCTATGTTTCTGTGGCCAGATTACAAAGATATATATGTTATCATTTTCTCTCTTTAATTTACTTGCAGAAAAGTATATTTGTTTTGTACCTAAAGCAGTGAATTTCTTATGTTTGTCAATTTTTATTGTGAACCTTGTGCATCTGTGGAAATGTTTTTTGTACTTACCGAAAATTGTTTAAATGTTCATTTTCATAACTGGCTGCAATATCCTAGCCTGTGACTCCTGAAAAGGCAGCAACACTAAAACCCAATGTAAAAGAGTGGGATTCAAAATACCTTTTACAAAGTTTGGAGGTATTAAATTTACTCTCTTGGTTTTAATCAATCACAAAGATACTAAATCAGTAGAAGATTTTGAGGATAAATCAATTACTAGAAATCAAGGCATTAGCATAAGTTGCTTGAGTAAAGTCATAGTAAATTCCACTATGCCATTAGCGGCTCTATGTTTGGCCTTCTAAAATGGTGAGAATTCACACAGAATCTATGGCAACCACCAAATTCTTGCAAAGCATGACCTAAAATGCCCTTGCCTTGGTGTATGTTTTTAAAGACAACCCACTGGTTATAGGCTTGTCAGGGCATGGAAATTGATACCTGTTCAATACTCTTCACCGCCTTATAGAATTTACATGCCGGAGAGTGTCCTAAACACACAATATGCGGTAATCAAACATGAAAGTAGTAATAATGGGAATGGTGCAGTTTTATCTTAAAATCTTTACACTAAGAAGAAATTTTCCATGATTCCCTGGAGAGTAGGAGGAAATAAGGCTTTCTAGACCTTTCTCAGTTGCAAATGAGTAAGAATATTTAGGTTCCATTTCCTGATCCTATGTATAAGTACACCTATACATATGTATATGTACAGTCACAGACACACACATACATACAAACATATACAAGCACTGACTATTTAACTGGTATCCTGGAAACTGAAATGATACCTTATTTGGCCAAATAGTTTTAAACTGAAAATTCCAACATTCATATGTACAACCTTCACTTCAGTTCACATAGGTTCCTTCAAATGTAACAGTACTTGGGCTATTAAGTGCAGGCTGAGAGGCATAAGACTGAAAAAGAGCAAGAACAGGGAAATTACTGGGAAAGAATTGGTAGCCTAAATAATGTTTGTAGCAAAGGAATGCCTTGCTAGAGAGGAACTGGCTTATAAACTTCTCTTGATCCAACAAAAAAAGGGGTTGCTTGTTCATTTGCTTGTCCATTTGCTTGTCCTGCAGATAACAAAGGCAAATATGAATGAAAATATTTTAGTTCATTGTATGCATGCAAAGTCATTTATGTATTTTTATATATATGTATAAATATGTTGACATATGTTTGGAATTAAGTGCCTTAAAACTCTGTATCTTATATTCAGGGAAAACTAGATATGAGAAAATAATTAGATTTTTCCTATGACAGTTATGTATAGCAGATACAACACTTACATTAAGATCTATAGTATTCACTTCTTTTTATACATTAGTCACTTAGTCATATTTTCTTCAATGCGTCATTGATATATTTTGCTATATATTTTGTGTTCCATTTGGTAGTTTCCACATTTTAAAAACAATTAATTAGAGCAATTTTTATAGGGAAGCAGACTTGTAATTATTGGCTAAATTAAGAAGAATGTAAGACAATTTTTAAATTATGTTAAAAGAGCTATTATGAATATTAACATACTACAAGGAGCATTTTTACATGAAAAATTCCAAATCAATCTTGTTTAGCCAAGGTAAAGATGATTTTTCTCAGCAGGACGAATACTACCATGCCAAAATATCCTTTTTCTTGATTTCAGTTGGAAATCTGTATTTCAAGGACACAGCAAAAGTCTACTTTATACAAAGATGAGGCAGATTTTAAAACCACCACATTCAAGAAACTTGTAAATTGTCTTCTCATTGTAACTGCTTTAATATATCCATTTAGCACATAATGCTATATTCAAGGGATCAGCATCTTATTATACATTCATCTCAAGAATATTTCCAAAGGAAAGGTCAAACTGATTAGCTTTCTATATACATTATTTGCTGTCACCCTATACCTCAGAAACTGCACAAAAGCTGTTTGTGGATTTATAAAATGCTCAAAGCACATCAGATCGTACAGGTCTACAGGTAACATGAGGTTTGCGATTAGAAACCAATTAACTTTCCAGTTTTATAATCTTTTCCTCACAAGGGATTGACAGAAGGTCATATTACAAAGAAAAAAATCCAAATTTTTCCCAGACAGGGCATGATCTAATCATAGGGTCTTGGGGTCCACTCTTACCTCACTATTAAGCAAACCCTAACAAAATACAGAATAATACATCTGACCTATATATTCCTCCATTCTTATTTTTATTTTTGCGTTAGTATCATGAGCTTCTGTCAAAAAAATATTTTTTTTATAACAGTGTGAAATGTGAAAAATATACTTTACCAAGAAATATCACCGTTTAGATTTTTAACAAAGTACATAAACAATAATTAAATGAAGTGGAATGTAAAAACTGGTCTACTATAAACCATCATCACTGACACCTTTATAGTATTGCTCAAATACTTGCTATTGCCCCAGTATTGTACAGAGGGTGAAATAAATGTCTATTAGGTGTGACTTCTAATGAAACCTGGGCTATGTTTTTGGATCTTTGTGTTGGCTACACGTTGAAAGGGCAAGGAGGGGAATAAATGTAACTGGAACCAAAATAATGCTATTCTTGGCCATGCAAATGTCTGCATGAAGTCACTGACTTAGCCAAATGCAAACATTTTAGATTCTTTTGATTTCATGAACATCAGCTCTTGTCCAGGAATGATTCAGTTGTCTGTTAATGTGCAGAATTTTGACAGCTTAGCAATGTGTAGCCTCTCTACAAAAAAAAAAAACCACAACAAAACAAAACAGGATAGGAACTTTATTTTATACTTTGCTGTTGGTTAACCTCGGTAGGCAGTTAAGCCCCTGTCTAGTTCCTCACTCATTCCCCACCCCAGTGGGATGGGGAAGAGAATCGGAAGGGTTGAAGTGAGACAACTCATGGCTTGAGATGAAGGCAATTTAAGAGGGAAAGCAAAAGCCGTGTACACAAGCAAAGCAAAACGAGGAGTTCATTCACCACTTCCCATGGGCAGGCAGGTGTTCAGCCACCTCCAGGAAAGCAGGGCTCCATCACGCCTAACGGTGACAGATGTCATCACTCCGAATGTCCCGCCCTTCCTTCTACTTCTTCCCACAGCTTTATATGCCGAGCATGATGTCACACGGTACGGAATATTCCTTTGGTCAGCTGTCCCAGCTATGTCCCCTCCCAGCTTCTTGTGAACCCCCAGCCTAGTCACTGGTAGAGCAGCATGGGAAAAAAAGAAAACCGTGATACTGTGTAAGCACTGTTCCGAAATAGCTAAAACATTCCTGTGTTGTCAACACTCTGTTAGTCACAAATCCAAAACTAAGCACCATACAAGCTACTGTGAAGAAAACTGGCTCTATCCCAACCAAAATCAGTATATACTTCTATAAGACTATATATTCTCATGGAAATAGCCTTACATTCCTATCCCTCTTATGTAAGACATCTACAATATAATTAAAGTTAAATTAAACTTAAATATTACTCATTCATTTGAATTAATTTTATGATAGGTTAACTACCCATATATTAGTGCTGGGGTTTAAAATCAGAAATTAATTCAGACTTAATTAAATAATGTTATTGATTTATACAAAGAAAAGTATAATGAAATTCTTTGTCCTATATTTTTTATCTCACCGTTACTCTGATCACCAGATCAAAATGGTATCAAATGTCTCAAACAGTTTTTTTTTTCATTAGTTGCTATCTGTTTGCAGAATTTTAGTTCTGCATCTAACAGAGGTATTGGAAAGATATATTAGCAAGAAAAAAGAGGGGAGTAGAAAACTCAAGTATTGCTTTCAGAGGACTGGTTTTTATTCTAAGGCGATAAATTAATTGAGAAACACCCCAGTTCAATATTGGACACTCAAAGTTGATAATTTCTAGGTCAACAGCATTCTGCATGTGTTTAGAAATTGTCCTGTCAGAAAATGCATACTAACTTTCAGATACAGAGCATATGTTGGGATAGAAACATATCTACTGAGAGAGTAGCACAGAAATTATTTTTTGTGTGTTTTAATCATGCACTAAGAGAACTGAATGAGAACAACCACAAGAACACATCTAAAACCATCTTTGACCAGACTTTGTCACCACAGCATTATATATAAAAACAAACCAAAGAATGATGTGAAGAGTCAGATTTCTACTGACAGGAGGGAAGAGAAACACTATTTTGTTACAGTCATGAGTAATAGCTTTCAGAGATGCTCAAGAAACACAGAGTCTTAGGAAATACAAAAAATATATATGAAGAAGATAGAAGGGTGATAGATTGCACTGCACACCTTTTTGAAAATTAAGGCATTTATTTTTGTGATAGAGGAATTCTAATTTCCCTTTATAGAACACAACATATTTTCCTACTTGAGTGAAAAACTACACCCAGGTTTGTGTTCTGAGATAATATATAGCTTTCTTATGACTTACTTCTGCAGACTTTACTTGAGCAAAATACCATTTGACTTCCAAAAACTTTTGCCAACAGCAGGGTCAAGCCTTTTACATTAAACAAGCTGACAAGTTTTTTATTGTCTCTTGTAAACCATTTTTTTCTATTATGAGATGTTTTAATACAGTCTGAGGAAAGTAGGTATTAATGCAGAAGCAGACTCTATTTCATACTTGAGATTAACCTTGTCCTTCAAATTTGTAACCACAGTTGCAGTTTCACAGTTCTGGCTAATGCTATAGTTAAAATTCAAAGAGATAAATGTGTGTTACTTCCTTAATTGGGTAGTGTTCTTTTAGCTAATCAAGTACTTATCTATAGCATGCAATATTCCAGCTACTGCGGTTAAAACTGACTCAGTCAGAAGGTTCAAAGTATCCAACAAACAAATTCTGACAACAACTGAAAAACATTTGAGCTGACATTAAAATAGGATCACTATGTATTAAATTTTCTGTTAAACATTTCAGAAAGCAGTCAAATTCCTTCCAGTCTAAGCTCCGCACAATGCAGAAGCCAATACAGAAGGTGTATCAAACACTAAAGGACGCTGTCAGTTGTAGAATGTAGCAAACCTGAGACCTCTCTGCTAAGAATCAGTCTGTGTACAAATGCTGGATGTTGAGTAAAATTTGGGTCCTTGAATCAAAGAAAATGAATCAGAAGGTAAACACTGTTACAACCATCTTAACCTGAAGATGCCTAAAACTCACTGCTGTGCAGTAATGCCTAACTAGATTCATATACCTATATTCCTCTTTCCATACCCAGACTACATCTACTATTTCCTATTAGGTGTTGCCAAGAGATTAAGGGAAATCATGTTCTGATGTTTGGCTAATCCGAAGAGTTTCTTCGTGAGGGCTATCAAATCAGTTGTCTGGTTTCTCTGTCAGACAAGTCACTATTGCCTTCTTTATAACAAAATAAGGTAATAACAGTTCATGTGCCTGACTGTCATAAATGATGTTTAATTCTTTCCCCCCAGCAGGATCAACACCTGCTCACAGTGTGAGTCTTTCCACAGTCATCTTGCTTTACTGGCAAACAAAGATTATGAGCATGGAAGCAAGTCAATAAAGGAGACTGTAAAGATTTATATTGCTAGAAGAGAGGGGAAAAGCTGACCTCCTTTTTTTAGGGTGGGATGGTGTGGGTGGTGGTAAATGAATTTTAAACTGAAGACATTATTTTTAGATAAAAAAATATAAGAAGAAAAACATAATTTTAGTTTTTAATATTTTTGTAGAGTTTTCTTTTCCTAGAACTTGTAGAGCAAAGCAGGCACAAAGTACTTCTATCATAGAAATAGTTGAAGTGGCTCTGGAGTTTTTAATTCAAACCCTTCTGTTTAGTACTGGACTCTGTACTTTATACTACCATAAGAATTCTGTCTGTAAAGAAATTTTACTTTTTACTTTTATTAATGTTAATATGTGTCCTCTATAACATCGCTATAGCAACAAGATGATGTTGTTTCCTTGACAATTGCATATTGCCTTGCTAAAACTGCAATATTTTCCTCTTTTTCTTCTCTCCATAGTCTTTTTTTTGTAGAAACATAAGAACACTTCACAACCACTAATTCACTAATTAATGATTTTTAAAATATATTTACTGATGTAGTCCTTCTATTATATGAGACATAGCTCAGACTCTACCCATGTAATTGGGGTGCCTAAATTTGAAAGTTTTGGGGTTCCTTAATTCAAAACTTCTACCTTGAAATTCCCTGTTCATTGGCAGGTCTAACCTTAAAGGCCTCTAAACTGTGTATATACCTACGTTTGTAATAGCAAAGTTGATCAACTTCCAAATTTCCATTTATGGAAGTGCTTAAGTGATAATGTTTCTGGCCAACATGAACATTGGCTTACACCAAAGCACAGTCACTACCGATACGTTACAAATTCTCTTTCTTTGTTCCTCTCCTAATGTATCTAAACACTTAAAATGTATATAAGCTATCTAAAATGTATCAGAAACAGCACAATACCAGTATGTCTTTTGAGATATAATTTGGATTCCATCCTAAATACTCTTAAGAATAGGTATTTCCTCACAAACATGAATTCAAATAGATTTATTCCTGGAAACATCTTTGTGAAAGTTTTCTCCCATGGAAAAAGAATCACCAGTATATCAATGGAGTAGCTTTCATAATGAATTAAACTTTTTCTTAGTGTTGTTATGCTGCATAATCTTGCATTCTGTGACTTTTCTTCATTTTTTTATTTCATAGTTCATCTAATTGTGCATGATACACACAAAATCTATTATGTGCCTCTTGAGACCTTAATCCTCTGCTTATTGGTACAACTCCTTTACCAGTTCTGAAATTCACCATTTGCTGCTAAATTGTTTTTTAATTAGTTCAACTAGTAATTTTGTTCTCAACCTCACTTCCATTTCCCCAAGGTAGCAATCACCTATTTTGACACACTCCCCATGCCCCACACTGTTTGGTGAATAACTGTAGTCTCAGTATGACTTAAGTCATATTAAAAAAACAATAATAATGTGGGATTGGTTCAAGTGATTAATGTTTCAATCAGTTTTGCTTTACAACTTTTCCCATGAAATAGAGCTACACATTAAATCTGGAGAAAGGCATGTGTACAGACAGATGTGTGCTAATGTACTGTACATGATTATCATAGAAATTAATCATATAAAGTATTTTCCCTTGCTCTATATTCTAAAGGCACAATTCTAGTCTAATATATATACATAGCGTACTGGGTCTGGCTGGGATGCAGTGAATTTTCTTCATAGTAGCCTGTATGGTGCTCTTTGGGATTTGTGGAAAATGGCATTGAAAACATACCAATGTTTTAGCCATTGTTGAACACTGCCTGCACAGCATCTTTTTCCCGTGCTGTCCCACCAGCTGGGGGTTCACAAGAAGTTGGCAGGGGACAGCTGATCTCAACAGGCCAAAGGATATCCCATACCATATGACAGGGTGCTCAGCAATAAAAGCTGGGGATAGGAAGGAGGAAGCAGGGGACACTTGCGGTGATGGCATTTGTCTTCCCAATTAGCCATCATGCATGCTGAAACCCTGCTTCCCAAGAAATGGCTAAACATCTGACTGCTGATGGGATGTAGTGACTGAATTTCTTATTTTGCTTTACTCACACACATGCAGCTTTGCTTTACCTATTAAACTGTCTTTATCTCAACCCAACAGTATTTTCAGTTTTGCCCTTCTAGTTGTCTCCCCATCCCACTGCAGGGTGAGTGAGCGATTGAGTGGGGACTTAGCTGCCTACCAGGATTAACTCAAAACACATACAAAAAGATAAAACTCTCAGTGGAAAATGGGATCTTCAGCTTTAAAAACCTGTTCTAAATCAGCTGCTAGTCACAGATTGTTTTTCTACTGTAAAGCAAAAACAAACCATGAAAGCTCAATGTTATGGAGCAAAACACAAAAAACATTTGTTTGAAATCAACAAATTTTCTTTGAAATGTTCCACATTAAAAAAAAAAAATGCTTGTAAGATATTTTCATAGTCAAATTATTTTTTGTTCATTTAGTTTAACACTCAAAGTTGAAGCTTTTGGAATGTCTACAGTGTAGGTAGTATTCCATGCTCATGGTGTGAGTTATCCAAGCTGGTTTTATTTCTACTTACTGTGAAACAAATTGTACAGAAGGAATGCCTGAATCTCTTTCACCCAATATAAAACATAGGATACTGTAGATGTATAGATAATGTAGAAATGTGTGTATCCACTATGAGATGCCCATAGGTCATTCCCACTGTTGCGTTAAAGGGTAAAGAAGTTTGGCAGAAAATAAACCCCCTTGCATTCCAGCTTGTCCTCAGATATCAGAGGGGCTGGGGGAAGCTAGGCTTAGGTTCTGAGTGATGCCCAGTTCAACGCTATAGGTCCGGTCGTGTTCAATATATATTGAACTACCACAATTATGGCTCCAGTAATATCGTAATATACTTTCAATCTAGTTGCATTCAATGAACTATCAGAGCTAGATTTTAATGAACTGTACAGTTTATTAAAGCAACAGAAATGCAGGTTCTTTTGGATTGCCAGTGATAAATCACTGTCTGCAAAGCATGTGCAAGTACCAAGAATATGAATAATACAGTCAACTACAAACACATTAAATTATGGAAAAACTTTAGATATTTCTAAGTTTCCTGGGGAAGCACTTGATATAACCGAGGGTTCGAATCTTCCCCAATAGGCGTCCCTATGGGGGGGAAGAGAGGTTCAGCCCATCAACTGATCCCAGAAGTCAGCGATGTCCTCCTGACTTGTCTATGATGGTATCTTCCGTAGCATTCCTCCTCTCTTAAGCCCTTTTATATTTTCTTATTTTTAGGTGGAACTTGAGTGACTTTAGTCATACATTCCTTTATTATGATTGGTGTAAAATCTCCTCGCTTCATTTTTACAGGTATATGCTAGAGAAAATTCAGAGCGCATGCTGAGTGAGGGGTGGTCGCACCTTGGAGGTGGGTAGCTTTGGGGCTGGCGGTATGTTTTGGTATTATAATGAGATTATAATGAGCAAAGTTCACCCAGAAGACATGATTTAGTGTGTCACTACTCCAGAACTGGGCAATTCTGATATAAATCAGAAGTAAGACAATAGCATTGACAGAACCCCATTGTTTCACCTCCTTGCTTCAGTGAACTCGATGCAGGGACCTTCCATTCTTGTTCCAGTAGTTCCAGTTCCCCATCCCTGCAGTGATATCACAGAGCCTGGCCATGGTGTCTCCACTCCACTCCACCCTCCGTGTTGTTTCTCAGTCAGCATACCAAGCTCCCCTGGTGTTGCTAACATCTAAGGTTGCAGGTTATGTTGCTTAGGGAATTATTATGGAACAGATTTCTTCTGTATCCACCGCATTCCACCCTGGAGGTTTACCTTCCCTTAAGAGGGGGACATATCAATAAGTCACATCCAGCAAACATTCCACACCCACCCAGTGTATAAAAAATAGTTTATTATGTTTCTTTGCAAAAACATGTCTTTCATAACAACATCCTCTGTCCCCACCTGCTGCTTCTAACAGACCTATCTGCTTTTTTTATGCCTTTATCCTCCAGTTGGAGGGTTTAGCTTTTCTCTGAGAAATATGCTTGACTGGTTCCCTACTTTTTTCCTCTCCTCAGCCAATTTCCTCAGAGTGTTAAAAACCTCCCATAAAATGTCCAGTTACCACTATGATCAAATTGTTCTGTAAAGGCATGGTAAGTTTAAACACGGGTACTCACAATGATTTTTCCCTTTTGAATTTTATTATAAGTAGAATAACCTCTTGTTCTGAGATGCTGATTTTTCAACAGAATGAACTACTCATATTCAGGCTCTGAAAATATCTTCACAGGTTTAGCTAGAAAAACCCCCACAATTATTGCTGATAGAACAGAACTTCTTAACAAAGCTAAATGTTCAGAAAGACATAAAAAAGACATCAGAAGAGACATCCTTGACTTATGTTGGTAAATGCAATGTTAACCATTGACATACAGCAAATCTCTTTTAACAGTGGGCTAAGACTATTGTCTTCTCTCAGAGAGCAGTTTAACAGCTACAGTTTACTACGGGAAATGTTGGTGGGACCCTGAGTAAAGATGCATATGCATGAGAAAATCTGAAACATGACATTAAAGCAAAGAAATACCATTTTCCTGGTAACAGGATAAGGAAACAATGTACTACAGATTAAAGTAATTGCTAACATGCATCTTTTATGAACAACAATGGTTGTTGACATGCAGTTCTGATCTTCAGCCTGTTGCAAAAGATATTTAAGAGCCATTCTATAGATTTTTAATTTTTTTTTTTTTTTTTTTTTACTTCTTGAAGATTAATGTATATTTTGAGGGCTATCTTTTAGGAATATCTTCTACAAATTGAAGGTCACTAGAGTTGTGACCTTATGGAGTAAAAATGGAGAAGATTCTTTGGATATTGTCCTATCTTTACAGAGCATCTTGAAAGAAATAGCTTGAAAGAAATAGTGGCAATTATCAGCAACAGTGAAGTTGGTGACTTTTTTTTTTATGTTTGATGTGATTTAACCCTTTGTGGACTGCAGTACTGCCTATATCAGATGTACACATAATTCAGAAACTAGATATCATTCAAAGTTTCCCATTATTTGCACAATCAACAAGTATAGCTTATCATGTAAGGAATCATGAAATTCTGATAAATAAAAAACATGCTTCTCTGCATCTCAGCCTCAGACATTCCAAGGTGATGAATGTGAGTTGGAGAAGAGACTTCTTCCCCCTTTTATATTAATTAAACACTGACAATGCAGCACTGATACTGCAACAATAATGCTGGAAAACTCATTTCTCATGGCTCCACTGCCACAATTTGCTGGCCTCCTAAATCTGTGTGGTGTGTTGACCAATGTTGGCTGGCGGCCAGATGCCCACCTAGCCACTTTCTTACGCCCCATCCTCAACAGGACAGGAGGAGAAAATAAGATGACGAGCTCATGGGTGGAGATGAAGACAGCGGGATCACTCAGTAATTAACATCATGGGCAAACCAGACTTGACTTGGGGAGTCAAGTTTATATTAATTAGTTTAGGTTAATCAATGAATTAAATTAATAATATAATTTATTACCTCTGCTCACACTCCTTCATCCTCAGCTCCTCTACTTCCCCGCCTCCTGTGCCACTGGGGGAGAGGGAAATGGGGGTTGTGGTCAGTCCACAACACTTTGTCTTTGCTGCTCCTTCCTCCTCACACCTTTCCCGTGCTCCAGCATGGGGTCCTTCCCATGGGCTGCAGTCCTTCACAAGTTGTTCCAGCATGGGCTCTCCACAGGCTGCAGTTTCCTTCAGTGCATCTCCACCTCCTGCATTGTGGGGTCCTTCACAGGCTGCAGTGTGGATATCTGCTTTGCCATAGTCCTCCATGGGCTGCAGAGGGACAATCTGTTTCACCATGGTCTTCTCTGCAAGCTTCAGGGGAATCTCTGCTCTGGCACCTAGAGATCCCCTTCCCCCTCCTCCTTCTCTGACCTTGGGGTCTGCAGGGCTCGCTCTTTCACATTTTTTCCTCTCTCTCAGGCAGTGTTTTGCCCTTTCTTAAATATGTTACCTCAGATGTGCCACCATCTTGGCAGATGGGCTCAGCTGTGTCCTGCGGTGGGTCCATTGGAACTGACTGGAACTGGCTGTGGCTAGCACTGGGCAGCCCCAACTTATTCCCGCAGAGGCCACTCTGCAGCCCCCCTGCTGTCAACACCCGGGCACCTGCACCCAATACAAGCTGCAAGAATGGACATATGATATTGTCACTTTAGCAGGGCCATTAACATTTTTGGAAGTAATAAAAATACAAGAATCCATTTTTGTAGTTTTACATACCACCTCAGAAATTAATAAAGAGAATCAATTATGCTCAAGAACAGAAAAGAGGCAATCTCTGATGACAGTGTCCAACATACAATTCTGAAGTTTGGCTTTTTTTTCAGAGAATTCCTATTTCAGTAGAATCAGAGCGTATTCAAAATTCAGTAACTAGTTACAAAAAAAAAAAATTAAAATATATTTCTGTTTTGCAAAACATATCTAATGATATACTAGAACCTAATTATTTTTTCTTTTTAAAAGATATCTATAAGATAAACAATAAACCAAAATTATAAAACCACTTTTGTGATTTTATGTGCTTCAGAGTATTTTCATTATGCAAAACTCAATACAATCACAAGTAAAGCATTTGTAATAAATACAACTAAAAATGAAATCTTACTAAAGTGTTTTTCGAACAAAAAGTCCTGTTCACAGCCTACAGAAAACCAAGCAGACTGTGGGATAAACTGAAAATAATCACTTATTGGAGGGTGTGGATAAAAAATGTGGGACGTGAGGAATGGAATTTGGAAACCCAACCTCTGATCCCATATGGAATCATATATGGAAAGTATAAGATTCCAAAGCTATTTTTCATGCTGATCATTATTGTCCTATTTATATTGATGAATATTTTTTCTTAGAGTCAAGAATTACTTGTATCAGATTTGCTTTTTTTTTTACCCTCTTCTAAAGAAAGTCTCCCCTTCCCACATAAGAAATAAAATAAACTGGGTTTTTCTGCAGTGTTTAATAATCCTTTTCAGTGTAATAATCTGACACAACACCTAGTAGTGTGAAAAGCAATTAAAACCTTTAGGACTCCAAATAATGTTCTTACGCCTCCCAGAGACACACTGCAGGTATCAAGCATAGGTGTTATGCTGTCCACACACTCTTAAGAAAAAATAGATACCTATATTCTGTTTATTAATTTTTTACCATAAAGAAACCACATTTTGTGGAAGGGGGACATATTTATAATATTTTGTCTCTGAAACTCAGTATGAATATAATAAGATAGTTGTAATTAGAAGTTAGCTTTCAGATAGAATAAACTTGAGTCAAGCACTGAAAGGTATTCCCCCTCCTCAAGATGTAAAGTGGACTGTTTATTTTTTTCATCATTCTCTGAAATACTGGAGACTTTGTAGCTAGAAATAAGACAGACGTGAAGGCAATAAAGTGCCCTCATGTTTCTAGAAGCACAAAAATTCGTTCAGGTGCCTGGTCAATTTATCCTGAGGCTCAGTTTAGCTGTAAAATTGGATTTGGGATCATGATGGAATTTTCATATTTACAAAGACTCCTGGACATTTTTGCTGTCTTCTTTTCTGTGAGGTGTAGTTCTCTCCCAAGGATCATCACGTCAGATAACAAATTCTCTGCTTTGGCAAACTTCAGACCTCATTTTGGTCTCATCTATTCTGTGGAGAATACTAGCCTGTGGTTTTACTCTTTTATACTTCAGACCTTTATGTTGTTACAGGCTGTTGGAAGCGTTCTGCAACTAGTGTTAAGAAGGATCATGTGCAACAGCTGTTCTGTAGACTTCTGATATATGACCTTTTTGCATTTGTCCATAACTGAGAGAGGCTGGTTTCAGTTCCTATGTCTATACTGGAAAAATGACTATACTGGAAAATAGAGAAAACAGTGCTTACCCCCAGAGCCTCACATCCATACAGTTTATGGCTAGTGTAAAGTTACTTGATTTATGATAATAATATTGTTCAGATGTTATTATAGGGTGCAGCTTCTGTTTAACTGAAAAAAGTAAACTACCAGCAGGAGATAGTTTCTGCTAATTTATATTAACATTAGAGAAAACAACTGAAGAGTACTTCTGCTATTCTTTACACTACTGAAAACTGAAACATTTTTTAAGTCTTATAAATGAAAAAATAGAAAAGTTGGAAACTTGTGCTTTAAGTCTAGGGGAATCTGGTTTTTAACCCAAGGAAAAAGTTTAAAACAGGATGTGGGGAAATGAAAAAAAATCTTTGCTCTTAGTTGAATGGAGATATTCAGTGAAAGCAGCAGTACAAGACAAAAGGAGGATGAGAACAAAACCATTTTACCTGCAGCCAATTTTCTTGTACTTTGATGAAGCAATAAATAGGAAATTCAGACCGAATAAACTTTGGGATTTAAGTCATTGGTTCACCAAGGTAAAAGTAATAGTATTTAATATGAATAGGAGAAAAATCCAGTATGATACCAGTGGCAATGTCTAGGCAGAGAGGTGATCAGAATAATTACTATAACTGAGGTAATTCTGTCCATATTTTTTTACTTTAGGAAGATGAAATGAGATTAGGGATGAAAGAGTACACAGACATAGCTAAGGACAAAGATAGATGACTGAGATTATGGAGAAGAAATGTATTTTGGAAGCTGTTATGATATCATAAGCATCAAGAAAACAAAGGCTATGTGTAAGGAAGAGAGACAAAACTAACTGACTGAGCAGAAGCCTTGCTGAAAAGGAGCTAGGGGGGTCTCACTAGAGAGCAGGCTGAATATGAGTTGAAAGTGCACTCTCAATATCAATAAAGCAAACTGCATACTGGGAGGACACAGTGGTGCAGATGATAGAAGTTAATCTACTTTCTTTCATTTCTCAAGATAAGGAGAAAATAATATACTTGAATACCTAATTTTCATTCAAAAATATCTTTCTGCTCCTGTTTTTTCACCAACACCAGTTATCTTTTCTCACTGGCTGTCTCAACTTGGAATAGACAAATATTTCTTCGACTGTTTCAACAGTGTAGCTGTAAGATCACATCAATCCTGTTAGATCCACTGCTCTTATGCTATTACTAATATGTCTTTACTCTGATGATAATATACAGTTTCACCTTTTTTTCTGATTTGGAGGGAGAAAAGAAACAACAAACAAACTTAATAAGCTGTCCATAATGGGTAGCTATTGTTTTACATCAGCCCAGAAAACTAGAAGTCTGAGCCAGGAAGTCTCATTATACTTTGACACCAAGGAAATAACAGATTATTCTATTCAGTAATATAATGAAAAGGTATGCTGGACCTTTTCCAAATGTGTTATAAATGCCCTACCAGTAAGCTCCCACAGTCTGATTCTTGACACCAGTTTAGCAAGCAAGCTGTTATGATGAGTCAGTGACTTACAGGACTGAGAGCCTTGATGTCATCTCACCAAATTACAGCTGCTGCACCACTAATCTCACAAGGGACTTATCCTTCACAACAGAGCTAGACAAGAACCTCTAACCAAGATTCTTTTCCATGTTTTCAACAGCTGCCTGTTCACTTCCTCTGATTATTGCCTATAACTCACGAGTGAGCCCAATTCATTTGTTCCCTTTAATGAATCCTTTTAAGCATACCATAACAAATGGGTGAGCAGGAAAAAGGAAGGTAGCGTGACAACTCCTGTTCACGCCAAGTCATTTCAAAGGCTTTCTTTTTTTAAAGGAAGATGTAAGCCATGACAGGACTATTAATTACTGGGTCCCTTGCCTAATTTTTTTGACTGAAGCCAAGTAATAACATTGTTGTATTGCCAGTATTTTTGATGGGTGAGTATCACACGAACAAATGACTCATTGGTCTCACTTTGTAGAGAGAGAACAGTCTGACTGACTATAGGTAATGGAGAGACAGAGCGTCTTACAGAGCACAATTAACTCCCTTGCCCTCCAGGGTGAACACTTAAATGAGTCAGACAATCCATGTTCTAAAAATGTCTATTTCTTTGAATCAATATGAAAAGAGTTAAGTGTGACTACTTCAGATATAGATGTCTACACTGTAGACACCTAAAGCTAGCTGAGCTGTATGTGTGTCAGAGTTTTATATGCTATACAATATTGACTTGATTTTTCTTGTATAGATTGAAAAGAATGAAGAATAATGTTGGAATAAATCAAATTTTATATAATTTTGAAGATTGTCCATTGGTTATGTCATTAAGGCCATACTGGGATTGAACAAGGAACCTCTGAAACTGGAATATATAGTTCTCTGAAAATTACCGTGACATTTGAGGGTAGAATCCTGATGTTAGTTGAGCTCAGGACATTTTTGCCACTGATTTCTTATGAGATAAGCGTTTCAATCTGTACACAGAGCTACACCAGGTTCTGTGATCCAAGAAGCAAATGGGTGAAACACTCAATCCTGATTTTCACAGTAGTAACATATTCCTGAGGCGTGTAGCACCACTCTTAGATAAACTACAGAAATGTGTAGAGAATTTATATGTAAGAAGAACTTGGCAGCTTCCAAAATGGCACAATACATTGTGGCTACTTAAAAAAATATTAGGGAAAAAGGAAGAATGAGATTAAGTTACTTTATAATTATTTGAAGTGTAAAAAATAATTTAGCCCAGTGAAGTAACATAGAACTAAATCAGGTGTGGTGAAACAATCTTTCATGTACATAAATAGCAGAGTAGCAGTTTTGTATCCACAAAGACCTATGGTAAGACCTTTATCTCTTGGCACACATTTGGCAGGTCTCAAACATGTATTGAAAATGCCAAAAGAAGAAAATACAAATACAGAACTGGTCACTGTTGAATTGGAGGTTGCCATGGGAATAAGCCAGCATGAACTTACTATGAAGAGAGAAATGACTTACAAGCTTGAGGTGACAGTCCTCTGTAGTTGTTTGGGATTAAAAGGGAACAATTTTCATATTTTTGATTGAGATTGTCCTTTTAGTTACACTGATATAAATTCATGTGGAGTGTTGCTAAAATAAATTAAGTTATATTATTAAAACTGGAAGCAGAGCATTATACTGTATTTCTCTGGAAATAATCATAAAGGATGAAAATGACTTGTGTAGAACATGCTACTTCTATAGATCAAAAAGAGTAATCACAATAGCAGCGCTTTGTAGGGAAATGAATATATGGGTGAAAACCAAAGCAGATTACTTCCAAATCTCCTAAATCATGCAGAATTTAAATATATTCTAAAATAAATTTTCTGCCATTACTTTTTTTTTTTTTCAGGGACTTCTGTTCCAATTAATACGAGAATCTATCACTCATTTACTAGTGCATACTTCATTCCTCAGTTTCTATCATGCATCTTTACACTGATCTCAGTCTTTGTTCTTCCATTTCCTTCTCCAGTGAAAGGTCTCACACATGAATGTAGCACTTCTGTAATAATTTCAGAGCTACTTCTGTACTCTAGATATTTACCTTGTGTCTAAACTAAAATCTCAGCCTCTTTCTTGACATTTTCTTATTAAAAAAATCAAACAATTAGTTGAACATAAAAACAGTCATACCTGAACTTTCTACCTTTGTCCCCAAAGTCTTCTCCCTCTTATCTTTTGTAATCACTATTTGCCCATTACAATTTTCATTTTTGCTCAAGCTTATATGCTGAACTTTGTTTTCCAAGTGAGCCAAAAGAAGTCTTAATTCAATTGCTGCATTAAGTATTCTACATTCCTTTTTGAAAATCTCTCTTAGGTGCGCCAAGACAAAACTCCCTTTAGGTTCTCAGCATCTTGATTTCTACAGTATCTCCCCCTCTACTACTGAAAATGCAATCTTACCCTACATATATTTATATATATGCATTCGAAACCCTGCTACAAAGTTCTAGTCTGTCACTTTATCTGCATCATCTACTTCTTGCATTGCACTAGCTCTTATTTATTTAAATATATTTCTATGAGTATAGGAGATTTATATTAATATCTCTGGGCAAAAGAAATCACAATAACTCATGTAGTAGTGTGTGGAAAAACTAATCTGTGAGTGGAAGCTAAACAATTCCTGCTTAATTATGTTATGAATTTTATATAATTTGCACTGAAATGTCTAGAAAGGATCATATTCTATCATATATGCTTTTGACATTTAATATATTCATGCTTCAGTAACTCATATTGTGTTTTCTTGCTTATGTTCTGTCATACCTACCAGAAGACTTTGGTCTCAGATAATTCATTGCTCTTTTTTTGTTGCAATAGCTAAAAAAGAATCATAGTAACATCAAGAAGTAACAGGATGCTGTTGAATTTGAGACACACCTATGTGTTGATCCAATTAACTTTGTTCGTTAGATATTCTGAAAAATTTATATCTTATATCTTACATACAGCTAATAAATACACCAGTTTTCCAGTATTGTAAGTTTTTATAGAAGTAATATTCAAGGAGTATCTAAAATTATTTTTGGGAGTGTGACAGAGGGAAATCGATATATAAAGAGATGTAATTTCTTTTTGCACAACTGTTACTGAAATACTTTCTTCACCCATCTATAGCTCATCAGAACAGTGGGTTTATTCTTCAGCTCCTTATTTTTGTATCCTCTTCTATACTAATAGACTACTGCTTTGAAAATACACCTGCGCTCCTCTAGAAAGCATATAAACATTGAAATGTACATATATCAGCATGTGCAAATCTCCTGCTTAGTCCTCTTACAGAAGCAGTGAATATCAAGAAGTTCCTGACAGGCATAAATGCTCAAGAATTATAACAAGTATAGCACTGTGGAAATGACTGGATTTTTAGCATCCAAAATGAGATACTGAGATGGAAAAAAAATTATTTAAAAAAATTAACAATTATTTTTTATTGATTATTAATAAAGAGGCTTGCTGCTTCTTCCAGGATGGATTTCTCTCGGCCATTCTGTGGTTATGCTTGATTCTTTTCACCAGTGCCCAGATGATTCCAAGGATCCTGACCCTCTGTTGCTACTCCATGACGCAGCTGCCTATGGTAATTAGCTATTAATCCACACATTTTCATTTTGCAATCACATTTTGATAATGTAAACCATAGAAATCCTTTCAAGACTAAGACAGAATGAGCTTCCTGCTTTTGCCTTCCCCTCAGGTGTCACATCACTCCCGTGAAATATCTAACCACGAAGGACATTAGATTTCAGATAATGTGTGTACCTCCTGCTCCTTTATCAGTTATATCATAAATAGATCATGGCTGAGATACCTAGATGTGTTTTCCAAGCTACCACAGGAGATAGACCCATTTTAATGGCAGGTTTGACTTTTATATTACTTAGCCTGTGTTGTAGATAGTAATGCTTATTTATTTTTCCATATCTGCTAGAATTACATTGTTTAATGAAATATTTTGCTATTCCCACTATTATGAAAAAAGAATCAAAGAAAGTTAAGCAGCACTGAACTACCTTATACCTTCACCTGTTATGTTACTGTAGCTTCATTGCATAAAATACAGGCTATTTTTTTCCACCTAAGCTCTTGCTGGCATACCTCACTTTTCTGTGACTAGAGTTTCCCCAAAGCTAAACTTAATGTCATAAATCTCTGTTTGCATTTTAAAAAGATATAGGTGATTAAGTCAGTTGTTGCTTGTGGATAGGAAAGTAATTTCAATATAAAGCAGCCAATTAGAGAACTTTCTGGTCAGCATAATTCTTGTGGATACAATAAAGTATGATTTATGAAAGAACTAAACCAAAATAAATAGCATAGTTTTGAATAAGCAATAACATTATTGCTTGAACATGCTTGTGACTTTTCAGTAAATGTATAGCTTTTTAATGTTATGAGAGTTGTTGTTCTCACTTTTTAATATAAATTACAAAATAGCTGTTCTTTTTGTCATCACCAAAGATGCTTGTTTTATGATATTTTATAAAACCATCACATTTAATTTAAAAAAGTAGCATTTCACAACAAATTTTAAAACTATGTACTGCTATGATTCTAATATAACAATGTTAGAATATGTCTCCCTAAAGGAAACTCAGCATGGAATTTATAAAGAAACCAGAACTCCCACATGACGACATTCTGGTACAGATTGAATTTTTAATTGTGACACCTGAGCTTTTCTGCTACTTTCAATTATTTTTCTTCTTTTTTTTAATAAAATGGGTTTCAAAACAAACACATACATAATTAGTTAAAGAACCATTTATTATATTTTACAGTATGTTTCTCACAATTTATGTCCGCAGTTCAGGACTAGATAGCAAAGACTGAAAATCTACAGAAAACCCGAAGTTTGCTCAGCATTGTTTGAAATAGAGAAACATTGTCATTATGGTTTGAGGGGTTTTGTTGTTTTTTTAGTCTACTCACTTAATGAAAACTGGAACAACTTTTCTCTAAAACAAGTTGTCTGTTGTTCCAATTCTTGCAGTGTAGGCAAATACCTAAGAGAAACCATTAGGCAGAATACAACAAGAACTATATATTTAGCATTTATTGGCTTGATTTTAGTGCTAATTTGTAGGATCCAGTAATGCCTGTTTGGGAGCTCAAGGTAGAATATTATTTCCACATTCAGACTTAAACTGGAGGACTTTCAGAGTTGTAATATATTTTTATTCATGTTTACATGAATCACAAGATTTTTTAAGTCACTGCTTTTTTAAGAGGTTCAAGTCCTAAAACCTTGTAATTACACTAGGCTGTATTTCCTTTTTAAGTAAATTACCAGCTTTGTATGAGACTACAGGTATAAAAACATGACTTCTTGATTAAAAAGGCAGATATGAAAACGCAATATTTGTTATTACTTTAAATCTCATGACTGTTCTGTCAATTTAATGATTAGACTTAAAAGCCTGCTTTTGGCATTATTGGTAATAAACCTTCATTTTTGTCACACTTCAGAGTGAGTTTTCCAGAGGTTTGGAATGCATGAAGATCCAAACACAGATAGACATACGTCCATATTGAATATTGCCACTGTGTATCTCTTTAAGAGACCTCTCAGTATTATTGCTCGAGATGAGACACTTCACAGTCAGCAATACAAGACTGTTGGATCTAAAAGCAGTAATGGAGATGCCACTGAACAATGGGGTGTCAGTTCCTGTTCCCTCTGATATTTATGAATGTTATTAATCAATTATAATAAAAGCATAGTTAATAATAAAGAGTCAGGTTTCCTTTAGTTTGTTTTCTTTATTGTCTCTGAAAGCCTTTTGGATATGTGGCAGCCCGACCATACAGTAGGCTTAGCAAAGGTGGGATGTGGCCTTAAGCTCATCCTCTGGATGGATGTATCTCTTCCTTTTGACCACAGAGAAAGCCTTCATGATTAGTTTAAATTAGGAATTTTTTAGAAAGCTTAAGTCTAAACATAACAGCAGCATACGTTTATGTCCTATAATTTGAATCAAAAGATGAGTTTAAAACCCTATTCAAGGTCATATGTATGGCTTTACCACAGTCTAGAAACATTTACAGTCAGTTACAGTTATGAAATGTTTAGCAAGATAATCCTTTTTGACCCTCAGGTGTTAGTTTCCAATTTATAACTAAGATCTGGAGAATAACTGTTAGTTTTTTCTAGCTTACTAACTTGTTTCACTTGAAAAAATGCTTATAGGGTCAGTTCCAAATCTCAGTTACTGATCACCAAATAACAGATGAAAGGTGGTAAGAAAGATACACCTCTCAGCTAAATCAACTTTGGTGTACAACTCTGCTTCAGTCTTTTCATACACGCATAGCGAGAGTAGTCTATTCAATATGAGGGCCACTACCTTTCTTCCAAAGCACTTTAACTCAGAGTTATGTCACTTGAGTGTTTTCTGTGGGGGTGCTCAGAACATTATGCCTTGGGCATTTCAGTATTGTATTTGAAGACACACCTCTTGTTTTCAGTACTGAATTCTGACTGTGTTACAGCAAAGATCTTTTTTATTCATATGGAGAAGCTGTAAAGATAAAAATGCAAAACAGAGTAGTGGAAATTAAAGTTTTGTTCCTGCATGTGAGAACGGTTGATTGATATTTTAAGTGCAAAATTCACTTTTTACAAAGTCCTTCATTTTAAAATATATCCTGCTGGAGTAACATAAAGCTCTTTAATATTTTTCTGCTTTCAGCTGAAATAATTGAGTATGGGATTTTCTTTGTTGTTCTAATGTATTTGACTTTTTTATCAGATTTTAGTTATGCCTCGGTTTGAGAAATCTTTTCAAAATAATAGTTTTACATGTTGTTAAAATACATTAAAATAACATAGATTTTTGGCTCAAGAAATAGCTTTTGGGATGTGTTTTAGAAAGTCTTAATTCATGTGGCTTTATTTATTTAAAATTAGAACTTGCTGTACAAGCCAAGTCCTAGGAGAAGCTACTGATTTTACAAGTAGAGTACTGAAAATTTGTTCCAGGTCTGGTCTGAAGTATATGTAATAAGCACGGAACATCCTAAGAATTAAAGAAAAAACATTCTGTCATCAGTACAATATAATGGGAAATTACTCTAGTCTAGTATATTCTGCTTAGTACCGATATGGAGAGAGTTAGGGTTAGGTCAAATTTTAGGTACTTCCAGCAGGGGATTTAATCATACCTTTTTTATTCAACTATTTCTGATGGAATGAAAAAAAATATGGGCCCAGTTCTTGAGCCTGTCAAGGTGCCTCTGGATGTTATCCCTTACCTATAGTACATCAGCTGCACCACTCAGCTTGGTGTCATCCCCAGACCTGCTGAGGGTGTACCCAGTCCCACTGCCTATGTCGCTGATGAAGGTATTAAATAGTATTGGTCCCAGTATGGACCCTTGAGGGACACCACTCATCACTGGTTTCTACTTGGACATTGAGCTGTTGACTGCAATTCTTTGGACATCTCCCTCCATCCAATTCCTAATCCATCCAACAGACCCGTATCTCTCCAACTGAGCAGCAAGAATGTTGAGAGGGACCATATCAAAGGCCTTACAGCAGTCCAGGTAGATGACATCCATAGCTTGTCCACTGATGCAGTCACTCCATAGTAGAAGGCCACTAGATTAATCAGGCACAATTTACCCTTGGTGAGGCCACGTTGGCTGTCTCTAATCACCTCCCTGCCTTCCATATGTTTTGACATGTCTTCCAGGATGATCTGTTCCATGATCTTACCAGGCACAGTGGTGAGGCTGATTTGCTTTGTCATCTTAAATGTATATATGAACTATTGCTTTGCATCATGTAAGTTATATTTACTTCCAACCTGCTGGCATTGTGTCTTTGTAATGACTTTACACTTGATTATGGTTTTTAAATTGTTTCCTCACTCTTAGTCCTTTTGAGTATACATCTGGCTCATCCTGTGATTCTCATCCTCTAGTATTTTAACAGATTTTTCTAATATTAAGTTGTCATCTTTTAATATTTATTCTTTTTTTTAATTTGATTTTTTTTTTACTCAAATCTATGCTGAAGTCTTTGGGTTTTTCTCACTAGATGAACAGGCTTTTCAAACAGACTGTCCTCTTTACCTTAATATAAAAACCACATCACTTGACAAAAGAATATATTTTAGACTCATTTTTACCTTAAAAAAAAGATTACAAACTAATTTTTGATCATGCATCAGTACAACGCACAAAAATTGTGTAAAGTGTGCTTTGCTTGAAAGAGCAACAGAATTTGAGATCCTTGCTTATTATCCCTGAAACATCTAGTCCACTCTTATTTTTTAGTTCCTAAAATACTGGTCACTGTTCATGTGAAAAAAGAAGAAAGCAAAAATTACCTCTGTATGCAGCGAGCAACTGTATAAAGGACACAGTAGAATGGTGTCATACTCTGAAGGGATGCATTTTACTTAAAACATCGTATTGTCAGTTATTATAAACTATCATTGGCCATCCTAGAATACTTTATCATGTTTTACTTATCTCCGAAAATTAGAGGAAATCTAACAGCCTAAGTATTGTATGAAAATTAATATATTTTGAGTAACAGTAAAATGTTACCGAAACCTAGAAAACACCTTCTGACATTATTGTCCAAAAACCTGGGAAAGTAAAACCTGTAAATTTGACACCATATAATATTATGTATGCAATCCAGGTGAGATCTATTCAGTTTAAGACTCATCAGAGAACATCTTTTTTACTCTTTCTCTACCTTGAAATTTCAATGCTACATTTGTTCCTGTTTTTGAAAATACAAGTGACATTCTCTTTCATTCATTAGCTCTCCCTGACTTCTATTTCTCCTTTCTGCAAACTGGTTATTTTCCAGCTCTCCTTCATGTCTGGGGAGAAACATTAAGCTTATGAAAATTCATTCTTATATCCCTTGGTTAATCTATCTTATATAAAAGTTACCTTCTGTCCCAGCTTCCCATATAATTTCTGTCAGCAGGGCATTGGAGTGTAGTGTCTATAATTCCACTCTCCACACTATTTATAGAAACACATTATGGCACCTTTTTCCCTCCCTTTGTATCTGACATGCATAGTGATATGAATGTCTTGGCTTCGTGACCACGTTTAAGCTCCTCCTTCTGATACCAGAGGCTGCTTCTATCAGCACTTCCTCTTGCAGACTAAGTGATCAGCCGGCTCACTAAAGACTTTTGTATTAAACCAGTGATGTGATAAATGGGTTTGGCCTCAAAAAGACCTATTCATCTCATACACTTACTGGAATTTGAAGACTGGTTCATAAACTGCAATTCCAGTGCACTTATTTTTAAAGAACGTTAGACTAAATATAACTATTCTCTTCATGAAAACTGATATGAAAGTGGTCATGGGGAAAAGATTCTTATTTTGACATGAAAGAAAAAAGAATATATGGCAAATATAACTGTGTTCTCTGCTGGCAGTAACTTCCATTGCCAAGAAACATGGCAGCCCCAGGTGATTTGTAACATCAGCCAGTGACACGGAGGAATTGCAATCTGAACCAGATAGACAACAGCAGAGACTCATCATGACACTAGAAAACTGATGAAAAAATAAATAGTATTATATCTAAATAAAGATAAATTTTAAATCTCTGTCTTAATTAATTCTCAGTTTTATTAACCAGTCTTTAAAGTAGCTATGTGATGCAGAGAAACTTGCATCTACAGCACAAAGGGCTCCCTCCATAGAGCAGACCACTTGTAATACACAGCATTCGAACCCTGGTCTTACCTGAGGCATGCACTGCTCCCCTGTGGCCTTAAGACAGAATTTTTGTGTTTGGGAGGTGGTCACATTTCACAAAAAAGGTTTTCATTACATCTGTAGCTCTCACTGATGAGAAGAGAACTGACTATAAAGAAGAAAGTGAAGGCTTTCTCTCTTTCTCTTTATTCCTTTCAGTATTTTGCTCTTCCAGTGTTTAACTCTTGCAGTGTATTTTATAATTATTCAAACCCAGTTTGTTGCATCAGACTTTACAGGGAAGTTATTTGGTTTTGGAAAATCAGGAAGTCAACGACAGACAATAGGAAGTTGTAACATTATATTTTGGCAGCATAATCTAGTTTTTAAAAAAATCTTCCACTTTGCAGAGCCAAAAAATACAGGCACAGTGTGCTGACAAATAAGAGCTGGCAGGACATAGACTATTAAACCTTCCAGCTAGCGGAAAGCATTGGCCTAGCAATTAAGTTGTGGTATGACAAAAGCATAGATCAGATTGTTTGCACTTAACTGATAAAGGAGAGGTTATTATCTACAATTTCAATTTCACTATGATAAAATTTCTTCATTTAATAAGAAATGATCAATGAAATGTAAATTTAAAAATTAGTGAAACAAAATTTAAGACCAAAACCAGTGGCTTCAGCTGATGTATTGGAAGAAGAGTCCTGTACCTGTTATAGAAGTTAACTATAACTAGCTGCAGTTGACTCAATGCTATTCATTTAATAATTGTTGATCTTGAAAAGTAATTTAATGAAATTATTTTTTTATTAAAATATTATTAAATTTATTATTAGCTACTTTTAAGTAATACACTGTGAATGTATTTATTTAATTGTAGTTATCATCAAGCCACATGCAAAATAATAAAAAAAAAGAATATTCTTACCAGAAACAATATTTTTTTTTTCAGAGTAGTGGATTCATTTGCATTCATCTGCCTTGAAGGCAACGGTAACTTCTTAAACTGCATTATTTCATCCTTCCCACTGCAGTGTTAATTTAATATGAGAATAATTCCTAACCAAATACAACCAAACTAAGTGGTCTAGGAGCAGCAAGACTGGGCTGTCCTGTAAGAAAAGGGGCACTAGGAGTAGGGGGTGCCAGCCAGGCTGACAGGGCAGGGGCATCCCCGACAAGGGCCCAGCACCCCAAGCGATAGTCTGTCATTTTTTTTCAGCAGTATTTTTCTTCTGCTCAGTAATTTTCCCTTCCTAACCAGACTGTCTTTATGGCTGCTCACATCAGAAGTCAAGTCAGCAAGAGGGGATCAGGGCTGGGATCAGCAGGGACGTGGCTGGGCAGGAGCAGGGCTGCAACATAGCTCTAGGACGAGGGAGAGAGCCGCTGCTGAAGCGGAGCGAAGCAGGGCCACCCCAACGAGTATTTCTCCAGCTCTTTCTTGCAGAGCAGTCTGAGCTGAGGTTGCACCACTGTGCTGCGTCCCACCGCTGGCCTTGAGTGCAGGCAGGTCAACTCCAAGGAGGTGGGGAGCTCGCTCCATATCTGACACTAAACCAAAATTTGTTTTTCAGCATAGAACAACCATGGTTTGTTTTTCTACTGAAACATTAAAAATCTAAGAAACCATTAAAAATCAAAAATCCAGCCAAACTGGGTTCACAGGAAGTTTCAGCTCAGAAACATCAAGGAACGCAAACACAAGTAGGCTCCTGGCTCCGCGCTAAACTGCCTTTCAGGTCCAAGTTGTGACAAAATGATCAAATAAGCAGTCTGAAATGAGACTTCCTATAATTTTATGTACAAACAATACAAGACAGATTTTATTATTGTCCTGTCTCCCATAAATGTATATTGCCTACAATCAGATTTCACTTATTCATATATGAATACAAAAATTGATAAGAAATCAACTTTATATTAAATAATACCAAAAGTTCACATTTCAGCACAGAGTGAGAATCTCTGATTTTCTAGCTCCAGGTAATGCTAGTAGCATTACAGGGTAAAATAATCTGGGAAAACACAGACTAAAGAGAAAATTGAAAGGGATGCCTGAGGAAGGGAGCTTGGAATGTAGCTACAGAAGCAATTACTCTACATGATGAATTTTAATGGGTCAAACCGGGCATATCAACTGACTTCTGAAGATTTTCACACTACAAAGAAGATGGGAGAAGTCACAGATGGTAGTGCCTTGGGAAAAGAAGAACCTTCCCCTCTCAGAAGGGAAGAGGATATTTAGAGGCATAAAAACATAATATATTTATATATGTAAATATATTTAGATATACAAAATACATTTATATTTAGAATACAAAATTTATTCTATAATCTAATAATATTCTATAAAATAATAATATATTTTAATATGGCCTATAATGCAGGACATCAAAGTGCTTAATATAATGAGTTATCACGAATAGGAAAAACTATAGAGAAAAAGAAATCAGAGTTGAAAGACTGAATAATAGAAGTAGGAGGTGGTTCTGAACAATTCACTTTCCATGATGTTCCAATTAATAATTATAATGAAGTATTTTGTGTCCTACTATATAATTGTTATTCCTTTAATCAAAGGAGAAATTTCATTTGTATGGGAAATGTAGTTATGCTAAATGGGGGACTTTTCAACCAGAGGAGGTAAAATAAGTCTCTAAAGGGCAACAGGGATTCCTTAAAGTTCCTCTGAAAAAATATTGTGATTTTTGTAACTGTCCTGGTTTCAGCTGGGATAGAGTTAACTGTCTTCCTAGTAGCTGGTACAGTGCTATGTTTTGAGTTCAGTATGAGAAGAATGTTGATAACACTGATGTCTTCAGTTGTTGCTCAGTAGTGTTTAGACTAATGTCAAGGATTTTTCAGCTTCTCATGCCCAGCCAGTGAGAAAGCTGGAGGGGCACAAGAAGTTGGCACAGGACACAGCCAGGGCACCTGACCCAAACTGGCCAACGGTGTATTCCATACCATGGGACGTCCCATCCAGTATAGGAACGGGGAAGTGGGGGCAGGGATTCACCGCTCGGGGACTGGCTGGGTGTCGGTCGGCGGGTGGTGAGCAATTGCACTGCGCATCATTCGTACATTCCAATCCTTTCATTATTGCTGTTGTCATTTTATTAGTGTTATCATTATCATTATTAGTTTCTTCTTTTCTGTTCTATTAAACCATTCTTATCTCAACCCACGGGTTTTGCTTCTTTTCCTGATTTTCTCCCCCATCCCACTGGGTGGGGGAGGAGTGAGTGAGCGGATGCGTGGTGTTTAGTTGCTGGCTGGGGTTAAACCACGACAGTAACAAACAATTACGGAAAATGCAACAATCCATTGAAAAGCAATTATGTTAAATTCAATAATTAAATTTAAAAAAATCAAGTGCTGTTAATACTACTTGATTGCAAACCTCGGTGAGGTCTTAGATATGGTATAGATACTGTCACTTTCATAAAGCCTGGGAACATAGTAATTTTTCATAAATGCTTCTTAATCAAAAATGTTCAGTGATGCACATTTTATGTTAGGTGATGCAAATGATAAAAGTTATTGCACACTATGCACATACATGGATCTTGGTAAAAGCTCAGTGCTTCTTGGAGGGAACTTAATTTTTACAGATTTTCTTGGAACGAAAGTGCTCAGTGATTTCCAAGAATATAGCAATTTTCTATTCATTTGTGAATGGACCAATGGTGTTTACTAGATAGATGGCAAAACCTATGTTCACTGTAGATTTCTTATCCAATACATTTTAAGGTTATCTTTGCTGTTTTCCCAACCTTGTCCTACTGTTAACTATAGGCATCCTCTGAATGATTTATACACATAGCTATTTTCTTTTAAGGGTCTTTCCTAATTGAAGAGGCCCCATATGGTACCAGAAAGACTTCTCATGATGCCAAAGTGTACGATCTACATTTCTGGATAAGAAATGCAATCCCACTTTATAAATTAGGTTCTCAACATCATCTACATAGTATCCCAATCATCCAAAGTATTATTGCTTCCTTATTTTCTGTCAGCAAATTTTATTAACTTTCCCACTCTTATTTTAGTAGAAATCATTGCTGAAAAGTATTAAATATTAAATAAGACTGCTGAGGAACTTCTTCCTGCACAAATAAACTGGTGGTCCCTTTCCATCATTATCAACTGTATCTTTCCTTTTGAACAATTCCTTTTTTACTTGACAAATCTCTACCTTCTCTAGCTTTCCTAGTAATGTGGCACTGTACCAAGGTCTTTATTGATGTCTAAGAAGATTAGATCAAGTGTATTTTCCTACTGTAAAAAATCATTTATCCTGTCCAAGAATTTATCAGGTAAATTGGGCATGATCTATCTTTGTTAAATGCATGTTGTATTATTTCATTCAGTCTCATCTAACTGACTTAATTTTAATTCAAGTATATAATACTGTTTTAACTAGTTTGAAATTGATCTCTGTTCGATGCTTTCATGGTTTTATTCATTGGAGTATAATCATATCTTATGTGAAGTCATACAAAACAAAAATATAATAAAAAAAAGACCAATTAAACCTGTACTGATAATTAGGTAGCAAAGAAATATTTCATTGCAAAGAATTTTTTTTGTAATTTGAAAGAAAAGGAGGAAAAAAATGTCAGAAGCTATCGGGAAAATGTGAAAGTGCATCATGAAACTTGTCTAGTATTTCATTTTATCAGCAGCCTTTTCATTCTTGTAGGACAAGAATATGATATAAATCATTAGATTAGCCTGTTTTCCAGATACCAGAATTATAGTCTGAGCTGAAGTAACAAGGAAGAGATGGTATTAAAGGGGCAGACACCAAAGTTAAATGTGTAATTCATTACTGAATACTTTCCTTTTATCTATATGTATGAAGGGCAGACAATGGCCTGAATTTAAGGCAAATCATCTGGCTTTGTACTGAACTTCAACAGTATTCACTACAAGTAGCCAAAACAGTCATGTAGTCCAGAGCAAAAGCTGCTGTTTTTCAGGATGTAGTGAGCTCCCAAACTTGTGAAACTTTTCTCTAGTGGGAAACTTTTGGACTTTTAATTGGAAACGTTATTTTAAAATAATATTTACATGTGGTGGGTTGACCCTGGCTGGACGCCAGGTGCCCACCAAAGCTGCTCTGTCATTCCCCTCCTCAGCTGGACAAGGGAGAGAAAATATAATGAAAGGCTCGTGGATCAAGATAAGGACGGGGAGTGATTACTCACCGATTACTGTCACAGACAAAACAGACTCAACTTGGGGAAAATTAATTTAATTAAAACCTGCTCCAGTGTCAGCTTCCCATGGGGTCACAGCTTCCTTTGGGCATCCCCCTGCTCCGGCGTGGGGTCCTCCCCGGGCTGCAGGTGGATATCTGCTCCCCCGTGGACCTCCCTGGGCTGCAGGTGGATATCTGCTCCACCGTGGACCTCCCTGGGCTGCAGGGGGACAGCCTGCCTCACCATGGTCTTCCCCACGGGCTGCAGGGGAATCTCTGCTCCGGCGCCTGGAGCATCTCCTCCCCCTCCTTCTTCACTGACTTTGGTGTCTGCAGGGCTTTTTCTCACACATCTTCTTACTCCTCTCTCTGGCGACAGTAGTGCAGTTTTCTTTTTCCCCTTCTTAAATGTGTTCTCCCAGAGGCGCTACCACTGTTGCTGATTACCTTGGTCTTGGCCAGCGGCGGGTCCGACTTGGAGCCAGCCGGCATTGGCTCCATCGGATGTGGGGGAAGCTTCTAGCAGCTTCTCACAGGAGCCACCCCTATACTCCCCGCTGCTACCAAAACCTTGCCATGCAAACCCAATACTTTGCTCTATTTGTAAACTCTGCTTTGCTTGTTTTGTAAAAGTCTTTAACATTATAGTAGAATGGTTGGCCCAATAGTGCATGTGTGCTTCAGAATTTCATACCTAGAAACTGAATGTCATGTGAAATTATTGATAGGTATACATATATATCCACCTGTAAATTCTACTGATGAATTCTAAAATGACTATTTCCAGGACCACAGAAAATTCAGCTTAAATAAGCTCTTTCTTTCCTTAAAACTCTACTATGTATAGATACAACAAAAAACAGCTACTATGCCATTCATTTTCATTCAATGGTTGAGATTTCAAAGGATGTTAATTTTGCTTTTGCATATATTTCCTGATGTACAACTTATTAGTCTTCTGAATGCATTGCAGGAATGGTGTAACTTGAATCATGTCGTATACACTTAGAGAAAAAGGAAAGGTAGCCATTCTACCAGTCCTCTGGAAGCTTCACTTTTCTAAAACAAGTCACCTCTTTCACTCTACTTCAGTTGACATTTGAGAATCCAAAAGTATATTCTGAGTACTCTATTTTTATATAATTATTATTTTCTTTATTCTGTACATGATTTCTTTAAGTTAGAATGAGAATGATTTGCACTTGCATTGCTCTTAATTAACTACTACAGGGGGACATTTAGTTGGGGATTATAAATCAAGTTTATTTCTCTGTAACCATTAGCATCCCAGATTAAGTTTCAGCTGTGAAACAAAGTGAAATTCTCCTAACCAGCTGGGGCAGTTCTCTAATTGGTTCAATGCGCTGTAGGCACTTTTCACAACTTTCAAAACTGTATCCAAAGTAAAACAATATCCAGGGTAAAAATAAGATAGATATTAATCTTATACAACAAAATTAAAATACATTGGCTAAACCAAAGTATTATATGCATAAGAATATGTTAATTTATTCCAGGAAGTAAATAAATTTATTTTGTAAGCAATTTTATTAAGCTTCAGTTTACTTATTCCAGCAGTCCTTCTTTGTTTCTCTTTTAATCTTGATTTAACCACGAAACTGATGAATTGGAGATTTCCAGTTCCTTCTAGATGACCTGCTGTCACCCAAAAGTTTACCAGCAGTTGAATTATTATCATGATTAAATTTCAGAACAGCTGTACAAGTGAAACACAATCAAAGAATAGGGAATACCAGAGAGCACATTTAATTTGCTAATACATGCAACATAATTTTTCACCAACAAAGCAATTAGCCTAGTTTCTGACTAAGGAAGGAAGCTGTATGATTTGTTACTCTTATTCTGGATGTTGATAGTAATATCTCACTCCTATATACACTAAAGTATGCATATTTTTATTTATTGATAGCATTTAGTTTGGTTTTCAAATATGACTAAAATCTTTAGTAACATCTTTGAAATGAGGAAATTGAGGTTTAGAAAAATAAAATTACTTCTTTAGGGTCTTCACCAGTCAGGGGTCTGATCCAGGTTTACTGCACTTCATTACTAAGCTAATCAACTTGAAGTGGATTATTTTGAAGGAATGTGTAACCCATGTCACTATATGGCTTTTATTAAGTAGGTCAAGCATTATTCCAAAAATAAACTACTGAAAAGGAAGTAAAGGATATACTTCCAAAAGTGAAATAAAAAATTACCTTTGGGACTATTAGGTGTAAAGGATTTTTAAACCTTTGTGTTGCTAGGATACTTGATTAATAGCATTTTCTAGATATTTATTACATGAAATTAATTTTACATAATCTCATTACTTGATCAGGATAGATAACTTTTTACATGACCTTTTCTGGGCAGTTGGTTAGTACTTTTAGACATAAGTTACAACTGTACTTAGTTGATGATTAATGTTAACGGTGACATTATAATTGTAATAGACATTCTTAATTGATTTATTCCTTAAGATAATTGCAGCTCAGTAGCGGAGGAAATAGTCCTTTCTTTTCTTCAAAGATTGAAAATAATAAATTTTCTAGTTTAATGGAAAGAAACTCTTGAATATTTCTGTAATTACAGAATCTATGTATATATTTATGTCGCTCAATATAATGTAACCAATATTACTTAAATATTTATTATTGAAATATATTTATAGTAATAATCTGAGAGTTCATCAAATCCGATCACATTCAGAGGAGGTGTTTTGTTATATATTTATCATTTTGTTTTCCTTTTGTTTCCACCTTGTTCCTGTTCTTTTAATTCTGGCATTGATTTTCTTGGTTTATTTCCCATTTCTGGTTCTACCTTTGTATATATTAACTGGTATATATTAACAGTTTATGTTAACTGATAAATCCTGTAAGTAAGTCCTGACATCTGAGAGGTTGAATAATCTTTCAGCAGTAGGAATGTGCAAGCTTGAAGAGTGCAATTTTCACCATGATTTTTAAAAGTGTTGTATTTCAGTTAATATCATTAAGCAGATAATAACTCTCACAGCTGTAGTGAAAGTTTAGCATAATGAAAAAGGTTTGGGTTAGGGTTTTTTCCCAGTTTGTCTCAAAAGCTGCAGTCAGCCAGAGGTTCTAGGGGAAGGACTTTTCAAATTCAGCAAATAAGAATCCAAACTATACGCAGAGGAAGGTAATGTATTGTTGCTTTTTAGTTACAGACAGTTCATTTGGTAAGCAAGCTCAAACCTTTTGAACTAAAGACTGTTTAAGACTTACATCCCAGGTGAATGTGTTACCCACTAGGCTATAACAATAAGAGCTAGGAAACCATTGCAACTTTTACCTAATAAAAATAATACTAGTAATAACATGGACCCAAAGGGTGATCAATAACTATGCAGAGTAGGGAATCCTAGCACCTAAGGGAAATGCGCAGAAGACCCCACAGCCCACTAACCAGCACTGTATGGCTGGGACTAGCATGCTGACTCGCCCAGCCTTACTCCCAGGCTGTGTCATGTTTCCTGTTGTAAAAAGAGTTCATTTAATTCAATAGTCAATTTTGCTGTCAGCAGTGGGATACCAATTACTCAGACCACAGATATCTGTAATAGGGGTTCTGATGGGTATTAGGGACTTGGCCCTTGCAGCAGGACCTTGCTCTCAAGAAGGGATTTGTGCTGCAAGGGATGCCCATGTGGCAGGCATTGCTCAAGTTTGTTGGTAAACCCCAAATCCCAAAGTGTGGGTGTGTAGGGATGAGACTTGGTAAAATGTTTAGGCAATAAAGTAAGAATGGAATAAGAAGTAAGAACCCCCTGGTTCCCTGATGGGAGGTTTGTTGTGGGCTTGTTCCATTGTACACAGTTTTTTCATGGAAAAAAGTACAGAACTGGGGGAAGAGAAGGGTGATCTGGTAAACAAAGTTAAGTGCTCCCAGCTGGGAAGCAGAGGTCTAGGGTGGGGATGCACAGTCCTCCTCCTCTTCCAACAGTGATGAGGGGAGCTTGTTCCCTCCCCAGGGGTAAGCAGCCCCATCACAGTTATTAAAGAAGGACAATGGGAGGAGAAGGCAGATGGGTCCACCCCAGGGGCTGGCCAAGGCATGTGGCTGGGAGAGTGGGATGGGGGAGTCTAGCTCCTGCTGTGCAGCCTGAGTGGCTGCAATGATACCTCAACCCCTGCTCCTGCACCCTGCTGGCATTGCACAACCTGGGAGGGAGCTCAAACTGCAAAGATGGGAAGGAGTGATCACGTAGTTGCTGAAATGCTGGGAGGGGAGAGCTGCAGGGGTAGAATTAGTATGGAGGCATGGTCTCAAGGAGCAAACAGTTGCAACACAAACCAGTTCCCCCTACGGTAGTGTGGTATGGCCTGTGAAAAAGCCGAATGGGGAGTGGTGGCTGATGATGGATTGGCAAGCCCTAAATGAAGTGACTGCAGCTTTGCCTCATGGTGTCCTGGGTGTGCTTCACATGCAGTATGAACTGGAAGCAAAGCAAGCCTGACAGCATGCCACCATGGACAAAGCAAACACCTTCTCCATTCCCACAGTGGTGGAATGTAACACAGCTCGCTTTCACCTGGTAAGGAATCCAGTACGCTGTAAGCAATTACCCCACAGCTAGAAACATCATCCCACCATTTACAATGGGCTAATTTATGAGACCCTGGAGGTGGGTGGTACCCCAGAACACATGCAAAACACTGAGGACATTGTCCTTTAGGGACAAACATTATAGCTATGCAATTAGCCCTAGAAGTGGCTGAACAGGAAAAGTAGCCCATAGTGTATGTCTACACTGATGGTGGCCAATGCTGTGTGGAGACACTTAGAATGATGGAAAAAACCACATACGGAAGTCAAGTGTAAACCTGTCAAGGAAGCAGCTTGATTATAAGGATAGAGGAGTAAGTTCACATAAATAACCTGCCAATCACTGTGATAGCTGCAAATGTGTCAGTCAGTGCAAAAATCATGAATCCCCAAGAACCTCCCAGACAGGCAGATTGTGAGTACCAGCGATGGTGATGGCCAGTTGTTAGGTCCCAAATGATCCTGAAGAGGCTAGTCAAAAATCAAGTATTCTTTGTCCCATTCTAGCACTGATGGTATCTGGGGTCACACAGGAGAAACTTTGGTGATAGAAGAGAGAGATGCCTGAGGGAGCCCTTGCCTAGCCCCAGGACCATGCACCCCACAGCTGGGACTGCTACACTGACCCCATTCCATCTCTCCTGCAGGACAGGGAGGTTGTGTGAGAAACCACTAGCATGAGATGTTCAGCTTCTCTACTGGACTACATTGTCTCTCCCATGGTACAAGGAAGTTGTGTAATTCACAAAATTTTGTATAGGTCTGTGATTGAAATGTTTTGGTATCCAAGTTCATATTGTCTCTCCAGTCCGATAATCCATGTAACACTTAACTGTTAGGACATAGACAAAGAAGACAGTCAGCAGGGTATCTGACTACAGCCTTATGAAAGGAATTATTGTAAAGGGAATCCTGAATCTTAGTTTCTCACTCCAGTGTTCTTCATTCATTTGTAGATGTCAGTGATCCCTACAGAGAAAATGCATACCTTCCCCAGAAGCTAGGAAACAGAAGGAATGGAAAATAATGGAACCAATATTTTGTCTCTACCCTTCTAGTTGAAGCACTGGTCTAGGATGTGAGAAGAGAAAGATCAAACCTGTAAGCTGAGCCTCAGGTCTTCCCTTGAACTTCTAAGGTAAGTGATTCAGAGATGCAATTTCTTTATGTATATGGAGCTACTTCCTCTTTTTTCCATCATAAAACATGACAGCTGTAATGAAAGTCGAAGGCAAACCCATCTTATGTCATAATTTTAAAACACCTACCAGTGCCTTTTGTTTTTCTTAGATACTCCCTGATTGAAATAAGCATTGAATCATACTACAGTCTCAGTTCCTGACATAGACTATCTGAATTGAGGTCTGAGCTCCTAAGTATTCCCAAAGAAAATTGCCCCTGAATAATTTCAGGAAGTTGATCTTATAGATACCAAAATTTGATTCTGGTAACTTAAAAGAGCCAGGAAATAATCAGAAAAATCACAAGATGGTTCATGCTGGAAGAGTCTTGGGGAGGTTTTTCTCCAACCTCCTGCTCCAAGCAGATAAGGTTGGCCAGGGCTTGATACAGTCAGGTCTTGAAAACCTCCAAGGATGGAGTCTGCATAACCAATCAGGGCAACCTGCTTCCCTGCCTGACTGTCCTTGTGGGGTAACGGTTTCTCCTTATAACTAGTTTGAACCTCTCTTGTTTCACTTTATGCTCATTATCATTGGTCCTGCCACCATGCACCACTGTGAAAAGCCTGGCTCTGTCTTCTTGGTGACCTCCTTGTAGGCACCAGGAGCCACTGCAGCATATCAACTGGTCCCCCTATTAAGTGTCCTCTGCAAACTTTATGCACAAACCCTCTGTTCGCTCTTCTGGCTCATTGATAAAGATGTTGAAAAGAGCAGTTCCGAGGATAGACCACTAACAACTTCGGAGCTTCCTCCTCTGGGTTACCAGTTCTCTGAATAAGCTGAAGTCTGCTTGCCTGAAGTCCAGGATCAGTAAATTGCTTCTTACCTTCCTTGGAGATAAACAGTCTCACCTCAGATTAAATGGGACTCAGTGCTTATACAATTGGTCTAAGTAAGATACTACACGAGATCCACAAAGAAATTTAGGCACTCCTTCCTAACTCTTCAGGTGTTTTAACAGTCTCCTGGGGTCTTGTCTCATGCTGTGCAGTGTCTCTCCCTCATTATCATGAAATGCATAAGTCATTGTAAAGAACAGTCATAAAACAACTTGAAACATGAGAACATGAATCACTGTAAGAACCCCTAGATATTTTACTCCCAAGCTTTTCATAGCCTGTGGTTCCCAACTTCTAAGTAAGCATAGCCTGTGAACCTTGCTGAAGCCTGGAGATTTCTCAGCCTTCATATTATGTTAAGCTTGAATTCAGAAACAGTCCCAGAACATACATAGAAATTCTTTGAGATATATATTCAGGTTATCATTACCTCAAAGTATTTAAAAACTGTCTTTGGAACTTGATTCCCAAAGAAAGTCATTGACTTCTTTGATGGGTTTTAGATCAGGACCTAAGTGAAGTGTCATCTGAATTCAATTCAGCTTTACAAAGAATTTCAGTGAAATAACATCATAGTAGAAAGATAAGGAGAGTGAGAGTCTTTCACTAGTTATCTGAAGAATCAGAACACATCCAGTGGGAATTAAACCATCAGCTTGGGAGAATTAAAAAAAAAAAAAAAGTTTTATTTCTTTAATAAGTACCAAAAAAATTTTTTTTTCTGAATTATAATTAAAAGTATAAATATGTTTTGCATATGGATTTTACATATATGACATCATCAGAATACATTTTAATGTTTCAAATAAGTGTGAATAGGTAAAAATGCATAATTCATAAGCAAGATGCTGTGCCTGTCCCTGTGGAGACTGAAGTGAATCCTGTGGTTGCCTAGTCACAAGTGTGACTAACATAAAATGTAGTATTTTTTCTGTGGTTCTAGACTATGTCGTTGAAAATCCAGGATATTTTAAGGGTTTTATGCAGTTTATCATATATTAGACACTTGTGTTCCTCTAAAACAACAACAACAAAAAATCATACAGCACTCAGAAAACTATTTAAAATAAGTGGTATCTTTGAAGTTTGGTAAATTTAAGAGTGAAATTTTTTTTAAAGGAAGGTGACCTTTAAATACGATAATTTTTCAGTTGGTTGTGTAAATTACTAAAGTGAGTGTGTTAAAGAAGGCAGCTTAACTAAGAAAGCTTCTACTATCTAGTATTATGCAAACTTAATGGATAGTTAAAAGTTTTTTCTTCAGTGATACCTTTGCCTCACGTAAGATATGAATGTCTAAAGTTAAGATTGTGTCAACATTCATATGCAGAGTCAATTTATTCTAAAGAAATTCCACAGAGACTTAGAATATTTAAAGGAAACTGAATATTTACAGGAATCTAGCACACAAACTTACTCAAAGTATACATTAACAGGAAAATTAATTAAAAATACTTAATTATTTTTTAGATTTAGTTAATGTATTACAGTGTAAGTACAGAGTAAGTTTCTTTTTAGAAACCGAATAACTGAAGATGTTCTTTTTTCTAAAATTAGGATAATTTTCTTTTCTTTTCTTTTTTTTATTTCAGCCACTATGCACAAGATCTGCCTTTTAGGTATTCACATATTCATCTTTGTCATGATCAAAGTTCTCCCTTCTGGGGTGGAAGATGTTGCACTGGCCATGCCTGGTGAACTGCATCTCAGCCGCATCACAGCTCTCCTGCCACGCCATGCTGGTGGTAAAACTGGCCTCTGCCTACTCAAGGCTCAGGAAGGAGTCTGAGTCATCTAGCTGCACCCCAAAAATCATCTCAATGGACAGGGTTTCCTGGGAGGTGTTCATTAGCCTGAGTTTCCAGGAGCATGTAGTAGGCAGTACTGTCAGCTGGCAGCAGCGTGACTGAGGCATATACTTGCAGGTGTCTTTCATCAATGTCTGGAACCAGCAGGCAGTTTTCTTGATGTCTAAACAAGAGTTAGTGCAAAGGGCATTGAGGAGGCTGGGGTTCTGACTTTTCAGCTCATCCTCGTGGTGGTGGAGGAAGCACAGGATTTCCTCCACCAGCTGCTCCCTTGTGCACGTGTACTGTAGCTGCACATGGAGGCAGGAGTTGTTGGTCAGCATCTCCTCTGCAGTGCCCAGCTCCAAGCAGAAGGCATGCCCAGGGGGAGGCTGCAGGGGCACGAGCAGGCCGTAGAGGACCTCCAAGACTGTCCTCCCAGACACTCCAACCCTCATAGACACAGCCCATCCCAATGGCTGGCTGCTGCTGTGGCTTGAAGTTACTCCCAGAAAATCTTTGGCAGCCACTAAGAAGCTTGTCTACCAAATCCTCCACCAACTTGCATGTCAGCCATGTATGGCACTGGCCACTGGATACGATCAGCCAAAACTTTGCCCAGATCATATGTGTCACAAGAGTCGTCATCTTCTTCTGTCTCTTCCTTCTCCTCCTCTTAACTTCAGGGGCTCTTCTGCTTGCAGCTGCTTTCTGACTTACAGCTCCTTTTTCTGGTCCTCTAGTAGAGCTGCAGGAGCAGGACCAGGGCTCCTGCCCCAAGAACAGAGGCCCAGAACCACCACTGCTGGAAGGCAGCAAGGAGCAGGACTTCCCCAGTGAGACAAGGGGAGTCAAAAGAATCTCAGTAGACATAATAAGGGGGGATGAAAGATGATGTTTAGCGCTTACATTGTTGAAATTAGCTGAGGTAAAGACAGTCTTTGATAAGAAGAGCTGGTCCCAAGGACCAGCCAATGAGGTAAAGACAGTTCCTGATAAGAAGCAGGAGCAGGCCCCAAGAGCCAGCTAAGACTGGTCTTGCGGCTTGGGTGAATACCAAGCAATCACTGAGCCTGCGCAAGAAAAAAGGTTACTAGCGGTGACAAAGAGGAGTCATCTATCTTCATCTCTGCGACCACCAGACGACCACCATAAAGAGGCAGTGCGCAAGCGCAGTTGAGAGGAGACTATGGAAATGACCTCTCGGAGCTAATTTTAATATGAAGCGGGGATAGGTCATGCATATGGATAGGCGTATTGTGAATATGTAACACTTGACTGTATAAACTTGAGACAAACTGCCGAGTCGGGCGCTCACGACTTTGGTGGGACTACCCCCCGTGCGGCCCAGCGCTGAATGAACATACCTACTTTACAATCTCACTGATTGTGGAGTCTGTTTTCCGCACGTCACCAGCCACGCCATTCTGCTCCTGGGTCGGCTCTATATACTGCAGCAGCTGTCATCTTCCAGCACGCTGCTGCATAAGCCTATGCGTGGCTGCATCCAGCTCGTCACCCAACTGTAGTGGGTTCTGGACAATGCCCAGCACAGCTACGGTGAGGAAGACAATGACAGCCATGGGCTGCAGGACACAGAAGAGAAGGGGTCTCAGTGGGGCTGGGCAGGAGGGAGCTGGCGGTGGTGGGAGTGGGGGTGGGAGCTTCAGGGAACTGGGCTGGTAGGAGAGGGGGCGAGGGAACTGGGTGGCACCGTGTCCTGTCCAAGGTGCTCCCCTGAGCAGCTGGACCCTCACTCCAGGGCAAGAACCCCCCCAGGAGCTGGCAGTTCTGCCCTGGCCCTTGTCCAGCTCAGCCCCCCCACCTCATATGCACTTGCACTCACCGCTGGCCCAGGCTGCATGCATCCCCTGTGCTGTCACAGGCACCAGAGCCCCATCACAGATCTCTCCTCTCCTCTCCTCTGCTCTATCCTTCCTTTCTTCTCCATTTGCTTTTCTTCTTCCTTTTCTGTTCCCTTTTTGTCTTCCCCTCTTTTCTGCTCCCTTTTCTTTTCTTTCCTTTCTTTCCCCTATTTTGGAGCCTGGTTGACAGAGTCCCTCGGGAGGCAGTCCTGAAGGGCCAAGGAGTCCAGGAAGGCTGGACGTTCTTCAAGAAGAAAATCCTAAAGGCACAGGAGCAGGCTGTCCCCATGCGCCCAAAGACAAGCCAGCGGGGAAGAAGAGCAGCCTGGCTGAACAGTGAGCTTTGGCTGGAACTCAGGGAAAAAAAAGAGAGTTTATGACCTTTGGAAGAAGGGGCAGGCAACTCAGGAGGACTACAAGGATGTCGTGAGGTTATGCAGGGGGAAAATCAGAAGGGCCAAAGCCCAGCTAGAACTTAATCTGGCTACTGAGGTAAAAGACAATAAAAATGTTTCTATAAATACATTAGCAACAAAAGGAGGCCTAAGGAGAATCTCCATCCTTTATTGGATGTGGAGGGAAATGTAGTGACAAAGGCTGAGGAAAAGGTTGAGGTACTTAATGCCTTCTTTGCCTCAGTCTTTAATAGTAAGACCAGTTGTTCTCTGGGTACCCAGCCCCCTGAGCTGGAAGACAGGCACAGGGAGCAGAATGAAGCCCCCGTAATCCAAGGGGAAATGGTTAGTGACTTGCTGCACCACTTCGACACGTGCAAGTCTGTGGGGCCAGATGGGATCCACCCAAGGGTACTGAGGGAGCTGGCAGAAGTGCTCACCAAGCCACCTTCCGTCATTTATCAGCAGTCTGGGCTAACAGGGGAGGTCCCAGTTGACTGGAGGTTAGCCAAAGTGACGTTCATCTACAAGAAGGGCTGGAAGGAGGATCCGGGGAGCTACAGGCCTGTCAGTCTGACCTCGGTGCTGGGGAAGGTTATGGAGCAGATCATCTTGAATGCCATCACAGAGCACTGCTGAGAGTTCTACCTAGATTGTCTTTCTACAAAAAGTATTCAGATGTGAAATTTAAATACTGGAATTCTATTTTGAATTGAAAGAATTACCAGAATTTAGTGCTAATTCATCCTCGAGGAGAGATTAATTCGAACTCTAAACTTCTGTCCACAAGACACTGTGTCTTAGTTTCCTAATGTCTGCAAGGGAAAGAGTATTATTTCCTTTCTTTTGAGAAAACACTAACCTTAAATATCGTGATATACCATCATAACAGACGCTGAAGAAATATCTGTGGTGAATTACAGAGCTTCTGGCAGGCTGACATTACAATTTTCTAACCCTCTGCAAAGAGGACAGGAACTCTTACCAACCATTCATTAGAACTTTCTTCCTATCAGTATCGAAATACTAGTCCTTTCCTGATGGCAGAGAAAAGCAGTTTCTCATTGCTACATTTGATCAAGGAAAAAGGTGAAGCAAAGTTCATAGAATAAAATAGATGCCTAAATAAAAGATTATGTGAAAGAGAAGAACTAATAATATGGCACAATTTGAGAGCTGCCTAGATTAAGACTGCAGTACTCCCTCACTTCAGTTTCATACATTTCCCTTGCATATGGTTTTCGAAATAGAGCCTAGTGGCAGTATTACCAAAGGCCATCTACATTACAGAAGGCCAAATTAGTCTCTGAGAATTAAGTTATCCATTCAGTGTAAGCCCATTTTTAATTGCTGAAGACTGTTAACGTTGATGTTTTTCAAATGTATATTTGCGTTTGCTTTTTGGTTAGTCGCCAGAGTCATATTGTATCATTTCTGTCCCTTTCAGGTTGAAAACATAAATAAATAAAAAATATACTACACATAAGAAATGTCAGCTAAAAGGCTGTGATTTGTCCTAACATGCCTAAGAAAGCAAAAGATTTTCAAGGAACTTTCACATCTTCTTGTTCGTTCTGTACATATAAGTTATGGTAGATCTTGTGGACAGAGACAGCTTCCTTTAGAAAATTCAACTTATACATAGAAGTAGGAAAAACAGGAGCTAGAAGGAGTCCATACTGTTCCACTTGTCCATTGATTACTTTTCAAAAGAGACTCTGTTTTAGGAGACATAATGTCTTTAAACAGAGAGATGAACAGTTTTCTTGTTATGAAGGTCTTTACAGGGCCCTAGATATATCATGTCAATTATGCTGACATGAAAATTCAGAAGATATCAAGATTCTCTACCAGTATTTTGAACTGGACAGATGAAAGCAAACTTGAATCCAAGAGCTGTAAAGCCACCTTAGTCTATCTTTATACAATCTTAGGCAAAGCTCTACACTAGCGTAGTGCATAGCTTATCTGGCTCCCCCTCCGTATCTTTGCCTGAAGATGCCATATATTGGAATCTCTATGCAAATAAAATCTTTATGCCTTTCACAGTTTAATTTTTAGGGTTTGGTTTTGTTTTTTTTTTTTTCTTATTTCCTCTTGGGAATCCTATATGTTACATTTTGCCTGCATAATTAGGTAGCTTTTTAAAAAACATAATATATACAGATACATGTATTTATATATAAGATACCTTTAATATAACATATCCTTTCTAAAACTTAACTGTGGTGGCTAAATGAAAAGACAACATAAAATCAAATTTCAGGAAGCAAATCTGCCTGGATTATTCCATTTTCTCTTTACAACCTAACTGAGACAATTTGTTCACTCTTTAGGCCACTGAGGTATACTGAATATTCGTTAGAATATGATATATGCAAGGACACTTAGAATATTCCCCCCCCCCCCCCCGGAGACATTATCTAGTTTAGAAACCTCTAGCATGCTTTAGCAATTCCACTCAAATTTATATTTCATACTTATTGAGAGACTCATCTATTAATGCATGCCTCAACTGTTTACTGTAGTCACTAGCTTTTCATACTTCTGCTCCAAGTGTGAAATAAAAGAGCTGAAATTAATATAATTTACAGCAATGTGCTCCTTAAACAAGTGACTGTGAGTTTTTTGCTCTGACAGCACACTGCTATAAAGGACCATGTTGCTCAAGAGAATAACTAATTTATTTTTGTGTATAGTATATTAATCAATACATGACATTCCTATTAGTCACTAAATTCCAATGTCTAACAAGTCTGTTTTGATAAATTCTTAAATATTTTAGAAAAAAATATTGACTGACAGGCTTATATATGGCAATAAAAATTAGATGTTTACTAGTTTTTTTGGATAGGGGGAAGAATAATGTATTTGCTGTCATTGTGAGACTCTAGAAAAGGGGGGACTGAGACAAGGGGAGTCAAAAGAATCTCAGTAGACATAATAAGGGGGGATGAGAGATGAAGTTTAGCACTTACATTGTTGAAATTAGCTGAGGCAAAGACAGTCTTTGATAAGAAGAGCTGGTCCCAAGGACCAGCCAATGAGGTAAAGACAGTTCCTGATAAGAAGCAGGAGCAGGCCCCAAGAGCCAGCTAAGACTGGTCTTGCGGCTTGGGTGAATACCAAGCAATCACTGAGCCTGCGCAAGAAAAAAGGTTACTAGCGGTGACGAAGAGGAGTCATCTATCTTCATCTCTGCGACCACCAGACGACCACCATAAAGAGGCAGTGCGCAAGCGCAGTTGAGAGGAGACTATGGAAATGACCTCTCGGAGCTAATTTTAATATGAAGCAGGGATAGGTCATGCATATGTATAGGCGTATTGTGAATATGTAACACTTGACTGTATAAACTTGAGACAAACTGCCGAGTCGGGCGCTCACGACTTTGGTGGGACTACCCCCCGTGCGGCCCAGCGCTGAATGAACATACCTACTTTACAATCTCACTGATTGTGGAGTCTGTTTTCCGCACGTCAATTGCATACCAGCATTAGCTCCATAAAGAAACAAATTGTTTGTCCATGTCTGATATCCCCTCTTTTGTTTTGCAAACATTTATTTTCAACTAAATATCTTAAAAATGCTAAGTTTTAAATTGAAGAAGGTAATATGAAAGTAAGGAGAAGTAACAAAGTTAAATCTGACATCTCCTTGCCACAGTCTGTTAATGAACTGGATAAACTGAGAGAAAATATCTGTTATTAAGGCAGAGGATAATATTAAAATAAATATATTAAAGCATATATTTATGATTTTCTGCCTTGCAGAAAAGCATACGTATCAGACACTCTTAGTGAACTTCTCCAGGTCCTCACCAAGACACAGGCCAAATTCCTTTCTAAATGAGTAGGAATTGTAGCTGAACAATACCTGTGTAGTGGCTGCAGGACCTGGAATTTTAGGCATTACAGATTAAAACAGTAATAGAATTATAGAGTCATAGAATATGTCAAGTTGGAAGGGATCCATAAGGATCATTGAGTCCAACTCCCTGCTCCTCACAGGACTACCTAAAACTAAACCATATGACTTAATAGCATCATCCAGAACCTCCTTAAACTCTGATGGGCTTGGTGCCATGACCACTTCCCCAGGGAGCCTGTTCCGGTGACCGACAACCCTCTTAGTGAAGAACGGTTTACTAACATCCACTCTAAACTTCTCCTGGCACAGCTTCATTCCATTTCCTCGTGTTCTATCACTGCTGATCAGAGAGAGGAGATCAGCACCTCCCTCTCCACTTGAAGAAGTTGTAGACTGCAATAAGGTGACCCCTCAGCCTTCTCTTCTCCAAGATGAACAAGCCAAGTGACCTCAGCCACTCCTTCTAAGTCTTGCCCTCATGACCCTTCACAGTCTTGGTCACTCTCCTCTGGACACACTCTAATAGTTTGATGTCGCTCTTATATTGAGGCATCCAAAACTCTACACAGTACCCGAGGTGGGGCTGCACCAGTGCAGTGTGGAGTGGGACAATCACCTCCCTCGACCGGCTAGCTAGGCTGTGCTTGGTGCACCCCAGGACACGGTTGGCCCTTTTGGCTGCCAGGGCACACTGTCGACTCATATTCAACTTGCCATCTGATCTCTTCCCAGGGCTGCTTTACAGCCTCTCATTCCCCAATTTGTATGTAAAACCAGGATTACCCCATCCCAGGTGCAGAATGACGGTTGGTGATTGCCCAGCTCTCTAGTCTATCCAGATCTCTTTGTAAGGCCTCTCTACCCTCGAGGGAGTCCACAGCTCCTCCTGGTTTAGTATCATCAGCAAACTTACTTAATGTACATTCGATTCCTGTGTCCAGCTCATTTATAAAAATATTAAAGAGCACTGGCCCTATAAGTTGAGCCCTGGGGGACTCCACTGGTGACTGACTGGATGCCAGCATGATGGAACCCCATTTATTATAACTCTTTGAGCCCGAGGAGTCAGGCAATTGCTCATCCACCATATCATGGACTTTTCTAGCTGTATGCAGGACATTTTGGTACTTTGGAATTGGAACCACCATGTTTAAATACCATGTCACCTGTGTTATTGTCCCCCTGGGGAAGTCTTTCAGTTATTGCTACCTTTAAAAAAAAAAGTAGTACTCACTAGTAGACTAAATGCACAAATCTACCACAAAACACAGTGAAAGGTCAATAATGGTGTTTTGTGTTTACTGGTTTGTGGTGGGTTAGCCCTGATGAAAAGCTGAGTTCCCACCCAGCCACCTGTTCACTCCCACCCCTCAGCAGGTTGGGGGTAGAAAATAGGCAGAGCCAGAATGGCAAAGCACATGGGTTGAGATAAAGACAAGGAGATTGCTTACTAATTATAATCTTGGGCAAAAAACCCTCAACTTGGGCAACACTAACTTAATTTATTGCCTGTTAAATATTTAATCACTGATGCAGGTAGCAGGAAACAAAAAGACAAGCACTAAACCAACACATTTCCTCCCTCCATCCCAGACTCGGCTTCACTCCTTCACTCCCAGCTCCTCTCCTCCCACTCCTGCTATCACCGCAGGTCACACTGAGGCTCTTCAGTGAGGCAATGAGTGGCACAAAAGAGGGGGCAGCGGGGTGGGCTATGGTCAATACACAGTGGTTTCTCTCTGCCCCTCCTTTCCTCTCACACCTTTCTACTGCTCCAGCGTGTGGTCCTCCATGGGCTGCAGGGGATATCTGCTCTGGCGACATGGAGGACGTCCTCCTCTTCCTTCTCTGACCTTGGCGTTCCCTCTGCTGTTTCTCACTTTTTCCCCCTCCTCTTTTCTCCAGTGTCTTCTGCCCTTTCTTAAATACGTTTTCCCTGAGCTGACACCATCTTGGCTGCTGAGCTCACCTGTGCCCTGTGGTGGGTCCACTGGAAACAGCTGGAAACAGCTGCATCCAGCACAGGACAGCCCTGGCCTCTCCTCACAGGCCATCCCTGCAGCCCCCCGCTGCCAGCGCCTGAGCACCTGCCCCCAGTACAAGTAACTCCACTGTAGGAGTTGCAGGAGAGGAACATGCTTAATATAAATCCTAATCACTAAGCTATAGTGTTCGTGCTTTTATATGCCATCTGGATTTTATGTGCCATTTGGATTTGCTACCTGCACTGTGGCATAGTGGCACCATGACTAAGAGTGGGCTGTTTCTTTTCGCCACAGCCAGGACACCTGCTGAAAGATAGGAATTATGTGGACCTGTAATCTGTAGCTGTTGTAGCTGTTATTCCAAAAGACAAAACGCAGTATTTTTGAAAAGACTCAGCTGCACTGTACTGCGTGCCCACCTTTTGAGAAAGATCTTAAGGACGGAGATGCCCAATGTGTGGGCCTTAGTCAGGCGTATCAGTTTCAGAGAAGTGGAAGTTCAGACTTAGCTGTGTGTTCAGGATGTCCTATTACTAGGTCTCAATAACTCTTCAGATGCTTGACAGTTGCCTTTCTTTTTTAGGAAAAGACTGCAAGAGAAACCTAGACAATATTTCTGGTAACTGCTCTGATAATCCTCTACTGATGTCAGATATCTAAAGCAGGAGACATGTTGCCTCTAAGTTGCTAAAGGTAAGTCAGGCAGGAAAAGAGGGCAGTTAAGTTGAATATTAGTATGGTGCTTAAATTCTGGCAGTTAGCAAATGAAATGTCTTAGTACATCTAAAAGCTTGTCCCTAGTTTTAATTCTACCCTCACTGGAGTGAATTATAAACTTCATAGGGCTCCCTAGTGTGTTCAAACAAACTTATGAATGTTTTATTCTATGTGTTTGTGTTTTTCATTTTTCCACGTCAGCTTTGATTTGTTTCCAAGAGACTTGTCTTGCTTTGTTGTGATGGTTGATTGTTGGAGCAATGCTATTTCTGCTTGCCTGATTTGTTTTCTTTTCTGTCTGTCTTTTATTTATTTATTTTTGCCTTTTTTTTTTTTTTTTTTGTCACTACTGTTCAGCAGTTCAGCAGAATTGGGGATTATACTTACTATTGTCCATACAATGCTTCATACAGCTCTTGTGATCTCATTGGTGGCTTTCCTAACCAGTCAATAAAACATTCTTTCCAGACAGCACACAGCAAAGCCTAACACATGTTTAGACCTCAAGGGAAGACTATATCTAATGGGTCAATTATCAAAGACATTTGAGGTGTTGCTGACTTCTACAATTTAAACTTTTGACAACTACTACTTTATCTTTCATGCTGCATCAAAATTTCCCATGCTATCACACAGTAAAGATTTAAGAACTATCAAATAGAAAAGATGTCAATAGTTTATGCTTGGTATTTCCTTGCATGTAATGATATTCAGTGTTGACAGGTGGAAAACATGGAATTCCTATGATGGATCTTAGTGCACCATTATATCTCTTTCACGTGTTAGGATGAGAAAATATTTCCTTTTATTACATTTTCAAGATATAATTCCTGATTTTCTGGGTTTTTTTTAAACACTATTAAACAGGTTTTTGTTCCCCTACCAGGGGAATGTGTGTTCATTGATCACAATGGCATACTTGTTTCAATATATAATATTTCCTATCTGTAAATGTATTAAGAAGATGACATAAACCCAAATGAAATGTTTGGAAAGATCCATATTAACATCAGGGTGGCTTGATTAGAAGATTGTCATTTGATCAAAACAGAAACACCCTGCCCACCCCACCCCTGCAAAGCCCCATTTTTTAACTAGCTAAACCTATATTTTGAAAGCAGGATCTATATGACCGCTTCTTTTCAATAAGATTGTAAAATAACTCATATATATTAAAATAATAATGTGTGTGTTACAGGCCATTCTCAAATAGCCAAATGAATTTTCTTTATAAAATTATTCAGATGACTCTAAAACTGCATGCAAACATTCTTTGGGCCCTGATAAAAAGAAGGAATATTAACAGCACAAAATAAACAAAATATAGTTCACTCACCAACCCATGAGGGAAGCCTGGTAATGAAAACAGAAGTCTATAGAGAACTGATTTTCCTGATCTTTTATCAATCTATTTATTAGCGTCTCCATGTATTAAACACAACAATGTGAATTTTTAGTGAGATTTCCAGTGTGTGGAATGGGTGCTGAATGGCCATGCTGACATTCAAGATGCATTTTTTTCAGAGAATTTTATTTACAATCACAAATGAACAACAGCACATAGATTAAAAGTATCATAAGAAAAAATGCCAAGCTGGTAAGTTCATCAAAGGAGAAGAGAGGTCACGTGAATTCTTGTTCTATTGAAGCAAATTAGTGCATAACAAATGTAGAAGCTGTCCGTCCTATCCTTCTTCTTATGAGCTGGAGGTGGAAGGAGGCAGATACACACTCCTTCTGTTCAAAGCAGGAAAGAAAGATTGGGTAATACCGTCCTTCGCATTGAGAAGTTTCGGGGGGAGGGGGAGTGGAGGGCTGACGGGGTGGGGGAGATGAGTAATTTCCTGCTCTACATCTTTGTGAACAGGTCATATTGTCTTGTGGTCACTCAGTTTGAGGATGTTTTCAGATGGAAGCCTTTTCTCCCCGTTCCACTTGTCTACCTTTCTTCTTGATGTAGCTTGTTTATAGTCGCTCTTTCTTTATTTTGTCAGCATAGCACTAAATCTTCTTGATACCAAAGTTACTAAGAGTTCTTGGCATAGCAATTTCAAGCTGTGACCTTAGCATGAACCTTTAATAAAACCAAATGCTTTTATCAAGACAAAGGCTCCTTTCTCCCTTCCTTGTTCTTTGTCCTGCCTTCCATGATTGGAAACTCATTGTATTTCCAGCTGACCGACGTGGGCTACCTGAGGATCCAGTCCCTCCTGTTCACTGCAGCACGTCCAGCAGGTAATGTAAACACAGCCTGGGACACTACACAATTATTTTACAGCCCAGTAGCAGAGAAATGAAAGACAGCTGCATGCAAACTCCAGCCTATATGACAGATATTTATGGATGTAGATATTTATGGATGTAGAATCTCATTCTACCGGATCAGAATCTGATGATACACTTCTTTGTGTTTTTCCTACCATATACTCCCATGCAGATGTTATAGGAGATAAAGAAAATATTTCAGAGAATTGCTGGATCTTTTTTTAGTGCATTCTTCTATGAAAGTCTGAATAAAATATTATAATATAGTCAACACCTATTATTTTCCTAATATTTATTAAGAAAATCTTTGCTCATTAATAAAGGTTTGCCCCAGCATGGAATGTGTGAACACTGCAGTCTGCAAATTTTGAGGCAAACTTCAGCTGAATCTTTTACACTGTGCAAGGGACAGACCTGAATTTTCCTATGAGATCTCATGAAATTGAATCCTTTTCATCAGTAAGGCTGAAAAAATATTTTAGAAGAGCTTGCTCTTATATTGCGGATTGTAAATAATTCATTCCACTTCAGACTAGACTAGTAATGACTGATCTGTAACACTCCAAGCTTTTATTGTGGGTGATACATATTTATAAAATACACTGAGGATTTCATTTAGCTAGCACCAGTGTAAGATGTTTCATTTCTTTATAGAATTATCATTATGAGCAATCTGCAGAACATTGTTGGGGAGACAATTTGTCACTGTTCCTGACTTTAGCTCAGAGTACCAATATAGATGTAATATATGCATAAATTCACAACATGTGAGTCTTCGTGTGGCTACTGTTCAAAGACTCATGAGGCATTGGATAGGGAAAAGTTCTTTTTTTTGGGGGGGGGGTTATTTGATTGACAGCAAATGAAATAAGGTTATCTAATACCATGAACTGGTGTAAAACACCCTGATCAAAATGGGAAAAATTAGTATAGGCCTCTAACAGAGTTAAGTTTAAGAAAGAAAATATAAACTTAAATTTAAATAAAAATATTGATTTATCTATTCTACCAGTTTTGTTTGGTCATGTTAATACTTTCACTGAAAACACTTTGACCTGGAGATAAAGTGAGTCATTTTCCATGGAAACAAAACATAACACAGTCATATCCTAACTGTATCCAAGTTTAACTCGCTATGACTATAATTCCTCTTCTGTAAATGCAACTCTGGTCATTTTATACAGTCTCCTTGTTGAATGAAATACAAAATTTATACTGACATTCTCATTCAGTTTTTACTTAAATTCTCACTGAAGTCCAAATATTTCCATTTAGGGGACCAGGCCCGATCAGCCTTATCTGAGCATATAGAAACTGCTGAGGATTTCTGTCATGGAACAATGAATATCTCTTGTAAGATACTCTGCTTTAAACTTTGGAATAGGAAGATAGCCATGAGAAGATTAAAAACAAAGAAATTAACCTGCATCTTCTTTGCTGAATTACAAATAAATGGTCATGTACATTTTAAATGTTTAATTTAAATTAAATAAATTAGAATGTACCCCGGTTACAGCTCTCTTGTTATCCTTTCATATGGCTTGCTGACATTTTCCTGATGAAGATGAAGAAGAGCTGTTCAGGAGTGAACACTGTCGTCACATCCACAAATCTCTGCCTAAAAATGCTACATTTTCTTGCAACAAATTAGATTTTTGCAATTTTTGATGAATGGAGCAGAGGGAGAGCAAGTAGACGAACATGAGCATTTATGGACATGGGAAGGCTAATTGGGTGAGTCCTAAATTCCCTGGGGGTGTTGCAGTTAGACCATGATGGGAAAGAAAACACAAATGCTTAGCAGTTGGTTGTATATCAGCATACTTTAGTTTCTGAATTGCAGGTGGATCTGCTGGCTTGGTCTTGAGACTTCACTGGCTCTTGGGTAAATACTTGCTCCTGTTCACATCTCAAACACAGGGTTTTGGCACACTTTGCATGTTCAGTATAAAGATTTAAATGTTGTATTTTACCTCTAATTGTAATGGTATAGGTGATCATTAGCTTTTGTATTTCCGTCTAGGAAGCTGTCTAAAGACTATTCCTATGTCTGTATGCCAAACGTATATATGTTCCTGTATATATGTCTGTGTGTGTGTATATGAATGTACATATATATGTGTCAGACCTAATTTTTTTAGGGTAGCTGTCACAGTAGGGAAGAGGTAACTGCTATCAATTTGCTCTAGAAATAATGACTGCCTGAATACACTTAGAAAACACTATAGTATGAAGGCATTGGTTCTTTAAAAGTTTGTAACCTTAATAAAAGCTATACAATGTTGAATTACAAGGTCAGCTCCAGAAGAGGTTTATCTTCACCATTTTGATCATTGTAAGTTTAGAATTCAGAATTAAGCTAGTGTGGTTTTCACAGGTCTAATTAACTACAAGGCAAGGTTACTGGAAAGGTTAATTAAGATCTACCTTCTATGACTGTGAAGAAACACTTTATGGTAAGTACTTCAAGAGGCATTGTTTCCTATAAGAGCAATCAAGCATTTTATATTTAGTGGTTTGACATTAAAAAAAAATAAAAGGCTTTTTCTGATTTACTTGAAAGCCCGATAATCGTAAATATTACTTTGTCATTTACCAGCAACACAAGAAAGATAAAACCAAATTATTTGTAGCGTTTTAGCTGGAACTTTCTGTATCTGTTTCAAGGCACTTGCCCTGTGTCAGCTAGGCATTGGCTGATCCTTTGAGCGATTTTTATAGTGATTAAAGTGGGCTGGTGAGACAAGACCAAAATAGATTCCTTGGCACTCCACCAGCAAGCAACAAGACTGTGTGTCAAATATACAGCTTTTCATCTTTGAGCAAATTCATCCTCAAAGGTGACTTCTTTCACAAAGAAAACAATAATTAATCAGATAATTATGTTTCTGGCTAACCTTCTGAATTGGCAGGAAAATAGCATTCTATCTAAAAATTATTTCCCTAGAACTTATAAAAATGGTAGAAGGGAATTAGTCAGAAAAAATTGTTTGCAGCACATATTATCGACTACATATAACATCTAAACTCTGAGTCACTTGCAAGCATTCACCTAGGGTAATCAACACAATATTAACTTCTTTAATTTTAAATTTTTTTTAATAATATTAATTCTGTGGAAAGCTGAAGTTGCAAGACAAGGTGCTGATGATATATTACTTCAAAGGTTGATTTGTGTTTTGAAAACACTTTAAAATACTGCATCGGAACATGGATCCACGGCATATAACTTAGCACTTGTACAGTATATGGGTTTATAGCTAAGTTGTCTAGATTCTTTTTAAAATCAATACCACGAAGTTAACACTTGGACAGTAGGATTCATTTGCTTTATTTGAGGAATGTAACTTAGGATGAGATGACTTGTGTCATAGATTGCCTAATTATTGAGAATAAAAATAAAGAGGCCTCTATATTTGATCAGATAAGTCCTACCCACATGTTTCCATTTATTTTGTGCTCTAATTATTTGTGACTTTTGACATGTATGATTCAAGCTGAAAAGCTAATATTTTTCTAAGAACCAGTCTGATAATATCTAGGGTCTCTACTGCTACATTTCTACACAAAGAAACTATCATACAGGGAAATGGGAGCTCCATCTAGTTCAATTTATAAAGTTCCATCACAAGGACACTTTGTCAAGAGTATAAGAGGAAATGTGGGTAGAGCAATGCAGAAATAAAGCAAGTTTGCAGGTAAGTCAGCCCTTCGTTACCATTAAACAAAGATTTTTGTCCGTGTATCACTTCCAATTTACCTTAATTCCTTAGACAATGTGCTACTTGTCATTCTGTCAGGCTGCTGCCACCCTATGATTCTTCCTTCCTTTTGTGTTTTTACTATGTTTGTTTGTTCAGAAACCCTTTCACATTGTCAGGCTGATGAGATTTTTGAGCATGGTCTTCCTGCTTCACGATAAGAATGTAAGAAATCGATGTGAAAGACTTTATGTGGGACTGAGGAAAAAGAAACACTGTTATAAAGCTGCCTCTTCTTTTCCTAATTATTCACATAGCCTGGATTTTGTTTCCCTCTGCCTCTGCCAAATGCAGAGGGTTTCAATCTAATACATACCCTTTCTTTCAAACACAAGTTAAATCTCTGGTTGAGAGTCTCATAAAAAATTTCTGGGCTCAGACTATTCATGAACTTACACACACTGAACCTAGCCTTATAATTGGAACCAAACCTATGCTATTTGTTAAGTTTTAGGTAAATCCAGCTTTTTTCCTATTCCCATATTTTAATCAATCTTCCCTGCTCACAGAAGTAAAAATATGCATAAAAATGTTACACATATATATATATATTGCTGAAGGTTATCACTTATTGCTAGAGCACAAGCAACTGTTATGATTCAAAATATATGGAATGAAAGCTTGTTATTTTTTTGTACAGTATAAAGCAGCACTATGAGTAAGGTAGGTCAGCATTTTAAGGCAAGGTGAAAAGTTAATGCTAGAAATTCTAGATATGATAAACTGAGAGCAATAAAGCAAGGAAAACAAAAAAGATATATCTTTCATGATGATAAATACATTTGAATTTAAATTTGGTTGCTAACTTCATTAACTTCCTTATAAAACAGAAAAAAAAGAAAAAAAGGAAAAAAAAAAACCCCCAGACAACAGCTTCAGAAAATCTTCTGACTCCTTATAGAGTACTGGTGTATGCTTGTTACAAGCCACAGCATCTTTTTTTGCAGGTGAAATTTATGCCTGGAAAAGCTCTGTCTCTTTTTTACTTCCATTTCGTATTTGCAAAACTGAATTTCAAGTATGATTCTAACTACCTGAATATATAATTCCAGTTTAAGACCCAGCATATTTCTGGGGAAAAAAAAAAAAAGTTTGCTTAGATTTGCAAATTAAGTCTGGTTTGTAAGTTTGTGAATAATACAAATTGCCTTTGATATGTAAAAAGAACTACCATAATTGTACTGACCTCTATTGTGGAAAAAAAAAAAAAATCAAATAGATTGAAACAGACCAAGGGAAAGGAGAAGAAAAAGAAAGTGAAGTGGGAGGCAAAATTAATCTCCAGTTACTGCAAAATAATCTTAAAGTTCAAGAGAATAAAATGTTTCCATGTCTTGACAGACTTTGATTTCAGATTGTCTAAGAAATGCATTGAATTTCCTTCCTGCCATCTTACTGTCTTTATCCCAGCTCGTGGCTCCTGGAACCTCCTTATGTGTTTACCCCTGCTATCCTACACTCCCCATCTACCCCTACGCTAATGAAAAAGACTTGAGTTACTGAAAAGAGTCCTAGTACCGACTGCTTGGATTCAGTGACTAGTAATATTAAAGATAATAAATACAGCAAAAAGAGGCAGGTACCAGAGATGCAGCAACTGTCAAAAGAGCAATCTCAGTGGAGCACAAAGAGGCCCCAGAAGGTCTGCTCGAGGCAGCACAGAACTATTTGAGACTGTGCAACGATGGTGTTGATGTGCCACAGGGCATGGTCTCCAACAGAAGCTGAAACATCTACTGGCATATCAGATGCTTCAGTCCAGAGGGACATCACTATCTAGGCCTTGGGCTGCAGGGAGGGAAGGTGCCTCCCTCTGGGGCTGGTCAGTCACTGGTGGGATGTGAACTGTAGTGTGGGCACTGAGCTACCAAGTGAAGGAGCTGTGAGCAGTGTTAAGCTGACTGCATACCACCAAGGGGGCTGAACAAGAGATTCACAAGGTTTTTCACACAGACCTTGCAGAGGCAAGAACTCGAGCTCCATGATGCAAGGAAGAAAGGACAAAAAATGACTGCACTTAGAAGAGGGGGGGAATGTCTCCATCCCAAGATGGGGAAAGCTGGAAATTTGCTTTGCTAATCTGCAATTACAGAACAGATAAAGTGCTCTGGGAAGAGGTAAAGAGGAACAAGGCACTCAGCAAGGGCATCACAGCCAGCTGAGCCTGAAGCAATTGTCCCCCTAAGAGGAAAAGTTGTGTCACAGACATTGAAGACTCCGTCCTGTGGATAATGGTGTCACTCATCTACTGACCAGACCAGTTGCTTGCTAGGGTCTCAGATCCAGGATGTTTTGGAGAGACTATTAAGGCTTTTCTAATTCTCTGTCTTACACAACACGTTGTTCATCCAGTGGACATCAATGATACTGCAAAAGATGACCTTAAACACATCAATAGTGGCTGCAGAGCTCTGGAAGCTAGGATAAGGGTGTAGGGGCCAAGGCAATGTTCTCTTCAGTCCTGCCAGTGAGGGAGAAAGACTAGCTAGGTAGGAGTGGATACATCTTGCAGGTCAACACCTGGCTGTGCAGGTGATACCACAGGGCTTTGGCTCTTCTGAGGAAGGAGAACTTCTGCATGGGGACATATTTGATCTGAAAAAGTGGGAAAAGAGCATCTTTGCTAGCAGGCTTGCTAATCTAGTGAGGAGGGCTTTAAAACAAGCTGAAGAGAAGATGTAGATAACAATGAGGAAGTATCGTAGGGAACAAGATGATGGGAAAGACTCTCAATATTCCAAAAATTAACTGGAGCTGAAACTACCGAGGGACATAAAAGGCAATTGGAAGGACTTCTGTAAGGATATTGGCAGAAAAAGGAAATCCACATCAAAACTGAGGCTTACTGTTCAATGGGGCAGGAAAGCTAGTGACAAAGAACATGGAGTGGTCAACATACTTAATTACTTCTTTGCCTTTTTTTTATCCATAAAATTTGCTCTCAGGCCTCCTCTGACACTACTAGCAGAGTCTAGTGGGAGTGAAGCATTGCCCACAGTGGAGGAAGATAGAGTTAGGGAGCACTTATAACTGGGTGTACGTAAGTCCAGGCGGGATACATCAAGGGGTGCTACAGAAGGTGATTGAAGTCATTATGGGGCCTCTATCATCTTCAAAAGTTCATGGAGATTAAGGCAGATACTTGTTGACAGAAAGATAGCAAATATCACATTTATTTTCAGAAAAAGGAAGAAGGAGGGTCTTGGGAACTACAGGCTTATCAGTCTAACCTCAGTCCCTTGGAAGACTGTGGAGCAAATCATGTTGAAAGCCATTTCCAAGCATGTGAAGGGCAAGAAATTGATTGTAAATAGACAGACTATATTTATGAAGTACAAATTATTTATGACTAATATGATTATCTTCTAAAACAGGAAAACTGGCTCAGTACCTGGAGAGGAAGCAGTGGCTGTTCTACGTTTTGACTGTAGCAAGTCCTTTGACATGTTCCCCCAGAATAACCTTATGGATAAAGTGGAGAAGTTGAGAAGATGGGTGGGAATCAGCTGGACTGCTAGGATCAAAGGGTTTTGATCGATGGTTCAAAATCCAACTAATTGGCCGTTGCCTGTAGTATCTATCAGGGATTCATACTGGACCAGATACAGTTTAATTTTTTAATTTTTTTTTTTTTTTAGTGGCCTGGCCAGTGGGATGGAGGAATCATCAAGAAACTGGAAGACCCATCCAGAGGGTCTTCAAAAGGGTGAAAAAATGGCCTAAGAGGAAACTCATGAACTTCCAAAAAGGTACATAAAAAGTTTTGTGTATGGAATGAAATATCCTCATGCAGCAGCACTGACAATGGTCCAGCTTGCTAGAAATCAGCTTTGCAGAAAAGGACCTTGGGATTCTGGTGGACAAGAATTCAACATGAGTTGGCAGTGTGCCCTTGCAGCAAAGAGGGTCACAGGCATGTTTGTTTGCATTAGCACTAGTGTAGCCAACAGGTCCCACTAAATGATCCGGCTAAATGGTCCAACTAAATGATTCTTCCTCTCTTTGGCATGTGGGAGACCACATCTGGAGTCCTGTGTGCATTTATGGGCTCCCCACTTTAGGAAGGACATTGATATAATAACACTGACATAAGTGAGACCAGTGGAGGACCACCAAGAGGGTCATGGGGCTAAAGAAGATGACATATGAGGAGAGTCTGAGAGACTTGGGTTTGTTGAGCCTTAAGAAGAGAAAGTTAAAGGGACACACTATTGCTTTCCTCAATTTCCTAGTGGGAGTACATAAAGAAATGGAGCCAGATTCTTCTTCCTGAGAGTGCCTAGTGATATGATGAAAGACAATGGACACAAGTCCATGGGAAATTATGATTAAGGGGAAAAAAATTCCACTGTGAGGGTGGTCAAACACTAGAACAAGTTATCTAGGGAAGTTGTGAAATACTCATCATAAGAGGTGTTCAAGGCACAACCAGAAAGGTCCCTGAGCAACTTGATCTAGTTCAACTGCTCTAAGCTGGAGTTTGGACTTGATGACCTCTGCAGGTCCCTTTCAACCTAAATTATTCTATGATTCTATAACTGAATACATTATTCAGTTTTCTTCCTCATTTGCACATTCTAAGTCTAACAAACCTTTTAACACCAAAAAAATCTGAAATAATTGAAGGTGAGAAATTACCTGTAATCTGTAATTTCATGGTCCAAATCCTTTTCATCTAATACAAGTAAAGAAATCTCCCTTTAGTCACAGAGAAGACTTAAACCAGACTAACAGACTTTATTTGCTGAACTCATTGTGGTAACACCAAAATGAGTGGTTTTAATCTCTATATTCAGGTCTTCTTTCATTTCAAATATAAAGATTCTTTTAGCCATAAGGTTTTATGGCAAGAAATTTTGCTACATGAGAGCATGAAGATCCAGAAGTTTACCGGGTTCCAGGATTTGTATTTGTTAAAATTCACAGCTAGTTTTGGTATAAGCAAATAAAAATTATATGTTTTCATAACAATGAAATAACAAATAATGTTGTGATAATTATATAAACGTAAAAAAATACATAATTTGCCCTCTCACTTTTCTGGAAAAAGTTATGTGATATTAACAAACTACCAGTTGTTACCAGGTGGTATTTTTTATTAAGTAGTTACAACCCAGTTAACATATCCAAATGATTCTGTTATGGTTTATTAGGGTTCATAGTATCTTTATAGTTCTTTTCTCCCTATGTTTGTTCTACTTTGGCTTTGTAAGCACGTACCGTTTTTTATTTCCAAGCACTCGTTAAAAAGGAGCTCAGGTGATAACAGTTGCCAATTTTAGGGGTACTCATTCAACATAAATATGTGCACTTCAGTTTGGTACCTCTACAAAGAGTCTTTGGTGGGATCGAGGCCACTTAACCAGAGTGGTTAACTTTTACCAAAGGTTTCTTTGCAGTAGTTTCTTTAGCATGAGGGAGTTAGTACCAATGTAGTAAATGTAACTTATAAAATCTTCCAGAGGAAGCTAATGCTAATGCTAATGCCTTTTTATCTTTAAAAAACATGAAAATAAAAATTTAACAAATTTAACTGGGTATGTAAAAATAAGTAACATTTATCTACTCTCCAGTAAGATTATACCATATCATACAATTTTCAGTCAGCAAAAGTTGACAAAATTATATTGCTGCTATAATTCTAAGGCTTTTGTTGAAGGAATGTGTTGAAAACTTTTTTTTACAGTTTTAAGATCAAATGGTGACAAGTGAATTACATTTTTAGTTTACATTATGCAATATTAGAGCTATACAATGAGCTGATAGCAAATGCTGCTCTAATTTTCCACTTCTTAGGGAGGTGCAAAACATCAGATGCATTTCAATATTTCCACAGTTTGAAGCATAAATGGCTGTACAGAAATAAATTTCAAATAATCTTCTTTCCCTGCCTCCCCCTTCCCTCTGAAGAAGAGTTAAACATGGCTGGCGATTGGAAAAAAAAAAAAGCCTACCAGGATGCATCAGTAGAACTACAGACAAAAATTAGAATGAAATACTTACTAGTTGTAAATATATTACCTATTTAACAAGATTATAGATGTTACTATGATACACTTCTTTTTTGTTCTGTAGAAGCCACTTTTTTTGTATCTTCACATTTCCTAATGTAAAAATAAGTTCTGCTTCATTCTTAGAAATACTGCTATAAACACTTTTACAATAGTCTCCTTTGGCTTGCTGTCTTTTATCTGACAATATAACATCAGTAACAGAAACTTCATCAACGTAAAATACAATAGGTATAACTGTAGTTATTGACATCTTTATTGATCGGCAGAGAATGCCTTCTCCACTTTTTACATGAAGTATTTTGTTCTTCTTGGATAACATAAACATATAACTTTATGCAGTTTGATGATATCATTATAATTATTATGCTCATGATATTTATGGCTATAACTTGAGCAACTTAACATGAATTCAGCCTTAGACTATATGTGGTACAACCTACACCATGACAGATATCTACTGAGAGAACTGATTTTTTTCATTTTAAAGTTCAACTTTAGATGCCAAAAGCATGAACATACAGGATGATTCTATCTGCAGTTCTCTTAGAATTCATCTCTCCTTCTTGCTCTCTACTTTTTTTACTTCTGAAGTCTTTTTTTACAAGATTTTAAAAGAATTTTAACATCTTCCAGTATTGAAAGTTCTGAAGAAAAGCATACTACTACTGCTTGAGACCAGAGCATAGTATTTAATTTCAAACAACTGGTGGCTTGGGAAAACGAGACAGCTTTCAGCAATGACAGCTCACATTCAGTTTTGAAGAAGTGCCAGAGGAGTGAGTACTCACATTATTCTTTCAGTCAGTTCCAGGTTTTTACCTCTGTCTCAGGTTCTTCATCCATCAAAACATTGTCTCAGTAAAGGTTCTGAAAGAAATACAAGCACTGTGGTTTTTTGTAGGAGTATTCCTCTTCAGTGCTCTTCTGAAAGTTGTGCTGGCCTGTGCCTAAGCTCAAAAGAAACCCCCTTCTCTTTTTTTGTTCCACACACAGCTCTGAAGCTCACCTTAATCTCTTCAGTAGCTAGGAACACGTCACCAGCAGCTAATCTCTGTAAGAACTAGAGACTTTCTCTATTTACAAGTTACTGAGACTTGAATGTACTTTCCTGAGAGCCATGGAATAGCCTTCACAAAAGAATTCTAGGCCATGACAGAAGAACCTACTTGATAATGTGCAACAAAGGTGTATTCTGCCTTCTGTACTCACACAGCATTTCCAGTAAAGCATAGAAGCCCATCTCCATAGTAATCTTCTCCAATTTTTATTTCTTTCATGCTCTTTCATTATTTTAAGTTTGCAAACATGAAATATAGAAGTTTAGACTAAAATCACATTTTAACTGGCAAAATATTAAACCTAAATCTTTTTTTTTCTTTAAGATGTGCTATCAGGCCTTGTCCAAGACACGAAAAAAGAAGAATTTTACGATGCTTTTTTTATTAGAAAACCTTCTTTTTGGTTGAATGTTATAAAAAAGCAAGATTTAATCATCAATTACAACCTTAGTGTTGCTATGTGAAGGTTTGATTGATTGAAGTTTCCCCTTACTGTGACAAATGAATTAAATAAGATTTGTGCCCTTAAAACACAAGACGTACAATCACTCCAAGGGACAGATCTTTTAAAAAAATATGCATGGACATCTTAGCTGGTTATACAACAGTGTCCTCATCAGTCAAGACTTATCTGAGTGCATAAAAAGGTACAAGTCTTAACAGCTGATAATTTGGAGTTTAATCATTTAGTGTACTGTGATTGCTGCTGCTGTCCATCTAGAGTTCTCCTGGCTTCTGTAGCACTCATGTGAAGAAGAATGGACTCCAAGCCATGTCCCACTATCATATGATGGTGTCTATCCTATACTTCTTTAAAATTCATGGTTGTATTGTGAACAGGCAGAACACAAAACATTTATAGAATAACCATAACATTTTAAATTGTTAGTTTTATGTGTCAATATTAGAATAAATGGCAGAGATATTAGTAAAATAACTGGGAAATAAAGGAATAAGAGTGGGAGTAGCAAAGAAGAGAAAAAAGGTGAAGAAAGGCAGTTCTCCTACAAAAATGAACCTCATAGTTCTGTCTCAGACTGTGCTGAATTGCATTCTGAGAGAAAAAAATGTTAAGATTAAGATTTGGTACTTTTCCTTATTAAGGAAAAAAAAAGAAAGTAAGCACACATAAAAGAACAAGATAATCAAGTAAGGGAGAGACCCTGAGTCATCAGAGAATTTGAAGTATAAATCAGCAGTGGTGGAAAGACCAGTGGAAATGGAGAGCTGTATTATTTTTGAGTAACTGAGCAGATAATTATTTTTTACCCTGGGGGAATACTGGCCTTACTTTGCTCTCATTGCCTATTTGACAAGTGGAAAATGAAAGGGAGAAAGACACAGGGAGCTGGAATGCCAAGTGTTGTATGTCCTGTTCTTGTTTATATTATGGAAATAATGACTTTAGCCTTCTGTCAAAATATGTGTGCTGCTGTCCCAGCTCTTGCAAGGGGGACTTCTATTTAAATGCTCTCTCTACTCCCACATGAATATAATACATCTTCAACATCTATGATTGGAACAACAAGGAGAAATGCAGAATCAATTCCATGGTTTCAAACTGATCCTACCCATGCAATCTGCAAGCCAAATGAAACAAAACTGACACCATCTTACAGCAGAAAAAAATGGTAGGTTAGTTTACAGGGCCTAACAGCATCTTTTTTTGTATTATAATACTTCTATATGAGCAGCCTTTTTCAAGATGAACTTTCCATGGTGAAAACTGAAATAAAAATTGGACGCCACAGAGTAGTTCTCTTTGCATCTGTCCTACTGCTTTTATTTACTAACAGTGAATTTTTTATTAATGTTGTTAATTCAAAATATTTACCCAAATGTATTATCAGTGATCGTGATGATTTTTTATGGCATTTTAATGCAGTTCTTCATACTTTCTCATTTTACTCTCTGAAGTATACCTTACCTATGAGTCAGTTGGCAGCTGGTATTTTATTTGTATCAGTATACCTGCTGAAAGCATTGCAGTTATTATTACGGACATTAAAGGAAATATACTGTTACATGAGAATTCTGCTTATCCCACGAATCCATGGATTTTTTTATATGATGAGGTGAACTGTGAAAAACAGTATACAAATAATTCATTATCTAGCTATTGATACAATTTTTTATGGAAAAAAATATGGGAATATCTCAGCCTTTTATCATTTTGTAAGAAAGAAATCCCAGTATATCAGTAAATTGAGGAGACAGCAGAGGAATCTCATAATCCAGGAGGCAGAACAATATTCAGCCTTAAACTACAACTGTATTATCTTACTGCTGAGCATTGAAATGTTTTCCTTTGGAATCTGAGAAGCATAATACGATTGAATAATTCTAAGTAAATTATAAGATAATTCTAAGTAAATTATAATAGCACTGTTGATGTTTTAAATTTAAAAAGGCCAAGCAGATGCTGAAGTTTTTGCTTGAAAGGCTAGTTATAAATTGCTAAATTTGATGAAGAATGTTAGTACATCTCTTCTTAATTTTCCAACCAGTTTGCCAGCCTTGCTAGATGTTGTTCATAACCTCCTGAAAGTATCCAGAATAGGGGAGCACAAACAGAAGGATTTCAGGAAGTGTGTTTCTGAAAGTGATGATTATTGCAGAAAGAACTTTATGTGTTGAATTCATTAGTTATGGCTGGACAATCGATGTTGAAGGCAGTGTAAACATTCACTAGATGATTGGATAATAAATTTCCCAAACTGTTACCAGATTCATAAAACTCATCAGTCCCTGCCAAATCAGAGAACGATCAGACAATAAACACAGAGAATGGGCTGTGCAAGTTGTAACCATAAGATGGTACTCAAGAAGGAAATGGTATGTAAGATTACTTCAACAAAGTTTGAAGGAAGACATCTAATATAGTAGAAATATACATATAGTTTTATAAAAGTGCCCTATGATATACCTAAAATTCTTTTTTCTTGGAAAATAGAATGTCATTTTCTATGGTGCTCTGAAGTTAAACTAGAAAAATGTGACTATACTGTCACGTGGGACATTGATGTCCATAATTATGAAATTACCATTCCTAAATTGTCACTTCATAAAGGTTGGAGTAGCTAAACAGAGTCTACAGACACAGATGTGATTAAAAAAAAAAAGCCATCTGAATTACCACTTCAAGTGGTAGCTGAGATTTCTGACCTTCTCTTATTCTATTTTCCTAAATTTCCAGGGAACAACAAAAGAGGTAATGAGTTGTGACTATAGTATGATATTATCCTAAAGATATCAAAAGGAAAAAACACAGAGTGCTCACCTCCTGAATGCTTTTCCACCATTCTTATTACGTTACCCTTTCTAAAGGGGAATACCGTTTCCTAAACTGTATAGCATACTATTCAAAACAATGACATATAATTTAAAACCATCAAACTTTTGGCCATAACTGTACCCCTGCCTAGCTTCTTATTCTATAATAAATACATCTTTTTATTCCAGTCATGAAACAGATATAATAAGTACCATGTAATATTTGGGGTTATTTCAGATTTCAAGCTTGCTAAGGACTCCTCAAACTGTTTCTGATCTCAGTCATTCTGGGTTTATTCAAAGCCATGTTGTTATTAATATCAGATTGTAGTGAAATTGTCTGAACATGGTTTTAATATGTAATAGTAATTGGATTTCTTTCATAAATGTAACAATCTTCATGTGACATCTCACAGCATGTATCATGCTGCTATATACCTTCTTAAAAGTTATTGAAAGCTTGCATATACTCACCAATTTTTTTCTTAGTCTCCCCACAGGCATAGGAAAACTGTAACCTTACAGCTACATTTTTATGAATTAACCCCTAAGTCACTGACCTCCTACTAAACCTTAAAGCAAGTCAATAAACAACTTAAGCCTGCACACAAAGTAAATACCTAATATTCTTGTTTACAGGTGAATGCTCACCTGAAGTGGTATTGATTATGCAATTAATTCTGATGTTTCTGCATGAGGTATTTCTAAGAGCACTGACTCAGTAACACATCTGACATAATATCAGTAGTGGAAACAGAAGTCACCTTCCTGAAACTGCTAAATTAAAGAATCCTAAAGGATTATCTATTAAGAAAAAATATGATAGTAACCTGTCCTGGTTTCAGCTGGGATAGAGTTAATTGTCTTCCTAGTAGCTGGTACAGTGCTATGTTTTGGGTTCAGTATGAGAAGAATGTTGATAACACACTGATGTTTTCAGTTGTTGCTAAGTAGTGTTTAGACTAAAGTCAAGGATTTTTCAGCTTCTCATGCCCAGCCAGCGAGGAAGCTGGAGGGGCACAAGAAGTTGGGAGGGGGCACAGCCAGGACACCTGACCCAATGTGGCCAATGGGGTATTCCATACCGTGTGACTTCATGTCCAGTGTATAAACTGGGGGGAGTGGGGGCAGGGGGATCGCCGCTCAGGGACTAACTGGGCATCAGTTGGCGGGTGGTGAGCAATTGCACTGTGCATCATTTGTATATTCCAATCCTTTCATTATTACTGTTGTCATTTTATTAGTGTTATCATTATCATTATTAGTTTCTCCTTTTTATATTCTATTAAACTGTTCTTATCTCAACCCACGAGTTTTATTTCTTTTCACGATTCTTTCCCCCATCCCACTGGGAGGGGGAGAAGTGAGTGAGCAGCTGCGTGGTGCTTAGTTGCTGGCTGGGGTTAAACCATGACATAACTGTCGAGAAAAATTGTATTCTTCAGGACCAAACTTTTGCTCATTTGACATTGTAGAATCTTGCATTACAAAGCTTACATATGGCAAGTTTGGATTCAGGGTGCAGAAAATGTACTGTGGATGTCATTTTTACTGTCCAACATCTTCTACGTTTCAATTCCCTTTTTTCTTTGAAATTTCCTGATCTGAGACTTGACATTCAACGTATTACATCATGTGGGTTTACTTGACAGGTGGGCTTGTATAATTTAAGATATGTTTTTCCAGAAAGAAAGTAGGCTTTAGTTTTTGGGGTTTTTTTATTTACTAACCTAAAACAACAAAATCGGAGCGAGGATAGGAGAAGTACGCAGTTTTTGCCTAGAACAACATTTCCCTTCTTCACTGTCTTCTGTTCATATTGAGTTTCTCTTCAGCACTATAAAGAGCTGATTTTCTACATTTTTTTTATTGGCGGCTAATCTTAACACTCCCCAGCTGCCCTCCCAGTGTTCTCTGGGTAAATTAGCCATCATCTCCTGGGCTAACCGCCAACACAGTCGAACTATTTCTGAACAGAACAACTTTGTATTCTACAAGTATAGATTCACAAACAGGACAATTTCTTACACTCACTATAACACATTTTGGAGATAGCAAACTACATTCTCACAAAAATATAAATATGGTGAATTTTTTATACTCCCTGATCATCATTGATAATTAAATTCCTTTTATGGGCCTATTCAATCTAATATAATGTCCCCAAAGAGAGAAAGAAAACTGAAGGTCTCTCGAGATGGAGGCCAGACAGGGCAGACTTCAAATTGATAGAGTTTGGTTTAGTTTAGCTTAATTTATCTGCCCACAATTGTATACAGGGAGTTTTCATGACTCAAAATATTTACTTTGGAAGTTGAAACTGTTCCAGTGAAACAGAAAATTCTTTACTAATATGTTTAAAAGAAAAAAAAGAAAAAAAAAAGAAAAAGAAGAAAATCACAGGAATATCAAGCTTTGTCATTCTCAAATTAACAATTTCCCCTTTTGATTTTTAAAGGGAATTATGCTACAAATTTTTTTTATAGTGTATTTTAAAGTAAAGTGATTGTTATGCAATCTAAAAATAAAATGGAACATCGCATTTAAGTCAAAGTCTAGGACCAACTTAATACAATAAATTTTACAGCATTTGGGGACATTTAATTAATCTATTATTATCACTAATGCAGAGATAATTTGCTTGTTGGTGCCTCCATGATTTTAATACAATTCATGACACCAGGATAATGTGTTTCACTGAAAATTAAAGACGAGCTATTCATTTCAAGTATCCCAGTGGCCAGAAAGAAACTTCATAAATGTTTCATTCATTTTGGAATACAAAGATACATAGCACTGAGGAAACAGAAACAGCTGCTGTGGCTGAGAGTAACAGAAGAGTATAAAGAAGCATAACGTTTCTGTTGATATGCACAGCTCAAGAATGATATGTCAATGTCAGGAGATGATAAATGTGAAGCACTGAGATAATTAAAGCTGATAAGATGATGGTTACACCCCACCACAGTCATTGTTTTATTTGAGGTGATAATCATTCTTACTCTTTAATTAAAAATGTACTAAATGTCTAGAGATAGTCAGAGAGATTATTTGAGAGAGATTATTTTCTCCTGCACATAGCGAAATTCTGTGTTACTTTTCTCCACAATTTGTTTCAACAGTTTTTGAAATTTTTCCTTAGCATGTAACTTATTGGCAAAAGGCTGTAGGTTATGAGGATCTGAGAGTGATATATTCATCAAGTGGCTAAAGATGATGATATGATAAGAAAGAATGATTTGATTTGATTGCTAGATATTTAACCAGCCGCCAGAAAAGAAACACGGTAGCCAGAAGTATGGGGTCTGAAATCACTCTGCTTTGATAACAAATTGAGATTTTTACATGTCCAACATTAAATGTACTTGATGCCTCCTGAAACAAGGGGCATGTTTTGATCTTATTGCTCTTTCAGGAATTTTAGGAACAGATGCATGTTTTTCTATACCATTAGGTTTGCTGATCCAGAGCTATAACCATGGTAACTTACTTAATATTTATGGGTATTTGAAGTTGTTAATGACAAAAACTAGTTATTTGAAATGTTATGATATGAAGAACAGGCAAAAAATTATAAGATTTATCCTAGAAAATGCATTCTGCTGATCCAAAATTGACAGTGTATTGCACTTATCTTGATCATACATTTTATGTGACTATTCTTTAAATAACTTAAAGTGGGCAATAGCTGTATCTGAAACAAGTTACATATGCTATGAACATCACTTGAGTTTATCTGAGAGAAACAGGTTGAGAATTTGTCACCTTATACCTATCACACTCAAGAGTGTTTGATTGCTGTTATGTCTGGTCTGTCTAAAGCCAGAAAAAAACCCTCTACATATAACAACTGTTTAATATTTTTGCATATTTTAATGTGCAGCCTGAAGTAAAAAGTAAGGTTCAGCAAATGATGCATTCCTCACTAAAGAATACCCAATAACCACCACAGAAAGGAAAGAGAATTTCATAGCTTCTTGAAGCAAAACAGTTAATCAGATACCAACAAGGTAAATGCTACAGCTGCTACCCAGCATAACAACTTCGGCCTTTACACAGCAATGGAGATACAACTTTTATTCTCATTAAGACCTAATTTATTATTTTTTTCCAACTTGAGAAGGAAAAAGAAGGGGCATGGTGGCACAGGAAAGATTAAATGTGGTAAACTTTGAAGGAGGATATTGACTATAAAAGCTGAGAATTCCAGCCAAAGAGAAGCAGAAAAAGTTATGCAGTTGCATAAGGAAAATAAGTCCTTTTTTGATTAACCTTACTGTAATCTGTATTTCATCTGTATGGGATCAGTGGAGTAATGGTCCATAGAGGTCAGCGGAGACAGTTGTTTTCTCCAATGACTGTCAGTAAGACTGAAGACTCCCAAGCGTGTAATAAAGTACCGGAGTATAGATTTAAACTTCAAGGGCCACATACATAGACGTTTTGCTTCCAATCAGGTCACAGTGGGCTTGACCTCTCATAAAGAATTTAAAAAAAACAGAGAAGTGTTAAAAGGTTATTCCTCATCCTGTGTAGCCAAGTAGTTAGAGTAATTAGTTAGGAATCTGATTCCCATCCTTACTTGGCTGTACTGCAGGGAAACACTTGCAGGAGTGTCCAAGTGTTCAGTTTTCAAAATATTCTGGGAAAGTTTTATTTGGGTGGCATTTGTTGAATCTGGGACTAGAGAATTAGGAAGAAAGAAGACTGTTGTGTTCTGAGCAGCTTTTAAAATAATAATAGTAACAATAAATAATCAAAAATTAATTTAGAATTATACCAATTCTATGTTATTTAGATAATTATTAATATAATGTAATTTTTAACTGAAGATCTGCTCTTTTCTGAATTAAAGCCCTCTGAACTTCACTGTTCATGTTTCATACTGCTTCAGATATCAAAAACAATTGAAGCCTTTCTGTGGGTGGGGTTTTTCAGAAATACGTTAATGCTAGAATTAAATTACTCAAAAATCTTCATTTTCGGGTTACTGAAATAGTTTATTACTTGAGTCAGGAAAGGAATTAGCGATTACTTTCAGAAAATTACAATATCAACAATACTACCTATTGTGTAGTTTTTTAGTAAAGTTTACAGGGTATGCTTTGCAAAATTGTATTAAAATAATATAAAAATGCCAAACACTGAATACTGAGTGCTTTTTTTCTTGATTATAGCTTTTAATACTCTGTCATCAAGTGAGAATAAAACTGTGCTGGCACAGTACCAGCCACATCTGTCTTGTTAATGAAACAAACTATGGAAAGCTTTCCAGTTTTCTTGTTCCAGTTTGAAAAACAAAGGAGAACAATAGATGCTCCAAATAACATTGAGCTGTTGTATGATTTTTTAAAAGCTTCCATCACATGAACATGATGTTACAAGATGAATTGTTAAGTTGTGACACTGCATTTCAAATTAATTCTGTTCTATGGAAAGTGTAATTACACTTTTTTTTCTTTTCCAAGTAAGAATAGCTTTCATAAGAAAGAAAATGGGCAAAAAATTGACAGTGTTAGAAACCATTGCACTAAGACCATATTGAAAAACCCGGTAGCCTATGGGCTATGGCCTATGCCTATGATATTTCATGCTTCTCAAGCAGTGAGGGGCTAATAATGGGAAATCCTGATCTACAATTCATTCAAGACAATGAGAACGTTTCCACTGACTTTATTTTTCTTCAGTAAGACCCCATTTAAATAAGATATCTATCAGATTTCTATCTGTATAAATACTAAACATTAAAATAAAGTTGTCATTATACTTACTGCAATTATAGTAAAATAGGAAGGGATTTGCTGGCTTTCAAAGTTAACTTCATATTTGGCATCATCCACATTTGGGACCCCAGTGTTCTATACATTGGTAGATAACTTCAGTGTCGAGTTGTCATTGCTGAATCAGGTAACTGGGAATACAGCCCACAGTGTGAGTAAAAAACTCTGTATATGAGCTCAGCGTTAAGCAGCTGTAGAGTGGACCTTTTGTTAAGAAAGAAGAGAAAATCCTTTATGGACAGTAATTTTCATGAAAAAAACCCATACTCATTCCTTCTTCCAAATTAGACTCTACATAGACAATATTTACTCTCTTGTTATTTTGGCGGTGTTCTAGTACTAGATACCTTATTCTGGCACAAATTAGTGCTGAATACACACTTTCCAAACTTTTTATGTGAACAGAACATCAAAAGAATCTTAAATATTGGAAATATCATCCTAATAACATTAAAAATTATACAGAAAACATTTAATTATAAGGTAAAGAATTGCAGTGTTAAATAACTCAATGCTATAAATCAAATTATTGTGAACTACATAAATTTCCTTTTGGTTTTCATTGTTTCAGTGACTCTAAGAAAAATATGCCTTATGAAGTGAAAAGAAAGAGTTAAAATTATATTACCAACAACTTACGCATTATCTCTTTCTTTGCAGTTCTTAATATATTCTTGAAAGCTATTTCTAGGGAAGAATTCAGATAACAGAAGGCTGAGCAGATGGTCATTTCCAACTTTATAATTCCAGAAAAAGCAAGGGCTCTCATTGTTGCTGACATCTGAAGTTGATGCAAGAAGATGCCTACCATGACACATGAAAAATGTAACAGCAAGTCAGCCCCATGATTGGGCAGCTTGGCACTTGGTGACAGCAGTTTGTCCGTGTGTTGAAATCAGAAGAAAAAATAAACCAAAACCATATGACTGCTTAGAAATCTGTTCATTTACTTTCCTTTTTGTGTTATCATTTTTTTGCTTTCAGAAATGAACAAAACCACCAAAACTATGTTTCAGTTCAACAGAGAAAAAGAGAGACACATATTACAACCAAAAATCTGGTATCAAATGACACGTATTTGTAGATCTGAAATTGCAGTAAGAGAGTTGTACATAAAATATTTCCTTAATATTCCAAGTTAAAGTTCTGTCAGTTACCTTCAAACACAACTGAGTGTAAAACCATACCACATTATCAAGAATGTTTTAAATAATGCCGTAATATCTAGTATTTAAGAGGCAGTAGTGCACTCCTTTTTAAAGGTGAAGATTGTGTTTTACGTTGGAACAAAGGATCCTGCCATCCTAAGCAACTACAACTTGACACAACAACACATGAACATAATTGGGACAATATTATTTCCTCTCTTTCTCACCGAAACATAATCAAGGTTTTACTACTACCACAATGAATACATGACAAGCAGAACGTCACCTTTAACTACTTTCTAATATATGCTCAGGAACTGTTATGGAGGTGATAGCTTCTCTCTCACTCAAAGCTTTACTATGAATTAGATTATCATGGACAAACAGACAAATGCAAAGGACTACAGAGGTGGCAGCAGATATTCATATTTGCGTAGATTTCTAACCAAAGTCTTCTGGACTCTATCTAGCCTAACAGAAATCGACACATCTCCTAATTCTAGGAAAGTGCCTTAATCAACTGACCATGGGTAATGACAAGAGAATGATTGCTTTGCTACTTTTTGAAGAAACAAAGCTAGAAAGATCATAATGGGAATGTATGGCAGCTATTCAGGGATTTTATTCAATGGATTAGAGCACACTAAGAAAGAAGATATAAGGTCCTTTTTATTTATTTATTTATGTTCCCCAAAAGTGCATACCTATTGAAAGGAACTGAACCTGAACCATCAGTTCTTTTCTCTTGGAAAAGTTTAGGTATGTCTGGAAGAACAAACCTAAACTATGAGTCTGTCCCTCTTCTCTCCTCAGTTTGCTAGATGAGTTATTCTGAAGGGGGAAGTCAGGAGCTAATCCTATTCCCAAACAAACTTTCAACTTTTTTTTTTTTTTAATTGTAATTGAAACACTGAGATCTAATATTACATTGATTTGTCCATTTCTCATCTTTGTACTACCTCTAAAACTAACAGGCAAATGTTCATTTCTCCATTGGAACAGGGATAATTGTCCTTTTTTTAGTTATAGAAAACCTAAGACACATGATGGTTAGGCAATTCTCAAAGGTACTGCAGGAAATATATTTCAAACAGAAGCATCACCCATATAAGCACAGAACTCAGAGTCCCAGTCCTCGGCTGTATCATGTTAACAATCCCTTTCATAGGTTTACTGAAGTCCGGTACTTGTCACCACCTGATTTAAAGGTTATTTTAGAATCTCACTGCAGAAATTGCTAGAGACTGTTTTCTTGTTTCAATCCTAAATTTATTTATCCAGTTTATATCGTTGTATCTTAAGACATACCACAGGGCTTTTATTATGACAAGGGGATTCCTCTTTCTCTGCAAAATGCAGTGTATTATTAAGTAATAGGATAAAGCAGTTCATTAATTGCTCTGCTCCTTTATCTTGTCTGAACCATAGATAAGTAAATGTTTATTCATTCCCTTGTTTGAATAGTTTATATTGTTAAATTCATGTAAAACATGGTTATAATGTTTTTAAAGTCTTAGCATATTAATACAAGAATATTAGTGGAGACCAAACTCTGAGTTGCATTTGCAGTTTGGTTGCTTTCCTAAATGTTATATACTATACAAATTGTATTGGTACTTACTAACTAAACCTCAAAAATTCTTATAATTTCAAGTAAGATTTTACCTTGAGTTTTAACTGAAATAATAATTGCTTGTTTCTTAGGGAGTGCTTAACTAAGAGTAGATAAGAATAATAATCACTTTGAAGAAATAGAAGTACTCTATGAACTATAATTAATTAATTGTTATAACACTCATGAAGTGCTGCTGTTGTGATTATTTAATAAGTTTTTGTAGTACAGTAAGCTAGGATGGGTGTTTCTAGAAGAAGCATTTTTATTTTTGTATGCAATGCCACCAGACACATGGATAAAATTTTAGCAAAGATGGATAAATCAGCATACCCAGAAGCTATGTAACATGGTTATAGACTCTGAAGAAATCAGTGGCATATGGGAGTAAAGCTGATTAAAATATTTCTAGCTGTATGCTTCAGTAACCCAACTCAGTGAGCCAAATTCAAAATATCTGCTAATAGTGCAACTAACTGACATTGATTTACATGTACATATTGATGGGATACTGAAGGGTAACTCAGTGCTTAGGTACTGAGGGTGAGTAGACTGGGCTAAATTTCTTTCTTCTATTCTTGCCTCCTGTGTAAAACTAAGCAAGTTATTTTGAGGAATTTTCATGAAACCTTTGAAGTTCTAAAGTTGCAAATAGTTTTGAGTACCACATCCTGAGCTCTGATCATCCAATGTATTTGTCTACCTAGTATAATATTTTAAAACCCTTCTTTTAACGATCTTTTGCCATTCTAGATGACAGAAAAAAAAAAAAAAGAAAGAAAAAAACTTTGTTTGTTTGACTCTCTGCTTTTTGGGAATTATAGTTAGTTTTTATTAGAAAATAGGTTTCATCAACCTGAATTCTTTACTCAAAAAAAATTTAAACAACTTATGCTGCTCCATAATCCATTAATCAAATTATGCTACTCCATAAAGGGCTGCTAAATCAGTTCAGTTTACCCTTTATTTATGAGACAAATTAAGGAAATTAGGGAAGTTCCTTACAAAAAGGAGATGCGTGATCACCATCTTTTCACCCTGGCAAGAAACAGATTCCAGACCTGCGATTTTGTAAATTCATCCTGAGATGCATCTTTTAATATTCCTCAAAAACAGAACATGATTTTGACCATAGCTGGGAGTCAATGCTTTTCTATGTTAGTTTCATCTAGATGCATGTTGTTGTTCAAAGCCACACAATCTTAGTGAGAAAGTAAAAAGGGTAATTTAACCAGAGGGAAGGTCAACAATTAGCTAACAGTGAGAAACAAAAGATTACAAGTGAAATAATTATAAATGCAGTTCTAACATACACTTAGCTGTAGGAATCATTCCTGGTATTTCAATACCTTTCACTTTCAACTTTGTAATGTTCTATTAGACACTAGAGTCTAGGGTTGAAAAAATAATGTTTGGAGAGTTTCCGAAGTCCTGAATGTCTTTCATCACAACTCATATCCCTCTGTTAACTTGATGCTAGGTGTTTATTATACATAAAAATACAGTTCACAGCTCTACCAGTTGTTTTTTCTCTTTAAAAGTGATTTCCCATTTCAGCTTTGCAAATAACCAGTCATTAATATATGAACTGCTGTGTTATTAATGGCTCTTATTTTCTACTCTGAACTGTTTATTTTCTATTTCTTAGATAATTTCAAATTTCATATTGGACATGCACATTTTGTTTAAGCTGATTAGTGTTGGCACAACACCAGCTTTGCAAGAGACTATTCCTTAACAGACAAACAACTCAACCACTAACAGCATTGTCTAAATTATGAGAGCTGTTTCTCAAGCATTAGCTTTTGCTGTGATTCCTGTATCACATAGGGTCCCTGTGACTATCAAGGCATGAACGTTACCAGCAAAGTTCCTAAAGAGGTGGAGATCTGTGGAAGAAAGAGCAAGTGGTGTGTTTGTGAAGAAAATAAGGAGTCATATCCTTCAGTTTCATAATTAATTAAGTTGTCTTGCAAATTAGAATATTCCTTTCAATGCCTGGAATGTATTTGACTTATTTTTTTAATCTTTCTGGCATATTTTGGGCACTATGCATTTTCTTAATCAACCATAAACGTGCTCTGAACTGCAAGTTATCCAAATACAGTATGTCTGTATTAATGTAAATGTTGGACTAAACTAGTATAAGTTGGATTTGTGACCAAAACAGTGTTGATAACACACCAGTGTTTTTGCTACTGCTGAACAGTGCTTGCACAGCATGGAGGTTTTCTCTTTTTTCCCACATGCCCCTCCCCAGCAAGTAGGCTGGGGGTGTACAAGAATTTGGGAGGAGACACAGCCAGGACAGCTGACCCAAGCTGATGAAAGGGAAATTCCACACCATATGACGCCATCCTCAGCAACAAAAGCTCAGAGAAAGGAGGAGGAAGGGAGATGTTTGTGGTTATGGCATTTGTCTTCCCAAGTAACCATTATGTGTGCTGAGACACTGCTTTCCAGTAAGTAGCTAATCATCTGCCTGCTGATGGGAAACGGTGAATGAATTCTTCTTTTTGCTTTGCTTGCACATACAGCTTTGCTTCACTTACTATACTCACTTTATCTCAACTGACAAGCTTTCAGCTTTTGCTCCTCCTATTTTTTCCACCATCCTGCTGAAGGGGGGGTGAGCAAGCAGCTGAGTGGGAGCTTGGCTTCTGGCTGGGGTAAAACCACCACAGCCAGTTAGAAGAGATGAATCTGAATAGAGAAGTTTGCATGACTTTAGTACAATTGACAAGTAATAACTGTAATGATTATGTAGATTCTGTCATTTTGCTTGGCAAATAATGTCACTCAGTATTTCAGGATTTTCATATTCCAGGTTTTCTTAAGTAATCAAACTAAATATATAGTACATACATAGCAATTCTAAACAACAAAATGTAAACCAACTAAAAGATAAGTCCAAGTAAGTTTTTTAAGGGTTAAAATTATTTTTTAAAATATGTATAAAATCAAAGAGATGAGGCATTTTAGAACTTAAAAAATAACACCTCTTTATAATTTACTTAGGGACCTATAGAACTTTCTAACAGAAACTTGTCCTCCCTTATATTCCAAAGGAGAGATAAAATATCTAAAGAAATAACATAATTTTCCATGACTGTCAGAGACTTCAGAAAATTGAATAACTGAAATAGTGCATAATTACAGGTCAAAAGCTATATAATACCCAAGGACTCTAACTGGCTCAGACAATTCCATTTCATTTTAGGTATGGTTTTGTGTGTGTGTGATTTTACAAGAATAGCAGTATCCACTATAGTTAGGGTTTTTTTGGATGATATTTAAATCACTTTGTCATTCTATAATATGACAGAAAAAATGGCATCAAAGATTATATGCCAGCTTTCTCTCAATGATTCCACAAAACATTTTGTATAGTCTTACTCCAGTTCCATTAAATCAATCATTATTAGATGATGTATGAGCAGATATAAATATATGTTTTTTCATTTTTGTTTTCCTATATGCAAATTCAATCTTTGGTATAAAAACCAATGTTGCTTTCTACCCTTCCCTCATTCTGTTGAGAAGGCTTTTACTCGTATTTTACTCATGTTACCATCCATGCCTTAAAATATTCTGAACTCCTGATTTAAAGAGTTGACTTGCAGCACACTTTATGTCAGTTTTTGAAGGTGGATTACTATGGAACCAGAAATGGAAGATTCATAAATTCAGAGGATCAGACAAGGTCTGGAGGTAGTTCAAATCACCACTCTATTATGGAAGAATTGGCTGCTACTCCCACATTGCTGAATCCAAGGCCATCAGTGCTCAGGACAAACTATGTGTCTAAAGCGGAGTCATGGTCAGCCTCTCAAAGGAAGACAAGTGCTTTTCATCTTGAAAATGGCACATCTGGGAATGCTTGGACACCTAAAGTATGGTGCTTGTAAGACTTAAAGGTCAAATTGGAGGTACCTAGCAAATGTAACTGACTTTAACTGTAGGCAGTGCTTGAATTGCTGTTTGAGATTCGGATGGATTTTGGTTTCATTAGTAACGATTTCAGCAGACAAGACTTGGCTCATTGTTATCACTTTGCTTTCAAATCCAAGATACTAGCACACTAATTTGGCCTATGAGGCCCTCTGCTCAGCAGTGGTGAGGCCACACCTGGAGTCACAAACATGATTAAGGGAAGGCTGAGGGTGTTGGTACTGTTTAACCTAGAGAAGAGAAGGCTCGGAGGAGCGGGATCTCATCAATGTTTATAAATACCTGAATAATCTTTATTAATGATCTGGATGATGACCCTCAGCAAGTTTGCAGATGACGTTAAACTGGGAGGAGTGACTGAATTTGACTTTTTATAGTATATTCACTTTCACGTATCTTAGTGATCTAACTCAGTTCTGTTCCAGGTTTATCACCATCACGTAACCATTAGTTTCCAGACTCTCTCATGGGAAGAACCAGCAAAGTTCCTCCAGAAAAAAACAGAACAGTGTGGTTCTGGGTAAAGTTTCCAAGGAGAGAAACAGTGCAGGTGAGAGTGAATCAAACCTAGCTCCATCCACTCTACGTGGTTTTTCAGCACCATTCTAGCAGGGTTTGCATCCTAAGATACTACACATTTCCTCACCATATATGCTGAGCTATATAACATACCCTCATTTGCATGACCAAAATCTTCAGTCTAGTGCAGTCTGGGCTAAGACCATGATTCGCTGTGTGCACTGCACTTGTCCCACCGAAGTTGGCAGGTGAGCCTTTGCAAAAACCTCCTCCTTTCACACCTTGGGACCCAACATTCAACGGTTGAGCATAATGTCAAAAGCATTGTTAAAGTCAGGATCAGCAGCATCTACTGCTCACTGCTTCATCCACTGAGCTAACCATTTCATCATAGAAGGCTATCAGGTTGGCCAAGCATGGATTTGTGCATGTCCAGTGTTTTTTAAATGTTACTGAACTCGATCCTCCTTGCTGCAGACTGGAGATGATAATGGTTAATGAATTTGAATGATTCATATTGTCCGAAAGCTTGAAGTTTTAAGATTACACTGGGAGTATTAGAGGTCCCTGGGTTCTGATTTTCTTTTGAAATGGCTGCAGCACTGAAAATGAGAATAGCAGATTGACTAGCATATAGAGAAAAAGGCAAGGAACAATATAGTGAAGAGAAAGAGGCATCCCTAAATATATATCTTGTTTGCTTAATGTCCTATTAATATTTTACTAATAAGTTCTTTACTGATATCAAATAAGATTAATTACACACTTTTTAGTTAAATTGTGAAAACAAATATGATGTTTCAAATTTCTGTAATCTTAAATAAATGTAAAATTTTTTTGGAAATGAAATTTCTTTAAGCATGCAAATACTAGACACAGCATTTCAATGAAGGCTGCTGGAAGCAAAAGCAAGCAGAAATAGTATAAAAAAAAATCTAAGAAAATAATTTAATTTAACAAATTAAAACCAGATAAGCCCTATAAACAAACACTAACCAATATCTTGTGATACACCAAATAAAGAACAACTAAATCAATATCCAAGACAGCTTTAAAAGGAGAATCAAACAATAAAAACAGCAAGTTCATAAAATTAGTATATGCAATTTTCCAGATAAAGCCTGAAAAAGAGATTGAGAAGATAGGAAGTATTTCTAAAATGGGAAAAAAAAAAAAAAAAAGATTCCCAAGTTATTATTTTTTAGAATTCTGGTATGTATCATTATCAATCATATCTAAGCCCTTCTCTATGTCTTTCCTAATCCAATCATTGAATTTAGAACCAGTTATCAGAACTCACGGAAAAAAACCATTTTACTGGAGCACCACATCATCACATATTTGGAATTTAGGAGACAATTTTGGTTCTCACTAAAGAAATATAGGAATCTTTCTTTTTTTCTCCTTTCTCCTGTTGTAGTTTCATTAAAAAAATGTGCTGAGTATCTTCATAAAGATTTTCATGAAGTCTGAAATCTTCACAAGCTGAAGGTTACCACAGTAAGGGGTTTCTGATCTATATGTAATTTATAATGATTCTGATCAGTTCATCTCACTTACAAAGGAAAACTATCAGTTTTGAAATCCTGCTTTCTAAATGGAGAGAGGTGGGCTAATCCTAAAAGTAAATATATAAT